>NC_143012.1:96126086-96726086 GCF_055824585.1 Amblyomma mixtum | reverse complement strand
TCAACACCGTGTCAACGTGATCATTCCAGTTGAAGTTGTCATTAACAATAACACCTAAGCTTTTCACCGCAGGGACCGTTTCGATAAGTGCCTTACTGATCCTTAAACAGAGCGGTGGCATATTTGCCAGCTTATTACGGGGCCCGAAAACCAGAGCCGTCGTTTTGGCGGTGTTTATGTTTAATAAGTTATTCTCAAACCATTTCAGGAGCAACTGTGAACAATTTTTGGCTTGTTTTTTGAGATCTGGCAACTGTGCAGCTCTAAAGAAAATTGGTGTGGTCAGCGTAAGTGACGAAAGTTGGAAGTTTACTAATACGCACAGCCGCCGCGGTGGCTAACCGTTTATGGTGCTCGACTGCTGACCCGAAAGACGCGGGTTCGATCCCGGCCGCGGCGGCTAGAATTTCTTTGGAGGAGAAATTCTTGAGGCCCGTGTACTGTGCGATGTCGGTGCACGTTAAAGAACCCCAGGTGGTCGAAATTTCCGGAGCCCTCCACTACGGCGTCTCTCATAGCCTTAGTCGCTTTGGGACGTTAAACCCCATAAACCAAACCAAACTAATACAGACAATATCGTTAGCATAGAGAAAAACAGCAATGGCCTCAACATACTACCTTTCGGTACACCTGAAACGATGTTGCAAATGTCAGATAAGTCATTGTTTGTGCTTTTGCGTAGGGAACTCCGGTTTCCCATTAACCGGCTACTGATTATATTTATACGATGTAAGACAGCACACGAGCAGAACTGGCACAACAGAAATGCCGGAAAGAATTATCCGCTGTTATGAAACAGTTTAACTTGAAACACTTTAGTCATCTATGACTAAGGAAAAATTTCATAGTATCGCTTCAGCATGATAAAACGTTTTTATTCTTTTGATGTTTTTTCCAGAATAAAATTTTCCACGCACGAATACGAAGAAGATTCCACGAAAAAAATTTCGCCCAAACATTTCGAGCTTGATCCAGGGAAGAAACGGCCGGAGATGATAACGTTTGAAGTCATGGAGAACCTTATCACCGCATCCGCTGGTGACGGTCAGATAGACGCCGAAACGAATGTACAGGGCGGGAACATACACAAGCCTTGCATTGTGAGAATAGAAGATAATTTCACCGTAGACTCCGTCACAATAGTAAGTACGTTCGCCTGCCCCCCACGCACATCTGTACTTGAAGGGATTCCTCTGGAATCGGCAGAACAAATCTGAAAAAATAAGTTGTAGCTATCTTGAGTTTCCGCGGAATGCAGTTTCGATAGCTCCTTGAATTCGGAATGGCAAACCCCATTTCAAATTCCCAGCATTGCTGAAGAAACGGTGACAGTGTCTATGTCATCCTATTCCTCACTGACTGGAACATAGAGCGCTTACCACAATAATAAATTTATCAATTAATTAATTGAAAACTATTGAACATTAATGAATCAATATAATGAACAGAAAGAAGGATTGAGAAAAACAATAGATTACAATTTGTGCCCTCCAGTTCTCTCACTAGCTGTTGTTGTGTGAGCGCTGGGACGGAATAGGCATTGCCTTTGTGGAAAATATACAGCCTGACCAAGAGACCCTGGGGCTTACTTCTAAGATGTCTATTGAGGCCTTTATAACCCATATTTTTGAACTGCCCGCGCGATGGATCTTCTTAACTCGATGAGATCGGATGGAACGCCGATGGAACGCTGGTGATGCTGTGGAGTCAGCCACAAAACGTGGCCCGGAATTGAACCGCATAGGCTGTTTACTTGTGTTGAAGGCTGCAAGTGAGCAGGGTTGCCATTGGGAACATTTTAAAAGGAGCAAAACTTGAGCTGAAAGTCGCCAAATGTAGCCACGCCGTTCAATCCTGGCGCCAATTTTGGAGCCAAATAGAATTGAAGCATTGTAAGGAGTATGACTGTCATCAAAGAACCATAACTGTTAGCATTTTAAATCAACGCAAGAAACAGAATAAGGAACACAACATTTTAGCACTTTTTCTTGGTCTCTAAGGCACAGGTTCATTGCAAATAGATGGATTATTAAATGCTTTCTGCAAATAGGTAGTGTGATCTGGCGATAATGATTTTGTCACGTTCTAGCCAAGAACTCAGTGGGACATTGAAGCTGCTTTAGCCTTGCAGGCGTAGGACTAACTTGATTCGTGCAATCACCGTAAGCCAGTCGAGCTTCATTTTGTTCCGTATTCATTTATTCATGAAGAATATCACAGGCGAACACCTGCCCAGCATCTGAGTTGGAAGCTCAAAGTGACAAAAGTTTGTGCCTTATTTAGATAGGTGTGGTAAAGGTCATTCTCTACAAGTGTCTTTGTACGATCCGGCCACTGCGTGCCATAAACTCAAACATGATGTGTGATGAAGTTCACGCTATTGTTTGCAGTTGCCACATTTGTGACTCCAGCTCGATATGGAACTTCCATAAAAAATGCAGCGGCAGCTTTACCATGCCTTCACCGCTCTTCATGCTTGTGCTTTCTTTGGCGTCAGGATTGATGGCATGCAGCCTCCAAAGTGCAAGGCATTTGCAAACCACTGCAGGAGTTGCATCGCCATATGCCTCAACTACTGGAAGCAGTGGTCTATCACGGCTCCTTCGCGTAGTTACATCTTTTCTCGGGAGAAATTTTAGCGTCTCGCCGCGCGCGCTTGCAAGCTACATAGCTACTCTAGCCATGCATAGGGGTGCCTCGATGCGCACCGAACCTGCCGGCGAGAATGCTGCGAGTTTAAAATATGGCTAGTAAATACGCCAAAATAAAAGTTCAAAGTAGCCAGGAAGTATCCAGGGAGCCAACCTTAAACTTCGTCGCCAGACAGGTTTTAAAAGTGGCCAATTTGGCGCAAAGTAGCCACCACCGGGAACCCTGCAAGTGAGATCCAAAGACAAATGCTTGTACTTTTTTTACTTTTTTTTCCTGCAGCACACCGGCATGTTCAACGAATTTGAGGTGAGTGTCCGGTCTTTATCCCCTTTCTTATAATGCCGGTATCTGTTGTTTGTGCCGGCGTCTTCGCTTCGGTGGACGCGGTTGTTGCGATGCGCGTCTGTTCTTACACTCTTTCTTCTCACTTTTTTTTTAACTTTCCTCTATCTGCACGTGACAATGGTGGTGGCTCGGCTCGAGCCAGTCGGCATGCCGGTGCACTTTCCGTTTCATCCTTCTTTCCGAAGCAGCAACAAAAAAACAACAACAAATGTGACTCCACAGCAAGGCGGCTGAAACACCGTTAGACCCGCATCTCAGCATTATAATTATAGGTAAAGATGCCGTAACGTTTCTGCAACATTAGACAAGTCTTCGGCAGCTTTTCGTAGGAAATGTTTAATTTCCATTCAAGAGTGCACCCCCCAAAAAAATTGATCAGCGCCTTTTAATGCAATAAACACCTATGAAACTTTAAAGCAGTCGGAAAAAGGGCGCGACAAGCATCTTTGCACCCTTTTACGTAACCAGTAGTATAGTAGTATAAAACTGTATTCCACAAAATGAGACGGGGTTTAGGGGTTGGGGTCCTAAGTAGCAGGTGGTGTTCCTAGGTACAGGATCCCATTGGTTCTTGCTGCCTCCTCGGCACGCTCAACCAGCGCAAGCTGATCTTGCGGTTCGCAGCTGAACAGAAGCTCCTCCCACTGCTCGACTGACGGTTTGTAACTTTGGGCTTTATCGGGCTCGCCCGACAGCGCCATGTGGAGTGGTGAGGGTGGCTATCTCTCCGCACCACACGCATTCGTCTATCTGCGAGCTCGCTGACTGCGATATGCACTGCAGGCAAATTCTTGTTGATTGATTTAGGAAATGTGGTTGTTGCGGTAGAATGTAAAAAAATTTGCATCCTTAAAGGTGCACTGAAGAGGAATCTGAACTCGTCTTTTTGCCGCGGGAACTCGATCTACACGTTCCGCGCTTTCTTAGAAACTGCGATTTACGGTCCTGTGTGGCCGGTTTCCCCAATTAAATCGAATTAACATCTGGCTCCCGCCTTTATTTTTGAATTCTGCCTCGTACGGTGGGCGGAGTCGACCAACGTGTGGAGCGCCTTTCACCCACTCCCGTGGCGGCTTGCCGCTCTGCCATCGGCGGAGTAATACGTAGTAGTCCGTAGAAGCAAATAGTCCGCGCGTATTTTTATTTCTTCGGGCTTACTTTGCGGCTATATTATCTGCGAATGAAACTATTTATTCATGGAAACCTAAGAAACAAAATAAAGCGAAAGCAAAGCCTCCACGGGACTGGGTGAAAGGCGCTCCACGCGTTGGTCGACTCCGCCCACCGTACGAGGCAGAATTAAAAAAAAAGAAGGCGGGAGCCAGACGTTAATTCGTTTTAATTGGGGAAATCGGCCACACAGGGCAATAAGTCACTGTTTCTAAGAATGCTAGGAACGTGTGGATTGAGTTCCCGCGGCAAAAAGACATGTTCAGAATCCTCTTCAGTGCACCTTTAAGGGTGCATTTGCGTGTCCATAACTCATATCCTTGCACCCTCCCAAAAGGGTGCAAAGGATGCCTGTCGCACTATCGTAAGTGTGCGATCGTTACAGTCGCGCCTTTACTTTTTGGTTACCTGAAACCAAAAAGTAAGGGTGCAACTGTAACGATCGCACCTTTACGATGGGTGCGACGGGCATCCTTTGCACCCTTTTGGAAGGGTGCAAGGATAAGAGTTATGGACACGCAAATGCACCCTTAAGGATGCAATTTTTTTTACACTGTACCGCAACAACCATATTTCCTAAATCAACCAACAAGAATTTGCCTGCAGTGCATACCGCAGTCAGCGAGCTTCCAGAAAGACGATCGGGATCGCAGATAAGGGCACACAAACAAGCGGAAAAGAAGGCGGCATATTATAGGCGTTAGCCCCTCCATTGTTATATAGATGGCTCGGAGACATGCAATTTCTGCGTGCATCTCGAAGGAGCTATATCCGCAAACAACTCAGGCTCACTGCCACTCCACCATAATAAGTGTTGAGTGATTTAACCTGCCGCCTGTTTCTACCGCCATTGGGCCTGAAATGCAGATTTACGTACCACTGGCTTTCTGCGCAATTCCGCGAAATGTGAAGTGGGGTTGAATATGAGATGACTGTTTTCAAGGCCTCGTTTCTTGATTAACTATAAGCCACAGCTTTTCATTACAGTGTTTCTAAACACGAGCGCCCGCTGCCCGCTGACGTCGAGCCGGGCTTTTTCCGATAAAGGCGGGATTGGGGTGGCATCCAGACAACCTTGAAGGTATTGGTGAGCGCTATGAAATACGGAAAAGGGATGGACACATAGGATGTCCTATGTGTCCGTCCCTTTTCCGTATATCATAGCGCTCACCAATACCTTCAAGATTCTATATCCAACTATCCCCAGTAGTAGCTCTTTTGACCTTAATCATCCAGACAAAGGAACGCAGTCAGCCGGGATGAGACTGGCGTCCACCACATGCGTTCAGCCGCTGCGCCTATGGTGCAACTCAAGAGGGTTGCGGCAGTAATGTTCGGGAGCACAGTCCTGCAGTGGCACAGCGGACAGAGATTTGCAGCTTTCCTCTTTTCCGCTGACTAGTTCGCGTTCATGCGAGTCGAATTGCAGAGGGGTGCTTTAGAAGCATCGGGACTTGAAACTGGATGACCCTGCTTAGTGGAGGCACTGCTTGACCCAGAAAGGCGCGTCTACATTGTAAGGCAATTTACTGCTCGTGACTGAAGTGCTGTGACATTCTTAAGGATATGCGTCAATCAATCCCTTGCAGCCAAGTGGGCTCACTATGCACATCAAGAGCAGGAAAACCGAAGTTATACTCGGCATGAACCGCGCAATATTCCAGTAGACCCCCGAGCACTAGCCCCAGACATTGGCAGACCTTAAGCGTCCTCTCAGATCGGGCGATTCTATGATGCTCCATGATTGTATATATTATGACGTGCTTCTTTCGTAACAAAAAAACAGTGGCAAGTTCGGCACTAGTTTTCTGTCATGTCCCTTTTTCGTCTGCGCGTGTTTAAGCAGTTGAACCACCATTATAAAATGATAATCAGGAGTTTATGGTCACCATGTCTTTAAGCAATAACAAATGCATCTATTTTTTGAGAGGTAAAATTTCGCGCGAAGATAACAGAAACGAAACAATACATGCGAGAAGCAGAATGTGCGCCATAGACGCCATATGTGTACAATGTATACCGGCCCGTCTTCGCTGAAATTCGTACTTTTACGAAGAAACAAGCTCACGCAAGCCAAAGTAATAGTCTGTGAATATATACTTGACTAAAATGATTGCGCTGTTAACACTAGTGTCTTTTACCACATGTGTTACTCTATGACCAAGATATGAGTGTTCACAGTGGCATGCATTATGAAAATCATTTTGCCTGAATTTGATATACAGCCGCACCAGGAGACGTAGCATCTCAAGCAGCCTAAGAAATGCGCGGGATGAATAAATGTTCTTGCAAGTTAAATGCTAATACTCTGGCAGTGTATTGAACTCCAGCTGATTAACTTATATGAAAATACTAACAACTGCTACTTGCAATAATCTGGACAGCGTCTCAAACTACTCTGTAATAATAAGTGTCTGCTGGTGAGTCATCAAAGCTACATCGTGCATAGGGCACAGTCAGTTCCTCACTTGTTATTCTTTGCACAAATGTGTTCAAAAAGTGATAAGAACGGCGTTTCTATCTTCTGCCATTCGCTAGCATTCAAAGACGACATTCTTGAAATCCGAAATGTAAAAAAGCTCTGCTGCATCCAGGATTTAGTTGGCGGCTTTTTTTAGCGACTACTACTAATGGCCCATACATTACTGAATATCAGACATGGTGCGTACAGCCTAGTGGGGACTAACCTTTTTCTTTTTTCCACTGAAAGGAGGTAACTTATTCAAGATAATGGATGTAGTGACCCCGAATAGCGCAAGGTGGCGGGCCCATGCGGGTCCGACATGGGCAGTGAGGGCTGGTGGCTGCCCGCAATAAACCCACAGGGGCCCCCCGTGGGTGCAGTGCTGGCACAAAACGCTGGGGCTGCCCACTTCGTGCCCGAATGAGTCCCTCGTCGGCTAGGCATGGGCTTAAACAGACTGGGCAGCCCACCTAGGTCCCACCGCAGATACACGCGGGCTAGGATGCGGGCTCTATTATGGTGAAGCGCGGGTAACCCCAAAAGGGGCTGCCCGTACACCACCTTGAAGGAGCCGCAGTGTTTTTGTGTGGGCAGATAGCTAGTATTCCCGCCTTCAGCTTACATGGGTCCCAAGTAGGAAATACAGGGGCTAAACTATGGGCTTCACAGTGGCCAAGTGTTTCAGGCATGCAGTTTGGGCTGTCTTAGCGACACCGGAGAAGGTCCCGCGTGGGATGGTCATGGACACATTTGCCATTCCGACGTCTTCACCGCCTGTATTCTAAATCGGGTATGAAAGGGGTAAGCATGGGCTGCGTGCAGTTCGTGTGCATAAAAGATGGGGATACATGACGGTGAAGTGCGGGCACACCCAGCAGGGGCTGCCCGTGCAGCTCCCTGACGGAGCCAATTGGGCTGTGTGTGGGCCAACACCAGTACTCCCGCCTACAGCCTGCATGGTCCTGCATAGAAAAAATATGGGCTAGGCATGGCCACAATGGCGATTCCAATATCTTCCCCGCCTGTATCGTACATATCTGGTAGAAAAGGCCTAAGCGTGAGCTGCGCAGTAGCAAAACATGCAGTGTGTGCGGGCAAATGGCTAGTATATATCCGTCAGCAGCCTTCGTAAATCCTGCGCAGATTACTCTGTGCTTCAGAGCGCAGAAACATCATGCCCCATTGGCGAGTTGCCGGGCAAAACCTATCTACAGTCCCACGTACATTAGTTGTACAGGGGAAGAGTGGACATTCTCGCATTTAGTCTGCCTGCATATCCTACATAAGAGTTAAAAGGGTTAAGCGTGCCCAAATAGCAAGACCTTGCACGTTTCACTCTGACGAAGAGCTGCTCTTTAAACGCTGTAATAACAAAAGAACCCGCTTCTGAGATTTGTTGATGCTTCTTTTGCGCTTATCGCATTGTATCTTTTTCTGCTGTGCTACGGTCGCCGCGGAGAAAGCTGCCAGCATAAGGTTTCTTTCTTGTTTCAATGCACTTCAATTACGCCAACACTACAAGCGCTTTCGTCGTCTACATGCAACATGTAGCGCATGGAATTAACGACTGATTGATGAACATAGCGAGCTTCCGGCGACTGCGCCAGAGGCTGCAAAAGGTTTGTTACTGTCGCGTTCATTGCAGCAGCTTTCTTAATGTCCGCTAGCAGCAGTCTGAAGCGACGCATCGATCAAGACAGAAAATTCTTGGTTTTTGTGCAGGAATTTTTTGCGCTTCTTCTTCGTCAAGTGATCGCACATTGATAACTCAACTTGGCCAAGCGCCATAGCGAGCGGCCCCACCCTTCACCCTATCAGGAAGAGATACTAATCACAAATCGTCCAGAACATTTCCATCGACGAACAAGGAAAGTTTAACTCAACGGAGCCGGCACCTTGGGGTGTTCCGCAAAGGGCGACAATTAGGGCTAGCGAAAAGGCTAGAGAGAACAAAATAAAAACAAACTCCTGTAGAAACGTCACACAAGTAACCTGTCTTTGCGCAAACTGTTTTTTTTTTCAAGTTTTTTTCTTTCCTCTCACCGCCGACTTCCCTGCTTTTCCTGGCTCCGCTCTCAAAAAAAAAAAAGGCTCAACCCTGGTTTTTCTGTCTGCCTTTGTTCCTTCTTCGAGCACTCCTCTGTGTCTGTCCTGTCCCTCCCAGCCCCCTTCCCCGAAATGGCGCGGAGGCACTCACTCTACAACCCACTACCGAACATTTTAAGCCGCCCTCCCGACCACACTCCCCGCGACGCTTCCATGTAGTGGAGAGGGGTCTCCGATTCTACTTCACTGTGTCCGGTCGCTGCTCGGTGACGTTATGCAGAAGTGCTCCCTCGCCTTTCCTGCGTTTGTTTGGAACAGGTTTTTCTTTACCGCGGTTGGGTTGAGTGTCAAGGGATGAAGGTAGCTGCGAATACGCGCTGACACTCGCTAGTCCTCGTTGAATTCGTGGTACACAGATTTTTGTGCCTTTCCTCGTGTTCCTTGATCAATCCACGATCGAAGATGACATCGCCTTCCATGCGTACGTCCAGTGCAAGTATAGTGGAACCCTGTCGTCCTTGTCTCAGTGTTGAATAACTTGGCTCCGAAAGACGTGAGTGGTGAACAGTAACATTTACTGACATTTGAGCGGTGGAGGCCACGGCGGTGAAGGCGGATTTTATGACTGCGATGTCGTGCTGCTAGGACGTAAGTACGCATTTGAAATCACTGTTGTGTGAGTACTGCCGCCGTCTCGATTATATGCTCGGCGTCAACAGAAACTTTCTAGTTGTTCAGTGTCTTTTTTCAACCAGCCAGTTGTAGATTGCACAGCGTAGAGAGACAAAATACCGAAAAATTTTCTCTCAGTTACATACCGAAATTTCTTGTTCTTCATGGTAACAAGACAAAAATTAATTTTGTGGTGTGTATTTTTTCTTTACACAGAAATATGGTCAATACGTGTAGCGCAATGAGCGACGAGTGTCCTGAAGGGGAGCGGCTCAAGACCCTGAACGTGCCGTAAATAAAGGAGGATGACCAAGCAAGCATTGGAATCGTCCGAGCAACCTGTTTACACACCAACAATGTTACGACACACATTTGCAACACAATATTGATTCGAATACATAGCTTGCACGTGACGTCACTTCCGCCTCCATCAAGCGCTTGCGGCCATGCTGCCGAACCATTTGGCCGTCTCCGCCCGTCCGCCCTGCGACGCCTGGCCACTCCTCGGACGCTTTGGATTATTTTCTCATCTTTCGGGCGCGATGCCTACTCCACATATGAATGAACCATTCAGTGCAGGCTCTGAACTTATTCGATCGGCGCGCGTACGCTACGCACACAAAGTGAAAATTTGCGACGATATAGGTCCGTACACGCTGCGACCGGGAGTCGACGCGGCGATGGGCATTGATGTGTTCCCTGAAGTGACCCAGGGGGATATCGTGCCCTGTTTCCAGCTTTGTTAAGTTGGAAGAAATGAAAGCCTTCTAATCAATGGAGACACACAACGATTTCTACAGTAGGTAGGGGAGAAGCCTGTCTGTGATGCGCCTACGAGACGAAAAGCCCGGCCTCGGCACACCGCTTTCTCTGCCGTCATTGCTCGCTGCGGTCGTGGCAATCCCAACCGGCTTGCCTAGTGCTGTAGCTAGGATGCAGCGACGCGGGACCCAGTCTGGGTTTGAGCTGTCAGACAAATCGGGTGGCGTCAATGAAAACAGCAACATTCAGTTCAGGGTGTAACCATTACTTCCCACGTTTTCGCAAACATCTAGTTGACGACACAGGCCCCTTACCTGTCACAAAGTGCGCTCCGCACACAAGTAAATTTGAGTTATCGGGCTTCAAATTGTCGCGCTTAATGCGAGCCAGCCACAGCTCGCGCAGATTCGTACTGAGTCATGGAGCGCTCGCACTTGTATGCCTGCGATTATGTGACGAATGCAGATGAAGTTCGTGCTAATCAGCTTCTTGTTTCACCTGGACCTGTCGCTACGGTCGTGGCAGTCAAGGGAGGCACACAAAACCATACTGAATCTACGGATGGACGAGAACCAACACGATGCGAGCTAACATAGGCAGCGGTAAGCTAGAGGAGGTCTGGCGGTGGTTCGGCAGCATGGCCGACTAGCAGCAGACGGCCACCGTATGTGACGTCGGTGCAAGCTATGTATACGAAAGGCGTGAGGTGCATTCACGATACTCAGCATTGCCAATGCTCATTCTTCGTGGTAGGGAGCACTCTTGTACTTTACGGATTCCTTTGTGGTTTAGGGAACTCGGCAGTCGGTTTCCCTTTCAGCTGCACGTCCACTCGGCCTCACTTGACGCTTTTGCTGATTTGCGTTCCACCACGTTTACGTGCTTCCCTCCCATGTGTTGGGCAGCGCCTCTTGCCTCGTTCGCTGCTTGGCGAGCCATAGGGCTTTGAAACCGGTTGTACTCTATGGACATCTTTCGACGCCTTCTCGGCTGCGTGCGGTGTCCAGGGTTCCCTTGACCGTTATTCTGCTCTAAATTAGCTGTCTTGAAGCTCACACGCTAGTACATTTTTATTAGTTTATTTCATTAAGAATACAGTAGCCGTCAATTCAGGGCCATTACCCGATGGGAATTGTCAAAAAAAATTTAAGACAAGAATATCAGGCACCGACAATAAAGCATTTAAAAATATGGTCAAATAATCAACACGAAGAGAGCAATGCTTAGAAAACACATGGGTAAAATCACAGTAGGGGATACAAGAAATTGTTGCTGGCGCTCGGCTGCTGACCCGAACGGCGCGGGTTCGAACCTGGCCGCGGCGGTTGAATTTCTTTGGAGTAGAAATTCTAGAGGCCCGTGTACTGTGCGATGTCAGTGCACGTTAAAGAACCCCAGGTGGTCGAAATTTCCGGAGCCCTCCACTACGGCGTCTCTCATAGCCTTAGTCGCTTTGGGACGTTAAACCCCATAAACCAAACCAAACCTATCTTTCAATGCCCACAGTACAATGCCAAAGAACATGCAAAAACTTTTGCATTGTGTGCTGGTAATGAGTAGTCAGTCCGGAAGGCCAGTCCACAAATTAATACTTGAAGGAAACAAGAGTTTTGGAAGCCATCTAGGCGTACATGATAACGCTGTATTGATGCACTATGTATCAAACGCAAGCTGCCTTTTATACGAGGCTGAATGTGTTTCTCTGTTATTTTTGCTTCGTTTCTAGTTACCCGAAAAAAAATTGCTAATGATCTCCTTAATTCCTATGAGAATCAGAAGTTTCATCTTTTCGATAGACTCGGGCAAATAATTCGACGGCGGCGACGGTAAGTTTCTGCTTCAGCGGCAGGCACCTCTGGATTCTGGTGGCGACGGCGCTGGGCCTCTGCTCTGGCAGCTCGTTTAGCACCAGCGGCAGGCGAAGGACTTCTACCGGTTGCCTCCTCATGGCTCAGAAAGAACTGCCAGAGAAGAGACTATTAACATAAGCAGGCAGTTCGCAGTGCCTTGTGCCTCGAGATTAGCGGAGAACGGCGGGCCCATGGGCGGGCCGAAGTCCGCCTGCCCGAGAAATAGAATCTTGCGCAGGGCGCCGGAGCGCTCGTTACCGCCCGCCGTGAGCGCTTTGGAAGCCACTGCACCCTTTTTTAGAGGCTCGTTTTCTTCGCCTACTCTCGAGTTTGCGCTTATAGCATGCGCTGAAATAAACGCTCCGTATGTGTGTATAACGACGAAAGGAATTCCTCTCTATTCTCTTCATGCACCACAGTTGAACAGTGACGAAGTCGCGGCCACACCCTTTGATGAAATGTTTACCTCCAGTTTTCTACAGTGCTCCCAAAAGCTCAAGAGTGTAATCAACAGTAGTGTTGAGACGCGGAGACTTCAGACAACCTCGAGCTCGGTACGCATTCCGCCAAAGCTGCAACACAGGCGCTGCGCTTCTGCGCTACATCGGAGCACGGACGTTCACTAAAAAGCACCGCTGGTTGGCAGTCTGGTAACTGTGAAGGAGGGCCTATTTCCCAATAGCCAGTGCGCAAAAGGTCCCTCGGCAGTGGCGTCAGAGGAGGATGGCTTGCAGAGGCTGAGCGCACTCTCTCCTAGTTTTTTTTCCTCCATGGTTACAATGGCCACGGCGACGCCCGCAAACGAAAGACCGGGCGCCAAAGAGCTGCGCCCTAAAACAATTTCAACCACTGTTTTTTTTGTCGTGTTTCTAACAGTTCCGGATCGCATCATTTCTTTATGCCTGGCAGTGAATCGGTTCTCCGATAACGCGAACAAACAAGAAGGGCTGTGGTTTTGTTAGGAAAAAATTTTTATTTGCATATGTACATATGCCAAGGTTACCAGATACATTCACATTTACAAGAACAGATGACATTAAGCATGTAAGGCGAGCCAATTAAAGAGGTACCATAAACATATCTAAGTAACTAACAGGAATGGGCGATGTAAAACAGGATAGCATATACAGTATACCTATTGACAGAACAGCGAAAAGGCAATAAGTTGACATTGAAACATTGAAAAGGAGACCTTAGCGCCAGTTTGGCCTAAAAACCAGGACAAGACCGTTATTTACAGAAATGAATGGGCATGACCATTGCCGGAGAAACTCTTCCTCGCCCAAGAAAAGGAGTTCCTCGGACAAAAATCTGATCAGCTCCCGTCAGAGACGGGCGAGAATTGGCCACACAGCGCGGCGTCGAAAGCCACTAGCGACCGCGGCGCATAGACTGCGCCATAGACTAAAAAGACCTGCAACTATTAACAGGCGAGAAAAACGGCCGCTGGGGAAGCGGCCGCGGGAGACGAAGCACGAATTGCCCTGCCTACGCAATTCCGCATGAACCGCGCGCCAAAAGACACGCGCTACAACACAGGTGACTGTAGCATGGCGATTAGATTCCGGGAGCGGGCAATTCGGACAAGTACTGGAGCGTAACACACTCCACCGCTCTAACCAATCACAAGTAGGCAGCAATGCCCAGCCGAGTTTCCAGACAGAGTCACCTAGATGGTCTGGGAGAGGTGTCGACACTAAACGAGCCCACTGAACGCGGCGCATAGGTGAGCGGCGAGACGCCGGCACAACAGGTAACAATAGCGAGCCTATAATGTCCACCACACGGTCTGCAACGATGTTGACACAAGGTGCTACTGCTCTTACATGCCTGTAAAAGGCCACTGATGAAGCATAGAAAGCGGTCGGTTGCTCCGACTGGGGTCGATGATTAACATGGGCCGCCGGATCCAAAAAGCGTAAAGGGCCTAAAAAGTACCCAGCCAAGATTCGCGCCAGAGACGCGTTTCCTGGCAGGATGCGCCAAATACTCGTTGTCTGGTTTATTTCAAGTTTCTGTGGTAAGTACTCTTCATGGCGCCTTCAAACGGAGGAGGGATACTTCACAAATGGGCGAATAAATATCTTCTGAATAAATGCCACATGAGTGCGCCAGCACAGGTCATGATGAATAATTACTCGCAAGTGCTTAAAGCTACGCTACATTTTACAAGTGTTTTCGCAAGTTTCATACTCAAAGTGAAGCACAGTTTTTTCTTGTGATATGAGCAAAGTCGATTTTGAGGAATTAATTTCTATCCTCACACTCAATACACCAGTGACGAAGACTTGCAGGCGTCGGTTGATCTTAATTTCATCGCGTGTATTGGCTACTCCGGATAAATTTAAACAATCGTCGGCGAAGAGTTTTGTTATGCTTTGTTCGCAGGCCTCTTTTCGTCTTCTTTCAACTTTCACTTAGAGGCGTATGTTAGGCATGCTTTCTTAGTTCAAAACAATAGGCATCTTTAGTTTACATCGCGTCCGTACCTTGAAATTTTCGTTTTTTTTTATTTGTAGTTTAGTGATACGTCGTAGCATATACCTATTTACTATTGCTTGATGCAAGATGCGAAGAGATGGCCACGTTCTCCCACTCCGCTTAAGCCTGTTGGGCATGTGCGATAGAGCTCAAAAATAAAAAGCCCGGCTGTCGAGCAGTGCATAGGAGCGGCTTCTGTATAGCTCCAACCCATAATGTCAGGTAGCGTTTGTTGAGCGGGCCGAAGAGGCTGCATTAACAAGTGGGGTCTTTGACCTGGAACACCACCTGCATCTGAAGACGCCTAGCGCTAAAACCTCCTCTTTTTGTGGAATAAAGTTTTCTGCTACTAATACTTCGGGGAAAGACACGTGATTTTGCTTAACTGTGTATTCGACTGTCATGCAACGTGCTCCTCGCCGTGGACTTAACGTTTTATGGCACAGCGTCTCTGTTCAGACTTCTCAGCATAAAATCATGAGACCAGCCCGGGGCGCCGCGTGATCCTGTTCACTCACGCCGAAGCAGCAGTGGCAGCTCCCGGTCGTTCAGGTAAAGCTCAACCCGCCGGAGCCAGGAGTGGTGGTGGTGGTGAAAACATTTATTAAGAATGACCAGGAGGTATGTTTCCATCAGCCCGTAAGGGACCGATCCTTGCAAACACTAGGTGGAGGTCCCTAGTATGGGACCCCAGTGGCGGTTGCCGCCGCCCGGGCGCGCCCGACTAAGGCTTGTTGGGCCTGTTAGTCGTGGCAGCAGAGCAGGGTCGCCTCCCAGTCCTCCCGGGTTAGGTTGGGGATGGGGGGAAAAGCGGGGTTGGAGGGGCAGGCCCACACCATGTGATAGGTGTCAGAAGACACTGCTCTACAGTGTGGGCAGCTGCCGCTAAAGGAGGGGTCAAAATGTTTTAGCGCTGCCGGGCACAGCAAAGTATTGGTGAGAAGGCGGAGAAGGAGCCTCTCATCCGCCTTCTTCAGGCCTTTACATGGGCTGGGGTAAAGGCGATGAGAATTTTGATAATATGTTGTAATATCTTTGAATGTATAGACCGGATTAAAATCGGGTTCCTGATCGGATGGGGAGGAGAAAACAGCCCGGTGAGAGAGCGCGCGGGCGGCTGCGTCTGCTGCCTCGTTTCCTGCCAACCCTTGATGAGCAGGGGCCCATATGAGGTAACAGTGTGCGGGGTCCGTATCCCGTATGCAATTTTGGTATATTCGATAGGCTAGGAAGGGAGTGCAGCCTTGTTCGACGTTCCGACAGGCCCCTCGCGAGTCGGTGATTATGTGTTTTGAATTGGAATGTGAGGCCGCGAGAGCAATCGCGACTTCTTCTGCTTGTGTTGCACTGCGGGCTCTGAAAGTTAGGGCGTTAACTGTGTTGCTGTTGTGAACTACCGCGGCCGTGTACCATCCCCCGTGGTGAGGGCCGAAGGCGTCCACGTAGTATACACCTGTTTTGTTGCCATAATATCGAGCTAGCGCTTCCGCTCGTGCCAGGCGCCGACCATTATGGTCTTCATGTGACATGTTTGCTGGAAGAGGCCGCACGTGGAGGGCACGTCTCCACAGTTCCGGGATGCGAAACCTGTCTTCCATTGGAGGGGTGTGTTGGATATGGAGTCGAACAAGAAGGCGGCGACCCGACTCCGTTAGCGACAAGCGCGTGTACTGGTTTGTAAGGTGCGCCTCCCGGAGCTCCCGGAAAGTATTCACCACCCCAAGAGCCATAAGCCGGCTGTTTGAAGTAGTGATGGGGAGGTCAAGGGCACGTTTAACAATTTTGCGAATGATGACCTCAAGGGCGTCCTCCTCTTGTTTCCGTAGGTGGAGATAAGGAGTCGAATAGAGAATGCGACTAGTTACGAAGGCGTCCAGCTGGCTGCCCTTGGGGGCGGCGTTATCAGGATGCGGCGTCCTTTGCCAATCAAGTCTCGCGCGCTGCTCTGACATTCTGTTTGATGAGCCAGCGACGTCTGCATATCGGCCCCTCGCATCTCGCATCTCGCGACGTCGACGCCGTGAAAGCATTGCGCCTGATCCTTGCCCAGCTGAGGGCTGGCACGCCGAGGATGTTTGTTTTGAAGCGAAAAGCTTCACCTGGATAGTCAACAGCGAGGCTAGCGTGGGTCCCGTCATCAGAAAAAGCCACAGGTGCGCTTCCGCGAACTGCGTGACATCACGGTGGACACCCGAACCACGCCGTAAGGGAAGGAAAATGAAAAGAAAATTGGTTTTAAGGAAACGAAACGACGCCGCTCTCTCTCATATCTCGGTGGATACCTTGAACCGCGCCGTAAGGGCCTTAAGGAAAATGAAATGACATAAAAATTGGTTTTAAGGAAAGCAAATCCCTGTCTCTCATATCTTGGTGTGCACCCCAGAGGAATGCACGCCACAGTACGTGTCTCTAAAGCAACCTTTTAAGACAAAACCGTATTCACTGCACCCGCGGCTCCTCCTCCGCTTTGCCGCAGCTCTTTGCTTCGAGATATCCATGCTTAACCTTGGCTAAGCCACAGCCAATTTTTTAAGGCGAAAGCCTCTAATGCCTCATAGCTGTGGACAGAAGGCTGTCAGCAGAAGCTTGTCAGTAGAGGTGTCAGGTTTTTAATTCGAAAGCCTTTAATGCCTCATCGTTGTCAACAGAAGGCCGTCTGCAGAAGCTTGTCAGCAGGGGTGTGACGCTTTTGACGGGTGTCCACCTATATATGTGAGACAGTTACTGCGTAATTTTCTTTCTTCAAATACAATTTTCATTTACTTCATTACGGTCCCTCTTTCTCTTTCTTCTATCACTCCCACTTCCTCCCTGCCTGTACGGTGTGGTTCAGGTGTCCACCAAGTTGACAGAGAATTACTACGCCGTTTCTTTTCCTCAAAAAGCGTTGCGTTCAAAGGGCAAGGCATCGCGCCGAACGGGTGGTGGCGTTCCGCGGACTCCCTGGCAGCGCTACAATACGTTCTAGCGTTCCACTCCTAAGGGCAAAGCGTAAGCGTTATGAGTTAGCATTTAATTAGTATTAGTTATTAATCAGTATTTAACTTATACTTACTATATTCTCATTATTATGTAAGACGTCATAACGTCATCAGTGCGGCAGAGGCACTCAAAGTGGTGTGGAAAGCGCTTTCGCCTGTACGCACTTTTGACAGTCAAAGTGCCCCCTGATTTTTTTTTCCCCTCTGCTTCGAGCTCCTGTATGTGCCTGTTTGTTGAGCTTATCGGGATCGGGGGCAGCGTGGTTGGGCCGGACAAGGCAGAAGTAGGGCCGGAGACGGTGTTTCGAGGGGACAACAAGGAAGAAATTTTATACAGACTATTTACATGATTTCCAAGTAAGAGCAACTGAGAGGGCATCTCAGTGGAAGGGAGATTCTTCGCCAATGGGAGTCTCTTGGCCGCATTATCTGCCGAGTTTTATATGCTCTTCATTCCTTATGATACCTGGATGGGAACCGGGCTTGCTGTCGAAGGCATGTCCCGAAGAGCTCACTTCGGGGCGGATCACACACTTACTCACCACTCAACACCTCCACGTCATGTGATGAGATTGAGGATGAGTGGAATGCCGTCTAAGTCACGCAGGCAGCGCGATTGGCGTCTCCACGATCTGCAGGTGGCCGCCCATGGGGAGTGTGTTTCCCGGTTCTGCAGGTCGCTGGCGGGAACGCCGACTGCGCTCGGAGCGAGCGGACGCATCTTATATGCGGTCTGCGATTTTCCGGCGATTTCACCAGTTTCCGGCTATTTACAGCCACCAATTTTTCACAGGACGGCCCGCCACCGATTCGGCGTCACCTGTGGAACTTTTAACCACTTTCAGGCGAGTGCCTTCAATTTTACGGCCGATTTGCGGCCACGCCCGACCGCAGGAGCTAGGCCTAACGGCTCAGCACGCCTAGTGCGTGCTCTGCTCCCACCTGCGGCGGCGACGCTCGCTTCGCCTCGACGGCGCTTCCCTGCATTTAAAGATGCAGTACACAGTCACCGGCACGGATGTTACCGCCGCGGAGCTGGCCGATGGCACTTGGACGGCACTCGAAATGCAACGCCGCTACAGACGACCGCCACCACCGGCAACGCCGCCGGCCACCACCCAAACGCCCGCAGCCACCACTGTCCTGTCAGACCAACGACCCCACGGCCGTCCACCACCGCCAACTAAAAGACGACCACTTCCTCGCCTGCCTACAGAGGACTACCAAATCGTCCTCCGACCGCAAGGCACCGTCGACCTCAAAGCAGTCGGCCCGGTCAAATTGGCGATGGCTATCTACAACGCCGCCAAGATCGACGGCCGCCTTGCAATCACCGCCGACCAAGTCCGCATTCACCCCACAAACAACACTGTCACCATCAGCACACCGGACAAAGAACGGGCGTTCCTGTATGCTAAAATACGAACTTTAACCATTGACTCCAACGCCATTCTGGTAGCCACGTACGCCCCAGCCCCCGATGACTCCGTGCGAGGAATCATATATAGAGCCTACAGTCACGAGACCGACGCTGAGAACCTCGCTGAGCTCCAAGCTCGAAACCCCGATCTCCCCGTAGTCGCCGCACGCCGCATGGGCCGCACACGACATTTCGTGGTGACTATCGCTAATGCCAAGCTACCCCGCTACGTGAGGTACCTCGGCTTCACTTTTGAGGTGTTCCCCTACAAAAGCCGTCCGGAGGCATGCTTCAACTGCCGGAAGCTAGGCCACAGGGCGGATGTGTGCCCCCACCCGCGACAACCAACCTGCCGACGCTGTGGCGCAGCCCATGACCCTCCTCCAGCTGGCCAACCGCCCACGTGCCAAGCCTCATGCATCGTTTGCAAAGGTGCCCACCCTACAGGCAGCAGAAGCTGCAAATACCGGTTCACGTCCTCCACTCGGCCCAAGTCTTCCCCATCGGTCACTGACACCGATACCGGCTCCAACTCGGCAAACCCCGGACGCCAGTCCCGGTCCCGAGACCGCAAACGCGGTGACCACAACCTACTGCGGGACGACTCCTTCCCCCCGCTTGGCAGCGACAGCCCTTCCAGCAGCACTCGCAGCCGTTCCACATCCGCCTCACGCAGCTCTCGGGCCAGCTCTCAAGCCCGGCCGGAGATCAAAGCAGCCAAACAGGTTGGATGGAAGACTCCTGCACAAGTCACACCGCTTCTCCATCAGATTCACAGGTAAGGGAGCTGGCAGACATGGTCAAGGAACTACAGCTACAATTGGCCAAAGCAAACGCTAAAATTCATAGCCTAGAATCAGCACAGGCAAACCCCAAATTGCAACCGCAGCAGGTGGCTCACGCTCTCACATCCGACCCCGTAGGTGACCCACGCATGGACACTGAGCAGTCTAAGCGTACGAAGCGTAAGGCACCTCCCCCCTCCTCACAAGCAGACATAGATGCCAAATTCGAGGCAGCTGATACGCGAATGGCCCAATTCGAGGGTGCCCTCCTTCGACTCGCCCCCACCATTGACCGTCTAGTAGAAAGCTGCGCCACAATGGCAGCCAACATCCAAACCCTTCATGCCAGGCTCGATACCCTCACGAATCCCCCGACATCCGCAACCCCCTTAAAGTCGACAACCCCTCCTAACTACCCAGCACCCATTATTGTCGCCACGTCGGAGAGTGCAACCGCGCGCTCACGTGCAGGCGGCATTCTTAAATCACCCGTCGTGCTATCACAGCGCCCCGAACCCTACGGGAAACGCGATGGCTAGCTCCCTCTTCACAGTTTGGCATTGGAACTGCAGGGGCTTCAAGGCGAAGCGGCGAGCCTTGGAGCACACCGTGCAGGTCCAGCCGTACACCCCCAACATCATCGCACTTCAGGAAACCTACATGGACACGAAACTTACCAGCTACGCCGCATATAACCAACAAACGACACCAGACCACCGGCCCAACACCGCCATCCTGGTCCACCGAAATTTAGCAGCTAATCATATAGACCTTAGTTACCCCGAGGTTCCACACACTTTCGTACAGGTCCTACCGAACAGCCGCTGACAAGCCCCGCTCCACATCCTCAACGTCTACAGCCCCCCTAGCGACAAAAGCACACGAGTGGCAACCCTCGTTCGTAAGGCCTGCGCGACTGCACAAACAGGGATGCTACTCATCTTAGGTGACTTCAACGCGCCGCATTCCGAGTGGGGCTACCTCCTCAAAGCATGCGGTCGTAAGGGAGCCAAATTGTGGGAGACAGCCCAAACACTGGGCCTGACACTACTCCTAGACCCCGACAGGCCTACTCGTATTGGAAACAGTGTTACACAGGACAGCTGCCCCGATCTCACTTTCGCCCGCAACATCCCAGACGCACGCTGGGAAAACCTCGGCATGAACATAGGTAGCGACCACTATGTTCTCAGCACAACCTTCACGGCTACACACAGCAAAGCCCCCAACCGAACAATCAGGCACACTAACTGGGACGCCTTCCGATACGTGCGCGCCAAACGCACTTCGGCCCCCATAGACGACCTGGACACATGGACAAACTCGCTGCTCGAAGGCACCGCCAATGCCACCTCCACGACTACCCAGGACGAGGATGGCCCCTCTCCCGACGCCAAACTCACACACATGTGGGAGGCCCAGCGCAAGCTTAGCGCTCGCTGGCTCCGCCAAAAACACAATCGACCCCTCAAGCTCCGTCTCGTTCGCCTCGAGCGAGAGATCGAAGCTTACTCTATCAAACTGAGTCAGGAGCAATGGCATCAAACCTGCGACCGTCTTAACGGCCAGTTAAGATGCAAAAACTCGTGGTTCTTGCTCAGACATCTACTGGACCCAACTCACACCAAATCCACATCTCACAAGAACCTCACCCGTGTCATACACGCTTTTAAGGAAACAAACGAGGAACTCCTCGCTACCCTGAAAGACAAATACATCAATACTTCCACTGAAATTCCCATCCCTTCAGGATACACGGGTGCTCAGAACACCAACTTGGACGCCGACATCACGGCAGGAGAAGTCCGCGCCGCCCTCAACCAGATTAAAACCACCGCGGCCGCTGGCGACGACCACATAACCAACAAGATGCTTCGTAACATCGAAGATCAGTCCGTCGAGGCACTCACGGACCTCTTCAACCAACACTGGCATGAGGGTCGCCTTCCAGACACTTGGAAGCATGCCAAAGTGATTTTCATACCAAAGCCAGGCAAACGACTCGAGCTGGGCAACCTTCGGCCCATCTCGCTCACGTCCTGCCTGGGAAAGGTCATGGAACACGTCATACTCAATAGACTCCACACTCACGTAGACCAAGAGGACCTTTTCCCCCCCACTATGATCGGCTTCAGGACCGGCCTCTCCACTCAAGACATTATGTGGCAAATCCAACACGACATCCTCGATCCGAGACCCATCCGAGCTACACGAACCATCCTAAGCCTAGATGTCAGCAAGGCTTTCGACAACGTGTCACATGCTTCCATCCTGGCAAACCTCTCACAAATGAATGTAGGCACTCGCACTTACAACTACATCGCCGACTTTCTTCATAACCGTACAGCAGAACTTCACATTGCAGACATCCACAGCGAGAAGATCACACTAGGCACCCGAGGAACACAACAAGGAGCAGTCCTATCTCCGTTCCTTTTCAACACTACAATGAGAGGCCTCCCTCCGCTCCTGGAAGAGATACCTCACATTAAACACTCAATATATGCCGACGACATTACCCTGTGGACCAACTCTGGCTCTGACGGGGAAATCCAAAACTCCCTCCAAACAGCAATCGATAAAGTACACTCCTTTGTACAGGCGAACGGGCTCACATGCTCCTCCACGAAGTCCGAATTACTAGTCATCAGGGACAGACGAGCTCGCCTGCCCGTACCCGACCTGCAAGAACCTATTGTGCTTCAAGTCGACACCCATCCCATACCTCCGGTCCGCACCATCCGCGTTCTGGGTATGTTAATACAGAACAACACGCAAAACTCGGAGGCCATTCAGCGCCTCCGCACCACAGCCAATCAGATCAATGGCCTTATCCGCCGCATCAGCACCCGCCGGAGAGGTATGAAGGAGGATGACCTCTGTCGGTTCACGCAAGCTTTCCTCATTAGCAGGATAGTCTACTCCTCCCTATTGAAAAATCCGGTATCGCGGCAAACCGGATTTTACCGGAACATATCGGTTTCATACCGGTCCGGTATCACTCTCATACCGGCGAGACCCGTCCGGTTTGATCGCTATACCGGTTCATACCGGTCCGGTATTTATCCCAAACCGGACAGACCGCTCCGGTACGGAGCTCATACCGGACAGTCCATTCCCGGTTCGAAGCTCAAACCGGACAGACCAGTCCGGTACGGAGCTCAAACCGGACAGACTAGTCCGGTACGGAGCTAAAACCGGACATACCAGCCTGTATTCAGAGCGATATGTGCTGCGGTTTTGGTGCTTGGTCTGCAGATTGACTGTTGTACGCCAGCAGATATTTTTAAGGGGAAGGGGGGGGGGGGTAAGCGTGCGCATAAGTGCGATAATCAACACATACACGGTTTTGTTGAAAGGGTTAGGAAAAGAAAAGGGCTAAGCGTGGCAAAACATGCAGTTTGTGTATGAAAGGCGGGGGCTGCATGAAGGTGAATGGAGCGCAACCGCCATATTGGCTTCCCGTGCAGCACCCTGACAAAGCCAGCGCTGCTGTGTGCGGGCAAACGGCTAGTATACATCCGCCAGCAGTCTTCGTAAATCCTGCGCAGATTACTCTGGGTTTCACAGTGCAGAACTTCACGACTGGCTGATAAACATGGCGAGCCTCCGGTGACTGCGCCAGAGGCTCCAAAAGGTTTGTTACTGTCGCGTTCATTGCAGCAGCTTTCTTAATGTTCGCTAGCGGCAGTCTGTAGCGTCGCATCGGTGAAGAAATAAAATTCTTGGTTTTCGTGCAGGAATTCTTTGCACTTCTTCTTCATCAAGTGATAGTCCATTGATAACGCAACTTGTCCAAGCGCCATCGCGAGCGGCCCCACCCTTCACTCCATCAGGAAGACATACTAATCACAAATCGCCCAGAACATTTCTATCGACGAAGAAAAGGTTAATTCAACGGAGCCGGCAGCTTGGGTGTTCCCTTAAGGGCGACGCTTCGGGCTAGCTAAAAGATACAGCGCTCGAGAGAACAAAATAAAAACAAAAACCACCTGTAGAAACCTTACACGAGTAACCCGTCTCTTCGCAATTTTTTTTAAAGCTTTTTTTTTCTCTCATCACTGCCTTCTCTGCTTTTCCTGGGTCTGAGAATTCTCAAGGCCTGCGCGCTTTCCTTTCCCCCCGCTCTGACGTCAGCCACTTTGGCCGTTGACCCCTCCGCATTCCTCCGACACTGAGACGTCTCCTTTCTTCCCTCAACCAGTTCTGCACCCTTCCGTAGTCGTGTAGCCGGACATGTCAGCGTGCGCTGCTGCGTTTTATTGCTGTTGCGTTCGTGAGTGCTGGCTAGGAAATTGCTTGTCATCGTGATACCTAAATCTTTGCGTGTCGTGACCTGCTGTTGAAGCAATGGGTCGCTGCTGCGTGCCCAACTGTAGAGTAAACTATGACAACGGACCAAAAGTGCTTGTGTTTTCGTTCCCAAAAGACTCACGTAGGATTACGTGGGAGCGTGCTGTTCGCCGCAACGACGTCGACATACGGACTGTGCGAGATTCTAAGGTACTGTACGTTGTGTCTGCGCATCGAAGCAATCGTTGAAGTCTAATAATTTATCACGGTGCTAAAATATGGACAAGGTGCGGTTCTAAAATTCATGGGACGCGATGCTTGCCCTAGACTGCTGGTATCTGTAAATATATCTTTTTCTCTTATGTACCAGGCAGTGTTCTTGTGTGGTTGAAAGATACAAATTTTCAAGTTCAGGGCGGGCGTTCATGTCATGGTTAAATAAATATGCCTATGAATATCATCGAATTTTGCAGAGAGCATACATACACTAACGAGATATATTCTTGCATCTTGATTCAACGTTTCGACTATATTTAGTGTGCGTAGTGTTTTGGCTAAAGAATGCTCAATATATTTAGGTAATTGAAGCGATTCTATGCATTTGCGCAATGAATAAAGTAATAATGGCCGTAAGTTGCATGTCACAGTTCTCAATGCATTATGTTGTGTGTCAGTGCCCAATTAAATGATAAGCTGGGGGCATTATGTACTACCAATCATATTTACTTTTCAGCAGGTGCTTTTGACTACTTCATTGGCCAGCACCCTGTAGAGACCCCAGCGCCGGTAGATCGTCGCAAAGAGTTAACTTATTACCTCAGTGAGCTAGCTGGTTCAAGACATGCGAAAAAAATAAACATCTTTTGGAGTTTTTGATGCATTATAATACTCACCAAGCTACCAATACTTGGTAAAAGCTGGGAGCAAATAACACAATTGCACATCGACTGCAATACGAGTCGCTGATAATCGCAGATTACCAGTTTCTGAGGCTCTGTATATTGCAGCATTTGGCATGTACACTTATGGCCCCAGTTTTTGGGCAGATTTAGTCCAAGTGGGATATATTTGAAGCATTTTATTCCTGCCTTTGTCCTGTGATACAGGGCCCTTCTGTATAATACGGGCCTAGCCTGTAGAATACAGGACTGTCCTGTATGCCGGTATGAATTTTAAACCGGAACCGCATACCGGGTTATTGTACAGGATTTACGATACCGCATTACCTGAGTATCCTGTACAAAACAGGAGAGTCCTGTATTATACAGGACTGTCCTGTTTTATACAGGATATTCCGGTAATCCGGTATCGCAAATCCTGTACAATAACCCGGTATGCGGTTCCGGTTTAAAATTCATACCGGATTTTTCAGTAGGGCTACCCCTACTATCACCTCCGCCGGAAGGACGAGGAAGCTGTGAACACCATTATACGTTCAGCGTACAAAGCGGCACTGGGGCTACCTCAGTGCGCCAGCACAGAGCACCTCCTCCAACTCGGCATCTACAATACGCTCACAGAACTCATAGAGGCACACAAGACCGCCCAAATCCACCGCCTCTCCCGCACTAAACACGGGCGGCTCATACTTGACCGTCTCAACATCAACCCCATAGGCGACGTCCACCCCAGGACGCCCATTCCGATAGGGGTCTATAGCCGCCTAGTTATAAAACCAATCCCCAAAAACATGCTACCTGGCCGCCATGATACGCGCCGTCAGCTGAGAGCCCAAGCACTAGATGCCACATACCTTGCCGACGAACACGCAATATACGTAGATGGTGCACGGCAAAGTGCAAACACATACGTGGCTTGTGCAACCACGCCACAATCTACTATCGTCACCGCCGCCACAGTAGTAGCTCACTCTCCGACAGCGGCAGAAGAAACCGCCATCGCGCTGGCCATCGCTGACCCACGTACGCGCACAGTCCTCAGCGACTCCAAAAGAGCGATACAAAATTACTCGGCAGGTTTTATCTGCCACCCCGCTGCACGGATCCTTCGCGGCTGCACTCCCGACCATAAGATCAACCTGGTCTGGGTACCCGCCCACGCGGGAAACTCTGGAAACGAAGGGGTCGACCGACTAGCCCGAGGACTAACCAACCGGGTGGCCGGCCCCACGGACCCAGACGCTCTTGCCGAGGCTCCCCAGACCTTTGCCGAAATTACCAACCTCTACAGAGAGATGAGACGCCAGTTCCTGCCTCCACACCCCGACTTGAATCGAGCGCAAGCCACCTTGCTCCGCAGGTTGCAGACACACTCCATCCTTAGCCATTCTAGACTTTCACTCATCACAGACGGGGAATACGACCCCGTCTGCCATAATTGTTACCAGGGAGAAATCGCCACCCAGGCTCACATCCTCTGGGGTTGCGCGGGAAATCCGCCCCCTCGAACCTTACTGCCAGCTCCCTCCGAAGACGGATGGAACCAACTCCTCAGAAGGCCAGACGAGAGCATCCAACTGGCACTCATTTCGTGGGCCCAGGAAGTCGCCCCCACCTGGGGGCCACACCAAGCACACCTGCCGTAAATCCCGCCAATCTATGACAATAAAGTTGTTTCTCTCTCTCTCTCTCTCTCTCTCTGCAGGTCGCTGCCCGAGTGGTGTGCGTTTCCACGCTGTGCAAGTGACCGCTGATTTGCTCGGTGGATCGGGACCGTGGCCTTCACCGCATGAGGACGAAGCAGGCAGACTACGGAGGGAACTCTTCAGGAGAAGCAGGAAACTTGAAGATTTTATTTACATTATTTATAGTATAAACAGAGAGACCAAAGCTCGGGGAAGAAGCTCTCGACAAGAGGTCAGGGAGAAGCTCTGGTACACAGTTGTTGTTGTTGTGACTGAGAGAAGGATAAAAAGGAAAATGCGCGGGCCTGCTACTGGCTCGAGCCAAGCCACCACCACTGCCACGTGCAGATAGAGGTGAGGTAAGAGATCAGAGCAAAGAGAAAAAGGAAAGAAAAGACGCTCGTCGCAGCAACAACTGCGTCCGCCGGAGGGGACGCTGCTAAAAAAATCAGATAAGCGGCCGAAGCCGCGCTCGCCGAACCTGGTACACAGCACAGATTGCTGCTTAAATACAGTTCACATTCCCGAGGCCCCCAGCTAGGGAATTCGAACTCTGGTCGAGGGTCCAATGGGCCTTGAGCCTCTTCATAGGCTTCGCCCTCCCCTCATGACCGTGCACGCCGCACAGACACACACACCGGCAAGGAGGAACTTGGCGCCTCGCCATCGCGAACTGTTTGGTTTGCTGCGGGCCGACCAGGCCCAAAGGTCGTTAGCTGCTGTGTGACGATGCTGATCATGGGAGACGCGCGTGCTGACGGCTCACACCGCTGACCTCTTCAGGTGGGTAGAAGGGACACATCAGCCGTGGCCACCCCCGCTTTGTCGGCCGCTCAGGGCGCACGCGGGCAATGTGTTGGCGCCGCCGTCGCCTCCGCCGTCGCGGTCACTAGGTCTCTTCCGTCGGTCCACGGGGAGTCTGGGAGAAACACCGCACTCAGCATCCCTGGCGAAGGGGATTAGACGCCTTTCTTTACGGCGACGCCGTCGCCAGTAGCCGCCCCCAC
Organism: Amblyomma mixtum; assembly: GCF_055824585.1. Classification (NCBI taxonomy): domain Eukaryota; kingdom Metazoa; phylum Arthropoda; class Arachnida; order Ixodida; family Ixodidae; genus Amblyomma; species Amblyomma mixtum. The sequence goes on along the minus strand of NC_143012.1, from coordinate 96,698,574 downwards.
GCCGGCGTTTCTTGTGCTTCCTCCATAAAGCAACGCCTTTGATCAGCGTAGCCCGACGGCGCCAGCCGGCTCGCCTGTCTCCGCTGGCTGGACCCCAGATCACAGCACCGCACATTGGACATGTGCCTTCGCCCTCGGAGTTCGCCGGTCTTAGGCCTTCGCCGCCGCCGCCGTGGTCACCCCGGTCAATGGAGTCGGCTGCCTTAATCCACTTACACTAGGGGGCATCCCAAGCAACACAACACCCCCGCCGCAAGAAAATGCGTCCGGAAGATTAGCCATTCTCACGCAGCTCGGTTGTCTGGACGTGCGAGGAGGGGCACTCGTTTTGCACTCCTCCAGGCCCATCTTCCTTACCTGTCGTTGTCCAGCTTTCGGAATTCCTCTGGGAGGCGAGCCAAACGGGACAACAAGAGCCAAGCCAGACAAAACCAAAAACCAGTGCCGTCTGCAACCCACCCGTCCCGCCAGACCGAAACCAAAGGAAAACGCATTATGCCTGGCTATCCCTCTAAGAAAAACCAGTAATGAAAGAAATTTTTTCCCTCAACGAACACGAAGTGCGTAGCCTAAACAAGGTTCAGGAGCTTCGTACCTCTTAAAAGCCTCGTCACCATGCGTGAGACGATGAGACAGAGGGAAAATCGGAATTGGTCTAGAATCGGTCGCAAAGGTTGAAACGATCTCGGATCTCACCCGGGCGGGGAGGAGTCAGCCGAGAGGTCAGACTGAAGCTTTCAATTTTGCCACTAACTACTTGCTATTCTTAACTAGCACAAATGCCCATGCGTGTGATTCGGTTCGTTCTGCACAATGTGCCAAAATTTGCACAGCAAACACTGCCGAAATATTAACGTTCTGCAAAGCTCAATTCGGCTGAAAAGGTAGCATCTCTTGAGAGTTCACGCCAGCTGCCTAAGCTAAAATGGTCAAAAGTGGCCTCGCTTGTGCTCGCGTGTGAGCGCACACTAGCACACAACAATTACTGTGGTTAAACATACCTAACGAGGGTAAAGCTCGAAATAATCCCGTAGCGCCCACGCGAGGGACTACGCTTCATTGGTCCGCAAAGTTACTTCGCTGTACTTCCGCTCATCAGCGGACACTCTCAGTCGCAGTGCAGCTAAACCTGTGTACAAGTGCATGATGCAGGACAATTCACATCAAATCTCAACTAAGTGATGCCGTGGCAGAAAAAGAACTGAACATAGCAAGGCAAGTCCGCGGGTAAGACCATAACTTACGAAGGAAATGGTCGTTGCCACAGCGCTCGTTTGCACTACACTAAACTGGGCAAAACTTTGGTAACATAAAAACAGGCATATTTAAGCTACATCATTATGGCAAGAAAAGAATAAAAGAACAAAAGTCCGCTCAGGCAAAGCTCGAAAGTTTTTACAGCAGTAAAAATACAAGAAGCATTTAGTGCGGAATTCTGTGTTGTGATTCCAGGAATCCCCTGGCCCCTATTTTTCAGTCGCGCCCTGCCGATGCTTCACAAAAGCTGAGGGGCTGATTAGTTTCGTCTCCGCTTGACACACTTCCAAAGCCAGAGTAGCGCTGGGAAAGCCTAACGCGAAAGAGGCGCTCCCTCCTCTCTCAGTTCCTCGCATGTTGTGTCCCCCTCTGACCTGCGCGCGCTCTGCGACGAACTTTAGTGAGGCGGCCTTGCACCCGTCTCCTTAGCACGCCGCACGCGTCACATGTCTCAGGTCAACCCCTGCTGTGGTCCCACAACGGAGCAGGTGGCTTACGCCCTGCATGCGCACGCTTTGTCGACTGGGCCTTCATGCGGCGCCTGTGAACCCTGGAGCGCCGCGGTGCCAATTTTGAAAAGATACAGGGTTGGCCGATCCTCAAACTCGCGGGCTTTTTGACTGTACCTTTTTTCATTTCAGCTCAGGCGTTCATATTCGATTTCTTTGAACGCCGCCGCTTTTTGGGAACTGCCCTAGTGGGTCTGTAACTGTTGCGCGCATCTCGAGTTATCGCGGTGCCGTCATATGTTAAGCTGCCGGCCTCGTCGCAGCATCAAAAGCTGACCTAGAAATTTTCGGAGGCTCTTCACGGGTGGGATTCGCCCTGCAGAGCCAGTCAGCATGCCCCTCACTCTCTGTGCTCGGCGACGGTTTCCCTGAAAAGCTGGTCTCTGCTGTTTCCTCTGAGCACAACAGCTCGTTGTCTTGAATTATGCGTTCTGGAGCAGCGTCATTATCATTCCGAAGTCTAGCAACAATTAGAGCGCCATCGCCCTTTTCCTCTGATGCTGCGCCCTGACTTGGTGCATCAGAGTTGCCATCCGGTGACTCTCCGCGACGCTCTTTCCCGGAAAGCCGTCTTTCGGTGCGGAGGCATACAAGCTCACTACAGACTTTCTGGAGCGCAACCTCCGCCTTATTTGCCATAGCGGCATCTATCTCAGGGCAATAACCGACCTTGTCACTCATTTTCCCATTGTCTGCTTTTGCTACCAAAACATTGTTGGTGCTTTTGCTATGACTGGCGGCGCTGTAATTCTCTGCTTTTAGACCTACACTCTCAGTCCCTGCTCCTGCCGAAATGGGAGTTCTTTCTGAAATTGAAGGTGCCCGGTCACTGCTCTCCCGAGCGACTGTTGTGTCCATGACTGACCAAGCGGGGTTCTTAAGGTGGTTGCTGACACTCTGATCTGAGCGTTGCCAGCTGCCACAACTTCGACCTTTGCGGTCGACCTCTACCTTGATGTTGGAAAATTTTCAGCGCTCAGAGGACAGGGACAAAGAAGAGAACAACACAAGCGCTGACTCGCAACTGAGCGTTTATTCGCAAACACAGAAAATCTATGCTCACAGGGAAAAACAAAACATCAAAACTTATTTAATCACGCAGGCGCGTCCAGATATGAAAATTCCCGTTCAAGCAGGACAACAGATGGGTCACTAACACATGTAGGCTGGTTTTTGTAGATATGATAGGCTTCTGATACCTCTCTAGTGAATTTATTAGGATTATGAATTGACTCGGAGGCAACATTTGCTCTTTGTACCAGTTCGTGTCCCAGTCCCAGTTCCGAGGCAAGTTCCTGTGGAGGATCGTTCAATGTGTACTGTGGAATGCGTTGATGCAATGAAGAGATCGTGTGCTGGGACAAAGAGCTAATGCTGCCTCAACTACTTGGAAGAATTTTTTACATCTAGCAAGGAGCGAGTGGTGTTCCGGACAAACAGGGGTATTTTCTTGTTCTCCCTGAGGCGTTCTTTTACCTATTCAGGTAAAAGCAGCCAAGGTAAAACAACAGGCTTTGGATCTTCTGACACGTTTGAACCTGCAGCATTTATGCTGCACTGTAAAAACGAGTGAAGTCCTCACACTTGAGGTCTTTTTTTCGGCCAAAACACATAAGGATGACATTACATTTCGTGCTATTGTCACTGAAGGGTTGACTTGGCAACATGCTGTCTCAGGTCTCCTACTAAAACACCTTAACGGTCTTTCATTGAGGGACCCGTATCAGACGCCGAATTGTTTGGCCGTTGTTGAATATTTCAGGCATCACAACGCAAACGGAGTGTCCGCCTTTAGTATTGATGTAAAGCATTGTTTCTATTGCCTCCAGCATGGCAGGTTGTTGAAATTTGTTAGTGATTCCTTTACTGAAGATAATGATGAACAAAGCTTTGTAACTTCCGGCGGGATTTCATTGGCCTCGTTCTTAGAGTTCTTATCGTTTTATTTTTGCTTCAACCTTTGTTGACTGGAATGGGCGGTTGTTTCTCCAAAAAACCGGTGTTTGTATAGACTCTAAAGTTGCTCCGGTCCTCAGTGGTATTTTCCTTTCTCGGGTCGACACATGCATCGAAAAGAATTTGTGCGGTCTTTCCAGAATGATTTTCAGGTATATCATTCAGGTATGTTGATGATTATTTAATTTTCGTTGATAGACCTGACTTTAATAGACGCGTGGTGGATGTCCTCAACGTTTTTAAAGAAAATGGATGTGGTCTGGAATTCACCTTTGAAACCCCCAAAGAAGAATGTTTGCAGTTCCTAGATATTAGACTTTCTTTCAAGCAGGACCATTTATGCTGGATGTGTTTCCCAAGGTCTGTTACGCTCCTTCTAAATTTTCAATTGGGTCATTCGAAAATTGCTGAATGTGGTATTGCTGTGGACTGTTTGTCGTCTTCTTTACTCAAGTCGTGCACTCACTCTTTGATTGATAGTTTTTCTGAGCAAGTAAATGGATTAAGATTGGCTGGTTTTGCAGATGATGTCTTGACTCTTGCCTGCAGTAAGGTGTTAAAAAGAATTAAGGATGACAACAGGATATTGCGTAGGAGTGCTGATGAAGGAAAGAAAAAGAAGGTAGCGGTTCTTCGATGTGACCACCGCTTTTGACATCATCTAATAAATGTGGGCAAGAGATATAACGCGGACGTAATTTTTTGTGCCCTGATAAAAGTTGAGAGTATTTGTGCCATGGTTCACAAGCGCTCTAGTTGTTCTCTTCGTGATAAGCGGAAGGTTTGCGATATGAACCATGCAAACCGGTAGATCAAATGCAAAAAAGGTTTTATGTACCAGATTCCGTTGTCTTGTGGGAGCATGTACGTCGGTCAAACTGGCCGTTGCATGAATATTCGCTTACAAGAGCACCACTTGTTGTTGGCAAAACCGCCTTCTTCGAATCTTGCCAAGCGCTGTATGGAATGCGGGGACTGTAAGCCTTTACTCGATAAAATAACTGTTTGTTCAGGCATCCTAATCAGTTGATTAGAGACGTATCAGAAGCTTATTATATCTACAAAAACGAGCCTACATGTGTTAGTGACCCATGTGTTGTCCTGAATGAACGGGAATTTTCATACCTGGACGCGCCTGCGTGATTGAATAAGTTTTGACGTTTTTTTTTCCTGTGAGCATAGATTTTCTGCGTTTGCGAATAAACGCTTAGTTGCGAGTCAGCGCTTGTGGTGTTCTCTTCTTTGTCCCTGTCCTCTGAGCACTGGAAATTTTCCAACATGTTGTACCAACTCACTCGAATGTCAGTTCTCTGCCTTGATGCCGACGAAGCGAAAGAGGGTCCTTTTCGCAGTTGCATAGCTGTCGACCTCCTCGTCGGACAGGCGCGCTAATAAGCCGCGCAGACGTCACCAGGGAGAACGGCCACCAACATCATTGACCATTTGCACTCGTCTAGCTCCTCTTCAGTACAGATGCTTTCAAAGTTTTGGAGGAAAGCTCTGAAGCTATCGCCTCTTCGGAAATTCCTCAAGCGATCTCGAGCTCTACGCAATTTGAGAAACTGAACTTTACGCACGAGTTCCTGCTGCTAATGTTCACGTAGTTCCTCGAGCTCAGCGAGTCTCTTACGACATTGCTCCTGCCATTCTCCTCCTTCTTCCTGTCGTTGCCTTCGCCGTTCCTGCTGTTGAAGCAGTTCTGTCTTCTCATTCTCCTCACGGAGTTGTAGCCTTTTTGGCTCCTCTCGCTTCTCTTTCTCCTCAAGAAGCCTTCGCGTTCCTTTAACCGCTTTTGCTTCTACAATCGTCCCGCACGTCTCGTCTGCCTCCTCGACTGCCACCTCCTCCGCCCGCATAACATCTAAAATCGCCTCCCTCGTTTTAGTGGGGTCGACTGATATGCCCAGTTCTTCCAACCTTTAAAGGAGCTCCTTCACCTTGAACTTCTCCATCGTAGATCGCACCTCGTGCCGCTAATCCCCGCTAATACGGAAGCCTCAGTTTGAAGCGAGCAAATCTGAAATCATCCCCAATCTTATTCCCCAGAAATCCAAACTCCCACTACTAACATCTGCCTGTGCTAGTGCGGTCTGGCGAAACGAATCGCAAACATCGGGCCCTCACCCTACAGAGAGTGCCTCTCGGCGGAAGGGAGCTTCTTCGCCAACGGGAGTCTCTTGGCCGCACTCTCTGCCGAGTTTTATATGCTCTTCATTCCCTAGGGTCCCTGAACACTCCCCCGTCATGTGATGAGATCGAGGACGAAGGGAATACCATCTGAGTCGCGCAGGCAGCGCGAGTGGCGTCTGCGCGGTATGCAGGTGGCCGCACATAGGCCTTGCAGGTCGTTGCCCGAGTGGTGTGCGTTCCCACGCTGTGCAAGCGGCCCCACTTGAGACATGCGCCTTCGCCTTCGGCCTACGCCGCCGGCGGCGTGGTCACCCCGGTCGAGGGAGTCCGCTGCCTTAATCCACTTAGGCTGGGGGAGCATCCCAAGCACAACAAGCTGTCGACTGCGAGTAAGTGATTTGTAGCTTCCAAACACGCTGCTGTCGTCTCCGTCACCCTGTAAGGTCGTCCGCGATTATGTTTCGCGGGAGCAGCTCCTGCTTCTGATGGGAACGTTTCCTCGTTGTTAATGGTCGGGACATGCGTGAGCACACTAGTGGAGAGAGTCACTGTGATAGTGCAGTGGTTATGGTCCTCGGCTGTTGACCCGGAAGACGCAGGTCCGATCCCGGCAGCGGCGGAGGCGTTTCGATGGAGGCGGAATAGTAAAGATCGGTGTACTAGTGCGACGTGAGAGCACATTAATGAACCTCCGGTTCCGAAATTATTCTTAGATGTCCACAACAGCGTCCCCCTTAGCCTGAGTCGCTTTGGGCATTAAACCCCATAAACAAAAACAAACCAAATGCAGACATGTCTGCCAGTGATTCTTCTCTCGAATAACTTAGGTTTTTGCAGAACGTACCGTGGTGAAGGAGTTAATATCAAAGTGGAGAAGTGTTCGCGTAACATGCGCTCTCAATCTGGTTTTTCCTTCGTGAAATTCTGATAAAATCGCTACAAGGTGAGGAGACCCCCTAATAGGTTCTGCACGATTCGCTGGCTTAACTGCACGTTGAAGTTATGTCTCTATTCGACTGATACCAGCTACTGCTGTTGTCTACATGTCACGTGATCAGGCATACACAGAGGACAGGAGTTTGGTTCGGGACTTACGGCGGGAGTGCCGCGACGTCAGCATCTGCTCTGACGAAGAAGATGTGTCGGGTTGACTCCGTTTCCGCGCGAGTGCTTCGGCGGATTGTAACGGCAGTCAGTCCATCACCAGAGACATACAATGGTGCCTGTCCTCCGAGAAAATACGATAGCTGAACTGACGCTGCAACTTCGGGGCGACAGAACGTGACACTGGTCGACCGCTCCATCGGCGCAGACAGCTCGAGTAGTGTCTCGTCTCGGGTGAGGCTGCAAGAAGGAGGAACCAAAGCACGGCATGCGAGGTCTTCGCGGTCACGCATGTGACGTACCGCGATCGATGACGGATGCTCATCTCCCTATAGCTGGAGGGAGCAAGCGAGCCCTGGTCGACTTCCATCGCGCAGTCGGCTCGAGTGACCAGGCCTCCTGTGCGGGCAGCGGAGGTATCGGTAAAGCGATGGTCGATGGCCTAGAAATTTCCTCTCGCTACCGCCGGCATAATTTTTCTTTTTTTTTTGGGAGCATAGACGCTCTCCAAACGCGCTCGCGTGCAAAAGTGAGTGCTCTGCTGCTCGAAGAAGTGTATTGGTTCTTTCATTTATTTATTTAGTAATACTGTGAGCATCCTGGAGGCTCATACAGGAGTGAGTCCAGTCACTTGTGCATATAACAACGTGAATAAAAACGAAAACAGCAACGCAGTGAAGCTGGCGATAACAATCAGAGTCAAGTAACCTCATTTTCTTGGGCGACATAACATTGAACGTTTTGACAAAAGACACCAACGTTTCCTTTGTAGACAGTTTTCACTTGGTAACGCATTCCACTTTTTTTTTGTTTTTTTAGCAAGGCTATTTATTTATTTATTTAATACTGCAGAGTCGCTCGACTCCAAGCAGGCTTGAGCACGGGCATGAGCACAGATACAAATAAAAAAACAAGGTATGCACGAACTTCATGCAAGAGCAAACGATGATGCGAAAAAAGAAACCAAAAAAACAGGAGTCTCACATACAAAAGGCTCTGAAATTATCAAACAATCTTTCTACATTTGGGCTGTTCACTACACACTTCGGCAATTCATTCCACTCTGCAATTGATTTGAAAAAAAAATAATGAGTGTTTAACCGAGTTAGAGTATGCACGAAATTCTTGCAGCATTTTTCCATGGTTATAACGCGTAATTGCTCGTGAAACAGGAGTAATATAATAATGAGTGTTTATTCTAATCAGATTATTACATATTAGGAACAAAACTTTCAACCTTGCTTCAGTGCGCCTTGTCTGAAGAGATTCTAGGCCAATAGAATTGATCATAGCTGTTACACTATCAGTTCGTTTGTATCGATTGCAAATGAAACGGGCCGCTGTCCTCCGCACTCTTCCTAATTTGGAAATATTCTTGGCCGTAAATGGGTCCCATAAACAACAAGCATATTCCAGACGAGGCCGCACCAAAGCCTTATACGCTGCCAGTTTGACATGTTTTGGGGCCTTCGGCAGTTCACGCCTCAAACACCACAGAGTCTTCAGAGCTTTCCCGCTTGTAATATCGATGTCAACATCCCAGTTTAGGCAATTAGTTATCTGAACTCCACAGACGAGGTTTCTGGAAGTGGTACGCCAGCTATACAATACGGATGTATCAGAACAGTTTTCTTTTTACAAATTCTTAGTACGGAACATTTGTTAACGTTAAGAAACCTACCCCATTGGTTGCACCAGTTTGAGATCTTCTGCAGGTTACTGTTGAGCTTAATTTGGTCTGCTGTGGAGTTAACTGAGGAATATAAAACGCAATCATCTGCAAAAAGTTTAACTCTAACTTCGGAATGAACCACATTAATTATGTCATTCACGTAAACTAAATATAGGATAGGCCCCAGAATTGATACTTGCGGAACACCAGATGGAACCGGAAGTTCATCAGAGTGCTCATCGTTAACACGAACATATTTAAATCTGTCTTCTAAGTGGGCTCTAATAAGGTAAATAATATTAGGATTGATTCCGGCAGTGTAAAGCTTTTCTATGAGTTTATTGTGCGGAACCTTATAAAAGGCTTTGGGGAAGTCAAGAGAAACAGCGTCCCTTTGTTGTTTGTTATTAACTGCAATAAAAAAATCATGGCAATTGGTTATCAATTGTGAGACCGTAGATAAACCACGCCTAAATCCATGCTGCTCATCAAATAAAAAATGGGTCGATTCCAAAAATTCCGTCAGAGCTCGGCAGATCACGTGCTCGAACATTTTGCAGCTGGTCGAGATCAAAGATATTGGGCGATAATTAGATACGTGAGATGGGTCACTGCCTTTAAAGACCGGTACGACACGTGCGGTTTTCCATTCCGATGGGACTGCGCACTGAGACAGAGAAGCGTTTAAAATAATATATAGGTAATGTGATAACCATTATGCGTAACGGCAGAGAAAAGCTGGAGGGATGTTATCAGGCCCACTAGACTTTTTAACGTCATGTTTCAGAAGAAGATTCAAAATACCTTCGCGGGAGATAGTAACATCTGGCATTAAAGAAATGTAGCCGTCTGGCTTAGAGGGAAAACTCGAGGTTTTATCGCTATAGACTGATTGGAAATACTCATGAAACACACCAGCAGTATCTTTCGACCATGAAACATTGCGTTGTTTATCGCCATTAATGTATTGCCAGAACTTCCCCGGTGCTTCACTCAGAAAGCGCCCAAGCGTAACATTAAAAAATCTCTGCCTCTTCCGTAACCGAGAGTAGAGTAAGCATGAAATGTTTACGGGCATAACACATTGCTTGTAAATGGTACTAGTCAAAATCTTGAAATGGGTCTAGTGTTCAACACACCACACCACACTACACATACTGTGCACTGGTCCATGTGGACGCAGTCGTTTCCTGTGAGTCTCTGGAGAACTTCCGCCCTGCCTCGTCAGCTGTATCCGGTTTCTGTCCGCCTTTCATCTTTGTAATCGTTGTTTTCATTCCTCGGTTATTTGTACTACTTTGCCTATGTGACACTGGTGACGTCACCATTCGATTACGTCACTCATAAATGATGACGAAGTAATGACAAATTACTAATTAGTGACTAATTAATGATTGATGCCTAAGTACAAATTAACTGCTAATTAATTACGCTTAAGCTTCGCCTTTAGGAGTGGAACGCGACAGCGTGTTGTAGCGCTGCCAGGCAGTCCACGGAACGCCACCACCCGTTCGGCGCGATGCCTTGCCCTTTGAACGCGACGCTTTTTGAGGAAAGGGAATTACGCAGTAATTCTCTGTAATCTCGGTGGAGATCCGAACCGCACCGTAAAGGAAGGGAGGAACGCCACAACCCGTTCGGCGCGATGCCTTGCCCTTTGAACGCAAGGCTTTTTGAGGAAAGGAAATGGCGCATTAGTGAGTGAGTGAAGATTTTTTATTGCTCCAAAAATCAGGTTTTAGCGGAGGGCCGATGTCTTCATGTCCTCGGCCTCTTCACAAGGTCGGCGCCCCTATTCCAGGGCACCGCTGAGTCTTGCTGCTTCGCAGGCGTGCTGCACCAGTGCCCTTTGGGCCGTGAGCTCGCTGCTGGTCAGCAGGCGCTCCCATTGTTCCGCATTCGGGTCATTTAGCTTGTGAAATGCTCTGTTACGTTCGCATTCCCATGTGATGTGATATAGAGTGGGGGTTGCTCCGCACCACAGACGTGTGTCCCTGTATTGTGCAGGGAACATGTTATGTAGTATGTATAAATTGTGCAAAGTCCCTGCTTGCAGTCTCCGCTAGCAGACCGCCTCGTGCTGTGTTAATGATGTGTGGGGTGGTGGGTATTTGAATCTCCGCCCTCTGTAGTAGTTTAATATTTCTGCATACGTTGGTTCCACCGCCATGGGATCCTCTAGGGTTTCTGACTGCCCTGCTCGGCTCGTGATCTCGCGAACTAGGCTGTCTACTCTCGAGTTACCCTCTATCCCGGTGTGTGCCGGTACCAGAAAATCCTGTGTCTTAAGGTTTTATTTGGAAGCTTTGCTTCGAGGAGGATGCTCAGCGCTTCCTTGCTTATTTTGCCCTGTATGTAGTTCCTGCATGCTGCTTTGGAGTCTGTTAGGATTATCAAAGACTTGTTCCTGCGGTAACCTTCGGACGCCGCTAGAGCTACGGCAGTTTCCTCCCCCTCCGTTACCGTACAGTTTCTTAATGTCGCGCTGCTAATTGGTTCCCCCATGTGGTCTACCACTGCTGCCGCGACTCGGAACCTTCTGGTCCTGTGGTCCGATGGGTAGAGGGCCGCGTCTGTGTATACTGTGTTTTCCATTGTGGCTAGGTTCCGCTTCACATAGTCTGCCCTGGCCTGCCTTCTAGCGGCATGGAGGTTGGGATCCATGTTTCTCGGCAGAGGGCTGATGTCCAGTGTCTGGCGGACGTCGTCTGGAATGCTAGCTGTTCTATCTACGATCCCTTCTACGTTGTGCCCTAATCTCTTTAGGAGCTTGCGGCCGGTGGCTGTCTGCTGGAGCCTGGCTATTTTCGCACTTAGCTGGGCTTCCGTTAGTTCTTCGAATGTGTTGTTTAGGCCCATTTGTAGCAGCTTTTCATTTGATGTGTTTCTTGGCAGGTGGAGTGCCGTCTTGTACCCCATTCTTAGCAGCGCCTCCGTCTGTTCTTTGTCTTTCTTGGTCATGCGGTGGTATGGGAACGAGTACGTGACTCTGCTGACTATCAGGCTTCTGACGAGCTTGATCGTGTCACTTTCTTTCATCCCGCTTCGGTTCTGGGATACCCTATTTATCATGCGGCTTATTTGTTCTGTTGACTTCTTGAGTAGGCTAATTGTGTAAGTACATCTCCTGCTTCCTTGGATCCACATGCCCAGGATGCGTATCATATCCCTTTCTGGTATATTTTGGCCTTCTAACTTTACTGTCAGTTCCTCCTTGGTAGGGTTGTACCCTACCCTAAGAAGTTCCGACTTTTCCGTGGAGCAGGCTAGGCCCCTTTCCCTCACGTACTCTTCTACACACGTTGCTGCTTCTTGCAGTCTCTCTTGCTTTTGTCCTAGCGAGCCTCGATTCACCCAGACCGTACTGTCGTCGGCGTACATCGCGTGCTGGATGCCATCGATCTTGCTGAGTCTTCTGGCCAGTCCGATCATTGCAATGTTGAAAAGCACTGGTGAGATTACGGATCCTTGCGGCGTGCCCTTACGTGGGGTGGTAAAGGTGTCGCTTCGCCGGCCTCCCAATCCCACTGTCGCTGTGCGTTCTGACAGGAAGGATCTTACGTAGTCGTGAGTTCTTCTTCCGCAGTTGGCGTTGTTTAGGCCTTCCATAATGGCCTCGTGGCTAACATTGTCGAAGGCCCTTTTGATGTCCAGGGCCATGATAATGTTTTCGCCAGTTCTAGGTGCCGTGTCTATGATCTCTTCCTTGATCTGCAGCAGGACGTCTTGCGTCGACAGGTTCGCCCGGAAGCCGAACATGCTGTGCGGGTACTGCTCTTCGTCCTCCAGGTATTGTTGAATTCGCCTGGTGACGATTCTCTCGTACAATTTGCCAAGGCACGACGTGAGGGAAATGGGTCTCATGTTCTCAATCTGAAGCTTCTTGCCGGGTTTGGGTATCATAACCACGACAGCGTGCTTCCACTCCTTCGGCACCACTCCCTCTGCCCACAGCGTGTTGAGGTACGCCGTGACCTGGTCGATCGCCTTGTCGCTGAGGTTGCGGATCAAGGCGTTCTTGATCTTGTCTGCGCCGGCTGCTGTAGTTCTTGTTGTCGCGCTTCTCGCCGCCTGGACTCCCTTTCTTGTGATCGGCCTGTCCATTGCGGGATTGTCTGCTCCTTGGTACTCCTCGTTGTAGCCCTGGGAGTTGTCCTTGCCGTAGCATTTGATGCGGACTGCTTCTAGCAGTTCTTCGTCCGATCCTTCGTACTGGTTGGCCAATTTCTGAATTGCCTTGCCACTTTCTGCTTTTGTCTTGGTTGGGTCCATGAGGGCCTTGAGTATGCGCCACGTCTTGGCCGTGCTGAGCGTGCCGTTCAGTGAGCTGCTGAACTGGTGCCATCCCTGCCTGGCCAGTTGCGTCGCATACTCCTCTGACTTCATCGTGATTTCCGCAATCTTCTTTTTGAGTTTTCTGTTTAGCTTGTTTTTTCCAGCGTTTGGTGAGCCCGCGTCTTGCCTCCCATAGCCCGAGTAGCCGCCTGTCCACCTCCGGTGCTTGTTCTGTTCTATCTATTTTCTTTGTATAGAGTTCTTGTATTTGTTTCAGCTTTTGGCTCCACTCCTCTATGGAAGTGATTTCCCCTTTTAGCCGTTCGCTGTGCTTGCGGAAGGCATCCCAGTTGGTAACGTGGGCCGTTCCGATCTTCTTCTTTACGTTGTCTGCTTCGATTGCCGTTCTTAGAATGTAGTGGTCACTGCCAAGGCCTTCCAGCATATTTTCCCACTCGGCCTGCTTTGCTCCCTTAATAAAGGTGAGGTCAGGGGAAGTATCTGGACTCACACTGTTACCTCGCCTAGTTGGTTGGTTTTCATCCGTTCGGAGGTCGCAGTCGATGTTTTCCGCCGCTACGCATATCTGCTGCCCCTTTTTCTCAGTTTTTTGGTATCCCCAGCTCGAGCTCCTTGCGTTAAAGTCACCCGCGATTATTAAGGTGTTCGTCTTGGCTAGCTTATTCGCCTCCGAAAAAAGCTTGCTAAAATCGCCATCCCTTTCTCTGGAGGGGGGGGGGGGGGGGGGGGGGCTGTAAAGGTTAACTATGAAAGTGCTTTTGGCCTTGTGTTTCTTTTTGCGTATAATCTCGGTTATTACATGTTCTATCTGTGTGCCCTCAATCTCCTTGAGTGCTATGGTGACCAGCTTGTTGCTGATGAGGGTGGCGGTGCGTCCGCTTTCCTGGCATGTATAGCCCCTCAGGGTGGGCGTTATGTTAGTCTCCTGTAACATGATGATGTCTGGTGTTGCGTGTCTAGTGTTATTGAACTGCTGGAGGAGTCCCTGCTTGCGCCGGTATCCCCTGCAGTTCCACTGCCATATGTCTAGTTGGTTCTGTCCTGTCATATTGCGTCACTACTTTTTCCACTTTGGTTTTCTGCTCCGAATCTTCTTTCATTAAAAAGCCTGTCGATGGCGTCCTTTGTGGTTTTTTGTGTGTTTTGGCTTTTGACGTATGTTCGGAAGTTCTGATCTTGCAGCGCTACTTTCTGCTGTATGTGTGTCATTTGGTTTTGCATCTGCGTTTGCAGTTGCGTCATTTGATTTTGCATCATACTCATAAAGCTCTCTAATTTGCTTTCTAAGCTCTGTGGTTGTTGTGTATGCTGCTCCAAGGGCGGGCCCGGCGTTCGCGGAGGCAGACTCATTATCCGCGGAGGCGAACCCTGCTTCTGGAGCTGCATCTCCCTTATGAGATCATCTATTCTTTTTTTAAGTTGCCGCGTTTCCTCGCGACAAAGTTCGAGCTCTTTTTTTAGTGTCCTGTTCTCCTCAGCTAGTTTCTTGTCATTATTTGTCTGATTTTGCTGACCCGAGTGCGGAAAGAGTGATTTGGGAGGGCCTGCTCCCCAGCTCACCTTCACTCCACTCTTCTTCTGTTGTTGTTTTTGTTGTCCCGGGCCTTCACTTTGCTTTACCAGGGGTGGGTAGGACTCGGCTCTGGTCCAGCTCTGCCCCCAGCTCTGGCTCCGCGACTGGCTCCTGGACTGGCTCGCCTCGTCCCTGGCCTGGCTCCCGGTCCGCTCCGAGCTGAACCACCTTGGACCACGTCCTCCCTTTCGGTTCCGGCTCCGGCTTTGTCGCTGTGAGGGCCCTCCTCGTGGGGGTCCTCCTGGCAGCTTTTCGGCCGTCTTGAGCCGGTGCTTGTACTCTCTCGTGCCGGCTGCGTGATCGCCTTCGCAGACCAGGCACTTGGTTGTGCACGAATGTCCTTCCATTGGGTTCTGCATCCCGCAGAGCCTGCAGGCCTTGTTTTCCGGGTTGGGGTAGACGTCCGATCTATGTCCTTGTTGGCAGCAGATATAGCAAATCTGCCGTGTTGGGCGGTATGGGTAGCACCACATCTCCCCTCCGTAGTATAGTACTTGTCTTGAGGTGGTGGGTCCGTCGAACGCGATGACGGCTGAGCTTGACTTTCCAAGCATTCGGGCGCTGTGGATCTTGACTCCCTGGGTCCGCACCCTTAAGTTGGCTTTGAGCTCGGCGGATGATGTCCCCGGTTCTATGCCGTGGATCACTCCTCGCTGAGTGCCTTCGGGGGCTGCCACGTAGGCGTTGACTTCGTACACTTTGTCACTGAACGCTGGATGGTTAATGCGTCAAACGTTCTGGGCTGCATCTTCATTGTCCGTGCTGACTATGATGATGTTCGAACCGTTTCGTAGTCTTCTGATTAAGTCTTCACTTTTGCACTTTGCACTGGTCGCCGCGACTACGGCTCGGGCGACTTGAGTTTGCAGCGATCGTACCACGAGGCCCCTCGGGCTTAGGACTATCTTGAAATCGTCTTTCGGGAGCGGCGGCAATCTCGGGCCCGGCCGACGCGTCGCTTCCTTCTTGTCTTGCTTCGGCGCAGCTGGCGCGCCAGCTGCCGTCGAGGCGCTCCCCGGGGTTTTCGCGCCAAAATCCACCTGGGCGGAAGGCGGGATGTCTCCGGGGTTTTTCCGTTCCTTGCGGGGTTTCTTCTTGCGTTTCGACGTGTTTAATTCCCAGTTTTGGTCGTCGTCCTGCTCGATTCCGCCCTGCGTTCCCTGCGGGCCCAGCATGGCGGCCTCTTTAGGCGCGAAAACCGCCTCGCTTCCCGCCTCGACCGTTGGCCGAGTGCTGACGTGGCAGTCTTCTTCCGTCTCCTGGGTTTTCATGAAATCTTTTGGCGAATCTTCTAGTGCCTTCTCGATGTTGGGTCGGTTGTCGGGGTAGGGGACCGTTGCCATCGTCCTCGTCGCTCGTGACGAGGCCGGAGAGTCCTCGAATGCCCGTAGTCGTGCTAGGCCAACGAGGCTTAGCTCGCACCCCGCCGCTCGGCAAATGCAAAGTCCGGTAGAAAACCCAAAAATGGGCCCACCTCTTCGAATTTGGTGTCCAAGTGGTCCGCTTCTGTTCCTCTTCAAGCTCCAACAAATATTTTGGAGGTCCGTTGAGATGATCGGGCCTGGCTGGTCAAAATTTGCGGAGCCCATGCAGAGCACGTCGCTCGCGGTGGACACCCGAAGCGTAGCCATGGCGCATTAATTCTCTGTCATCTCGATGGACACCCGAACCGCACTGTAAAGGAAGGGAGGAACGCCACCACCCGTTCGGCGCGAAGCTACCGGCGCTTGTATGCCGGTCCTGTAGGAGGGCTTAGAGAGTCTCGTTAAATCTCGAAGGGTGCCAGGAGGCTCTCGTTTCAGTGCCCGGATGGGTGGAATTCAGTGCCCGGATGTTGGCTATCGGCCTCGGCGTAACGTCACCACACTGCCGAGAACGTGAGCTAAAAGCATTTCATGCTTAAAAAGGAATCCTTAGCTTGCTTGATCTTGTTTCTTAATAGACTGCCTAGCATGCTCTCATTAGACTCATTCCGATTAGTTGAACGCCGCATTCGCTTTAGATTACGTTTAGTATGGATAATATCCCGCGTAATCCTAGGGTTATGTTTTTTTTCTTAATAACACTAGGAACATACATGATCTAGAAATCGATGCATATCTTTTTAAACGTACGCCATAACACATTTACATTCTTCACATCCCTAAAGCTCTTAATGTGAGTCTCTAGAAAATCCAAAATTCCTACATCATCAGCTCTGTTAAAAATTTTCACAACAATGGGACGCTTTTTGCTGTATTCGAAAATGTTGCAGCGGCTTAGTATGGCGTAAGGCATCTATTATGGCTACCTCAGATGAAGTTTGGTAGTGTTCTTTTAAGGAATCATCCTTAGCTATATTTACTCGGTTATTATAAAGGTTCAAAAGGCATTTCTGCCGTCCCAGGGTGTTTGATTACGAAGCAGGAGCGATGATCTCTGGCCCCATGGCTGTTCTGCGATTATTTTTCGCGCCATAATCAGTTTTTATAGACTCTTACATGCACTAGTAGTCTTCATAATTTACGCGTGCTATAGATTGCAATCCGTGGGGAACGAACTCAGCGGAAGCTTTGCTGTTTACTAACTGACAATACCGCGAGCTACCGTTTTTTCATCAGCTATAAGTACGCGTACGTGCGCCTCCACAATTTTTTCTGCTAATGGTGACTGCAGGCGGGACCAATGGACGACCGTCTTTCCACTTCCCGCGAACTTAAGAAGTCCGACGGCGGGCGTTGTAATAAACTCTCAGAGTTGCGAAATCGGGAATCCGCGCGTCGAGAATAGCGTACTGGCGTATATTAACCTCCAGTCGCAAAGACGACATGTATTGAAACGCGGTCATGATGTGTGGGTCCCGGCAGCATAGCCTCACGCGCAACCCCCGGACATTCCTACTCCCCTTAAAACTGGCTCAGCGTACTCAACCGGGTCCTCTGCACTGTTCGAGCGAAGGCCACCAGCAGATGGTTGTGGTGAAAAACATGTATTGTCTATTAATCTTTTTTTTTTTTTACGGAGAGTTGATTCGGGTAGGGCGATCTGGCCCCTTCCCCTCGCAATGCTAGGTGGAGCCCCTATTCCGGGGCACCATTGGGAAGCAATGCTGCCCATGTCCGTTGAACCAAGGCCTTTTGGGCATTTATGTATTGACAGCCAAGCAGGGCCGCCTCCCAGTCCTCTCTGCTGGGGTTGGGGAGGGCGGGATAGATGGGTTTGACTGACACACCCAAACCATGTCGAAGATGTCAGCCACCTTCCCACAGAACTGGCACGCGCCATCAGAGGATGTGTTAAGTACCGCCAGGCACAGTAGAGCGTTAGTGATAATTTTGATGAGTAGGCGCTCGTCAGCGCGATGGTGGTGCATGGTGGTGAAAATATTTCAGCGAAATTTTGTAGGAGGTTGTAGCGGCGGTTGAAGCTCTCTGTCCGGAACCCCATCGGCGTAGGCTGCTGTCCGGGCTCTTTCTCGTGTCGTCCCAGCTGATCAGAGCTGCCTCCCACCCCTCCTGTTTTGGCTGGTCATTGACAGTGACCGCCTGATTTCGTTGGCAGGCCCATACCTTATCGTTCAGGTCCGCCTTCTCCCCGCAGAATTTTCATCGCGAGTCAAATGACTCCGGGTCTATTGAGTGTACTCTTTGTAGGTTGTTGTAAGTGTTGGTTTGTAGCTCTCGAAGGTGCAGTTCCTCCCCTTTGTCCAGTGTCTTAGCCGGCAGAGAGCAGACCGGAGAGATATTATGTGCTGAAGTAGGTCGTTGTAAGTTAGTAGTGGGGTATGAGGTTCCATGGCATCCGTACTGGGTGCCCGGGGGAGAAATGCTCGGGCTGGGGCATATTTCCCTCTCGGTCTCTGGGATGCCCTGGTGACCTAGTACCCATATTAATTATTTGTGTGTAGGTTGGCACCCACGGGTGTAGGAATCTTCCAGGATTTTAGCTGCTAGCGGTGCGATCCTGCCCCTGAGGTAATTGTGATACGCTCTCTGTGAATCTGTAAGAATGTATTCCGAGCTAGTGGGTGTTGCCGCTAAATCAATCGTCACTTGTTTCGCAGCCAGTATGCCCTGGCTAGCCAGTTTTTGTTTTGTTTGCGGTGAAGAGTATGTTCTAGTTCTTAATAGCTGAGGGTATAATCGTAGATCGGAAAACGAATGCGAAATTAATATTGGCTGCCGTTCAGATGCTGCAATGCAATAGGCTGCGCAAGCAGAACGCATTTTTAAAACGTTGTCTGTGTAGGATTCTTTAACATTGGATATTTATCTTCCTTCCTGCATCCCACTACCTTAAAGTTGGGCGAAATATTTTCGCGGTACCTTCGCGTGTCTTTTATAGCTCAATAATGACGTCATGCTTCCCACCTGCTCCATTAACACGCCGCGTAATATTCGAAAACTTTATGGATCGTCAAATGAATTTTAATTCTTTGATATTAGTTGCATTGGGCACGTTTTGCTTTACTTGTGCGCCACGTGGGATCAGCCAATCGCGCAAGTTCGCTGAGGTGATCAGGTGACCTTTCTGCGCCGCTTTTCCCCTCTGCGCGCTCCCTGCTTCCTTGGGGGCGTCACTAGGACTGCTTCTCCGTTTCCGTCGATGTACATTTTCCCTCTCACCTCATTTCATCGGGCGGCGGCCCTGCTGGGTTCGCTGTGGGCGCCGGAGGTTCCCCTCGGCTGGGCAGAGGGGCCGATGCGGGCATTTGTAGCACGCATGCTATCCCTTCAGTGCAATCTATAAATTTTGTTACGCTTCATATTGCCACGTATCATTGTAGTGTTTGTTCATTCACGCTCAAGGCTGGACTGCCGTCAATAAAACGTGACAATATTTTCCTGATCCTAAAATATCGGCGGGTTGCAGTTAAAGCGCGTGGTGTGGCGCGGCCGACGAAATGCGCTTTGGCGTCGCAAATACACCAGAGTTTGAGTAAATTTCAGGTTCTTCTACTCTCCTTGCACCAGGGGTACCCCGTCGGAGACGGTTGGTTCCAACTGGAAGACTGAAGCTCTTCGCACCAGGGGTGCCCCGTCAGAGACGTTCTTGTGTTCAGTTCAGACGCAGGGGTAAGGCGAACACTTCAAATTTTATGTACAGTATTTACAATAGATACAAGTTAAGGCACTAGAGACAAATTAAAACAGCAAAGGACAAACAACTACAAAAAGGTGGAACTGGCTAAGACTAGGGGGGGCACCTACTCGGCGTGGCCGAAGATGCGTAGCATCTCACCTTAGCGCAGAACCCTCGCTTCCAGCTCCGGGGCCCGGTTTTAAAGCCCTAAAGGCCCTGCCCACATTTCGTAGCTTCCAATCACGTTACAATGTTCACATGATTGGTTTATCAAGAGCCTGGCCAGCCCTCCAGCTTCTGTCGGGCAAAACGCCCTTTCCACAAACAAACGCACGGTCGTGCCAGTACGTGCAGAGAACATTCCCTCCACCACAAAATAAAAATAAAACAAACACAAATACACATCCCTGCCAGCACGTGTGCGAATCGGTACCGCGGGGTGGGGGGACACCCGTACTTGCCGGCGCGTTCGCGAGCGGCCGCGTTCCAAGAAAGGAGACGCTTCGCTTTGAGCACCTCCAGCCGCGTTCCAATGACCCCCGCGAACGCTACCGATCCCTTACACGCCCTTCCCAAGATTCTACAAAGGGCTCAAATGCCACTTTTAGAATTATAACAAAGGGATCGGTACGGGTCACAAAACCACCCTGTGGGTGACATGCCGCAGCTACACTACGAACAAAACCAAAAACAAAAAAATGCACACGGGCACCAACACAACATTGCGCAAAATGCACACTTAAATACACACAGTGGCATGCCTGCCGTGCGCCGTAACACAGCGTCCAAGTTGTTGCGTTGCACCCAGTTCACCATGTCCAAGTAGACACCCTCGTCCTGCTCGCGAACGAGCACACACACAGACACTCGCAACTTGAGCGTTCACTAGCACTCGCACGACGTCCATAAGTGGCCACGTGAGCCTCCTTAGTCGCACCTGAGCGTCCCTGTGTGCGTTCGAGCCACCACGCGTCTCAACCGACACGATCAACGCCCAATGGCTACTCTGCTCATTAGGCCGGTGCCACAGCGGGCCAAGAATTCAAAAATTGCTGCCCCCCAGGATCGAAAACGTTGTGGTACTCGATGGGTCCAAATCCATGATCACGCGACGCCCTTGAGGGCACGCTCTCTTCGGCGCGCGAAAACGAGACGCGTGCTGCGTAAGGAGCATAGCCCCTGTCCAGTCTAATCATATCAGTGCGGCTGCTTTTGCCACACGGGATTTGGTGTACTGCAGCACGGAACGTACTGCTCCACGCGCTGACTTTCAACGTGAAGGCCACGCGCCTGCCGCCAGCTACTCTGCCTCGCTTGGGGCCATTTGTCCCGTTCCTGCACGGGCAAACCTTGAAATTGCCGCTCCCAGCTTGGTCGGCGCTTGCCGATTTCGCGGCATCGTCTGCTGCACGAGCTGAACCGCCGTCGCTTGACCCGAGATTGCCTTCTGGCAAGTCGTCACGCATTTTCTTCTCGAAGGGCCTGGTCGGACGCCCATCGAGTGCGTTCGTCAATTGCGCGGCTCTCTGCCCGGTTGGCACAACAGGCTCACCTCCGTTCTCTGCCTCGGATGAAAGGCACTTTCCATCAATAACGGTACGGGGCTCTTCATGCCCCATGCCAGACACAGTGTGCCGTTCCAGCAACGTTATACTTTCTCCTGTCTCAAGCTCTCCGATCGTACATCGGTAGTCACTGGCCGCTTCATGCTGAACAAACGGCCCTTTTCCGCGGCTTCCTTGAGATCTCGTTTTTGGAATTGTCAGAGTGACTTCCAACAATCCTGAACTCGCGTCCGCGTCCCTGGTGTCATTTGGGGTTGAGCTAACCTGTGCAGCTGGATCGTCGGAGTGCGCGTTCACCGCCTCTGATACCGCGACGCTGCGTTCCGTCACGATATTTTCTTCAACTGCGATTCCAGCTTCGCAGAAATCTGGCTCCCTTTGTACTTCTGCCTGGCTGTTTTCTTGGCCTGTGCTTGACAAGCATAAGGCTTTACCTTCCAGCACAGGTGGCCTCTCCTCTCGGGACTCGGAGTAGTTGTCCCTCGCTAGTTCACTAGCTCTCCTAGACTCCTTGAGCTCAGCGAGCTCCAGCGCTAGCTGCTGGCGCTTTGCTTCTAATACCTCCAAGACGCACTTAACGTCCTGAGGTTTTTCCTCACACAGCGGCGCCTTTCCTCCATTCACTTTTGCAAGCTCAGCCTGAAAGTACGCTAAGCGCGCCTTCGCTAATTCCACTTGGTACCTCACATCGAGTGAGGGCCGGCATGGATAACCCTCCATACCGCCGTCTGTACCCCTCAACTGTCCTACCGGCTCGAACACATGCACAGAGACGCTAACAATGCGGCGAAGGAAACTCACAGTTTCGATGCGTCGATCCGCATTGCCAGCTCCTTGGCTTCGCAGTCCACCGCCACTTTCACCGGACGCTGCGATGAGCTGTCGCACGCCGCTGGTCCTGTGCACGTTGTCGTCACTTGCTGTGACCCTCCGGTGACCGTCAAGTTCTCGACGCGCTGCTTTCCTTGACCGGATGCAGTCCCGCGTCGCTGCACTACTGCCGTGGTCCTTACGTCCTTGCCGCCGTCTCTCCGCAGGTCCTTTCTCGAACGCTACTGTTGCCTGATCGTCGCCTTTCTCCCTTCCTTCTATCTTCTTCCTGCGCTGTCTTCCGATGGCCGCAGGATCCTGTCGACTGCGCCAGTAAATTTCACAGGTTCTTCTACTCTCTTTGCACCAAGGGTGCCCCGCCAGAGGCGGTTGGTTTAACTCGGACTGAAGCGTTATCTTCGCACCAGGGGTGCCCCGTCAGAGACGGTCTCTCGAAGAGTCCAGACGCAGGGATAAAAAAGGGAATAACTGAAGATTTATATATAAATATTTACAGAATATACAAGTTAGATACAACCGCAAAAAGACAAACAACCAAAAGGCGGAACTGGCTAAGACTAGGGGAGGCCCCTACTCGGCATAGCCGAAGATGCGTAGCATCTCACCTTAGCGCAGCACCCTCGCTTCCAGCTCCGGGGCCCGGTTTTAAAGCCCTAAAGGCCCGGCCCACATTTCGTAGCTTCCAATCACGTTACAATGTTCACATGATTGGTTTATCAAGAGCCTGGCCAGCCCTCCAGCTTCTGTAGGGCAAAACGCCCTTTCCACAAACAAACGCACGGTCGTGTCAGTACGTGCAGAGAACATTCCCTCCACCACAAAATAAAAATAAAACAAAAACAAATACACATCCGTGCCAGCACGTGTGCGAATCGGTACCGCGGGGTGGGGGGGTGTGAGGACTCTGTGAGATTGCAGGTCTTATTTTAAATAAACACAAAAGTACAAACAATAAACGAGGCGGATTTTATCAAAAAGGAAACCAATTTCAATATGAGCGAGAAAAAAAAGGAAAGGAACATGAGAACAACGCAACAACACACGAAAAAAAAACACACGGTGGAACAGAACAAAGTGCTTACGGACAATACAGGGAAAAGAAAATCAAAGAGGAAAGTTCACACTACTTGTCTTATTTGAGCAACGAGCGGAGAGGACTGGCTGGGTGAAGGGCAGTCAAGGAGTCTCTTGGCGTTCCGATGTTGATGCGACGCTACCGCAGCGTCACCGTTCGTGGGCTCCCGGCACGGTTTCCAGGTCTGGTATCCCGGAAAAAGGTCACGTAGGCGCCCGAAGCGGCCTATGTAGAGCAGCTGACGGATGGACGGAGAAGAGTAGCGCCTGGGCCTGGTGGTTGAGGCTCTCGACGATGGATGTCCAGGTCTGGTGGCCCGGACGTCTGCGGCTAAGGCCCAAGCCCGTAACTCGGGGAGCCAGCAGAACTCGTCCACGTCCGTCGTCCACCGCGCTCTTCTCTTCTCTGCCACGTAATCCTCTTCGACCTGCCCCGCGTTCCCCTCCGCACGCGCTCCTCGTGCTTTGTCTTCTTCTCCTCACGAACGCCGCTGGGTGGCGCTATCTCCTTACAGAAGGCCCCCTCTTCGGAAGTTTTTTCCAAGGGAAAGAACTCAACTTCAGGAGAGCGACACCAGACGCGTTCGACGATCGCAACACAGAACACCGCACCACAGCGCGCACACTACACACCACACACAATACGACGGTCGTCAATGTTCGAAGCGTTCACAGACCTTCGCACACACAGCACAGAGAGCACATGGAAAGTCAACGTAAAGCGTCCATAGAGGGCGAAGAAACACGGAAAGCATAAAAAGTAGATAGCCGACACTAAAAAACAAACATGAACAAACAAAAACAATTCCAACAAGAACAGGTGTGGGCTACATTCTTCCGTATTCCACTGTTCACATCAAACCACTTCACCGTCGCGAGAACTTTTCCGGCTAGTACTTCCGTTTTCCTTTGTGAAACCAGTTTCTCCAAACCGACCTCGGTCTCCACCATGGTTTTAAATGTCCCCGTCCTACGATGTCATACACTCTGTGCCGGTCGTTGTCCGCCGGCACCGATGGAACAACGGCGTCATTTACTTTGTTCTCCCTTTCCTTTGACACAGTCGGTTGACACTTAGCACACGATCTGACATAACTCTTAATGTCAGCCTGTACACCGGGCCAGTAAAACTCACTGAGCACCCTTGCTATTGTTTTCCGTATTCCTTGATGGCCGGATAATGCACTCTTATGCGCCAACGTAAGGACTTTCGTGCGTAAGCCCTTCGGTACCACCGCTTGCTCAACGACTTGGCCGGGACACACTTGGTACGACCGGAAAAGAACACCGTCATCTGTATCAAAGGAGTGGGCGGTCTGTCCCTTGCCACGAAATATTTGCCCCAACTTCCTGCGACACACCTCTAAGGTCGGGTCTTCTTCCTGTTTCAGGCGAAACTCCGGCCGTGACAAGTGGAGTGTGTTCAGAGTGGGGCTTTTAATACTCTCTGAAACCTTTGTTGTCACCGTAAGGGAAGGAACATCGACCAAACTCGTCATGGCAAGAGAAACTGCCTGATCAGTTAGAACTGGCGGGTCGACGGAGAATGGAGGTTTAGCCCCGGGGACATTGCCTATTATAATATCGTACAAGGGTGTAGACAAGCAGCGCGCGATGGCCTTACCCGAGAAGTATGGAGAAGAAATCACCACCTCCGCTTCCGGAACTTCTACACGGGTCCCATTGGCCAAGAATAATGTAGCCTTTTTCCCTGTAAGTGCCGCTGCCGGTACAAGGGACTCACGCACAACAATGCCGGTGCTGCCCGTATCCCGTAATACCGAACTAGGCTGGCCGAACACCTCACCGTGCGCCACGGGCATAGCAGTTTCCACCGGGTTGGAAGGACAGACCATCTCCCCCAACTGGCCCTCTACGCGCGTTACCTCTGCAGGGTTATCGGGATGTGAGTATCGAGGTGTCATGCAACAGGAGGACTCCTCACGGTCTCCTGGCCTCTTAGCTTTGCACGACTGGGCATCATGTCCTACCTCGCGGCACCAGGTGCAATACAATTGCTTCGGCTTTGTCCGACAATCCGACGCCTTGTGCCCAGTCTTCTCGCAAAGAAAACATCGAAGGCGGGATTGTGAACGTGAAACCTCGTCCTTGGCTTTAACTATCGTGTGCTCACCCTCCTCTTTAAAGAACAACAAGTTATTTTGTCGCTGTGCCTCGAGAAAATGATCGGCAGCCTCCGCCAGCTTAGAAACTGTCTTGCCCTCCCGCTCACGTAAGAAAAGGGCTAAACGAGAATGACAGTTGTTCAGAAATTGTTCGCTCACGACCATCTCGCGGACCACCTCAAAAGTGCGGCCTTCTCCCCGCATCTCGACCCAACGGTCAAAGAAGCTAAACAACCTGGCAGCATATTGCGAGACCGTTTCTCCATCCTGGGGCTTGCTCTGGCGAAACTTCTCTCGGTATCCTTCCGCGGTGAACCTAAACCTCTGAAGCAAGGCAAGCTTCGCTTTGTCATAATCCACGGAATCCTCAGGCGAGAGCCGACCGAAGACCCTAAGTGCTTCGCCACCAAGGCACAAGCTCAACGCCGTTGCCCACTTTTCTTTTGGCCAACCCTGCCCCGTGGCCACATGCTCAAACCTCTTTAAGTAGGCATCGAGGTCATCCCGCGCTTCATTGAACTGTGGTATGAGTGCGTGCGGGTTAATGGAGCTGGCCGGTGCGACGCTACGCTCTCCACGGTCACTTGGAGGATTTGCGCCACCCTCCATGAGCCTTATTTGTAGCTGCAAGTTCCGCGCCTCTAACTCCAATTTCTGTTTCTCCGTCTCTAAATTCCGTGCCTCTAATTCCAATTTCTGCTTAGCAGCTTCACGCTCCGTCTCTAAATTCCGTGCCTCTAATTCCAATTTCTGCTTCGCAGCTTCACGCTCCGCGGCTCTCTCTTCCCGTGCCTTACGAAGCTCGTCCTCCACCCACGCTCGTAACTCCGCGCCGCACAAGCCCATGCGCTCGCCTAAAGCAACCAAATCTGAAGCGCTCATATTGTTCCTAAATTAACACAACAGGCAAATAAATAAAAACCGACCTCGTCCTGTCGTAGTGGACGCCAAATTTGTGAGGACTCTGTGAGATTGCAGGTCTTATTTTAAATAAACACAAAAGTACAAACAATAAACGAGGCGGATTTTATCAAAAAGGAAACCAATTTCAATATGAGCGAGAAAAAAAAGGAAAGGAACATGAGAACAACGCAACAACACACGGGAAAAAAACACACGGTGGAACAGAACAAAGTGCTTACGGACAATACAGGGAAAAGAAAATCAAAGAGGAAAGTTCACACTACTTGTCTTATTTGAGCAACGAGCGGAGAGGACTGGCTGGGTGAAGGGCAGTCAAGGAGTCTCTTGGCGTTCCGATGTTGATGCGACGCTACCGCAGCGTCAGCGTTCGTGGGCTCCCGGCACGGTTTCCAGGTCTGGTATCCCGGAAAAAGGTCACGTAGGCGCCCGAAGCGGCCTATGTAGAGCAGCTGACGGATGGACGGAGAAGAGTAGCGCCTGGGCCTGGTGGTTGAGGCTCTCGACGATGGATGTCCAGGTCTGGTGGCCCGGACGTCTGCGGCTAAGGCCCAAGCCCGTAACTCGGGGAGCCAGCAGAACTCGTCCACGTCCGTCGTCCACCGCGCTCTTCTCTTCTCTGCCACGTAATCCTCTTCGACCTGCCCCGCGTTCCCCTCCGCACGCGCTCCTCGTGCTTTGTCTTCTTCTCCTCACGAACGCCGCTGGGTGGCGCTATCTCCTTACAGGGGGACACTCGTACTTGCCGGCGCGTTCGCGAGCGGCCGCGTTCCAAGAAAGGAGACGCTTCGCTTTGAGCACCTCCAGCCGCGTTCCAATGACCCCCGCGAACGCTACCGATCCCTTACAGTTTGTGACCTGAGGAATCAAATACGTCGATGCAGGCCCACTATGCCTAAGTTCCACGCATACATCTACGAATGAAAAAATTAAATTCACTCTTATATAAGCACTTAGCTGCTCACAGAGGGGGCCTATCCAGATGCTATCGTTGCCAAGCAGAAAGCGGTGTTGGCGAGGAAAGGGTATCAGGTGATACTTGGTGTAAGTATTTATTAAAATTGACAACTGCCTATCGATTCTCAGAGTTATGCTTTTATTGGAGCGAAAATTTGAAAAACAGGAACTAACAAACACTACTGTAAAGGGGTTTTTTCTCAGCAGCAGGTAGATTAAAATTCTCTAGGCTCCTTATCCCGCCGTTACAGCATTTCCATAATGAAAGTTAAGCGCCTCGGAAGGTCTACATGCATCAAGCTGACGTTCAAGGGTGACTGCATTCCATCATACGTGAAGGTGGGGCATTTTCGTCACCCAGTTCGTCCATTCGTGCCTAAGCCGCTACAGTGCCGGAATTGTATGAAGATTGGTCATGTGAGCGGCGTCTGTCGAAACTCCAACGTGTGTCCAAAATGCTCTGAGCCACACAGCGGTGACAGATGCCGCGCGACTGCCTTGAAGTGCGCCAATTGTCGTGGCCTTCACGACTCTTCCTCGAAGGACTGCCCTCGCCTAAAGACAGAGAGGGTGGTACTGAAGCAAATGGTGCGTGACCATTCCACCCACAGAGAAGCCCCTGCAAAGGTGCGACGACGTCGTTCGTGCCACCGCCGAAATTTGTTGAAGGAAACAAATACCATTGAAGGGAAGACCCCAAGCGGGAGTGCAGTTGGTCAGCCTCCACCGACAACAAATCAGGAAAGCCCGGCGAGTGGTGAAACACGCCGTGCCGCCTCGGATACAACGTGGCCACCGCTACCAAAGCCTACAGCGCGCACTGCTTCGGGCACGTTGCCGCACCCAATGTCTGCAAAACCTACGATTAATCCGGGCAAAAGGCACGATTCGGACCATTGCCAAGATATACAAGTGAATTCGATGCTCACGTCCCTGATGAATGTCATGCGTGCTCTGCTTCCAGCTTACGACAACAACAACGTAACACATCAGGCCATTTTGGACGCATTAGAAGCTGCTGAGATTGGAGGCTGCATGTTCTGCTGGATACACAGCCATTTGGCAGAGAGGTCGTGTTTTGTCGACTGAAATCGGACCAACCTCTTTACACCTAAATTCGCGCCGAGTGCCTCAGGATAGAGTGCTGAGCTCAACTCTCTTCAACCTTGCTCTCATCGGCCTAGTTGACTCATTGCCACCATCTGCTCAGATCTCATTATATGCCGATGATATTTTTATTTGGGCAGCAAGCGTGACTCATCCCCAAGTTAGTGCGAGACTTCAAAAGGCGGCGACGAGACTGACTTTATACCTTCGTCAGCAGGGCCTAAATATTTCGACCGAGAAATGTTCCCTCGTGGCGTTCATACGCAAAAGAAAATGACAAGTTATCCATATATATTAATGGCAACGCCATTTCCTTTGAGAGAAGCCACCGTTTCCTTGGGATTATACCGACAGGAACATCTTATGGAGTACCCATCTCAGGAAATGCGAAAGATACTGACAGCGATTGTTCATATCCTGTCCTTCCTCGGAGGAAAGTGCTCGGACGCATCTGTGCACTCGATGCTTCAAAATGTACCGTTCACTGTTTCTATGGTACATGCGGTATAGCTTTCCTATTTTAAGCAATATTAAAAACACAAGCACCCACACACTTCAAAGCGTTCAAGAGCAAGCTCTACGAATCTGCCTTGGACTGCGTAAATGCGCCTCAACGGCAGACACTGTTCTTTTCGCCGGGGAGCACACTGTTACTACATACATTGCTGTTGAAACCATGAGAATACACATTCGGCGCCTCACACGAGTTCCGAGTCATCGCCTTAAAGCTCTTCCAGTACTCAGACCACATACTGCATTTGCAAAAGCAATTCAAGCTGATCGTGCCTACCTTCCTTTGAAGTTCGCACATGCTTCAAGACCATGCCCACCCATGTGGAGTCTCCATGAACCTCGGGTACACCTCTCTATTCTGGGAATTGCTGAGAAATCTGGTTTATCATTGCCTGCTCTCAAACAAATGACATTGCGTCATCTGTATTTTAACAATAAACAGCGCATACATGTCTACACAGATGGCCCAGTGACTTCACCAAGTTCTGCTAGGTCTGTCGTGATACCGGCCAGGTCTATGAAGGTGAGGACTACCTATTTCACCTCTTCAACTGATGCGGAACTAGCTGCTCTACGGGCTGCAGTTCAGTTCATCAGTCAGGAATCTGCACATGACTGGACAGTTTTCACCGATTCTAAAGCAGCCTTTCAAGGCCTGCAAGCTGCAGTACGCCACGGGTCACACGAACTCTTTGCAGAAATGCGAAAGCTGTACCACGACACCACATTGAGAGGATATGACATTATTTTCCAATCGCTGCCAGGCAACTGCGGTATTAATGGAAATCACCAAGCAGACGAGGCTGCCGGTTCTGCCGACAATGATGGAATCCCCGTCAATACCCTCGTAACGCGAACTGTCGCAGCGTGTGGGTTTCGTTCTTTGAGGCTGGAGCTCACACTTTTAGCGTGAAACACGGGAGGGATCTGAAACCGTCGCCTCAGAACACTGGACCCTCCGTCTTCCATGTCTTCTGAAACCGTCGCCTCAGAACACTGGACCCTCCGTCTTCCATGTGACATAGCGCGTCGCGAAGCAACATTACTGCGCCGTCTATGGCTCTACGTTGCCTTCACAAATCAATATGCTTTAGGATCGCAATGGCCGACAGCCGTTCTTGTGTAAACTGTGGCTGCAAAGAGATAATCAGTCATCTCCTCTGTGAGTGCCAGGTCTTTGTCAACGAAAGGCGTAAGCTGCGTTGTGCTTTGGACAACCTTGATCCTCGCCCTTTCAGAGAGGCCAAGGTCCTCGGTCCGTGGCAACAACAGTCGACTGCCGTCAAGGCTTACAAGACACTGTTTTTTTTTTGCAAGAGACTGCCTTGAATTACAGATTACGACTGTGTTTCCCATTCCTTCTGTCTTTCCTCTTTAACCCCTTCACTCTCTTCCTCAGTGCAGGGTAGCCAACCGGAAACCTTTCAATTTAAAATCCTTGCCTGTTCTCTGTCTGTATCTATTTAAAATCCCTCTAAAAACCTAAATCCCGCTTTAATCAGAGCGTTTCTTCTATCAAAATGCGCCATGCATATACGAGATCTGTTAGAAAAGTATCCAACCTTTTGCCAAATAAGAAAAACGGGCTTAACTGGAGCGTTGGAAACCTAATCACCTTCAAAGTAGTCTCCTTGGGACTCCACATACTTCTCCCAGCGGTGCTGCCATTGTTGGAAGTATTCCGAAAAGGCCCCTTTGGGAATGGAGTTTAGCTCAGCTTTCGTTGCAGCCATAATGTCCTCTCTTGTCTGAAATCGCGCTCCTTTCAATGGCCTCTTGATTTTGGGAAACATCCAGATGTCACAGGAAGTCATATCAGGAGAGTAAAAAGTCTGTTGAACTACAGCATTCTGGTTTTTCGCGAAAAAGTGTTAATTTAGTGCGAGGAATGTGCAGGAGCATTGTAGTGATGGATGCGCCAATTTCCTCTTGACCTCAACTCCGGTCGCTTGCGCCGCACAGCACCAGGCAGGCGACGGAGGACATCCCTGTAGTACTCTTTGGTCATTGTTTACCCTGTGGGGTGAGTATTCGTGGTGTGCCACACAGCAGGAGTCAAAGAAAGCAGCCAGCATCACTGTGACATTGCTGTACACTTCGCGGGCCTTCTTTGGTCTTGGTGACGTGGAATGCTTCCACTGTGACGACTGGGATTTGGTTTCCGGGTCGCACCCATACACCCAAGACTCGTTACCAGTGATTATGGTGTCGATGAAGTCGGGGTCACTGTTTGTGGTCCTGTGAGACTTCTACACGAAGCTGCTTTTTCTCCACCGTCAGCAGCTTCGGCACGAATTTCGCCGCAACTCTTTCCATGACTAAATCTTCGGTGATAATGGAATATGCAGAAAAAATGATGTGCACCTCTTCCGCAATTTCTCGGATAGTCACACGACGGTCCCGCATCACCACAGCGTTCACTTCGGCAATGATCTGGTCGTTTCGGCATGTTGATGGCCGATCGGAGCGTGGCTCTCTCTGCACCGATGTGCGGCCGTCTTTAAACCACTTGTACCACTGCTTAATCTGTGTGCTGCTCATAGCATTGTCACCGAAAGCCGTCTGAATATTCCGAATGGTTTCCACTTGGCTGTCGCCTAGGTTCTGCCAAAATTTGATGCAGTAGCGCTGCTCCTGTCGCTACGCCATTTTCCTTCCAATAAAAAACCGACGAGAGCACTGCGCACTGCCTCACTCAAACGGTGCGTGCCAGTGACTGACGCTATCGGCAGGCGGGAAAGAATTTGTGCATGCGCACGAAGGGTCAAGGTAGGCTGGCGCCAGCGTGCTTGTTTCATGTCCATCAGGTGTTCTCCCCCCCAAAAAATAAAGTCGATACATTTCCAACAGACCTCGGATTTGTCACTTACTTAAATTGTAGTAACGAAAACAGCGCATTTATTTGTTTTTTTTTCTAGGGTCAGCACACTGTGGGGGAGGCATTTAATCGCGGTGACGTTCATCTCTGTGTTTGCCGAGAGCGTAAGCTAAACGCATAACTCATATTTTCTCAGCCTGTGAACACTCCACGCAGAAATCTTAGCTTAAACTGCTGTATGGGCTGCCGGCGGCATCTAGAAGATGTGCAGTGAACTACAGCTGGCGCCAGGTAGTAACATCGTATCATCGTTTTTGAGTATACATTTGAGCTGCGGACGAGGCAGACTAGTGACCGCTATTTCTTTTGGCATCTTATTTTTTCTGTACCTTGGCATCCCAGACTATGGAGTTGTAAAATGTTCCTGGTGGGAAGTTGACTACAATTTTAATTACTGGAAAGTACTCACACGCTAAACAATTTGGAATTAGATCCCATTTCATTGTCAAAGTTAGTTGATAGAATCATTAAAAAAAACGTAAAAAAAGCGCCTAGCACTAGGGCGGCTGATCAGCCGCAGTTAGCTGAATGCGAGAGCAGCGCACCATATAAACTTTGTGGCGTATCGCAGTCATTTAAACAAGGAAGATGCACCAGGAAAATGCCCAATCCCTCATGCAGGGGGCAGGTCGTCAAGTGCAAGTCGGCTGTTGAGGTGTGTAGAAACAGGTGTCGGTAGGGCGCCTAGATATGCGCTCCCCCTCCCCCCGCCCCCAAACCATGCACCCTGGATTAGAGGACCCCGTCTTCCTCCCTGGGTGCCTACACAACACCCCCTCAGACGGATAAGAAAGCAGGTTGCGGTCAAGATGTGAGCGGCTGCCACCACCTTCCCCCCCCCCCCCCCGCCCCCTCACCGTGTGCCGTATGCTTACATGTGTGCATGCAAGCATGGCGTATCCCCAACGCGAGATACACTAGGAAATTTCAAGAAAAGAAAATGCAACACCAACTAGCTCCGCACCTAGGAAGTACGATGCGCTACTGTGGCATTTATGTAAACGTGGTGCCCATGTTAGCGTGCCTTCGTTGTCGCCCAACTAATTCTCTCCTTCCTTAAGCACGGCAGTGCTTAATGCCGCTTAATCTTCATTTTTCAGAAAAAGCTTGCCAACTTAGCTTCACGGCTTGAGAACGGGGCTGAAGAATTTTTTTTGTTGTTTATCTAACGCATCGTTTTTTCCGCTCCTAGACTGCTCTCAGTGTCGCAGGCAGCTCTCGCCCTTGCGCGCATCATGTGTGCATCAAGTAATAAATTTGGTTGACTCCGCTTATTTGTTGGAAAACGTTATACCTGCTTTGATCACATCGTATCCCTTATAAAAATAGCCATCTTTATTATTATTTTTATTTTATTATTATGCCTAGCCACTGTAGGAATAATACAGGAACTGCTGAGGAGCTTAGCGAAGTCCTCCTCATTTACTCAGGTAAGTTATTGCTCGCCGGGAGGGCTAAATTGACGGGAAGAAAAATGCCTGTATTGTCCCACACGAAGTGCACCTGGGCAGATCCTGAGCCATTTTCTTAGATTACTGGAAGGTGTAAGCAGTAGGTGAGTAAAGCCACAGCACTTCGAAGAGGCACTAAAATCTTCGTAAGTATTGGCTGCATTATCTTTAATTTCAGAAGTACGTTCAGTTAATATTTGTATTCTGAATATAGAGTCTCTTGAGCAACCGAAATGCGTAATGTTGCTCCCGTTCATTGCTGCATTAACTTTAAAGAACTGCACACGAGAATATGGCCTTTGCGAACAGTCGCTCTGCCACCTATTTCAAAAAGAAACCTATTGGTAGCAGGAGCTTATTGCCCTGTGTTACCAGCTTCATCTGTTGTATGACCTGGACTAAGGAAAGTATCGGATCCTACTATAGAATTAGCCGGTATGTGCACATTTGTAAAAGACATCGGCAAACTATCGTCAAAGTTTTTTCTTCAATAATGATTAAATGATTGGTATCGTAACCATTCAAGCATTGCCGTGCATTAGGTGTTCCTTTTAACAGCCTCCGCCTCCGAAAACTATGTCATTGAGAATTTAAATATTTTGGTACTTTTTGTGTGAGTTGAGATGAAATGTTTTTTTGTCGTGACCGTGCGCAGAGCTGAAAATGCATCTGTTGTTTTGTCGCTGAAAGCAACACGTGTGCAAACTGTTGTTTATGAATATTTCCCTTGCTTCTGGGGACTGTTCTTCATAAAACGCTGTTTCCACTAACTAATTCATGCCTTTATTTTGATAAAAATAAAAAAAATTTATTGCCTGTGCAGCGCTTCGTACTGTGGGGAATATAGTACAAAAGTTATTGTCGATAAAAAATTATATAGATTGAGGATCAGTCGGTTTTTATAGACGAGCGGAAATGAGGATAAAAATATG
The DNA here is from genome assembly GCF_055824585.1 of Amblyomma mixtum. Lineage (NCBI taxonomy): Eukaryota > Metazoa > Arthropoda > Arachnida > Ixodida > Ixodidae > Amblyomma > Amblyomma mixtum. Next base: position 96,664,661 of record NC_143012.1, on the reverse strand, counting down.
GCTCTGGTTTAGCTCTGGTCAAACCTGGTAGAGTAGCGAGAGGTGTATGTACCCTGGCCACGCTTAGATTTCGCTTGAAAGTAAGACGCACGACGCCGCGTTCGGAGGCCGAGAGAGCGGACGCGCTTCAAAATGCGCTCCGCACACTTTATCCTTTACGACCGGATTGCTTCATCCCAGCGGTCTGAAGCTAGTATTAACAGCCTCCGCATCACGTCAGGAACCTGCCGAGAACAACCTTTGCCGCTTTGGAATCCGACATCAAGAGGCAAGTCCATATATTTTCCTCACAGCGCTGCGCAAAGAGGCTAAGCCTCGCGACGCAGCAGCCATTGATGCCGAACGCCGCTAAAGACGTAGCTTCGCCCTCGGACCAACGGCCCGTCGGCGCCTCGACGGCGGCATGGAACCCATTGTAGTAGAAGGAGAAGACATATCACCCTCGGAGCTGACCTCTATCAACTCAGCGAGGCGCACGGGCGCACACCAGCTGCGGGCTCTGACGTCACACCGCGCATGCGCACAACTGACGAGGCGGGTGGCGTCTGCTCCCCCGTCGAAGCAGCGGCGCCAGCGCACGCCAGCTCCGTGCTCTGACGTCACTGCGCGCATGCGGACAGCTGGAGGAGCGTGGTGCCATGGATCAGCACGCAGCCACGCTGACCTCGAGAAGCGGCTGGAATGGTGTACCTCTCGCTACAAAAGAAGAGTGGCAGTAGATCATAGCCCTGGGCAGAAGTCCATCACGCGGTAGGGTAGGGCTGCTTGTTGGATGTCCAACGGTTGCCGTGGTCACTTTTCTGATGACCACAGCTCGGTGCTTGGAATGTGAGCGATGTCCTTCCGGAGCCGTATAGTAGACAGAATAAACTAACGGTTTTCTGCACACCCATATTTTGCGCCGTCGTGCTGCGAAGACCAGTATTAAGGGACAATGACAGGAGCACTCACGAGATCAGCGGGTGGTTCTCGTTTCATGGTATTACTTCGAATGCCGAGAGTGGATGGAAAGGCGCGAGAAAACTTATAGAGCAGTAGAGAACTATACGGTCACTTGAAACGGTGTTTTAATTACCGAACTGCTTGCGTTAGTTCCCTCTACTGGAGAAGGAAAAATCTGCCGCACCGTTTTCATTAACACGTTGTGAATCACTTGCCAACGGGTGAGAAATCCCATGACAGCCGGGTGGAGGCTCGCAAGGACACTTCTGTGCCTGTGACCTTCCGTTAATCCTAACTTCTCAGGAAACAAAATACTCCAAAATTTTCTGGAACTTTCAATGGTAATGCGACTAATACAGTAGTTGTCCCTGCCCAATGCCTTATTTATGGGAGGAGATAAGATGATCTGTCATCAACAATACGTACTCCGCGATCATAAGGCCCAATCTGAAAAAGGTGAAATAGCGCTTCTCTGCCCTCGATGGCTACTTTGACACCGTTATTCTAATGATTGCTTATGCTCTGTGCCGATACTTCACATAGGTGTCATTCTTCGAAAGTTTCAAGGTCGCTGGGTGAGTGAAGGGTGACGAGTGTGGTATGAGATGTTGAAAGTGGGATGGGCACATGAGCCAAGGGAGGCGGTGGGAATATTGTTGGCCGCCCGTCTGCGCTATTACATTTGCTTGTAGATACAGAAGAGGAACACAGGATTGGCTGGCAGCACCAATACGTCGTGTCCGGCGCCGTATTGTGTTTGTGAAGAAAACTTTTGAATGTTGCGGATTGTTTTTACAACTTACGTTTCTTACAGGATAAATATATTTTTAAGCAGTAAAGGTTAAACACAGCCCTCGTTGCCATGACTAAGGTGGAACGCCACCGCGGTCGTCTGCTTGCAAATGGCGCCGCTCGGTTGCTTGCATGCATGGAGAAAGGAATGCTTCCGTCCTTGTACACCTCGGTCTTTTTACTTCGAAAATTCGGCAGACACAAACGGTAAGTGGAGTTCTATTCAATACATACGTTCTGTGTGCTGTGTCCAATGCGCCTTGGAGAGTGTCTTTTAGCCACGCACAGCATGGAAAAGGGGCATTGTCATAGACGTAGCTGGATACGTTCGGCAGCAGAGTGGATGGCAGGAGCAGAAAAACGAGATGCGATTGGGAGCGGCAGCTATTGCTAAAGAAAAAAAATTCGGACCTCGTCCCTCCTCAGCACTATGCAGAGGCGCGCTACTGCCAAATGTGTTGTTTTGTGCTGCACATTGACGATAGGTGTGCTCTTTACAACGCGGCGTGGCGGCGCCTTCATGGCGGGGTAGCGCCCTGAATGGGAAGAAAATTAAACCAAAAGCATAAAAGTGTAACAGAAGAGAACATTGCAGGTTTGTGCACTAGGGATTTAAACGAGTCCACTGCTGCCGTGCGCGGCATTATTGAGGTTGATTATTGTCATATCATCCTATCTGACCGATTTCAGGCAACATATGGGATGCCTGTATTAACTTGTGTAAAACATCTGCAGTAATAAAGAACACTGAGATGAGGGGGTGCACGTACGCTAATTCAAATAAAGTGCTTTTATGACTGGCCATGAGTTTGCGTCCTATTATATCTGCACTAAAGAGCCACCATGAGTGCTTCAAATATGGCATTAGAAAATTATCCAACAAGTCCAGCAAGCAATGGTGAACTAACAGCTTACAATTCAGTAACGCCTCCTCAATTATATCAATAGCGTTTCAAAAGAATCCATTCAAACTGGGCCATCTGATGCAGTCAGTATAGACTCCTGTAAATGAAGGAGAATGCTACACAAAATAGACTGTAGGTAAATCAGGCACCTCATTGATCACTTCCGGCACATTAGACTGACCCACTAGGCAGTTTTTGTTTTTCATTGCTACGACGCTCCCCTTGCATGCATTGTTGCTCAAAGAATTTTGTTTTAGTCTGGTTTTGTTACTTTATCCAGCTGCTCTATTCCAAGGTCTTGCGCCCCCCCCTTCCTCTCCTTTTGTTGAGTCTTACAGCATCGTTGAATAAAAAGGAAATTAATTTCAGAAAAATTCGCTGTGGCTTAGCTTGGTTAAGCCCGGTAATTGCGAAAGCAATATCCGTACCTGCGCCACGGTTGAGCTGGTAGTGTAGCTGGTGGTGGTGCTCGTGGTTAGACTTGTGTTGATGCATCGGTTATACAATCCAATCCAATGTAATGCGATGTGATGTGATCTAATCTAATCTAATCTAATCTAATCTAATCTAATCTAATCCAATCTAATCCAATCTAATCCAATCTGATCTAATCTAATCTAATCTAATGCAATCTAATTTAATCTAATTCAATTCAATTCAATCTAATCAAACCCAATCAAACCCAATCCAATCTAATCCAATTTAATCCAATATAATGTAATATAATGTAAAGTAATGCAATCTAATCTAATCCAATCTAATCTAAGGCCGCTGGTGGTGGCAGCGCCACTACTAGCAGACGGCGCGAGATGGTCGCCCAGCTCTTCGGCGTGACGTCACACAGAGGTCATGCGAAAGGTCATTTCATGTGCAACGCTGTCGCACGGCAAAGGCTTGAAAGTTCAAGTAGTAAAGCTTTCGCTTTAAAGCATAAAGAGAATGAATTTACCTTCCTGCATTTGTATGCTTACAAACATGTGTGTGCAAATTCTGCTACAAGCCAGTTTTGCTCAGAAATTTTGGTGCTACTTATTTGCTTTGAGTCAAGTCAACATACTTCTTACGATTCAAGGTGCAAAGAAGGAAACAAAAATAACCATACCATTGTTGCCTCCGCATTGGAAGACTGCGCAGGTAAAACCAGCTGTTCGCAAGTGGCATCAGTCCAGTGCCAAAATTGTTGAGATTCCTTCACGTCATGATGACTCTTTGTGGCGAGGTCTGAACTTGGCTTACAAACATGAGTTCTGTACTAGCAGGTGCAGCACAAATATAACGTTGAGTTTGGCTAACCGATATCTGGTCAGCGCCTTACGGCTGCACTAACACCCTGGCAGAGTGCTCGCCACAAGAGGCTGCGAGGTCTCCATCCTGCCTAGAAGCAATGGGGTCACTTAGTGCACCAAAAAAAGATTGCCCATGCTGACCCACAAGAGGATTAGCTGCAGCATAGGGCCAAACATTGCCTGGTATGCTTAGTTTTTAAATGCTAGTATTATCAAAGTACAAAATGGTTCTCTACTAACAATACATTACATGCATAGGGAAACTGCTCTGAATGTGTGTTGATGAACATATTTTAGTATCCCTTGGAATATATGCTAAACATCTGCTTGACTTCACTGAGCCTGAGAACTTGTCAGTGTGCTGGCCTTGTCCAAATGCTGCTGCAGTGAAACAAATATTGGTTAGTCAGCTACATCCTTCTTTTCTTACAAAATAGCCTGGCCCTTTATTCTTGTAGATGCTGTTCCGGACTACGTGGTGCCTGGGAAGGATGAATGTGCTGTGGAGAATCCAGCTATCTTTCGATGAATTAAATAAACATCTCAATGGTCAGGACTGAAACATTTGACAAAAGCCCTTGTGAAAGGTAAATTTATAGCCAATTTGAAGAGTTCACTGGTAAAGGTACATTATTAGCCAACAGTAATGAACTATGCTCGGTCTTTTGACCCATGCCTACAGAAACTGTCTTGATAACTTTACTGACGCCCGTATGCATTGCACCCTGGCTAACAGTTAGCCACAATCCTGGGACGGAAAAGCTCCATAGGTGCATACTGAGTGCAACATATTTTTAGATTTTCAAGGACACCGCTATCAGGCGAGTACAGCATTTGACACTCGCAATGATACAACCATGCCCCTATTTGCACTTGGCCAGTTGATACATTGCACATTTTACCAGTTCTAAACTCTTTTCCGCAGAACCATTGCGTTCAAAGCATTATTCTGGCTCTCCAAGCACCTAAACCCATTTGTGCCACAACCCCTGATTTCCTTTTAGCACATCACTTTCAGACTCAAACCACACTACCTGTTTGTAGCATTGTCTCAATATATGATAGTCTTGATAGCATTTCGGTATTTTTATTAGGGACTGTGCCCAGGGGCAGATTTATAAGTCACTCGGTCACACTTGAGCCATGCATGCGTTTTTCGTGAAGATAAATGGGGTTCAACATTGTTTTCGAAAGTGAAATTTCTTTCTAGGGAGGGTGCATAAATTCTTGCCAGGCTCTGACTCTGCTTCTTTTTGCATACGTGCCACGCAGGAAAGAGCTGCAGACCAAGACGTCCTTCGACACCTCAGCAAGCCTTGGGAGTCCTCCAGGGAAAAGTTGAAGAGTTGCTCACCAACTCATGTATTTCAGCACAACTGTAGGATTGAAAGAGCATTTATTCTGTCCAAAACTGCGAACACATCTTGCTGTGACGGAATCGTTCTTGAAAGGTATATGTTTTCCACTTGATCTTGGCTGGAAAAGAAATAACAGGCAGCCATAGTCAACATTTGTCCACACCTGTGGATGATGCTTAACCAGAGTACATCATGTAAGCTTTAGTACACATTTAGTACTACTTAGAAATGGTTATTGGCTTAGGACGGTTTAACGTCCCAAAGCGACTCAGGCTATCAGGGACGCTGTAGTGAAGGACAACGGAAATTTCAGCCACCTGGGGTTCCTAGAAATGAGTACTTTGCTAATGATGCACACATATGCTGTAGCCAAAGGGCATGGCTATATGTTGCACTTGTATGCACTGTCAGGGAGTCTGCTAAACTACTCTTTTCAAACTTTCTTACTTGTCATGATCAACTACTCTTTTCAAGCTCCCTGACTTTTGCATGTTTTTCTCACTAAAATTGCACCGAAAATTTCAGCAAAAGTTCCCGACCAATAAATAGACTGAAACACAGAGCCACCTATAAGGTTACGGAGAGTATTATAATCCAGGCAGAACAAAAAAAAAGAACTATTTACTGGAACTGCAAACCATGCAATGAAAAAGGATTTAGTCGTCGCTTTTACGAAAGCGTTTGTTTTTAAGGCGGAAGCCTTTAATGTCTTATCATTGTAAGCAGCAGTTGTCGACAGAAATGTCAGGCTTTTGAATTGGTCGAAACGGTCGTGACGTCACAGCGCGCGAATTTCAAACGGGGCCAATCGTACTGTGGCTAGTAACCATGCAACCAATCGAAGGGATCGTATAGTGATGCTCCAAGTAAGTGGGACTGAGCTTAGTTAATTTCTAATTACCCATATACCATAATGAACTTTTATAGTCAGGCCATATAAATAAATAAAACCGAGTAGAAAATTGGTCGAGCTCGGGAATCGAACCCCGGTCTTCGGCGTGCGAGACGAGCGTGCTATCCACTCCGCCATGCCAGCTTTTTTTTCTTTATTGCATTTTCACAACGGGTACAAAGAAGTAAAACTTGTCAGCAACACTTGCACTGACACGGCAGGTTAAAGTTTTTTCAGTTCAACCAAGTCATCCAACACATTTAACCAAGCTGGCTGATCAGGCAGTGCCTGATACACTTCCTTCAGACGTATGACGCCTTCAATGAAATGCTCGCGCCCCGCCGCGGTGGCTCAGTGGCTATGGTGCTCGGCTGCTGACCCGAAAGACGCGGGCTCGATCCCGGCCGCGGCGGCTAAATTTCTTTGGAGGAGAAATTCTAGAGGCCCGTGTACTGTGCGATGTCAGTCCACGTTAAAAAACCCCAGGTGGTCGAAATTTCCGGAGCCCGCTACTACGGCGTCCCTCATAGCCTAAGTTGCTTCAGGACGTTAAACCCCAATAAACCAAACCAAACCGAAATGCTCGCGTGGAGATCTCACAACTACTTCGCCAAGCCAGCTCGATGGTTAGGAATAAACAAAGGCGCGTCTAGTGCATACGGTGTCTTCGCTCACTCCCATCCTCCTCCCTTCCCTTCCGGCGAGGTTTAGGTGTCCACCGAGATATGAGAGACAGATACATTTCCTTTCCTCAAAAACAATTTACCGACGAGCGAGGCGTAGAACCGAATGGGCGATGGCGTTCTATGGACTCCCTGCCAGCGTTGCAAGACGCTGTCGCGTTCCACTCTTACAGGCGAAGCTTAACATTTTAACCACACATCAGTGACCACACTTTAGGTCAAAAAAGTGCCCCCTCCCCCTGAATTTTGACGGCTGTCCACCGAGATATGAGACAGTTACTCCGTAACTTCCTTTCCTCAAATACAATCTTCATTTTCTTCATTACGGGCCCTCTGTCTTCTTTCACTCCCACTTCCTCCCTTATCTACGGTGCGCTCTTTGTGCCATCCCCTTTTTTTTCCTGTGAGTGTGTGTCTTTTGCGCCATTCTGAACTTCAATCTACGGTGCGGTTCAGGTGTCCACCGAGATGACAGAGAATTACTGCGCCATTTGCTTTCCTCAAAAAAAGCGTTGCATTCAAAGGGCAAGGCAACGCGCCGAACGGGTGGTGGTGTTCCGTGGACTCCCTGGCAGCGCTACAACACGCTGTCGCGTTCCACTCCTAAAGGCGAAGCTTAAGCGTCATTAATTAGCAGTTAATTGGTATTCAGGCATTAATCAGTCATTAACCATTAATTAGTGATTTTTCATCACTTAGTAATTAGTACTCAATTATATGGGACGCCACCAGTGCCCCAAAAGCAGTGAAAGTGGCGCGGAAAACGCTTTCGCCTCTACGCACTTAATACAGTCAAAGTGCCCCTTGAGTTTTTTTACCGGAATTAAGTCTAGCTTTAGGCTGCAATTTATAATGCGATCATTGCTTCTCAACCACCCCTTTAGTATGGATGGCTACCTGTTTTTTTCAAGCAACTGATGATTGCATGAAGTACGTCCAAGCCGTTTTTTAACAGTGGCTTCAAATAGAATCAAATGTTCTCGAATAGTGCAAATATTGAAACAGATAGTATAAATTAGAAAACGAATGCATTTCAGACAAACATAGTGGGGATTAGAAACGAACCTTACATAAAAATATTTCACATCATTTATTGCATCCTAACGCCATCCAGCACCAGCAGGACAGGGCCATGTTACCACTGGCCGACCTCTCCACCTTTTCCTCTCATTGAAGTTCCTTTCTCTCTCTCCCGAAGCAGGGAAAGTAATGTAGAAGCTAAATCTCAAACAAGGCATAACTCTGTATATGGGAAAAAGTTATGATAGACTTAATTTTTACATGACAATGGAGCGGATGAATGTTGTCATGAAACACTGTAAACTGGCCAACATGTTCTGCAAGCAGAGATCTTCTTGTTATAGTTCAGACATAGAAAAGGCGTATTTCCTTTCAGTTGCTGATAAGGCTAGATATCCCTCTCTGGTGGAGTGAGGTCGACCTGAGAGACGACAGAGCTTTTCATTGCTGTCAAATAAAACTTGACTTTCAAAATGTACGAAGAGCAATAGTTTAAAGCTCAAGAGCGCGACAACCCCTTTCCTGCTCCCTTGTGGCACTTCAAGGCATAGCCCTGACTGGAATGGCAGCCCAAAAAGTGTTTTTGATGGCACAAAGCTTGCTCAGCCCTTCACCTGTTTGGCCGCACTAGAATTTCCTACAATCATGGGCCTATAGACGCTGTCACATTGCAACTGGGAATGAGCGTAGTGATTTAGGCAGCCCGTTTTCGTTCCCAGTATATCGACAATGCCTGACTGGTCTGAGCGCTTAGATCTTGGATGTTGTTAAAATTATGCTCACAAAATGGTTCTTCTTTGTTGGCTCATAAGAGCAGAGATATCTGGGGGCATTACACAGGCTTTCACAAGAGTAACACACAACTTCAGTCAGATAAACTTTTGGGAAATTCCAGAAATGGTTTGGTTTATGGGGTTTAACGTCCCAAAGCGACTCAGGCTATGAGAGACGCTTTCTTTTTCAAGCCCCGAGAATTCCAGATATGATACTGAGCATTGTAGTGTATATGATAATCAGTAATATCATATGATAATGATAAATGATAATGAATATTGTAATGAGTATTGTACTATTGTAAATGATAATGAGTATTGTAGTGTATGACATCCGTGTGTGCATGTTGCGTATCATTCCAGAAATGATACTCAACATGCACACACGGATGTCATGCACTACAATACTCATTAAACTGCCCGAAAAAAATTTTTACACTTTTCAAAAAGGCACCCTTGAAGAAGAGGCCAGACCAGGCATAACATTTACCTACACATTGTTCAAACTGAGCATTCTTCTTCGTGCTTGAAGCTTCTACAGCACTGTGCAACACGAAACAATAAACGCTGCGGAGTTTTTGTACCGAAACATTAATACAGAGACCATATTTAAACATTTTAATTGAGTATGAACACCGATTTTTTGTTTAATATTTTTTTCTTTAAAATAGTGTGACAGACTTTACTATACACAGAGTATCATGCGGAATTGTCCCCTGCCTGCTCAATAATTAAAACACAGAACCATACTCCTGTCACATTGGCAAATTAAAGCCCTTTAATATTATGTTTCTTTATATAAAAGGAGTCACGTGAGGTGTCACAATGAAAAGTTAAAGGAGGCGTCGCTAAAGAGAGCTCTTTAATAAGGGAGCATGGCGATCTGCCTCAGCGAGCTACAGGAGCACTCCTCTTCCCAGTGAGCAACTGAATACAGTGAAACCTCGTTATAGCGAACACGTAAAAACACGTAAAAATCATAAAATAGTTCATAAATTCATAATATAAAATTTCTTTAGTAATGCGTACAACAGCAACTGAATTTAGTCGTTATAGTTAGGGCAGTTCTTGCGATCCTTACTACAGGAATGGAGAGACGTTTTCCCGGGTTTTGGTGGTGTTGCGAAGGCACTCGCGGCTATTCTGAAGGCCGCAAAAAAAGCGCCAGTTATGCATGCATAATGCGCTGTTTGTGCCAGGCACAAACAGCAAAGATTGTGCCAGGTTTTGTCAGGTACAGCTGAGCAGAACACTGTAGAGCACCGCAGCAGAGCGCATAAAGTCTTTTGTACCCATGTCAGCACCCACTTACGTTTGAAATTTTAGAGGACTCTGCTATACCAAGGTTGACGTCCATCAACAATGAAGCTTTCTCTATGCTGTGGGAAAATTTATGCTCACAAGGCGTAACTCTGAAAATTTTCTTTCCGCAGTGTGGCTTTAGATAATGGTCGCACATGTAGCCCTGCAATTTGTTTATATGTGAGTTAGCTACAGCCTTGCATAATGCAATTGGAAAACCAGACTCCAAAGGCTTCTTAATCTGAAAGTTAAAGGCTTCTTTCATTTCATTTCTTTTATTTCTTCCTTAAGGGCCCAGGGGCATTACATAAGGAGGGGCTACAGTTGGCGTAAATAGAAGCATGATGAAGGCAGACACAATGAACAAAAACACTACACATTATTAAATACAAGAAAAATAAATAAATAAAATAAGATCATTAAGGTATTCATGGAATGATGCGGAAAAAGCAAGAAATGCACGTGCGGCGGCAAGCAAAGTTGAAAAGCAAGGAATGATTGATGATAACACAGATGAAATGCTTAAAAATCTCGGAAATGACTGGCGAGTTTTGCGCGAAATGATTTCCGATCGTCGCATAAAACTATGTTGTTAGTTAGGGCATTCCAGAGAGTAATCGCGTCGGGGAAAAATAAACTGTTCATCGCTGAAGTGCGGCTCCTGATACGGGCTATCAGGAGGCTGTGGCTTAGGTGATTGGACGTTCTGAGCGGTGGTAGCAGCAAAGGGTGTCTGGAAGCAGGGTGGTAAAAGAAGCTGTGCAATAAGCAAAGACGGGATATCATTCGGCGCGACTTTAGAGTGGGCAGGGAGATAGAGCGTTTAAGTGCAGTGACGATGGTTTGTTTGGAGTATTCATAAGTGATGAAGCGGGTTGCACGATTTTGGATGGCTTCGAGTTCGGCGGTGAGGTAGGGTTGAGATGGGTGCCAGATTGATGATGCGAATTCTAGTTTGGGACAAACGAAAGTTTGATAAGGCAGTTTTCTCACTTCCGGGGATGATGATTGGAGGTTTCGCCGTCAATAACCTAGAACACGTGAGGCATCAGGGCATATTGTTTGGACGTGATTGACCCAAGATAACGAGGATGAAAGATGTAATCCAAGGTACTTATAGGATGATGTTTTAGCAACCGGGGTAGAGTTCATGGTGTATGAATGCTGAATTACTGTTCGTTTGCGGGAGAACGACAAGAGTTGGCATTTGTCCAGGTTCAAAGACTTGAGCCAAGTGTCACACCATGTGGCTATTGTATCAATATCTATTGAAGCAGCGCTATGGCACAGGGCCAAAGGGGAGAGAAGGACGAACACAGCGCTGTGTTCGTCCTTTTCTCCCCTTTGGCCATGTGCCGTAGCACTGCTTCACTAGATATGTCAGACCAACTTGCCCACAAGTTCTTATTGTATCAATGTCTTTTCGTAGTAGGTGGCTATCGGTGAGATGACGAATGGGACTGAAGATCACACAGTCGTCCGCAAATAGCCTTAGTTTAGTAGATATATTAGCTGAGAGATCATTGATATAATCAGGAAAAGTAGTGGGAATAAGCCGGCACCCAGGGGGACAGCTGAAGTAACATCAGAAAGGGATGAGTGCTAGCCATTGCTTGATGTGAATTGTCTGCGTCCAAGAAGAAACTGATTGATCCAGGTTATTATATTATCGGGAATACCTAGAGAGGAAAGTTTTGCGAGCAAGTGTGAGTGCGGAACACGGTCGAAGGCCTTGGAGACATCTAGAAAGATGGCGTCAATTTCAAAGTTTTCGTCCATAAAGTTGGAGGTTGTCATCAGTGAATTCAGCCAATTGAGTTTCGCAGGAGTAGTGTTTTCGAAAACCTTGTTGATGGGGATAAAATAAGTTTATGAAATCATATGCAGACTAGGAAGTTATTTACATCTGAGTTAAATCCCCAGTAAGCAATGCCGCATTTTGCTAGCTTTGCAAGAGAAAGGTCAGAGGGCAGAACGTCTTTTTGGACGTGGCCACCAGAGCAACAAACATGATCGTTATTTGTCGAAACAACCGCCACCTTAAAGGGCAGCTGCTGCACATTTTTGAGAATTTTGCGATATTCAAGGATTAAAATCTATGTAGGCTGTAGGTAAAGCATGCCAAGTGTTTTTGCACTACCATTTAAAATAGTGAAGTAATCGACGATTGAAATTTGCGCTTCTCCTCAATGCACCAAGGCAGTGCAGGAAAACTCAGCGTGACGTCATGGAAGGTATGATTTCAAATTACCGCTTTCGTCATCCACACCCTGCCCTGACGTGTTAGACGCTGCCAAACAACTCTCGGCAGGGTTCGCCTTCGGTGCCGTTGGTTTTTGTCCTTCAAAGCAGGCGTTTGTGAGTTGGAAATGTACCGATACCTTCAATGACGTCATCATGCGTCCCCCGCTTGGCGTTGTGCGCTGCGGAGAAGCTTGAAGGGCGTCCGGATTTTAATCGGCGATTACTTCACTGTTTCAAGTGCTAGCCCAAAAAGACTTCCATGCTTTACCTCCAAGTTTCACACATTCGACCCTCTTAAGCTCGTTGATTTCTAAAACATATGCAGTTTCCCTTTAAGGAACTAGATGGGTTCATCATTGGGCACTTCTACTGTAAATCTGACGGAAGTGGCACTGCCGCTAAAGTGTAGATTATAACCACTAGAGTAGTTTCAACAGTAAGATTAAGAGGCAGTGCTACCACCAAAAAAAAGGCGTCGATATACCCATACTCATTTCTCACATTCGGAGTTTTGTTCTATGGTGACCTCAGAATCGCGTCAACTATGTCATGATCCTTCCTTTGCTTGGTACGACTCATGCAAATCAACTGTTGGAAATACTTCACTGTCCAGCAGTTAAATGTAGTTGCTGTTACTGATGACTTTAATGTGACGAGGAAGAACCCATAGGCAAACTACGGCAGATCAGAAATGGCAGCAACCTCCCCCTCCCCCCCCCCGTTTCTTGGTTATCCTCACAGACTTTTCCGAAATAATCATGCACAGTGCATCCATGGCAGCTCTGTCTTTCTCCCAACGTGGTTAAAGGAAACGCTGCAGCAGCACTCTTTGAAGGGCCACGTTATTCATGATAAGGATTAAAACGATGCATTATTGTGATGTATGGTCAGAATTGAACAAGCTCACACAGTGTGTAAGTGCATAACCTCATAACAGAATGATTGAAAATGTACCTGCTGTATCGCTGCAAGTCATGTGTCTTAACCCGACCTTGAATAGAGAAAACTTATGAGGAAAGACGCAACTAAATTATAAAGAAATCATTAGAACCTTCCTGGTAAAGGAAGCTAGACAAAGCTGCTTTAGTGCACTATTCATAGATTTCACAGACAAAAATCACAGCTTTTTATAAAAATGCACGTGTAAATCTGGCAATGCATTGCTTCGCTGTGCTCACTTTTGTTTATGTACTGATGGTATCTGTTTTTCTTTGTGGGGTCTGCTTATTCCCCTCTAATTTTTTACTTCCTTTTGCCATGTACTCCTGGCTTTGTGTGACAATGTTGCAGCTGTCTATATAAAGGATTGTTTTGCTTCCAAAATTCAACTTGAAGTCAATGCTTGTCTCACCTTGCTTATTTCTTCTGCTTCATTCTTGACTTTTTCACACTGGTTAACCCAGAAAAAATATACATCTTAACGTAGCATTTACCTATAGAGCTGAAACTTACATTGGGCGCTAATATTAGAATTTTAAAGTTCACTGTGGAAAGCACAGCGAGAAATAAGAACCATTCAGATATAGATGACAGCGAGTATTCGAGAATACACGTGAGATGAAGTAAAATATCTATCCCATATAAGCCCCATATTAGAGTGCTAGATCGATGTGTCTTGCCAGGTAGCACATGACAGCGGGCCAGTATTGGAATACTGTTGGCAAAGCATGGCCCTAAGTAGGCCCAGAGTTCCCAATGAGTTTCCAATATTGGCTGGACCACTCACTACCGCATCCAATGATGTCCCTGGTTGTCCATCGCTTTCCCAATACTGGCTGTGCCATTACAAAACCCTGGCTATCGTGGGCCAGGTTAGCCAGAATTTTCCCACTGTTCGTCATTGTCGGTAGTGCCATCTTAAAATCATGGCTATCATGGGCCATGCTAGCCAGAGTTCCCCCACTGTTTGCCATAATTGGCTATGCTATTTAAGAAAACTCTATTTTATTTATTTATTTATTCAATGTACCTACAGCGCCCTCAGATGCATTATTGTAGGGGGGTAAGCACATTAACAGTAAAATTCAATACAGCAAAATAGAACACAACAGAAAAAAGAAGCTACAGAAAAATGTGAAGAACTTCCAATAAAGGCAACAGCGTTCTGATTACACCCCAGACCCCCAAATAAGTTTAATTTGATTAAAATTTTGGAATAAAAAAATCATTTTATTATTCGCTCTAGGAATTCACTGCCGCAGTGCGCAGCTGGTGTCTGCTTCATGGAGATCGCGACACAAACGTAATAGATTAGTGCAAGTGCATTCGCTAAACCGAAGTGCATTTTTGCTATTTCCTTCCTTCCTTTCTGCAAATCGTAGTGTTGGAAATTGTTGTTTTTGTCTATTTTATTCTTCTGTTGCGTAATTTGCATTGCGGGCTATATAGCTCTTGCTCACGTCTTTGCATATTTACTCGCAAGTTTTTTTTTCCTTTTGAACATCACCTTTATTGATGAAAACCATCGAAAGTAGTTAGGAACCACAATTCAACATGCCTTTGTTTGTTTTTGTTTTTTGCGCGAAACTTCCACGCCAACAAACAATTTGAGGATTCTTCGGCGACCACTGAATAAATGGACTGACAACTGGCGTTAGACGCATGTTAACCTAGCTTGTTTGGCGCATGTACGGTACATGAAACTATGAAAGAGCGCGAATTCTGCTTGGATATTTTTTTGCTTTATATTTTTGTTATTATGCGGTAACATTTTAAGCTATCTTGAAATAACAGGAGCCACATCATACTGCCCCACAAAATACGCGAGTGTCTGAAGTCGTTTTGGCGAAATTCATCTTGAAGCTCTAAGTTTTTCACTTCAAAATTTTCAGGCTTTTGCTGCAGCTTTGTAGCAATACTTTGAAGCTTCCGTGTTTCCCATTTACTTGTTCCTTGTAGGTATTGCTTTCCAGCGCGATCTCAGACGTGAATGGAAAAGCGAGGGCAATAATACTGTCACGAACAAGAAGGAGGGCGGCCGCAGACGTAGAGCGAGACGTCAAAGCGGTCGAGTTTAATCCCACAAACCTAGACAGCCCGAGCGCTCCTGATGAGACTGTGTTCGTCTCGTCATCCTCGCTGCTCGGAGCAGAGATGGCGTGACTCAAAATCGTGCCATTAATCTACCCTCGTGAAAGAAAAGCGTCTTACTGATGCGAAACCGAGTAATTACTAAAGAAGAAAACAGCGAAAAAGGAATAGCAGAAAAGAAATTAGAGGATAAAGCTAACAGGTGTTTCATAATGATGAGAAGCTGAGAGAAACAAATGTCAGAATAACGTGCAGAACAGGGTAGAGGTGTTTAATATCCACCGTTAGGGTCTCTGCAGTCATATGAGAGTTGCGAGATCAAGTGGACCACATGCACAATATTAATTCGTGCTTGCCGACGGCCGCAATTCCGTAAGGAACGACTTCATAATTCATGCTGTCATCTCGGCCGACGAATTCTTACAAGGAGTATGTACTTGCTCGAAAGACGGGACGAAAACAAGGAAGCACAAACGACATGTACAAAGCGCACATGTCGTTTGTGTTTTGCGCTTTGTACATGTCGTTTGTGTTTCCTTGTTTCCGTCCCGTATTTCGAGCAAGTACATACTCCTTTCAAGCTATGAACCAACTCGCCCAGATTAGAGTTTAAATTGAATTCTTACAGTGTGAATAATCGGTGCAGGGCTTTTTCAGGCAACCCTTTTCTGCGGACCGGGGTCGACGCGCATTTACGGTCACACGGGATATAGAAACTCCTCTCTGGCAGAGGTTGTAATGTCGGGAGTCCGTCTTTTTCGGCTTGTTCATGTGCAAGCGAGCCCGCGGACGCACTTGTTCGGCTTGGGCGACTGTTGCGCCCGCGGCTGGTGCGACGTCGTCATCCGCGCTCGAGAGTTCCTCGTCCAGCATCATCCACACTTCTCTCCCGTAGTCAATACGGAACGCGGTAAAGCAGGGTATTTTCTGAATATGGCTGTTAAACACATAGGTATTGAACGGGAGTATTTAAACCAACGTTTCGTATTCCGCATCCACCTAAATAGAAATTATATCCGCAAAACGTCGTGTTCAGGCTTTCTGTAAGCCCAATTATGTGGGGACAATCTCCTCCTGTTTTGTGACAACTGATGGACGGGCTATACCCGCGGCCATCAGTTCATGCCATCGCTGTCCTGGAGGTCGCTGTGTACTCATCGGCTTTCAGTGACGCAACAATTGGCAGCTGCTTTCGGTGAAGAACACCAAAACATTGATATAGAAAATATTTTGGGATTAAGAAAAATATTTAAGAATGCAGAGTCCCAGCCTGTGCCACAGGACTGATATACATAGACTATGTTAAGACTAAAAAAATAAAAACTGTACACCAGCCCGAACAGGATTGACATACAGCGGTAGCGTATCTTTCACAGACGGCCATACCTCCAAAACATGCCGGCTTGAGGGCACACAGCAGCACAATCTCAGATGTGAGTGGCGAAGCAAGCGAGGCCATCAATATGAAGAAAGGCTTAGTGATAGTATACATATTTCTCAAAGCGTACGCCATGGTATAACATGCATCGTCACGTTCGCAAAAAAGAAATGCATCAACATGGACGAAGACAGAAGCACGGTGAAACGCAGTGTTCCCTAAAATCCTACCCGTAGAAAAAAACATAGCGAGTGGCAAAAACATGCACTCGCAAATGGATGAAGCAAAAAAAAATTGGCCTTTCGGCACCCCTACTTGTAGCTTGATCATAGAATGATAAAAAAATGGGCCACTGCCTTAAGTTGCGACCATTTTTCTGGAAGATAAGATATGTATCCCTGGAAGAGTGTGTCGTGTTGGTTGATGGTTTGTTGGGTCATGTGAATGCTATTCCGTGAGCAAGCGTGCTGATATAGATTTTGCCCTGGCAGCCACACGCGCCACATCCCAGACGAGGGCATGGGCAGTGTCTCTTGATTTTTCGTTAAAACACTATAACAATTATTGCACTGACATGCATCATTATGTTAATAGGCAAGGACGGTATGTTGCACTATATGAACCAGGATCAGCCGATGGCTGTCACCGGGAGAGGCCCAAGCTGTAGCAAACTTTATGACCTGAGTTTTGTACACGAGGTAACTTGGACAAGCTCGGAAGGGCCAACAGCCCTGATCTGTTGCGATAAACCACAGACATTCGCAAGTGGACTGCAAAAGGCGCTTTCATCGTAGAAACACCGGGAGCTGTATCAAAACGCACGTGAACGTAAGGTTGTCAGGAATAGCTAGCGATTGGCACAACTACCCAAGCAGCACAAATTGGTTGGTCCAACAGTGGCAAAAGAGGGGCGAAAATTGTCATGAATATTGGTCCTACATCGGCATTTGAGCAATCCGAGACTTTTTCTAACAATGGCCCTTCATTCATGCCAAGATTGCGCCTATACTCAGCCAGTCTAGCTGCCAGCATTCACCCTTCATTCACGCCTGGGTTGGGCCTATGCTTAGCCAGTCTATCCACAAATGGCCAACGTTCGTGCCAAGACTATGCCCATGTTCAGCCAATCTATTAATTATGGCCCGACATTCGTGCCAAGACTATGCCCATATTCAGCCAATCTATGAATTATGGCCCGACATTCACACCAATAGTATGCCCACATTCAGCCCATCTGTCAATAATGGCCCTACGTTCGCACCAATAGTATGCCCACATTCAGCCAGTATCAATAATGGCCCCAGGTTCGCTCCGACTTCTACCCGCTTTTCCACCATTGATCTAACCTTTAGAGGTGGCATATCAATTGCAAGGCCAGTGGGAAATTGTATGCGATCGGGGGTCCCACCTAGTTTTATACCACACCTCTTGCTGGCCAACAGCAATGCAGACATATTCCGCTTGTTTTCCACCAGCCGGAGCTTGTATATGTAACATTTTACGTATAAGCAGTCAGCGGACATACATAAAAGAAGGAATATATTCAAGGAATGAAATTTATTGCATCTACGGTGCCATTACATCCTGAGATGCACTGTGCCCGGAGCCGCTGAATCGATGAGTCATATCGGCACTAATCGTTGCACGCCTCTTGTAAGAGAAGTTTTGCAGTGCCTTGAAACAAATTCCTCGCCAAGCTCTTGCACGATGACCTGACTGTACATCGAAGCTGCAGAGAAATGCATGATGTGATCATGAGTGTAAGTACAACCATCGCAGAAAAAAGACAAGAAATAAAATAACACATTGAATTTAGTGACGCGCAGTGTGCGAGAAGGTACTCGCAAAAGATGTTGATTTTATAATTTCTAAATGATGCTCAATATAAATCTCCACACTAATTGCAAAATGTTGAATTGAATTTACCAATTTTTTTTCCACCGTATGGCTAATTTCTAATCCTAATGTGCCACGTCACACCCTCAAATACATATTAAAAGTCACAAAAAGAGATAAATATAGTGTTTAAAACAAATCAATGTATTTTTATATTTCCTATCAAAATTACAAGTCTATTGCGAGCTGGTTGTTTGCCTTTTTGTTCCAGCAAAGTATGGTACAGGTGGTAGGATCTGTGAGCAATATTTTTTTCTGTATGGAATGTAATATTCCATGCGAAGACAGCATGCACAGTTTTGCGAAATGCGCTCAAAGCAGGAGACCGAATACCCTTTTTTAAAATTAAGCAGATTATCAATGTCGCTGTGAATGCATGTAACAGGGCAGACGGAATACTTACTTGAAAACCACACGAAAGCACTCTTCTGATAGTCCATGGGTGATTAATTCAGAGAAGAGACAACATGGATAAAGTTCGCTGTGACCAGGAATTTCGCATTTTCTAGTACAACTGCAAGTGGCCAAGACGAAGGCACCCGGCACGGAAATATTACACATGGCCAGAGAACTGCTGCAGTGGAAGAATAAGCGCTTCTGATATTCATCTTGCACAAACGGTAGACGACCAATGTCGTAATGAACGCAACATGAGTCGGGCCACACAACACTCCGCCATGGTGATCGAAGAGACAGTCAGCGTTCGGTAAATCCATTTCATCAAAGCTGAAAAATAAAGTTCTGACCATTCTGTGCATGCCTTTGCGCTAGACATTTCGCTGTGAGAGTTGGCATTCAGAAGTCGCACCAGGGCTTAGTCGCTTTCTCTTTACCTGCCGGAGAAAAAAAAGGTCGGCGCTGATTCAGAGCGGCAATTACACCAAGAACCATATTCACTTCCGAACACATTTCAATATAAAAGTATGGTGGTACTAACAAATAGAATATTACAGGCCAGGCTACTGAATTACTTTATAGTTGTCAAAACGTATCGGATGTGGACTCTCGACAACGAACGGCGTCATCTTGAGCGCGCATGCTTCGTCGGCGCGCCTGTTGTGCGGCTTTTCGCCGCCTTGCTAGCTACAGGCGATACTCGTTGGGCGAGTGTTGGGGAAAGGAGGAGACTACGATGGGACAGGTTCCTTATATTTTTCAGAGAATTTGCTGCAGCAAGAGAAGCGGCAGCTGGAAAAGGGGTAGAGGAAAATCTAGGAGGGTGAATGAGCGGCGTTGGGCGTAGTTGGGCGCGAGGGGAAAACAGGTTAGAGAAGGTCAGTGTACATAAAATCACAAAGAAAAAAATAACTATAGCATGATGAGGGCCAGCGCTCTTCCAAGAAAGAGGTTGGGCCCGGCAAAAGGCGGCTGTATGGGACTTGAAAGGGGGGGGGGGGGAGTTGACATGAGTGAAAGAATTCCGGAATGTCCGGAGGATGCGCCACAGGCAGTTGAGCACGTGAAAAGCGGCAAGGAAACGAAAACGCGGAGATGCTGGAAGTGGACACGCGGAGCTTGGGCATGGATTTCGTCAAAACGGCTCCAAACATTAGCGTAATCTCTGCGGTCGTGTGCCTCTTCGGTTGAAGCTGAGATAAATGTGTTACTATAAAAATACCTGAAATATAAAACGATAACTAAAATTAGCAGGAACAATGCGTGTTCTTTGAGTGTTTTATATACGATACTTGTGGTGGACAAAGTAGGATGACATACGTGGAAGCAACACTATTCATCAATATAATCCAATGATTCGGTTGTAGAGCGGCGAATATCCAACATTTTATACACACCTGTGTAGGCAGGTTGCTCTGAGCCATAGTCGTGCGGCCCACCCGTGCATGTATGCGCTAGCTCGAAACGACGCGACGCGCTACTCAGCAATGGACCTGTTCTGGCTTATTGGTATTAAGGATTCGCGCAAAGAAAAGGCAAACAAAAACGAGTGGAATTGCGATCGGGAAAAAGTTCCGATCTTTAATTTGATAAACGTGGTAATTTAAAGCAAAAACGTATGCAAGAGCTGTCAATATGGAATACCCAAAAAGCACAGCAGAATAACAAAACAATTTACGACATTAAAAAACCTAGCCACCTGAGCTTGGCGGCTTCAGGAAGCAGAGCCGTTTGTTCGCTTATTTTTTTTTACATCTAACATACAACTACATTTTCTTTCCCGTCTGCTGCTCCTTTACGCAGTAAATGTGCAGCAAGTTGTTCACGTCAACTGTTTATTTGCGATAAAACCAAAATCCCGTTTTACTCAGATCCTTTCTTCTCTTCAAATGCGCTAGGCATAAATTTGTGACCTAGTTGAATTGTAGTAGAGGAGAAAGCGATTTGTTTGTTTTTTTTCAAGGGTGAGCATAGTGTGGTGAGGCATTGTGTTCCGGATTGTGTCATACGATTCAGCGTTTCGTGCAGCATAAAATTATTAGTGAAGTTGAGCCTACATCTTGAGACACGAATTTGAACCGGCAACCTATAATCGAGGGCTGTGGGTGTCCGCAGACATATGCGAGACAGTACGTTAATTAGTGCGTTATTATACCATTCCTTGAACCGAAATTTCATTTTCTTGATTGCGTCACCTCTTTCTCTCTTTCTTTTTTTCTTTGCATACCATAATTACAAAAGACGCCGCTTTTCAAAATTCGTATACCTTTGTGAATGAATCTGACCTCTGCTCACTTTCGCGCGATCAATTACATGGCGATTTTTATTGTAATTTCGCGTCAGTGTTGGACGCTAGCTCGGTTGTTGGTCATACAGAAGAAACAAATAAACAAGTCCGAATATTGAAAAAAAAACAGATTGAGAGAAATAACCACCGATAATCACAGAGACATCCTTCGGTGTGTCGTGGAGCGGCACTGCCAATACAGGGAAAACAGCTGACAAGTCGGGCCATCGTTGCGGGTGTAATGAGGCGGCACTGCCAATATGGGGACGACAGCGGACATTTAGGGCCATCGCTGGAGGTGTAACTAAGCGGCATTGCCAATATGGGGACGACAGCGGACATTTAGGGCCATCGTTGGAGGTGTAACTAAGCGGCATTGCCAATATGGGGAAAACATCGGACAACTAGGGCCATCGTTGGAGGTGTAATTAAGCGACTTTGCCAATATAGGGAAAACATCGGACAAGTAGGGCCAATGTTGGAAATGGCACATTGTGGCCGTGCCAATATGGGGACAATGAATGCAACATTGGCCCTGTATAGGGCCACACATAGCCAACAGACTCCCAATATTGAGCCAACGATTTGTGCTGCCTGGGTAATATTCTATCGATGTGGATAAAGTGGTCATATTAGGTTTCAGATCCTCGCCCTCGAGAGCACGAACGCTCACTTTTCGTGAAGCGGCAGTGAGCGATAGCTGTGCGCCCTGAAGGGTTTCGTATTCCACGCTGGTGATGCGTGGCAAATAATTACGTGAAGCGTGTTCTTCGCGTCAGTGAGACGCATTGAGCGTGCCTGTGGGCACCGAACAATGGGGATGCAAGTGCTTAGCCTGTCTTTCCCTACTCTTCTATGGTGTAGTTAATGAAGGACTAGCTACTACAGCTCTTTCAGCATCGTGCATGATTTCCTATTGACGGAATATTCCAGACTTTCGTGGCCGTCTCTGCAGTGTGTGGTGAACATTCAAGTCGTTTGCAGAGCAAAACGGAAATGATTTTTGTATGTATCTTCCATTGATCACAATATGGTGATGCCTAAGCTGGTAGACATCGAGGAGGAACTCTGGAAAGATGAACTCTTCCAAATATCGGGAAATCTGCTTCAGCTATGTGTTTGCGGGCAGGCCGATATTCCTATCAAGTCATTCGCAAACATTGGGAGAAAGTGGCCGAATTTCTTCTCTATTTCAATCGCCTTATTGCGGACGCATTGTAGCGACAGGTGGCTACGCTATGCAAACCGCAAAGTCTTCGTGGGAAATACTAGGCGACCGCTAAAGGGCTATCGAGAGACATTGCTGTGGTCAGTTCGCAGGCGACGACTAAACAGACCAGTTTTAACTAATTTATTTATTTATTACGTATACTTTCAAGACCCGTAGGCACTGCAGAAAGGAGTGGTGAGTTTGTAACTTTAGTTCGAGAACA
The DNA here is from genome assembly GCF_055824585.1 of Amblyomma mixtum. Lineage (NCBI taxonomy): Eukaryota > Metazoa > Arthropoda > Arachnida > Ixodida > Ixodidae > Amblyomma > Amblyomma mixtum. Next base: position 96,642,044 of record NC_143012.1, on the reverse strand, counting down.
ATAACTACAAAAAAACTTTAATGCACCTTCAACCGCGATCTTGAAGTGAATGGAATCACAAATGGAGACTGTGTAGAAGAGAAGGCGGTTCCATTCAGTAGCTGTTCTTGACCAAAAGGAAGAATGGTGCGAATTAGTACGGCAAGTTGGCACTCCAACTTTGTGTTGATGATCGATGCGAGATGAGGTGCAGCTGGGTGCGGTGGAAAGATTTTCTTTCAGGAATGGATCAAAGTAGTACATTTTATGAAAACGACATAGGCGCAAGGTCGTTGGACACACAGAAAGGTCAGGCAGAATAAGTGTAAGTTTCGTGGAAGTGACACTGGAATGATTTCATTGGTTGCACTGGTGCACTGGTTAAGCGATGCGGCACTGCCCTGCGGCGGCAGGTGTGGCCGCGGTGGGAATAGAGAGACTTCGGGTGCTCTTCCCGGGCACCTCTCAGGAGTATTGATTAGCTGAACTGCCACCCGCCAAGGTGGGCACTGCGTATAGGACAGTCCAAGGGTGCTTGTCAGCATGCGAAGTCCCACAAGAGGGCCGGTAGAGAAGCATTTCCGGCGATGCTGGGTGTCAGTCATGGTTCAGCGGGAGATCTGACGGCAGTGTTCGGCATCTTGCACGAGTTCAGGAACAGGAGTGTATTTCGGAGACAACGGGTCGGTAAGGTAGAATGGTATCTACTGTAGCAGGCAGATAAAAGTCGTAAGGAAGAAAGAAAGGCACGAAGCCAGGTCAAGCACAGAAACACGCGACTATGGCACTGCCGCTCCAGCGCAGGTTCATCTTCGTCTTTCGTAATAAATCTGCGTCTTCTTGTTAGAATATATATCAGATGTTTCAGGGACGACTTAAAATTCTCTAAAATAGGATTTTTGGGGTAATATACGGCTTTTGCGGCATACTATTGTCAGTTTAACACCACTTGCTGTGCGTATTGGAACGTCAAGCTTACAACTACACAGCGCGACCGCAAACAGGGACAAGTAAGGAAACATCACAAAGCGCTGACTTAAAACAGAACTTTATTACTGCGCGCAACGTACACATATCCCCTATCGCGCGCATGTGCAGCAACGAGAGAAAAAAGGGGAATATGTCAGGCATTATCTGGTATTGGCATCACAATGCACCAGGGCCCCCTCTCCCACGAACAGGCAAGCAAAACACGGGCTAAAAAGCTATCACCCACGAACCAAAGAGAGCCAGACATAAATCCCCATATTCGTGACTTACTGCAGTTTACATTCAGAAAAAAATGACGCTGTTCTTCTAAAGAACGACGATAGCTCACAAATACCCGAACAAAGTGGCGAGGGAAATAGCGCAAGCTTCTAAAATTGCTGAGATGACGAACGCTTGTGTGAACACTCCACCGGTGTTTTTGAATGAGAAAGAACGCCAGTTTCGCTGCACAGTGCGAAAATACATGCGCTTTCAAACGCATGCATGCAAAGAAACCCCTTCAGTGCAAATAACTAGTCGAAAAAACCAAAATTTCTCAAGGCGCAGGGCGAACGGTGATCGCGTTTTCGAAATTATAAACTCTGATACGGCTATTACCAACGACCGTCTACAAAACGACCGGCTACAGTTGCGACTAGGCGCCCAATTTTACTAGCTACAAAGTTAATTGTTAATAATTAGTAAACCAGCTAACTACTTAAGAATATTCACCGGTTTTATGGTGTCCGCCAGCTCTGACAATACTCTCCCGCAAAAGCCATATTTTTACCCCAAAAAGCCTATTTTTCAAAACTTTTTTTAAGTGTTCGCTGAAACACCCGCTATGCACAAGCCTGGCGGGTGGCCCATAACTCGGAGGTGCGGTTGGCAGCCTGACACAAGACAGACTCCTAAAAAACAGACAAGGAAACAAACAAATCATCCTTATCAACCTGACTACGTTCACTGCAAGACAAAGGCCTCTACCATACCTGTCCAATTAACCCTGTGCTTTGCCAGCTGGTGCCACCCTAGGCCCGCAAACTTCATTATTTCACTCGCCCTCGCCACTTTCTGCCGTCGCCTGATACGCCTGTCTTCTCTTGCTATCCAGGTCGTTGCCTGATGACGACGGGTTGTCTCGCCGTCGCTTTACATGTGATGATGATGATGCCTCAGGCTTAATGGCACCTACCCACGGCGAGGCATTACATGTCCTGACCAAGCTCATTTCTTCTTCTTCACTCCGGCTTGAATACCATTCACCCCGGTTTGTTCTCTGACCCACCCTGCCCTTCTCCGGTACCTTTCTGCTCTCTTCCTCTGGCTAGCTCTCTTGTCCTCAATTAAATTTGAAGCCTTTTCGGTTCCCAGCACGTTTCGCCATCGTCGGTTAGTATCGCTAAGAAACAACTGTTACGGTACACTCTTCTCTCGCGCTGTTATTTCATTTAATGATGGTAGCATCGCAAGGGCGAATGTTGCGAAGGCGTGTGGATTGAACCCGGGGCGCAACACCATCCAGTGGCTGAGGGAAGCTGACCACACGCGTATATACTTTGCGGACCGAGCAACACGACAGCTGATGAAAGAGGCCCGGCAAGCAAAATGACAAGCCCAAACGCAAAACATTGACTGCGACAGTGACAACCAAGTAAGGGGCTATAAAACCAATGGCTATGAATGTGTTAGTGGGAATAAAAAATTGTGTTTCGCATCTTTATTCACTTTAGGCTCAGTTATCTCAAAACAGTGTTTTTCTTACAAAGGTACCATTATTTCCATTGTCTTTCAAGACAGACAGCTGATTTTATTTTGCAACAATCTACATAAGTGTTGGCAACTACTGAACTAGAATTAAGCAATTTCATTCAGTAGTCTTTCCGTTATGAATTTTCAAATGTTAAAAGAAAGCCGAAATTTATATACTACATTTAGAAATTTCATTAAAAATAAACTTTTCAACGCATTTCAATTATTCTAGTTCAGTAAAAGAAGCGCAAAATTTGGAACAAAATGATATATATATTACTAGAGTACACCTATTAGTTGGCGCGAAACATGTACCACAACACGGCCTAAAATGCATGGGAAGTATAGGGCTTACCCTGTGCCCTTAAGCCTATATACCTCCAAACGAAAAGCTGCGGTGATCCTTATGGTTTAGCTTTTGGTCATGCTTTATGATTTAGCCTATGGATATGCTTACGGTTTAGTTTATGGTTATGCGTTATGATTTAGCCTATGGATATGCTTATGTTTTAACTTATGGATATGCCTATTGTTTAACTTATGTATATGCTTATGATTTAGCCTATGGTTGCAAGCGGTTATATGGCCTGCCTCCGCGATAAACACATGGTTGCGGCGATTGTCAAACGATGACGCATAGCACGCCGCAGCGTGCGCCTGTTCTACTTGCAAGCCCGCCTTGTATACCCCTCCTTTCAAACGCGCACTGCTCACGGCTGCGGCGAAAGGTCATACGGTGGCGAGGTGAAGCGGCGGCGCACATGCGCAGTAGTCTGCGCCGTGCATGACGTCACTCGTGCTCCGACATACGCCGGCTCACGCGAAACGCAGTGTTGGCTAGCGTAGTGAAGCTTTTCGCTGCAAAACACATCGGCTAAAGACAGGGAATGTACACTACAGGTGTTACCGCACTATAGTAGGTATGATCCCAATAAACAGAATGACTAGCATTTCTTCTCATACTATGGCACCTTTTTCAACTATACCTCCTGCAGCAGGTGTTATATGTGAGGAATGCAGAAAAACTGGTTGCTTATCGCCCAAGCGTTGCACGTTGTTCGGTCCTTCATAGTTCTAAACGTGATGCTGCAGCAGTAGGACATGTAGGAGGAGATGGTGGTAACCCTGGTTCTAAAGCGCGCGTCTTTGAAAATAAAGCGGCCTGCTGACGCTCTGGTGGATTCCATAGTAAGGCTGAAAGTTACCGCGTGCTTGAGAATCGATGTACGTAAAAGCTCCCGCACGCACATCTCGAAAAACTTTTGCGGTGTTGACAAACGAATTACTGTCAGCACCGTAGTTGTTGAAGACACACAAAACTTAGACTTATTTTCCTATTTTTTTCTTTTTTTCAGCGTTTTTCCTTTTGTGAATGCATTTCATTTGGTGCGGTTATACGGGTGTTATACCAAGCATAGAGGAGCTTGTCTTCAGCGTACATTTTTAAGGTGTGTGGTATTACAAAAGGAAATATATCTTACTGTTCAGAGCGGCTGCTAAAGAATTGCGCGAGCTTCACGGGGAAGCAAAGTTTTGCAGTCATAAGTTTTTTCTTTCTTACTAGCAGTAATATGAAAAGCACAGGAATCGAGAGACACTACGCCAGTTTTTGAGAAACATGTGCGGTTATTCAGTTATTCGGGCTCTCCATGCAAGAAACGGAAACGCAATTGTTAATTACCCGGAATTCACGTCTTTACTTTTATTGGGGCGGAGCCAGACAGGTAGGTTATTGCTCACAATGTGATTGGGCTGGCGCTTTATGACAACTGTAACCAGGACTGATACACGGTAAGGTTTCGCGATGATAAGGATGCGAATCTAAAAGAACAAACGTTCTTTCATAAAACATCAGCAGCAGAGTGTCACCAGTATGTCGTTCACATAATTTTATAAGGTCGCCTAAAATTTAGGCCCTATCACTGCGGTTTGCTATGAAGGATACCATAAGACGGTTTTTGCTGACCAGTTTTACGGTCCCCCCCCCGCTTACGCTGGCCTGCTCATCATAAGCATAGCGAGCGTGCGGCGAGCAAGTTTTATAAAAGCAAATTGTTACGTTGGTAAGGCTAAGCGGAGTGGTTTTGACTTCTGACGCCATCTAGCGGTGATAAATAGAACCGATTTGATGTACAAAATCAAAATTAGTGCTTCTAGTTCAAATCCACTCCGTGGATTCCAACAGAAGGCAAACGTACCAGGGGGCGGCAGAAAGTCAGGTGGGCAGATGACATTAAGAAGTTTGCGGGGATACGGTGGCTGCAACTGGGAAAGGACAGGGTTAATTGGAGCGACATGGGAGAGGCCTTTTCCCTGCAGTGGGAGTAGTCAGAGTGATGATGATGAACAGTTATATCTCTTTGTTTTTGTTTGCCTGGAACTTAACAAGTGTTAAGTGAACAAGCATACTTAAAGGACACCTGATCTGGCAGCTCAGTGAAAAAAAACGCGACATGCATTGGTAGTTTGATCCACACCTACCAATGCCGCACTGTTCGGGCGAGGCGCCGCTGTCAACCGCTATATTAGTGTTTTTCCTTCTTTCTACTCTGCGCACAACAAGAATTCAGACTGCGGCCGTGCATGTTCCCTTTGGCGCTCCAAAAGAGGAGATAAATAGACGGTCACTTCATTTGGAAACACTTGCAGTTTGTCGGGGTGAACACTTCTGGATATGAGTGCACGAACGTCTAGCAAAATAAATTGAGACATGCGTGAAGGGGGGACTTTCCGAAATTTGCTCTGCATTTCGCTGGTGTAGCCCGTCTGGAGGTCCACGCAGTTTTTCGCTGCTCGCAACGTCCAATCGCGCTTGGTTGCGACTGTGGCATTTTCAGACATCCGCTTACACCTGCGCTCACAGTCGCTCGAAAGGATTCACCCTGACTACGTCGCAGTGCAAACAGCGATCTTTGTCAATTCTGAAGCGCTTTAAACGAGTATAGCGTAGAAAATGAGTGTAGAACTTGAGCGCTTGCCCCGCTGAGCTTCGTAGCGGGCCGCAAAACCGGTCAGCTCTGCGTAAAGTGTCTAATAAAGAGTCAACTGGGAAGCATTGACGACGTGGCTCGTAGCGTCCAGAAAGTTTTCGGTCAGGAACAGGCGGGAAAAATCGCTGAAGCGCCTTTCTGATAGCTCTTAAAATGCTATAACGGTTTTCGTTCTTTTTTCCAGGCTACAGCAACTTTACAGTACGCAGTTTCTTCTTGCAACGTTAATCCACTTGCGCATCAAGAAATAACGAAAATATACCAATATATGACAAACATAGTCACCCTTCAAATCATCGCTGCCGCACGCGCTCCGGAAACCGGTCACCATATCGCTGTTTCAGGAAAGGCCACGTGAGGTCGGAAGAATCGCTGGAACGATCGCGCCCCATTTCCCAGAGCACTAGCTGCCCCTTCAAGATGTGGACGGTGCGACTGAGTGATATTCCAAAGCAAGTCAACCGCCGTGCCGTTGCCATCAACGGCAAGGTATACTCGTTCGGCCCTTTTCACAAGGACGGGCCTCACACCTTAAGGAACCTCGTCAACGTGTCCATCTTCGACCCTGCAACGTCGCGGTGGGATATCATGAAAACACAATCACCGTTCAATGACCAGCGGAATAACATTTTCCCTCGCACCGTTGTCGCCTACGGTCACTGCGCGTACCTTTGGTGCTTACGGTACGGCTGGCAGTCGAATAGCGTCCTTTATCGTTTCGACACCAACACCATGACATGGACCTGCCCTCAAGTGAATGGTGAGGCGCCGACACCGCTTTACGGCGCCTCAGCTTGCATGGTCGGTCAGCGCATGTATATCTTTGGTGACCCACATGCTTCCCAAGATGTCAGCGCGCTTGACATGGATACCATGGAGTGGCATCGCGTCCCCACCACTGGAGAGGTCCCTCCTCCGCGATTCTTCCACACGGCCTCTGCAATCGGGACCCGAATGTACGTGTGGGGAGGTTGCTTAGCTTACCCTTTGCTCGCTGAGAACGTCGACTCATTGTTCTACCTGGAAACAACTACCTCGACCTGGGTGCGCCCACAAGTACAGGGCGTTCCCCCCGTTGGACGGCGCGGGCATTCAGCGTTTGTCTACAGAGGCGAGCTGTACATCTTTGGGGGGTTCATCCATCTTCGGCACACTTTCTGTGCAGACATGCACAAGTACGACCCTGTGACATCGTGCTGGACTGAGGTGAAGCCGTGGGGCATAGGCCCGTCTGCCAGGTGGTTTCCAGGCTGCTGCATTACTCACGAAAAAGTATTTTTATTCGCCGGTTATGGCCCGTTACAAGACCCGGAGGAAGGAGAGGTTTATGGGGAGACAGGGGCTCTGACTGATCTTCACGTGTTGCACTTGGAACCTACACTAGAGAACTTGTGCCTGCTTGCGGTCATCGATGCACGACTGGATGTAAGCGAGATCCCACACATTAGAAATCGGATCAACGCTATCCTGTCACCATAATGGAAGTCACAGGCAGATGATGAACCTGAAGCAAATGGAGTGCCTGCGACGAATCCGTATTTCTGGTGAAGGATAAAGGAGTCTTCTGCTTGTATAAACACTCATTTTAAAAGTACTTTTGGACTCAGCCTCATTTCTGTCACACACAGTAGTTTATAATGATATAGCAGTTAAGCAGTACTTTTTGCAACAGTGCTAAAGATTTGTCCGAAGGAATATTTACTCTTGTATATCGATTTCACTCCATCCTGGCTCGTTCTTGTAGTGATTCGGAATAATGTTATTTCGCTTCAGTCTCGTGCTCGTCTCTAGCTGCGTGTGGAACATAGGAGACATATTTTTCACGGCAGACGGCAGCACGACTTCCCCGATGAGACACTAATCCTGCATTTGAGCTGGGCGCCAGGGTGGATCCGTCTACATCTGCAATGCATCGGAAAGCGACACAGGTTTCGCCTGTTCTTGCATTTCTGTCCACAAGTGGATCCCATAGAATATAATGGGGAGCAATGCTAACGACTATATATTTTTGACTGGCATCTATAGTTTCCTAATAAAATCTCTCAAAGCACCGACGGCTATCCATGTCTTAACGTTTCCCCCGTAGTACTCGTGATAGCTTGTGCATCAGATCGTACTGGAGCTAGCCAACAGCATGTTGGCCGGACCAAGCAATTTCCTTTCATATCTATGGCGTCGTATCTATACGGATGTGGCGGTGGCACAGGCGCGCATGGCATATCAATTAGATTTGCAATGAACCATCACACTACCCCGATAAAATTGGCGCTGCACTTAACGAGTAACGTCATGTGGTTGTCTTCTAGGCCTTGCCCACTACAGGAAATGTAGACGACAGAGAACCACGCTAGAGGACGCTGCGGACGGCATTGAACAGCGCCTTCTCTGAGCGACTCTACACATTTTATCGGGAAAGGCGACTTTATTTTATCATATTTTATCGGGAAGGATATCTTGCTTTGCGCGCACTACTTCTTTAGAGAAAGTGCACGTCGTGGTTGCGGCTTCCATAAAACTGCGCATAAGGGCGCTATTTTTGCCATGCCCATTTTTTTTTGTAGAGAGGGAATTTCCCATACCACGTGGTATGGGAAATAAAAACTTAAATTCAAAGCTGTCTTCAAACGAGACTGCGGCACAAATGCGCTTCATGTTTTCTTCGTGCCTCCATATCGCATTTTATCAGCACGCTCTGATGCTTTTTTTTATTTTCCATTTCCGCGGCGTTTCAGTGGATTTAGGGCCAGGCTTCTGCCTCCACGGTCGCGGGTCGAATCTTGCCCCGTTTCTATTGAGGAAAATTACGAGAATCCGTTTCGCGGTGTCGGATTGCGCTCATGGATCCCAGGTGGATAAAAAATATGGGTTAGCACGGGCGTAGGGTTGGTGTGTTTAATACGATGACACAGCCTTGCATTGCAGTGCTTACTCAGGCGCTACTCCAGTGCAGGGCGCTCTGTGTCCTTGGCTTTTTCCTGTGGCTGTCTTTTTTTATAGCGCAACTTGGTTCCTTCAAAGCCAAATCCAGTGCAGTCATAGTTAACGCTGATATCGTATTTATTATGGCCAAGACATTTAATCACGCTTAACCGAGAGCCCTCCAATACCGTACTGTCCACGCAATACGTACAGCCTTGCGGTGCTAAACACGCAAAACCCTACCACTCCAGAGCTTCAATGCGCTTCAGTGGAGCACGTACCGCTATTGTGCAGGCGTGCCCGAGTCTAGAAAATGCATGGTCTATAATGTGCTGATGGATTGCAAGTGCGTGAGCACGACAGAAGGCTCGTTCATACGTAGAACTGCGTCAGCCCTAGTCGACTTCACAGTTGTTATCATCATCATCATCATCATCAGCCTGGCTACGCACATTGCAGGGCAAAGACTTCTCCCATATCTCTCCAATGAAAACAGCCCGGAGCCTTGTCTCCGCAAACTTCTTAACCTCATCCACCCACCTAATTTTCTGCCGCCCCCTGTTACGCATACCTTGAACTAAAGCGATTCACAGTTGTGCGCGTTCGCAATTTACACATCTTTAGCTTAGCGGGCGCACACATATTGAAGGCTCTCCGGCGTGCTCTCTCCTGTTGTGGCAGGTTGTGAACCACTCCTATTAATTTTTATTCAATACCACAGCGCTCTGCCATACTGCACCGACACTTCACCTGCTGTAAACGATTGCGGCCACCTGCGTAGATTCTGGTGATAACACAGACACACTAAGCGCGAGTGTCATTTGTTGAACACCCAAGAACTCAGCTGCATCCTCGTCTTTAGGGAGCCGTGGCGTCGCGTTATTCATGACTAAACTGACCACCGTTGAAAATCACTGGCTCTTCGTGCAGCCGCATCTGCACGTATTCTCGCGCCCGCGAAGAGACGGACGCAAAAGGCGCCAGCATCATGCGGACATAGGAAGTGCGTGCAGAAAATGAACATGGTCAGTCACAGCGCCGCGGCCGCGTCGTGCCCCGTCAAAGCCTCAGAATGCTAGTCGAAGGAATGGGGGCTCGTCGTGGCACAGCTATCAGTGTTTCTAGGCGCAGTGAAATTCCTACTCGAGTTCCCTAGTGCGGAATCCTGATATTAGTGCTAGTAAGGCATGTTAACGGGCTAGTTGGTTTTGCATCTTGAAAATTGGGAAAAACCCACCTAGGCGCAAATATAGCGCCTGCCCGTTGTCTCCTCGTCTCTTTTCTTTTTGCGTCCTTGTGAAATTCTTTGCCCCTTAATCGGTTTTTCCCAAGTTTCATGATTATATTAGTGCTATTTCTTCAAGAATCAACCTTGTGTGGACGATAAGAATTTACTTTCTTTTCAACCTTCTGGAATATCCTCAAGCAGTTATTTGCCTTCTTAACAATTCCTGAGACTGTTGTAAAGTTTTCTTCTTTGCGAATACAGGCAAGAGTCGAATATAGCAGCCTTGTGCTCTGAGATCAAGTATATGTAAATGGCATTACGCAACGGCGAAGCGTATATTTTTCTTTGCGCACATAGGAAACTAAACCATACCTTGTGCAACGCCGCAAGTTAGTCGTTGTGACATCAGAAGGCCGGGGAAGGAATACGTAGCAACTGCGGCACATGAAACTGCTCTTGTGCCTTGGACCCGATGCACTTGCTTGTTAAGAATTTCGGTGAAGCTTGCATGTTGTGTGCAAGCAGACAAGAAAAGGGAAATCAGTAGGCTGTTATGTAAGGCATTGCAATTAAGGGTGAAACTTCCATATCCCCAGCAGCCATGAATTACTGACGCTACGCCAATCCCTCTTTCACTTGCGTTCATAGCCGTTTGAGGCCGAAATCTGGCAACGCACGCCCGAAACACGTGGGCGGGGGGAGTTGCTGGCAAGGCATCTGCTTTAGGCACGGACTGGTAAAAATCGGGCCTGCTAAGGGAAGTCGGCGGATGTATAGTTGTCCACCTGCTCTGTCGTGGCTGTGCGCCGCACTTTGCGTGGGTTTTTCTACACCAGTTCTTTGCTGTCGTGGCATGGTAAAATTGAATGTGCTGCTAGTCGACCGTAGTAACCGGGGCTCTGGCCTAATCTACGAAGGGCAGAGAACCCATTCCTCCATTGTTTTATTGACCATTTATCCTTGTCTGTACATCAAGTCTAAAAGACGTGTTTCTCAAAACACACTGTGCCTCCATTACAGCATTTCACACATTACAGATAATGCTTGTCGACAGACCAGAGGTGTTAAGTTTATCGCAAACGACGCACCTGACATTCTAAGTCTATCAGTTTGGGCATCATTCATGCAGTAAATCTGCAGTCGTTTCGAGTATAGTGTTCACTCAACTGAGGAGGACCACTCTGTGCACAGTAAGTTCACAAAATTTAATGCATGCACGGTGTACCTTGCAAGCTTAGATAATTGCAAAAAAATTGTTTAGTACTTACGTAACCACGTGAAAGGAAACCACTATTAAGCTAAGGCCTTCAGTGTCCATGCCAATATATGTGACATTGTCGCGAAATTCGGCTAATTTATGAAAAAAAAACAGCGCAAGCAAAAACGATCTCGACAGCGGGCGTAGCTAGAAAAGGGAAGAAGGAAACTTCGAATAACGCCTAGTCTTGTGCGTGTTGCTGCCCTCCACATCATCGCTCGCCAAGGAATTACGTCAGCGCATGTCGTCGATTCTTCCAGAATGCCGGAGTAGTTTCTACTCAATGCTGACGGCCACGACTACGACGAAGCGTTGAGTGTGCTAAATGATGCCCTATCCTCCTTCACTTGCGGCCGGACGGCAGCGGCACACAAGAATGATCTCGAAGCATATCGAAGTCAGTGTTCGCGCCTGACCATTGGGGACGCGCGCCCGGCGCGAGAGAGGAATGAAACTGCACAGATGATACTGTGTGCATGTGCGTGCCCGTCCCGGAGCGAAGAACGAACGGACGCGGAGCTTACCTATATATGAAGGACGTTGATCGCTCTCTGTCAGCCTGAGCCGCGGTTTAATAAATTTTCATCTCCATGGACACATCCGAGGCGCACGAGAGCAGCACCTACGCCCCCAGCGCCGTGCCGCGACAAGAGTCGGAAAACGTACGAAACTCGATGGCCTGTCATCTCCTGTCGCTGGTACTCGCGCTCGGCTCAGCTTAGCGAAGAAAACGGCGCCAAGTGCCGTACCGGATGCCGAGAGAACGCGTTCTTTGATTGGTTACACCGACCAAAAAAAAAAAGCGAGCGACTTGCGGCGCCGGCGCGAGCGAGGCGCAGATATCTGACATGGACAGATATTTTCCAAGCGCTAGTGCCAGCTCGCGTCTGCGCCTGGTCCATGCCAAGACCGGCTACGGCGTACGCTTTTACGCGTAGGCGCTGAGGCTCTTGCGCCTCTGGTGGACCCATGGAGAAGCTCCTTTAAAAGCTTCAGAGAAGCGCGCCCGCTCGACTCCAGGGACAACATCACTCGCCCAGCCACGGTCTAACGAGGCAGCGCGCGCCAGTCTGCGGGACGCAACGTCGTGAACCTGTGTTCGTCGGAGTGTCGCAGGTCCCGGTGAACAAATTGTGGTTGTTTGTTTGCCTCTGTTTTGTGCTCGTGCACTCAAGGTGCACTAATTCATTTTGTAATCTCTCTCGAGTGTAAATTTGCGCGAGTTGCATTGTTTTGTCAGTCACTTTGCATGTGCCCGTACCAGTGATCGTGAAATCCTCTGCATCATTTCTTTGCTGTATAAAGTATGTTTTGTTTGTGAACCTTTGGCTCCGACCCATTCTCTGGCTTGCGGCCGGCGAAAGCTGGGCACCAAACGACCAAACCCCTCGTCACATGGTAGCTGTTCTCTTGCTGATCCTGCTAGGCTGAGTCGTGGCCATCCGCTTTGTGACCGAGCCCGGTACCCCCACACGCTCTCAGGGTGTCTGGGAACGCACGCTAAAATGCGCGAAGGGCTGAGAGATATGAATAGAATTATATTAACACACAGGTGCGTAATGGGTTCCCACAATTTGCCAACCCTTCTGCGGAGCAAGCACGATGATTGTTTCGTCAGCAGTAGTGAGTAAGGTATAGCCGCTAGAACCAATTGCTTCTTTTGTTAAGATCACAGCGGCTGGAGGCACAGTTCCTGCTTAAGCGAATGTTTGTTCAATTAGCCGAGACGGAAGTTCCTCGCGCTTTTGTCCTCTTGTATGAATTGTTTCAGGCTTAGGTTACGCGCAACGTATACGTATACACTTGAAACTAAAATATTGGAAGAGAAATTTGAGAGGCATGGTTTCGAATCCCAACACAAGCATGTGGGGTATTGTCGTTTGCGTTCCAATCAATAACCTTTTGCTGATAGAATAATTACACTATTAAATTGCCATTCATCATCCACACAGAATAAAAATCATTGAAAGGTGCACTATGTTTCCTCGTTTTTGGGTAACTGTTCGCTTGCTTCATATCATAACGAGCCCATCTTCTCCCTTCCCTTGTGGGCTGAGTAGCTCAACGAAGGCCTCGTTTCTTGCAGGTTTGATGCCGTAGGTACTACAAGAGCATCTGTCGCTGCAGAGGCAGCGTCTGCGGGGCGAGAGGTTCCTTAAAACCACTTTCGTTCCGTGTCATCGCTGGAGGTTATAAGTGCGGTTACTAGTGCTACTCAGGCTCACATGCAGGATGCCACGCCATCAAGTCACTGCAGGATGCTTTGATGACAGCTGTTTTAAGGCGTAAGGCGCTGTTCTTTGCAGCTAGTTAGGTGGGGTTCCCGTGAGGAGTTAGGCTCCGGCTAAGTGCATTGAAGGAGCAGGCATTTTGTGTAGTCATTTTTTGGACAGCGTTCCCCACTTGACAACCACGAAGTTAGCGCGAGGCGCGGGACCGGCACCGGACGGGCTTCACTGGGGCACCAGCAAGGAAGGGTTCTGGTAAATAGTTCACAAAGTAAAAATCATCAAAGCCATGGTGCCCTTCTCACGCCAGTCTTCTCTACATGAACATCGCTGAAGGGTTAGGGCCTTTAACTTCCGAGCTTTCAGTACGGCAATACTTCGATAAGCACTAAAGTTTGGATTTTTAGTAATAAATGTTTTTATGGTGTGTCTGATAATGAATCTCAGCCAAATGGACCTCCTAGCGTCTTTAGTGCAAAATACTTATCCCCAAATTACCCGTTCTTTTCGATTCAGTCTCTATAAAGTATCAGCAGGGATGGATGCATAGTGTTCCAAAAGTGAACACAAGCCTGAAATTGCAATGCAATGTATCAGTGTCAGCACTGCAGTGACGTTGTGTCAGCAGTAGCAGCGATCATCCTTCGCAGATATCCTTTGAAGGTGCACACTTTGCATTGTCCGACACTGTGGACGTTGACATGTGTTTATTGCTTGAATGGCTGGTGGAATTTGAGGAATTCTTTAATTCTTTGACGATTTGTCAACCGCGATGGCGCGGTTTAGAGGACGGGATTACCGTGTAAGGCCATAGGGTAACTACTGTGTCCGTAGTATCGCAGGTTGGAACAATGACTGTTAAACGTCAGAAGTTGACAGAGGGCGATTTTTTGAGCACTGTCTCTTAATCATCATGTTTCGACATTTCGTGGGGTATGCTACCACCCTGAGACTGCAGCACCATCTGTGGCAGCAACTAGAAAACAACACATCTCTCGTTGAGACTCTACAATAGCATTGAGACTCTACAATAGCATCTCTACAATAGCATTTTAGAAACAACCAACTGCCGCATTGCAATGATGACGTCACGGTCATACAAGATACCATCGCCGTCGTATCCAAGTGTGTTTCCACGAATGGAAGTCTATCTGCGTTAGTAATGGCTGATTTCAATCGCAAAGTTTTACGCAACAATGGAAGACTAATTTTGGCTGAAACCAGAATAAAACGGTAAAGAACCGACCACCCTATGGGGAATTGCGTTGCACTTGGTTTTCTCTGACTTCGTTGGAAGGGGGCTGGAATTCGTCGTGGACTGAATATGTTCCGTAGCTAACTACTTCACAGATCATACAATTGTGTTTGTGCTAATTAAGAACAGCCCAGAAGAAGAATGTGAATCCATAGATCAGTACGAAAGTGTTATGGAAGAAGACAGTTAGTCTAACCAATTCAATGAAGAATTTGATGAAGGTGCCAGTGAAGACGTTAAGCAGTGATTTCTGTGATAGTTGGTTGGAATATGTACAAGTGAAATGGTTCCGAGTGTGTTTATCACAGCGGCAAATAAACGCACAAATTCGTATTTGCATTGGTGTACCTCCCTTTAATCTCATTCATATAAATTCCAGTAAAAAAACAGCTAGGACTTGTTATTTCCATATCTTCCAGATGGTGGCGGCCTTTTTTATGCCAGGTTCCAAAAAGTTTGCGAAGAGGTGTCAAAAACGAACATCTTTGTCGACACCAATCTGACTGCCTTGTTAGGAAGCGATGTATTGAGAGTCACAATTTGTCTCGAATTATACACCATTTAAAAACTTCAAGTTGCAGTTCAATGCGCTGTAATTATTAAGGCGGAAGCCTTTAATGCCTCATCGTTGTAAACAGGAGTTGTCGACAGAAATGTCACGCTTTTCAATTGGTCAAAATGCTCGCGACGTCACAGTGCGCGAATTTCAAATGGGGCCAATTGTACTTTGGCTAGTAACCATGCAACCAATTAAAGGGATCGTATAGTGATGCTCCAGCTAAGTGGGATTGGGTTTATTTAATTGGTTAATTAATAAATTAGCCTAATTAAGATAGAGGAGAATCAAGAGGTGAGAAGAAAGAGGAAAAGAAAAAGACGCGCGTCGCAACAACCGCGGCCGCAGAAGCAGACGCTGCTGAAAAACAGATAAGCGGTCGAAGCTGCGTTCACCACCCACTTCCCCACCCAGTTCGACATTGCCCCTTTCGACGTTCCTCGTTTCATATACATTGTGTCGAACATCCTAGACAGTTTCAATATTTGACAGGTGAATGACAGAACACGATTGAAAGAATTACAATAATGTATATACCAAATAGCCTAATTAACTTTTCTAGTCAGACCACGTAAACAAATAAAACCGATTACGAAATTGGTCGAGTTGGGAACCGAACCAGGGTATCCAGAGTGCGACACGAGCACGCTAGCCACTCCGCCATGCCAGCCGAATGGTTTGGAATGAGCAAAGGCGCGTCTAAATAATACGGCGTCTTCGTTCACTCCCATCTTCCCCCCTTCCCTTACGGCGACGTTCAGGTGTCCACCCAGATATGCGAGAGAAATACATTTCCTTTCCTCAAAAATAAATGTACCGTCCAGCAAGGCGTAGAGCCAAATGGGCGATGGCGTTCTGTGGACTCCCTGGCAGCGTTGCAAGAAGCTGTCGCGTTCCACTCTTAAAGGCGAAGCTTAACATCTTAACCACACATCAGTGACAGAAGCAGACAGCCAATGGACGCGTCATTCGCTGGCAGTACTTGAATCATCATTCACAACCACATTCATGGCAGAATGCTGTACTCAGGCTTTCGCCTTGCACCACTTTAGTCGCCAAAGTGTCTCGTAACTTTTTTCCTCAACTGTGGCGCAGGTTATTCAAAGCCAGTCGGAGCTAATGAAGGTTTTTATTAGAAAATTTCGTTCCTGTACAGCTCAGTTTAGTTTTTTGTCCTTAAAGGCCCTCTCTGGCATTTTCTGGCTTTTCTGGCTTTTTTCCTTGACCCTCTCTATGTGTACGTGCGAAATAAATAAATTGAATTCAATTGAAAACTTAATTTATTTGCGTACAATTTTTCAAAGAACAGAAGCTGCAATTTAATTTCTTCACTTATCTTAATTCCAGACTAAATTTCGAATTGCAGTGACAGAAGCTGTATCCTTAAAAATACAAACGAAAAGAGACGCAAATGACAGGTACAGCAAATTAAGTTGGGACAAAGAAGAGCAATTCATTTAGAGTCCAGTAAAATGCGCAAAGAGAGAATTAATGTAAGTACTAAGCAAACTGTATTTCACAGAACAGAAAAGCTGGGAATAACAAACTTTGAGGAAATAACCAATTATGCTACGTCCGGAATTCTCAGCCTTTCAGTAAAACCGCATCTCATTAGGGAAATATTGTTACGCCCAGGGTTTATTGAGACCGGGACGGAGGACTGAAAGCAGCTGGGTCCGCTTGCCGAGCACGAGACACCACCAACCTCGTTCTCCTTATCTTCGGAGTCAGCAACGCCGACCATGTAGAATAGGAATAGGTAGAATAGGCCTTTTTATGGGCGTCACACTTCCCCCTACGCAGCCGAAGCCCGCTGGGCGAGTTAAGAAGCGCCGCGCCAATGGTAGGGCTTCAGCCGGGCAACGTGAGTACACTTCAGGTCGCGCTGAACGACGTCCGCTTGTCGTAAGGCGAGCTACGCGGTAATTGAGCTCGCCAAATTGCTCAATAATGACATAGGGTCCGTCGTAGTGGCAGAGCAGCTTCTGAGACAATCCTCGCTTTCTGATAGGCCGCCACAACAAGACCAAATCACCAGGCCTGTAAGTAACGGGACGGAGGCGGGCATCGTAGCGCGCTTTGGACCGATCTTGGGAGGCGAGGACACGAAGACGAGCAAGGCGTCGGGCTTCTTCGGCGAGACAGAGTGTCTCAGCGATGGAGGGATCTTCAGGAAGCTCGTGAGAAAATGGTAGGATGGTGTCCAGGGTGTAGCGTGGGGGCCGAGTATAGAGTAAAAAGAAGGGGCTGTAGCCAAGAGTCTCATGGCGCGCGGTATTGAACGCGTACGTGATGAACGGCAGGACGCTGTCCCAATTCTTGTGCCTTGAATCAACATACATCGACAGCATGTTGGTGATCGTGCGGTTCGTGCGCTCAGTGAGTCCATTCGTCTGGGGATGGTAAGGCGAGGAATGGCGAAAATGCGATGCGCAGGAACGGAGAAGTTGCTCCACTACGTCAGCGGTGAACTGCCGACCACAGTCACTGATGATAACTTTTGGAGGTCCATGACGTAGAACTATGAATCGTAGCAGAAAAGAGGACACATGATGCGCTGTAGCTGCGGGTAGGGCTGCCGTTTCACAATAACGAGTAAGGTAATCGACACAAACCACTATCCAGCGGTTCCCATGATAGGATTTCGGAAACGGGCCAAGGAGATCTATGCCCACTTGCTCAAACGGTGCTGCAGACGGTGTCACAGGATGAAGCTGACCAGATGCAAGGCTAGTAGGTCGGTTGTATCGTTGACACTGAGTGCAGCTGGCGACGTACCGCTCAGTCGTGGCCCGCATTTTCGGCCAATAGAAGCGTGCCTGAGCAGGGTGCAGCGTCCGTGCTGAACCAAGATGTCCAGATGTAGGATCATCGTGCATGGCTTGCAAAACAGAGTTGTACAGGCTCTTCGGGACTACCAGCAGGAAGCGGTGGCCCGTAGAAGAATAGTTTTTCTTCCACAGAAGACAATCCCGCACACAAAAGTGGCTGACATTAGAAGGATGTTCAGCTGCCGCAAGGAGAGACCGTAGGGTTAAACCTTTCTGCTGTTCCGCTTTGAACATTGCGACATCAGGAAAAGCAGGTGACACTGACGCGACGCAGTGGTCCAAAGTAGCGATGGTAGGCTCAGACTCAGGAAGGGGCAGCCTCGAAAGACAGTCCGCGTCAGCGTGACGGCGACCACGCTTGTAGACGACTGTGTAATCGAACTCTTGTAGCCGGAGAGCCCACCGTGCTAGGCGCCCGCACGGGTCACGAAGGTTAACGAGCCAGCAGAGGGCATGATGGTCGGTGACGACGGTGAACGGTCGTCCGTAAAGATAGGAACGGAAACGCTGCGTGGCGAAGACGACAGCCAAGCATTCGTGCTCGGTGACTGTATAATTGCGCTCCGGCTTCCTGAGCGAGCGACTCGCATACGCAACAACATGCTCTTTGTTGTCGAATCGCTGGACGAGAACAGCGCCGAGGCCAACACCGCTGGCGTCAGTATGAATCTCTGTGGGAGCGGAGGGATCGAAGTGGCGAAGTACAGGGTGGGATGTCAGGAGGAATTTTAGTTGGGGAAAGGCGGAGTTGCACTCAGGTGTCCACTCGAAAGCCAGATCTTTCGGAAGTAGACCAGTCAGGGGGTAAGCTACGTCCGCAAAGCGGTGAATAAAGCGGCGGAAGTAAGAGCATAAGCCCAAGAAGCTCCGCAGCTCTTTGACAGACTGTGCTGGCTTGAACGACTCGACAGCTGCAGTCCTGGCTGGATCAGGTCTGACGCCGTATTTATCAACGAGGTGTCCAAGCACTAACGCTTGACGCGCAGCAAAGTGGCACTTTTTAGAGTTAAGCACAAGTCCAGCTTGGCGCAAACAGTCCAGGACGAGAGCTAAACGGTGGTTGTGCTCACTGAACGTCTTTCCGAAAATTACAACGTCGTCGAGGTAGCACATGCATATTTCCGATTTCAAACCGCGGAGTATAGTGTCCATAAATCTCTCGAAGTTGGCGGGCGCATTGCAAAGGCCAAATGGCATCACATTAAATTCATACAGGCCATCAGGCGTGATAAACGCTGTTTTTATGCGAAGCATATTGCTAGAGCTACCACTCACGCCGTCGGCGTGGGACCCCTAGACGTCACACCACGTGACACCGTGACGTCACACCACGTGACACCGTGACGTCGTCGTGACGATGCCATCGCACAGACGCCGGAATGTCCTCGAGCGGCATTCCCGCGCATTTCGAACGCGCGTTCACACTCGGTGTAGGTGAAACGCTCGCTCCACCGGGGAGGCAGACGCGGCTTCCGTGGCAATCCAGGCGCTTACCCAACGCGCGTCTCGGGGTTAGTCGGCGTTCCGCTGTAGCCATGCCGTTGTCTTCCCCCACGACGAAGGCTTCTAGTGGTTGTATTAAAATGACCCAGTATGCAACCAAGGAAAGCCATGTATTACCAAGCCTAGCCACCAATATGCTTCGCATCTGACTAGGCTTAACCTTAGCTAAGCCTCAGCCATAATTTTTTATTTGTCCGCGGGATGCATAGGGATTTGCCAATACCCCGACCGAAGATCAATAGAAGAGAAGTAGGAGGCTGAAAAAAGGCAGTCGATGGCATCGTCGATTCGAGGTAGGGGCTATACGTCTTTTCTCGTGACGGCATTCAGACAACGGTAATCCACGCAAAAACGCCACGACCCATCCTTCTTCCGAACAAGAATTACTCGAGCAGCTCAGGGACTCGACGACTCTTGTATAACACCTTTAGTTAACATCTCCTTCACTTGCTCATTGATCAGCTTACGTTGAGACGGCGCCACTCGGTAGGGCTTTTGCCGGATCGGATGTGAGGCGCCAGTGTCAATCCTGTGAAGGGTCCGAGACGAGGGGATGGAAGGTGGGCCACCGGGCTGTGAAAAGTCAAACATGGTGGAGTGTCGCAGAAGAATGGCCAAGAGAGCACGGCTCTCATGCGTCGAAAGCGAGTTGTCAATCATGCTGAGTAGCTTGGGCTCGTCACAAAACTCTGGCGCTTCCGCGTGCAAGGCGTCGGTAACCAAGGCAACAGACACTTGTGAGGCGTGGTTGCACGACGCAAGCTTCTGGCCTTCAGGCAGAACTACCGCTTCTGTGGAACAATTCACTGCCCATAATTCAGTGCGACCGTTGGTGACGGAAACCACGGCATGAGGAACCAGAAGATTCTTCTTCATGCAGGTAAGATGGTTCGGTTCCACAGTCGCATCAAACACGTCGACAGTGGTATCGGGACAGGAAACCGGTACGCATACGGCGAAGGAGGAGGCACGACAGTATCTCGGGTAACAACGAGCACACTCTCTCCACTGCAAGAGCCTTCCACAAGGCCAGTGGTAAAACATTTGCCGACGCTGGGCTCACCGGTGCGACAATCGACGTTGGCGCCACACATCTGCAAAAAGTCGAGGCCAAGAATGACGTCGTGCATCGAACGGGCGAGCACCGCCATTTAGGTGCTGAACACTTCACCACTCAAAGAAACCTTAACAGTACACACTCCGATTGCAGGCAACGGTTCGCCACTCACACCACAAAACTGGACATTTTTGTCCCACCGAAACAAAAGTTACGAGACACTTTGGCGACTAAAGTGGTGCAAGGCGAAAGCCTGAGTACAGCATTCTGCCATGAATGTGGTTGTGAATGATGATTCAAGTGCTGCCAGCGAATGACGCGTCCATTGGCTGTCTGCTTCTGTCACTGATGTGTGGTTAAGATGTTAAGCTTCGCCTTTAAGAGTGGAACGCGACAGCTTCTTGCAACGCTGCCAGGGAGTCCACAGAACGCCATCGCCCATTTGGCTCTACGCCTTGCTGGACGGTACATTTATTTTTGAGGAAAGGAAATGTATTTCTCTCGCATATCTGGGTGGACACCTGAACGTCGCCGTAAGGGAAGGGGGGAAGATGGGAGTGAACGAAGACGCCGTATTATTTAGACGCGCCTTTGCTCATTCCAAACCATTCGGCTGGCATGGCGGAGTGGCACGCTCTCTGGATACCCTGGTTCGGTTCCCAACTCGACCAATTTCGTAATCGGTTTTATTTGTTTACGTGGTCTGACTAGAAAAGTTAATTAGGCTATTTGGTATATACATTATTGTAATTCTTTCAATCGTGTTCTGTCATTCACCTGTCAAATATTGAAACTGTCTAGGATGTTCGACACAATGTATATGAAACGAGGAACGTCGAAAGGGGCAATGTCGAACTGGGTGGGGAAGTGGGTGGTGAACGCAGCTTCGGCCGCTTATCTGTTTTTCAGCAGCGTCTGCTTCTGCGGCCGCGGTTGTTGCTGCGACGCGCGTCTTTTTCTTTTCCTCTTTCTTCTCACCTCTTGATTCTCCTCTATCTTAATTAGGCTAATTTATTAATTAACCAATTAAATAAACCCAATCCCACTTAGCTGGAGCATCACAATACGATCCCTTTAATTGGTTGCATGGTTACTAGCCAAAGTACAATTGGCCCCCTTTGAAATTCGCGCACTGTGACGTCGCGAGCATTTTGACCAATTGAAAAGCCTGACATTTCTGTCGACAACTCCTGCTTACAACGATGAGGCATTAAAGGCTTCCGCCTTAAAACTTTGCGTCCAAGGAGAGACTTAAATACAGCGCTCATAACGGAAACAGTAGCACCGGTATCCACTAAAGCCATTACAGGTACACCATCCACTAGCAC
The DNA here is from genome assembly GCF_055824585.1 of Amblyomma mixtum. NCBI lineage: Eukaryota > Metazoa > Arthropoda > Arachnida > Ixodida > Ixodidae > Amblyomma > Amblyomma mixtum. The sequence goes on along the minus strand of NC_143012.1, from coordinate 96,620,191 downwards.
ATTCACTTTGTTCCGCAACATAACCACAGGCAGAGGTATCACTTCCGGCGGCAGACTTCCAGCGACCTCACCCCCATCGGTCGCGCCGACTAGTTTTCCGGCGGAGGCGAAGAGGAACGGCGTCGGGGTGATGGAGATCGACGAGTGCGGGAAGCTGGAGGTGGAGTCACGCTTCTATCCGATGCCGGTGAACTATTCCGCATTTGTGCAGGCCATGGGTTGGCGACAGCAGGCGGGTAGCACGGGCACCGAGAAGGTACAGGTTGGTAATCTTGCCGCGGAGGTTAGCCTGAGGAGCCGTAACGCGATGGTTGGCGGCGGCGACAAAATCGTGAGATGTGACCGGGCTGACCGCAGCGGTAACACAAAAGAGAGGGACCAGGAGCACGTTGAGCCGGCAAGTAGTCTTCGTGCCTAGTATTGGGCCAAATGTTCTCGTCGTATGTGGCCGGCCGATGTTGGTAAAAGCGAGGCCGGTGCTCTGGAGGCGATCGCGGTCGCAGCTGTCGGCGCACCCGGTGGTCCTCAAAGTCCGCTGCGTTAACTGCGGCTGGCGGAGGAGAGCGCGTGGGATACTCAGGGGGAAGCACTGAAGAATTCCGAGTGAGTTCCAGCGACCTGGCCAACTCTTCGCGCACGATCTGGCGGATCGTGGAAGCCAGATCACACGATGATGTTGTGTCTACGGCTGCCACCGTTGTCACTCCGGCCAAACGTCCGAATTTCGGTATGATGCGACGCCTCTTCAATGTCTCAAATGTGCGGCAGTGCTGGATGACGTCACACACAGAATCTAGACTTGCTTTGCCGATAAGAAAATTGTAAATGTCTTCTGCAAACCCTTTAAGTAGGTGGCCAACTCTATCTTCTTCTGTCATGCCAGAAGAGACTACCTTGCACAAATTTATGATTTCTTCAATGTACTTTGTTCAGGTCTCTCCGGGAAGCTGAGCCCTTTGCGCAAGCGCTTGTTCAGCCCGCTTCTTCTTCGTGATAGAGTCGCCGAAACACTTCTTTAGCTCCTCTACAAAGCGGTCCCATGTCGTAATTGAATCCTTGTGGTTGTCATACCACGTTAGGGCTGTGTTGGTCAGGGAAAAGACGACGTTGGCAAGTCGGGCAGAAGAGTTCCACTTATTGTAGGGATAACACCACCCGCGTCAGAGCGGTGCAGACGTGCGTCGCATGCGCTCCCGCCAAGCAGCTGTTTTTCGGCGTTCAACTTGGGCCTGCGGGCCGGAAACTACCGCGAACAGATCCGGATTCTCCCTCCGTGCAAGGGGACACCGGATTTCGGGCAAACGGTGGACTATTTCACATTTCATGGGACTTTTCACCTCTCGGACGCGTGAGAACTAGCTAGGCCTAACGCTCAGACTTAGCGTAGCTACCAGTGCATCGACGGGAGCCGGCCCCTGGGGCGGCCCCGTGAGCACCACGATGATCAACGCCGTAGACGATGAACTGGCACCCTCGGAATTTGAGAGCGGTGAGTGGGAGACCGTTCTCAGCATGCACGACCGCATGATGAAAAAATGCGGGAAGCCTGGAAACGATAGCGGAAACGCTGGCACGAACGCCGCCGCGAATTTCGGTGGGAACGCTGGCGATCATGGCGCCGGGGAGAAGAAATCGACTGCCACCCAGAAAAAGAGGCAAGACCCGAACATCTGAAAAAGGGCTCCAATGCCGAAGCTCCCGGAGAGCGACTATAAAATAATCTTCAGGCCCAGAGGCTGGAACTTGAACGATTACGTGCCACGTCACCTACTACAGGCCACCTGCGCGGCCGCGTAACTACCATACGGAGATGTCCTGGACGAAGACACTTCAAGAATCAACTCCGTGAACAACACGTACACGATCAGCACACCGAATCGTCAACGCGCGAGCACCTACGCGAGGATAAAGACGATAGTTATCGGGGAGAAGACCCTCGCCATGGCACCCTACGTCGCGGCTCCCGACGACGCAATTAAGGGCGTCGTATACAACGCCTATGATATCGGAACACCGGAAGAAGTCCGTCAAGGATTCATCAAACGCAACCCGGACATCGTAGTACTCAACGCCAGAAGAATTGGCAAGTCGAGATCTATTCTCATCACCTTTGGAGAGAAAAAGCTTCCCAGACAAGTCTTCTACTGGGGATCAGTGTTCATCGTCTACCCGTACCGAGAGCGTGTAGAGACCTGCTACAACTGCAGGAAGACGGGACACAGGACGGATGTGTGCTATAAGCCATGGGTAAAGCGTTGCCGCAGATGCGGCGAAGACCATCCAGACCCACCGGAGGGAGAACTGCCGACATGCAAGCCCGAATGCATTGTATGCGGGGGGCCACACAACACCGGCAGCCGGAATTGCAAGTATCGGCTGGCAAAGAAAGAACCTTATAAAGCCAAGAACGACCTGGGGCAACTTGACTCCGGACACCAACCAAGACCGAAGACCAGGGACCACAGCGGCACCCGCCAAGGCCACCGGGGGAGAAGCAGATCGAGCTCCTTCCCACCATTACCGGGGACCGGAGGCGCCAGCTCGGGTCCTGACAGAGAGAGCAGCTCGAGCAGAGGAAGAGGCTCAAGCAAGGACAGAGACGCGGGCAAAAAGGTGAGCTGGCCAGATAAGGCCTCTTCTTGGGAAACCGCTCGGGAGAAGGAACTGGTAGAGCAGCTCGGTAAGAGAGACAGAGAGCTAGACACCCTAAAAAAGGAGATGGCGGAGCTGAGGAAACTCATTAACGCTAACACAAAACAGCCGAAGGTGGTCGAAAAACCACCTTTGCAACAATCACAAAACGCGAGTCAGGCGCCCCCGCGTGACACATATGAAGGGGGAGACATTCAAAACACAATGGACACAGACACCAGAGTCCCCTTGAAAAGACCTCTACCCAGAGAGAGAAACACAAACGACAGTACTCCCAAAAAGGCGGCAGAAAGTCCTAACGAGGACGCATCGGCTAAAACCCACATCAAGGTTAGGTCAGACATGAACACACTATTGAAGCGGGTTGACGCTCAAGACGCTAGAATTGATGCCCTTACCGTTAGGGTAGAAAAAATAGCCGAACGTGCTGACAATCTGACGGCGGAATTCGTCATGTTCAGGGAACGAACCATTGGTTGCTTCCAGCAAATTCTGGAACAACTAGCAAACATAGAAGCCAGGCTTCCCCCTGTTGCCGGCAACACCCTCCCCTCGCTGCAACCGCAGCAGCAGCCTCTATAGGACATCATGGCCCCTCGCCAACAAATTAGAATCTGGCAGTGGAACTGCAGAGGGTTCCAGTCCAAAAGATGGAACCTGCAGGCACACATTCAAAAAAACATAACCACACCGGACGTAATCACGCTTCAGGAGGCAAGCGGCATGGTCAAATTATATGGCTACGCCGCGTACATCCCGCTAGAAGTGAAAAAAGAGCACAAACCCAAGTCGTTCACGGCCACGCTAGTGCAAAGTAATCTAACGGCAACGCAACACGCACTCGAAAACACAAGCGAGGACTACGTGATGTTAGAAATAATCCCAAACAGAAAAGGGGACAACAGTCTCTTTATTCTGAATATATACAACTCACCGAAAAACCGGGGCACAGGGCTGGCGGACCTATTGCGTAAAGCCATTAGACTATCTTATAAGAAGGGATTAGTAATCACGGGGGACTTCAACGCCCCGCATCCGGCATGGGGATAACGGACGGCCTCCCTTAAGGGAAACAAACTATGGACAGAAATCCAAAACTTAAGGCTCACGCTACTAAACAACCCGCAAGACCCCACGAGGATAGGCAATAGCGTCAGCGTAGACACGTCCCCAGACTTGACGCTAGGCAAAGACCTCGAGGGTGAAAGATGGTCAAACACAGTACACACCTTGGGTAGCGATCACTACATCATAGAGATTGAAACACAAACCAGGCCGATGAAGGGGAAGCTGCGCGAAACGAAGCTGACAGACTGGGACATCCTCCGAAAAGTCCGGGACAGAACCGCTCCGAGGGAGATATCGGATCTAAATCAATGGGTTGAGACACTCAAAAGAGACGTAAACAGTCACACTAGACAGACCCCAACCACCGAACATGACATCACACTCGAGGCTGGCCCACATGTGGGAAGCTCACGAGAGCCTCTTGAAGAGGTGGAAAAAACAAACACAATAGAAGGCTAAAGAAGAGAATATCGACACTCGAAAAACAGATAGAAGACTACACAAACGAGCTTCAGCGTCAACACTGGGGACAAATTTGCGAAGAAATGAATGGAAAGCTAGGGTGCAAGAACACGTGGCATCTTCTTCGCCACTTACTAGACCCAGGACAAACAAAGTCGGCGGCACAAAGGCAGCTTAAACGATTGATTCACAAATACCAGGGAACAGCCGCGGACCTAATAGAGGAACTGAAGAGTAGGTACCTTAACACAGACAAAGGGGGTTCATCTCCAGCTTACCAAGGAGCAGAGAACACACAGCTAGATGAGGACATCTCGATAGCAGAGGTATGGAGAGCAATGAGCCAACTAAGAACCACGTCGGCAGCGGGGGCAGATGGGGTAACCAACAAAATGTTAAGGAACCTAGATCTAGTCTCGGTCACGGCAGTCACAGATTACCTAAATGAGATCTGGAAACGAGGTAGTCTACCTTCACAATGGAAACATGCCAAAGTAATCTTTATTCCAAAACCCGGGAAGAAACTTGAAGTGGGCAACCTCAGGCCGATATCTCTAACGTCCTGCCTGGGGAAGCTTATGGAACATGTCATATTAAACAGACTCCAGGAATACGCAGAGGAAAGGGAGGTATTTCCTGAAACGATGCTAGGCTTCAGGAGCAAGTTGTCCACGCAGGACGTCATGCTCCAGCTCAAAGCAGACATCATAGACCCGCCGAACAAAGGGGGCGCCAAAACTATACTGGGCCTAGACCTACATAAAGCCTTCGATAACGTCAAACACGAGGTCATACTAACTAATCTGGCGGAGACTGGCCCTGGAAAGCGGACCTACGATTACGTAAGAGACTTTCTAACCGGCAGAACCGCAGAAATAAATCTAGGAGACATCCAGTCAGAAACTATTAAGCTGGGAGACAAGGGAACTCTGCAGGGCTCAGTGCTCTCTCCTTTCTTATTCAACCTGGCGTTGAAGAACATACCGCCGCTATTGAAGACTGTCAAAGGTATAAACCATACGCTATATGCGGATGACATAACAGTATGGACGCATACAGGAAACGATGGGGAAATAGAACAAAATCTCCAACACGCGATCGATATTGTCCAGGATTACGCGGAATGGGCAGGACTAACATGCTCGCCAAGCAAATCCGAACTTCTGGTGATCCGGGGGGCTAGGAAACGCGATACCAACGCAGGAGACATTCACGTACTGGTAAATGAGACTTCAGTAGCCAGAGTTGACAAAATCAGGGTCCTAGGACTTATAATACAGGACAATAGAAAGAACACAGAGACAATAAACAGGCTTAAGTTCACAATTAACATGACAACCAGTCTCATAAGGCGAATAGCTAACGAAAGACGGGGAGTCAAAGAGAAAGATCTCTGCCGAATGGTTCAGGCTTTCGTGATAAGCAGAATAGTTTACGCCGTTACCTACCTCAAGCTAGGGCTGGCGGAACAGAACAAAATAGATGGGATCATAAGGCAGGCATATAAAGCAGCATTGGGGCTGCCCCACTGCACTCCTACGGAAAGACTTCTTAAACTGGGGATCTACAACACCACCACAGAACTATGCGAGGCACATATATTTGCGCAATTAAGGACGCTTGCGACCTCACCTCCGGGGAGAAAGATCCTGAGCAACCTAGGATTACATGATAGAATTCCGGAAAGAAACGCGCAGGCAAAATTACAGACCAAAGTTAGAAAATTACTCACTATTAAACCACTTCCAAAAAACATGCACCCTGCTTTTCACGAAGGCAGGAGGAGAGCCAGAGCAAAGGCCCTTGAAGCCAAGCTCGAAGGCTCGGAATACACAACCTATGTAGACGCGGCGGAATACGAAGGAGGCGACTCCTTTGTGGTCGTGGCCGTGAACGCCTCGGGTGAAACATTAACGGCCGGTTCGGTCACAACAAAAAACTCAGGGACAGCGGAGGAGGCGGCTATCGCCATGGCAATGGTCAGCACCAAAGCAGTCACCATAATTAGCGACTCCAAGGTGGCTATCAACAATTTTGCGCGGGGTATTATCTCCCAGGAGGCAGAACGAATCCTAAGAGATAAAGACTGGGACCAAAGAGAGGTGGAACTAATATGGGTGCCGGCACACTCGGGGAACAGGGGAAACGAGTTGGCTCACAGTATGGCTCGAGGTTATGTCAGCCGAGCAGTGAGCCGGGTTGAGTCCCCAAATTTCACGAGAGATGCATTCATATCATTTCACGAATACACCAATCAGTTTAAACTGGAAAGGAGGATCTATCCGCCACCAGACAAAAAGCTCGACAAAAGCCAGGAGGTAACGTGGCGTCGGCTCCAGACGCGAGCCTTCTTTAGCCCGTCGAGACTAGCACACATGTATCCAACACAATACAACTCTACTTGCAAACAATTCGGTGAGATAGCCGGATATGACCACATTTTATGGAGCTGCAAAAAGGCGCCGCCACCGGCGGACCTACTACCAGTCCCTTCTCTAGAGCGGTGGGAGGCTATACTGGCCAGCTCAGACCCGTTGACGCAAGTCCGGGCCACTGAGTGGGCTCACAAGGTCGCCAAGAGCCATGGGCTCGAAGCCACCTAGTATAATGCCCACTAGGGCTCAGTGCTGACAATAAACGTTTTCCAATCCAATCCAAATCCACTTATTGTAGCGGTTCACCCTTTGGTAGTGGATAAGCCATTCATCCACGTCCTCGCTGGTTGAGCCTGCGAACGGCCGTGGCTCCCGGAAATGCTGCCATGAACTAGTGGGCACAGACCTCGGAGCGTCGCCGTCCAGGGACATCATGAGCGCAGAAGGCGGCAGACCAACAATGCGACGACTCCGGTGAGGTTGCAGCAGAGGATCCGTCTTCAGGGAACCAGTAAACCTAGCACCTCCACCAAGATGTTACGCCCAGGGTTTATTGAGACCGGGACGGAGGACTGAAAGCAGCTGGGTCCGCTTGCCGAGCACGAGACACCACCAACCTCAATCTCCTCATCTTCGGCTTAGTCAGCAACGCCGACCATGTAGAATAGGAATAGGTAGAATAGGCCTTTTCATGGGCGTCACAATATAACTATATTGCGTCATTCGAAGAAAAGTTGGAAGTGGCGAAATCAGACTGTCGTACTGGCGAATACTGTGCACTGAAAAAAAAAAACGGCTGCCGATTTAGCACCTACAAGGAAGGTGCTAAATCGGCAGCCGCTTTTTTTTCGTGCACAGTATTCGTCAGTAGGACAGTCTGATTTCGCCACTTCTAACTTTTCCAACAGTATTTCGTGGTTGTAGTACAAGCACGAAATATTGTGCGGAAGCACTGTTTGTTGGAGGGGGACACCACCTACGCGTATCTGAAATGGCGATTGAGAACCACAGGACGAGGAAGCCAGCTAAGCGCGTCTTAAACATTTCATCGTCAGTGCCAGTGTACAGGGGCGATAAAGATTAGCACAATGATGTCACCGCAGCGAGCAAAACCTCGCCGCGCGGTTGGCACAACGCTGAACTTCGCGGACAAGCTTAGTACTTTTGTTATCGGCGTGTTCCTATTCGCAGCGCCATGCGTTGGCATGTGCCGCTGCCTTGGCGCGTCACAGTGCTCACCTTTTTTTTCGTCGCAACTATGGTCCACTGCCGCGTTTCTGCAGCAGTGTTGTCGACGCCAACAAATATTAAGGCGAAAGCCTTTAATGCCTCATCATTGTCGGCAGAAGGTTGTCAGCAGAAGAATGTCAGCAGAGCTGTGAGGCTTTTCTAGTCAGACCAGGAAAAAAAATCTCTGCGCAAGATGGGATTCGAACCACCACACTTCCACTCCGCAGACGGATCAGACGGATGCCTCCTAAACGCCCTCCAGTGTCTCCAGCATTTAAGATTCACAAACAATAGTTTACTTAATTAAAATCTTAACCACACATCAGTTACACAAGCAGCAACACCGCGCCAAAGGCTTTCGCCTCACCACACTTTAGGTCAACAAAATGCTCCCCGGAATTTTTGCTGAAGTGCCGTGTTTTTGTCACAGCGCTTCTCGCCAACGCATGCAGCGCACATCTGTCCGTCGCTGCCACCACAGAACTCAAACCGTGATAATCAGTTTTATAGTAGTATTAGTTAATGACAAAGTCTATGTGCTAAGCACAGCGCTAGAGTGTGTTGGAGCTTAACCTCAGGCGAGTTCGGTTGCGACGATAACCCGGTGCTCTCGCACAGTGACCAGCGAAGCTTATCTCTGGGCGCCGCCGCGGGTTTGAAACCCAGTCGTGGATATTTATTTCATTTCTTTTAAGGCGGAAGCAATATTCCGATTGGTTAATCCTGAGCAGGACCTCGCTATGTTTTGGGTTTGTGCCAATCGAAAGAAAGAATAAAAATAAACGGAGTATCCGTTAATGAGATTCGAACCCGCGACGGCATGATCAGATCTTCTTCGCTGGGCACCGCTTGAGAGCACTAGGCTACCGCAGCAGCCGAACACGCCACTTGTTAATCTGCGAGAGACTCTCGCGCGGTGTATTGCACTCGTTATTCTTCGTCAGCTAACAACAGTACCAAACTAATAAGCCCGCTTTGAGCTATGTGGTGGTAGTGACCGTGAGGTATGTGCTGCATGTGTTGCAATGAACAACGTTGCGTCAGAAACGTGTCGTTACTTAATAAAAGAATAGCGCATAAAACAAGGACACAGACACAGAAGGAGACTTGACGAGCACTAAACATCAACTGAGGATTTACTGCGTCAAACGGGTACATAAAAGCACTTCGGTGGCACATGCGCACACCCAATCAGAACGAGCACAAACTGATAAAAATGTGCCAAACTGCTCCTGAAATACATTCCTTCTTCTTAAACAGGGCAAGTGATGTGGGCAAGGATGATGTGGGCAAGGAAGAAATATATCTCAGAGCAGTTTACCCCATTTATTAGTTTGTGCTCTTTCTGATTCAGTGTGCGCATGTGCCACCGAAGTGCTTTTATGTACCCGTTTGTCGCAGTAAATCTTCAGTTGATGTTTAGCGCTCGTCCTTTCTCCTTCTATGTCTGTGTCCTTGTTTTATGCGCTAGTCGCTTAATTAATGATGACACACCAACTAGCCCTGCTTTCCGCCTTGATTGCATTGAGAAACACGTCACAAGAGCAAAACGCGTTCGCGTTGACAACATTGCTGGAGAAACGCGGCACTCGAGCATCGGCCGCCGGCGTAAATTAGGTACGGTGAAATTGACGTTGAAAATGTTGAAGACACGCATACTGTCTATCTGGATCAGTCGACCACTGACTCGAGCTTTCATGTACGTGGCGGTAGTGTACACCTGCCAAAACTGTTCTTCCGCAGAATTTTTCGTGCCTGGCAATGCTAAACCGCCCGCCATTTATTATTTATTTACTTATTTCACTTGGGACAAATGCAGAAACAGCGTGAACCCATACAAAGAGAGAAAAACAGAGAGAGAGAGAGAGAGAAAAACAACTCAATGAATTCGGGGAACGCCCGCCAGTCCCTGCACGACGGCACTGCACTCAAGTGTTTATATTCCTAATGCACTGGCAGCCCGGCCAGTGGCGATGGTCTGCCCGGACAGGTCCTCCGAGCGCAGTAGGGTCTCCCAGTCCTCCCAGGTCTTATATCGCAAGACCTTCCAGCATCGCAAGACCCCAAGGTTTATACTTTGCAATAATGCTTTCGCAGTATATAATAGCTCCCCCAAAAAATTCCGTCCTGCTTCATTATCCGCGCACTGGGTGGGGCTCGCAAGTTTGTTTTCATGAACAATTTTTTCCGGGCCTCTGACTCCACCACCAATATAAATTCGAACAAATGATTTTGAATGAGCTGGCATAAAAGAATTTTTATTCGAATGTGTTTTTCATGAATAAAATGCACTAATCAGATAATTGTGGCGCCCTGTTTTGGCAGCAACAGCTGACATCATTAATGAGCAGATCTGCTTCAGAGAGCAAACCATTCCCAGAGATTTCCTTACAAATATAATTAAACAAAGATTGTTTTGTTAAATCTTCTGACACAGGGGAGGCGTTTGCTACCTAAGACTTAAAAAGAGTACAAAAAAGTGGTAAACATCGTTATTTTTCAGGGGCAAAAATTTGACGTGTCGCGTCCGAAAAGAAGCAGCTCACTTTAATTCTAATTTCAGTATATTTCTATCTATAGAATGCATAGCGTATGGACGCACACATGAATAAAAGTTTTCCTGATTTTGACCTACGACACGAGGGCCGGATTTCGATCGGGTTGAATGCGAAAAGTGCTGTGTGCTGAATGTTTGCGGTTCTTCGTGTACGTGTAGGGTCGAAGTGAGTCAGGAGCAGGCTACTAAGGCATTCTTGAAACACCCTAGTCCTTCTTTGATTTAAAAAACAAATTCTTCTAGAACTGGAGTTAGTGCGATAGGAGGCAACACCGGCGGAAGTGCACTGCACGCAATTCGACATTCGCATTACTTTTATTTTTGCGCACCTAAAGTTTTTGTGAGTAAATTACCACACCGTCGGTCATGGAGTAATTCAAGTCAATTATCATTTTGCAAGCGATGGCGGTACCATGCTACTGCAGAAACAGCAAAGCTAGATTGTTTTGTTTCTTACTGGTCGCGTAGCAACAAGTTCGTGCGGGGCATGACTTGGGCGAATGGATTCACTGTTGATATCTCTGCTTTGCTGAGGTTTATCGCGCATATACTGCCTCCCATGAAGTTCAGCGGGTAACTCGCGTCTAGGTTCTCCTGTCGATGAAATCAGCTATACATTGGCGTAAATTGGCTGCAGGAAGCAGAACTGATCTCTTTTTTAAGGAGTGAACTGATTACCAACTAAGTCTCTGCTTCCAATGTTGTATATCTGCTCTTGATTGCTCAGCCCAATGTGCATCACTCCCGAGTGGGTGCAATGCAGCCACAAACGTTTGGCCTTCCAGACGCGCGCGCAGGTTGCCACGTTGTCAGAGCAAGACGTACTCCGCGGGAGATACTTTTTCTACTATTTGATATAAGCTTAGTCTATAGTTTGACGTCTTGTATAAAATAAATTGATGTGCACCTAGCGCGTGAGTTAGGTGCAGAATTCCTTTAAAGTGGTTGTAGTGTACGCTAGGCATTCCTACGGAATGTTCGGAAAGACATGGCTATTTATTGCCGGAGGAAATGTCTGTGGATTTACGTATTTATTCCCCACCTCCTCCTGTTTGACTGGACCTCGTCTGAGCTATACCATCCCATGATTCATACCATGGAAGCTTCGCGTGGATTCCCGGTTAGACCGGTCCTCCTTTATTTCTCGTCTGATACAGGAAGGCTTTACCAAACAGCGAAGCAGCTTCCCGTCGCGGTTAAGTTTGTGAAAGCTACAACCTCACAGGTATATGGTGAATTTAAAGATCACTACGAATGAATTGGTAGCAGGTGTGGTCGTTTATCGAAAACGTGTCCACTGCTTAGAATTCAGGAAAGGATAATATTTATACCGTTTTTCCGCCCTGAACCGAATATGACTAAAATGGGCATTTATAGTCTAGTATTCACGGAGGTGAGACATCAGTGGGTGATCGACACTGACCTCAACAGTGAGCTATACGAATATTTTGATTCTCCCCTCTGCCAACTTATCAGTGTTAGTGCAAGCGACATTAACGTTACTGAAGACAGCTACCAACGGTACCGGAGAGTCAGTGCGTCTGAGATCTTTTATCGCGATTCGGCAAGTATACCCCGGTTCCCAAAAGGAGAGACGATTCGCGCTGTATTGGCAATTTATGGCAAGGTGCATGCAGACGTTAAAAATATATCTGAAGCTTTGGCTTTGATTGATGGATGCCGAAGCCTGAACAATACCTTGCACATAGAGAAAATGGGGCTTTGGCGAATTTCAAATACAAGATTATTGATTTAGGCCTCTTTCCTACTGGTAGCAGCATTTTATCAAGTGGAGACGTTTACCCACACGCGCAATATTTCACTGTTCCGCTGTGCTTCTTCAGCCGGCGTAGGGTAAGGAACAGAATCACCTTTATGGATAGCTGGACATCATGCGCCTACATATGCGTCGCTTTGGTTGGAGTCGCGTGTACAATAGGCGTCTTTACATTTACCCGCTGTCACCTTCTTTTTGGAACACAGCGATCATTCCACGCGGGAAGCTAGTTATTGCTGCTTTCATGCGCACTTCTGGGACGGAGTCCACCGACATCTGCGGATGGCTCTTTAATACATCGACACCTGGCAACTGCTTTCTAGGCCTAGGCATGCTCGTTCTCAACAATTACATACAGTCCAGAATGACAGCCACCCGAAGCGTTCCGATTGTTTCAGGCAGTGTGAAAAACTTCCGGGAAATTCAGTCCCGAATTGAGGCAGGCCACGCTTGGCCTTGCTTGAGCATGGACTGGATTGGGTTCAATAAAGACGAATTAGAAGATAGTCATCTGAAGGATTTATTTCAAGTCATTTCGAATGCTGTGAAACAGTGCATTAGAAGTTGCAACTATGAAGCCGATATGCCCGTCTGTTACAAGAAGGTATGGGCGAGTTTATATGCTGCATTTTCTACGTGTAACGAGGAGGAAGTGTATGCGGCCGTCAGTAGAACTTGGCTCCTGGCGAGCATTTCACCACAGTGCATCAAGTACCAGCTATGCATGTTTTGATCCCACTGTGGTAAGTACTTCTGCTTGTATAGTTGCGCCCTCACATCTGCTGCTCGAGCAAGCGGCAGGGTTTACTGTGAGTGGAGCATGTCTATCTATTTTTCGAAATTCATTTAGCACCCTATGAAGGGGTCGACGCTGCCCACACATGATAAGTCGCCTGTTTTTTTCCTATGATTGGCAGCAAGTCCTAGCTGAACGAGGGGGGCACCGAGCCGGAAATAAAATCGTAAAGCTCTGCCTACTTTAGAAGCAAAAAAGATGCCGTTCTGAACTCTGCATAGAAATTCAAAACCATAAACTGAGTGAATCATTTGTTACCATGCTTTCTATCACTGAGAATTGAAATAGGTTCTGTATTCTTTGCTCCTATGAATATTTATCGCCGTCTTCCTTACGGCGAGCAACACCGCCACCTACTTCTTGCTATCACTGAACACGGACTAGCTGTTTCTCATCGCATCACATCCAGGCCACAGGACGGAGGCAACAAGGATGGGCATGAACTGTTTGTCTTCTACTTTGTATTGTATTTGCTCGGCTGCACATTATCGGCTGCAGCTCTGGCTGGAGAGCTCCTATCAAAATCTTCATGCCGAGAATCATTGAATAGCCTCTTCACCGAAACAGAGAAGTGAAGAATAATGAGTTTATTATGCCCTCACATACCTAATATGTTTTTTCACGGGTACCACTTGCCATATTTACGGGCCATTGTTTGTCAATTTGGCATAAAATCACTTATCGTTCTGTTATTACAGAAGCGTATTTCCTCTTTAGATAGCGTCCATAACACGTGACGCGCAGCGTCTCCTTTTCAACTATTTTCCGGAGACGCCGAGAGCCTGCACTTTTTGTGACCTTGCATTGAAAAGTGCACCGGAGTTCATTACGTGCGTGTGTAGTAACCTGTAATTTTGTCACGAACGCATATATTATACTGCTTGAAATACCCCCACTGCTGTGTCGACATTCTTTTTTCCGTTTTCAAGAAAAGGTTTATAGGTATTGAACCTAAGTGTCTTGTAGTTAGCAAAGCACGGCACAGGTAAGATGCGCGCCTTGCCATGACATGAGCACTACATTGGATAATGAACCTGCTCAGATAGAGAAACGAAATTAATGATATGCAGCAAGCAACGACGAAAAGTTTAACACTTGAAGTACTTGTCTTTTCGCCACTACTGGGTAAGTTTTGCACTGGTGCCATCCCTATTTATGCAGGAGAACCTATGTCACTCACAAAGAAAAACTTTTTTTCGTGTTTTTTCATTGCTTTCAGTACCGAGATTTTCCCCTGCAATGGAATCATTATTTCCGTTGAAGTTGTTAGAGGACAACACCAACACGCCCTAAGGGAATGCACCGTGCACGCTAGACTCGTTTTGACATACATTCAACATCGTTGCTTACTCTTTGCTTTTTTATCACATAAACAAACGGTTAAGTCCAAGCTTTAGGTGTTAATAAGCTGTTTATTGATTTCGACACTCCGATATTCCGAGCACATACGAGCAGCAATAACGGTTTGGTTTGGTTTAAGGGGTTTAACGTCCCAAAGCAACTAAGGCTATGAGAGACGCCGTAGTGGAGGGCTCCGGAAATTTCGACCACCTGGGGTTCTTTAACGTGCATTGACATCGCACAGTACACGGGCCTCTAGAATTTCTCCTCGAAAGAAATTCTAGCCGCCGCGGCCGGGATCGAACCCGCGTCTTTCGGGTCAGCAGCCGAGCACCATAACCACTGAGCCACCGCTGCGGCCGAGCAGCAATAACATTAAAAGAATATTAGTGAGGACAGCGGTTGAGCATAGAAATATTTTTGGGTGATACTACTCTAGCTATCAGTCGGGAAAAATTTCTTCCAAATGACGAACAATCGAATGAGTTGATCTGTAACGCACCGCTTATAATGAGATGTTGCTAAATATTGTCTTGAGTCGAGGTCGTCATTTACTAATTCACTCAAAACTTGTGTAAAACTTGAAACTACTAACTTGGATTAATAATTTTGCTTGTATTATTTTTGTTCAATAAACTTGTCTTGACTTGGCCTGAACTAGTCTATGTGATGAGGTTTACAGAGCGGAGGTAAATCGACCACCACGCACTTATCTGCCTAAAAAATGCTTATTAATCGAAGCGTCGCCTTATGCGTCGAAATCCTTTTCGCACTTGATGCGAATACAGAAACTTGCTAAGATGCGCCTGTAAAAACGTCCTGCAGGATCCCGAGCATGTGACAGTGAACGCAGAGTGCGCTGTGTGCTCCGCTTTTCAATTTTTTTCCCCGTTTTCATGGTATACTGTTTATACTGTTTATTCCTTACGCCGCCGCGGTGGCTCAGTGGTTATGGTGCTCGGCTGCTGACCCGAAAGACGCGGGTTCGACCCCGGCCGCGGCGGTTGAATTTCTTTGGAGGAGAAATTCTAGAAGCCCGCGTACTGTGCGATGTCAGTGCACGTTTAAGAACCCCAGGTGGTCGAAATTTCCGGAGCCCTCCACTACGGCGTCTCTCATAGCCTTAGACGCTTTGGGACGTTGAACCCCATAAACCGAAACCGAAACCTGTTTATTCCCGCAGTTTGAGGAAAGTGTGGGAAGAATATTATACAAGAACGACCTGGGATGACGCTGTGGAGTTCGCCGCACAAGCACGCAGCCCCTGATGTGGGCGTGTTGTCTGCGGTTACGTTCTACCACACACCTTTCCACGCAGTACGAGAGCGAGTGGCCGTGGTGTGGTGACAAACCAACACTATACCATGTACCACATGGTCTTGCCAGAAAATAGACGAGCTAGCCATAATAGAAAACCCGAGTGCGGAACAGTGGGAGAGGATGCTATCCATCGACATCCTGAAAGTTCAACAAGGACTTGTAAGGCGTGCACGCAGGGCAGCCACCCTCAACGGATCCCTGGACTAGGGGAACCGACCCTGAATAGAAGATGGAAGACGCCATCTAAAGCCGCAAAAACCACTCTAAAATAGAGCAAATAAATGTTTTGCCCACCACCATTGGCGATTGATACGCGTGCTGAGCAGTGCATGTGTCTACTGAAAGTGATGCGAGTGAACCGTTCGTATTTTTCGTCTACATTCCCAAGATTAACCCCCATAATTGATAATGGAAATTTTATTCTGTGTACCAATGCAGCAATGTGTTCAGCGAATGCGTTGCGAGCTTTCAGCGGCTTAATGCCAAAGGCCAGTCGCTGCAGCAGATATGTTTAAAGCACTTACAGTAGCTGCCTTTATTTTCAGTGCGTAGCACTTGCTTGTCTGTCTGTTAATGTGAAGCTATTTTTGCAGCTGGCTGCTCACCTGACGCCGTGGGAGGGGGGGGGGGGGGGTAGTTCGCGGTGTTAAAAGAAAGACTAAGTAATTAAAACAAAAAGGCTTTCGAGGTCGAATTGTTTTTTTTTGCGCGAACTGATCAGGGGCCGTATCAGGCGCTATAAAAGGGGTTCCAAGTCTTTTTTAGGTAGATAACCAGCTAAAATTTGTTAACTAAACCTTCAGTTATTGCAGTTAGGTGTATGTCATTCGGAAATTGTAGACGATCATTAGTCAACTGTTTAGCAATCGTTATGTTTACGAAAATGTAATTGCGCGCAGAACAATAGCGCTGAGAATCTCCGCGTTCTGCACGCCCGCAACGGGCTCCGTGCGGCAGCTGGGTGCCGCGAAGTCAAGCCCCTATGCTGACGTCACTCACAGCTAGATACGTCACACGCCCACGCCGCTTTATCTGCGGCTCGAACGGAAAGTGGCTCGCAGTGGCCGCCGTCTGCGTGCAGCCTCGTCGCCCGCCAAATGGGACTGGTAATTACTGGAGCCCAGCTCGTGCGCCATGACGTCTGAAAAAAAAAAATAAAAGTTGGTTTGGTTTATGGGGTTTAACGTCCCAAAGCGACTCAGGCTATGAGAGACGCCGTAGTGATGGGCTCCGGAAATTTCCATCACCTGGGGTTCATTAACGTGCATGTGTAGTCTAGCAGCCAACAATAGCAAACTCTTTTGGAGCGCATTAACATCGGCTATTTTATCCTTTCGCCATTCAACATGGCTGCAGCTACGTATGGCCATTTTTGGATGGCTGAGAAAGTAGACATGTTATTGCATACCGGAACGTGGATGGAAACCTCATTGAGCCGCACGACCGTATATTGCACGACATACTGGTCGTCGCGTACCATCACTTCCTTAGTTCAAAACGGTGTTCAAGTGTTTGTTTATGCACCACTGCAGCGTTCCGCCCTCAAAGAAGTAGACGGCACCGTGTAGTAAGCGAACATTTTGACGCCAGCGTCTTGGCCAACGTTATCTGGAAGGCGCAGAGAGCGAGAGAGAAGCAGCTGATGCATGTGCAGCCAATGTCGCTTCAGTTTGGAGAGTGTTGTCTGAACATAACTTATACCCGCATAACCTATCTCTACATCGGGTACTCACGGATAGCGACTTCCATCGGAGGCTGGCCTTCTGCAAATATTGCCTCATCCAGTGTGTCCAAGATGAATTCTTTTTAAATAATGTGCTTTGGAACGCAAAGACGCACTTCAAAGAGCTGCGTTAACTTACACAACGCGCACTACTGGTCAATAGGAGACCCCCACTGGCTGCGAGAACACAGGCACTAGTGGCAATTCTCTATAAATGTATTTCGTACAATTTTTCGCAGCCGCGTCTTTGGGCCATACTTTGTCGAAGGAAATGTGACGGCGAAGCGTTACACAGACTGCATTCAAAAGGATGTGGTTGCGGACTTCATATCGGAACTTCCACTCAGCGTTGTGCGTTCGATGTGGTACCAACACGATGGAGCGCCACCACATTCGTCTTCTTGTGCTGTGCGTTTTCATGACATTAACTTTCGTTCGCAATAGATTGTGCGCCGCGGGCCCGTTTCTTGGCCACCGATGTCACCAGGTATTACCCCTTTGGGCTTTCTTCTTTGGGGTAATTTAAAAAGCGAAGTGTATCAAACTGCTTCAAAAAGCCTCAGCGAGACAACGTTCAGTGCGTTCATGGGTTCGTGCGTTGAGTGAAACATCGCGCGCAGCTATCTATTGGTATACAGGGCCACCCTTTCCAGCATTTTCTCTGAGCACCTCAGCGTTCCTAAAAGAAATTAATGTTTCATGACTGCGGCCACAGTGTATGTTTGCAGAGCGAAGTAGCCTTAGAACGTTTTCAAAAGCGATGTCGGGGGTATCACAGAGCAAAACTTTTTGCACCGGTAAATGCATTCTCAGGATCGCAGGATCAGCGCTCCTGATGACAAGTCATATTTATGCTGGAGAGGAGGATCCAGCGGATGATGAACACGATGCCGGTAGCCGCAGTATAGCACTTTGACAGTTTCTGGCTACGTTGGTGGCGGTTATGATGGCTGTGCTATTTTATCCTTGCCATTTTTATCATTGTTCCTTTGAAAAGTGATGTCACTGTCGCATCGCCAGGTTACCAAAGTTAAACATACTAAGCCATTCATAGTATGTAATGATGATCTAAAAACGCTTGTTCATGTCGCTAATGACCCTGTTCAATTAAAACTACCGTTTTATACTTTACGCTTTTTAGATTTGCTAGTGTTGCAGAACAGTTTTCAGTTATTTTTTGCTAATTAGAAATAAAGTTTTAATTACCTGGCAATTGGCCTCATTATACTATGCTGATTTTGTTTCAATATGAAAGCGTCAATGTGAGCGTTACGGGCGTGTTTATATGAGTAGTACAATTGAGGTCTTGTGAGATTTATTTTTTTCAGGCTGATTTTTATTTTTCTTTGTACTAAACAGCTGTATTAAAGGAAATGGTTAGGCCGCTGTTTATCAGAAAATCTTCATATTCCCTGAAAACATATGTCATAAGGTATGAAGAGCGTAAATTTTCTTCTCTCCTAAAATGGCCTACACAGATACACATGACAGAAAACATCGAACACCTCTCCATCTTCACCGTTTTTACAGTAATTATATGGATGCTAATGCTGCTAACTTCAGCGTTAAAACTTTGTTCCCGGTTGAATTTTTAAACGGAAGCCCTCAGACATTGCTGAAAAGCGATACGTTCTACAAAAGGTGCTTGAAAGAATACTCATGGGAGAAAATTCAGGCGCAATGCGCACAGAAACTTTTCCTAGGTGTTTTTCAGCCTATTATTGAATCATGAGAGAAAATGGGCGTGCTTAGGATCCTAAAAGGTTTCCACTGATTTTTTTTATTCTTCAAAACAAGTTTACGAAAAAGCAACAACTTTAAAAAAGGTGCTATACCGGCAAGATGACTTACGGATTTGTTCCTTTTCAAAACTGCAGAACCACTTTCATTCCCATCCTAGCCCGTCACCTATTCATATGAGTCACCAGAAGGACAATGAGATAGAAATTTTGTGTTCCCTGGAACTTTAATTGTTCTGTTTTACTTTTAGTTTTGTGACTTTTTATAAAATTCTGTCTGTAAGCCAGCTGTGAGCCGTTCCTCCATCGAGGAAGCAGACTACCATCAGCATTGGCGCGGGGGTTTTGCGTTCACATTACCATTTCTTAATGTTTGTCTTGTGAAAGCCAAACTTTCACAAAACCAGAATAGAACTGCTTCGGTATAGGAAGGAATGGTTGGCAGCCGTATCAGTAACTAGAAAAATTTTCTCCTAATTGTACGGCCGCACATTTGTGTCGTTGCAGACCATCGTACAATATGCTGGTTATCTTTCCTGAAAGATCCATCAATTAGCCATGCGTTGACGGGCCTTTCGTTAACAGAAGTAAGAGATTCGCGTCCTATGTAGGTTTGTTAGTTAGCGTCTCTCAGCACAGAAGCCAGCGCATTCGAATAGAGAAGATATTCTCGAGATTTCCTCAGAAGGCTGCCGTTGCCCGAGTGGAGACTTCGGGCCCCATGAAGCTGCCGAAAGGAAGCTTTTACTACAGTTCCCCACCATAATGTACTTATTAATGGCAAACTAGAATTTTATTAAAGATGTTTATTATTTTGTGAGGACTACCTTATTATAACTTCTCCGACGCCCCTTCGAGTGCACGTGTGCGCGCCAGCCCCGCGCGCACCTCGGACTTACTTTCTCTCTCTACGCGTCGACGGCATGCCGTGCGCCAGCGCCTCACATTTAGTTCAGTCGAGAGTAGTACGCGCATATCCCGAGGGAGGCCGCTGGCTTGCTAGCGCAGTTAGCGCTGTCGGTTGAGTGCCACCGGGCTCGCCGGTCTCCCATGCCTATCCTCAATAAACAGTTTTACTTATGCGCCTGTGCCTTCGTCTGCCCGGACACCCATCCACCTCACAATTTAGCCACCCGAGGAACTTACGAGGGCAGTCCGCATCTCTTGCATTAAGTGCCGTGAGATCAGTCCGTTGGGTTCAGCTTGCATTTCCTGGGTGCTCAGCGTGTCACAAAGGCAGCATAAAACCGCCATATGGATTGCTAAAGGCACATATTTACTTCACCAAATAAGGTTTTCTGATCATTGCTAGTTGCGCTTGGCGCTCATAATGTGTCACATCGTAAATAAAACGAAAAAAACAATGCTGTATGGAATACCGCACAGGAAGGAAAAAGGCCTCTTCCATACCTGTCCAAAGAGACCTCTCCGGTGTCAGCTGCGGCCAGCCAATGCTCGCAAACTTCTTATTCTCATTTCCCCACTTAATTAAACTACCAACCCCTACTAGGCTTCCTTTCCCTCGGAATCCAGTCTTTTACCCTTAGGGACCATCGTTTATCTTGCCTTCGCATTACATGCCCTGCCCAAGCCCATTGCTTCCTCTTGATTTCGACTAGGATGTCTTAGTAAGTGTTACATAGTTTTTACTATAACCACTAAACTTAGCTGGAATAAACATATAATCAACATATGTACGTTATCCTTTCGGAAACATTGCTTTCTTAGGCGTAGATTAAAAGGTGCCTCTTCTAATGCAAAGTTTCTAGCCTACACATCCAACATCAGACCGAAACTTGAGTACGCATGCACCGTCTGGGACCCTTACACAAAACATAACATTGAGTCACTGAAAATGATCCAGCGAAAGTGTGTTAGATTCACCTTTAATAAACATCGTTCTACTGACTCTCCAACCACTCGTATGCCACAAAACAGCATACAGACATTGCAAACACTACGAAAAATTTAACGATTGAAATTTCTTTTCCTACTCCAAAATAAACTCTCCATGAGCCCTGATATATTTCTTAAACCGATGACAACGCGACTAACACGGCATCGTCACACGGAATCACTAACACCGCACATCGCTAGAATCATTGCTGTTAAATACTTATTTTTTCCTTGCACACTAACTGAATGGAATGAACTCCTGCCTGAGGTTATAAACAGCATCGGCGAAGCGAAAGCAGAGTCAAAGGAAAACGCTCAACGAGAACAAAACAAAATACAGGCAACAACAACAACCTGTGTCTGTGGCGAAAAATAATTCCAAAATGCCATCAAATTCAGGAGGTCATGGGAAATCAAAAGGCGGATGCACCAGCGTTGTCGGCCGCTACAGTCGGTCGCTGCGCTCGACTCGGCCCCCAGCAGCTGTAGTAGCAGGCTGAAGCCGACGACGAATCTGCCTCCGGCTCTCATCGCATCTGCGCAATAGTTCCACAAGAATCAGCGAGAGGCGTTCCGCGTCATGGCGGCGGCATGAAGTCATGTTCCGGCTGGATGTGGACGACTGTGTACATTTCTGATTTCTTTTTTAAATTCCACATCAACATGTTCTAAAGTGTCCCTAAAGAGTTCTTTAATAATTAATATTAAAATAATGTGACTATTATATTAAACCGTAATGTATATTTTCTAAACATTATTAACATTATTTCATAGCTGAAAGGTTCTTGAGAAGAAAAAAATCTAAATTATGTCGTACACTTGCCTTCTTCAATTGACGAGGAGACAGAACTTCCAGCGCACGCATCCGCCGTAGAATTACATGTTGCATGGAATCACAGGTAGAGGTCTGCCACATCGCACAGGGCAAGATAGCCGTCGCGGTAGACGTTGTCAATGTTGTCGTGATCCACGCATACCAGCAACCGTGGATCGTATCCCAGCGCTGCGCGCAGAGCTGTCAGCAATCGCTGCTGAATGGTGATCGGCAGGTAGTCGACGGGCCAGCAAAGGCTGCCGTGGCCACAGAGCTACATACACGTCGCAGTACGTCTCTATCGGGCAGTCTGGCTCTTTGATCAGCGATCAGGCGGTGAACACAGCCCTGTGCACTGTCCAGCCGATAGTTGCTTCGCATCCGCCAATTGCCAGAGCAGCCGCAATGCGCCTCAGCAGAGCGGGACACTCATCAAAAGTAGGCGCAGCCGTAAGACGGAAGACCCGCCACGCAACTAAGCGCTGGCGCTGCGCCCTCCAGCCGCGCAGACATGCTATCCGCCGGAGACGCAATTCGTCGCTCTCAGCAGCTTGGACAGCTTCGCATAACGCACCGTGAACATCGGAGGGCGGCAGTTCCCGAAGTCGCGGCAACCACGGCAAGTTCTCTTCATCCAAGGGCAACAGTTGCGCTGCACAGAATCCACGCAGCAGAAATTGCAGGTTTGACATCTGGATATCCGCCATTGAGGAGCCGAGTTGTGGTACTGATGCGGCGATGGTTAGCCGGCGTTCGTCGGCGTAAGGAAGTGCACACCCCTCTTGATAAGTTAACAAACGCAATCACTTCCATGGCACAGCTGTTTCCATTGCCCACAAGAAGACGTGCGGCTTAAAATTGCACTTCTGGGTGCAGCTGCTGATACATCTCATTCTATTCAGGCCGTATTTATGGGTGGCTTGATCTAATGACTGGCGTTAAGCCCTCAGCCGGGCGCAATGTACTCAAGGCGTCACTCAGAGGCACTCTATCATTCTATGCTTTGTCATCCGGCATAGATTTTATGAAAGATGCGGAAGTATTTATCTCAGAAGAAGCACTCTCAAGCACTCCCAAAATGAAAAAAAAATGCGTACAAAAAGTATATCAGGTAATATGAAACCAGGTGCCGCACTTTTCAGAAGCATATGCGGTAAGGTCTTGCCAGCGCCTCTATAACAAGTTACTGGCTGGTTGTCTTCATAACTCTTCGTCCTTTAACGCTCGCTGGCTAAGTACCCGTCCTTTCACGGGATTATTCTTTTTTCGGGGGGGGGGGGGGGGGGGGGGCGCAAAAATAATCTTATCGGGTGGTCTAGCTCAGAGAAACAAACGGCACGTGTTCACGACGGCAGCTGGAGGACAACGCCATTCATCAAAACGGGTGCCTTACTGGCTTTACCGATCGACGCACACGTCTCAGTCTCTTAAGCAAGTCAT
The DNA here is from genome assembly GCF_055824585.1 of Amblyomma mixtum. Taxonomy (NCBI): domain Eukaryota; kingdom Metazoa; phylum Arthropoda; class Arachnida; order Ixodida; family Ixodidae; genus Amblyomma; species Amblyomma mixtum. The sequence goes on along the minus strand of NC_143012.1, from coordinate 96,597,001 downwards.
TCAGGTACCTGTTTGCGGGGAAGGTGAGATGAAGGTATAGAGAATCCGCGTGGCACATGCGGCACTGGAGTTGTTCTATTTGGCGACTAAAAACTGGCGATCTCAGCCGCTTGCTCGGCTACAAACGCTCGAGCACACTCTAAACGATTTGAGGCCCGCGTTCGGCAGATAGCATTTATTGCCTAGTTTCTCTCGGCGCAGCTCAGATACCTCACCGAGTGCAACGAAATTTGCTTGCTGCTCTCGCTGGCTGTTTTTTACGGTGCTGAAATCGACGCGTCTAACTTCAGCGCGGGTTCCCCAGGTATGTACTGGTAGCGTGCGCTTTATAGAAGCCCATATGTTCGAAACGTGCAAGCTTGGGGGTGGAAGAGCAATCTATGGCACGAATGCAAAAGCGTGGTCATCAATATTGTGACGAAGCAGGAGAATGGCAGCCGCAGACGTACACGGAAACCTTTGAGCAGCCGAGTTCCTTCCCAAAAACCTAGCCCAGCCCAACCGCTGGTGGGGCGAATGGCAGTAGTCGCTCCTCCGTAAAAGGAAAGCATCGTGTTGATGAGGAGCAAACTACTTACAAATAAAGAGAAAGGTAAAAAAACAAACAAATGTCGACAGGAAAACCACAGAGGAAAGTTGAAAAATACCGTCGATAAGGACGGAAAACAAAAGTTAAGAATAGCATGCAAAGAACGAGAGCGCAGTTTAATATACGGAGTGAACAGCACTGCAGTCAAGCCAGAGCTGCGATTTTAACCGACCCGAAGGATTAAAATATCAGTTCGTAGTCGCCGACGGTCGCACTTCCATCAGGAACGACTTTATAATTCACGTTGCCGACGTGGCGGAAGACTTTATGCGGTCCTTAATAGCGGAGAAACTATAATTCGGACAACCATTTTTGGCTTACAGGGGCCCACACGCACACGCCCTCACCTGTTTATAGGGCACTTACCTAGGGCGGAGGTTGTAATTTCGGGAGCCCGTGTTTTCCTTTGTGTTGGTGCGCAAGCAAGCGAGCTGACGGGCTTAATGGCTTTTTCGGCGAAGCTGCCCGCGTGTAGTGTGATGTCGTCACCGGCGCACAGAAGCATCGGATCGACATCACGCGCTCTTCTGTAAAAATACGGAACGGGATAAAGCGGGTTGTTCTCTCAATCACTTTGTTATAAGCAAAGGTAACGTAAGGGAGCATCTGGTGCAGCCATGCCCTTGGCCAGAGATGCTGTAACTCGCCGGCAAAATGTGCAAGGAGCACACTGCCACAACATTCTTGTAGTTGGACGAGCTAGCGAGCGACGGCTACTCCATTCTCGAGCAGCAGGGGTACGTTGGTGGCAGCGCTGCCCTCGTAGTCGTGGAAACAATCATTCCTCACGAGAACGAGCACACTGGACCGGGTGGCACAATTACATCGTCGTCAACAAGTCGCAGAGCATTATCATCAGCCTTACTACGCCCACTGTTGGGCAAAGACCTCTCCCAAGTCTATCCACCTAAGCCTGTCCTTTCCGAGTTGCGGCCACCGTATCCCCGCAATCTTAATCTCATCCGTCCACCTAACTTTCTGCCGCCCACTGCTACGTTTGCCTTCTCTTGAAATCCACTCCGTTACCCTTGTGGACCAGCGGTTATCTTGCCTTCGCATTGCATGCCCTGCCCAAGTCCATTTTTTCCTGTTGATTTTAGTTAGGATGTCATTAACCCGCGTTTGTTCCCTCACCCACTCCGCCCGCTTCTGATCTATTAACGTTACACCTATCATTTTTCTTTCCACAGCTGGTTTCGTTGTCCCTAACTTAAGCTGAACCCTCTATGTTAGCCTCCATGTTTCTGCCCCGTAGGTGAGTACCGGTAAAATACAGCTGTTCTATACTTTTCTCTTGAGGGATATTGGTAAACTGCCATTGATGAGCTGAGAGAACCTGGTCTATGGGTTCCACCCCAATCCTATTGTTCTGATTACTTCCCTCTCATGCTCGCGATCAGCGGTCACTACCTGCCCTAAGTAGACACATTCTCTTACTACTTCCAGCGCCTCCCTACCAAATGCGAACTGCTGTTCTCTTGCTAGACTGTTGAACATTACTTTGGTTTCCTGCATGTTAATTTTAGCTGCACTGTTCTGCTCTGCCTGTCTAACTCATTTATCATGCTTTTCTGCTCATGTCCTGGGTGACTTAGCTAGGCAATGCCATATACCGATCGCAAATTACATAGGAATGCTCCTTTAATTTTTTTGAAAATTACTGATCGCCTTCCCTGAAACACCTAGTATATTGCGCATAGCTGTTCAAGTTAGAACACCAGCCATATCAGTTCTTTCATGGCTTAACAAAGAAGGGCTCGGGAGTGTACTTGCATAGGACTTTGCAATTCGTTCTTATACAAAGCGGACGTCCCCTGTTCGATACTGAATGATGGTAGGTCCTTTAAGACACTCAGTTCTATGTCCTACACATGCTGACAAGTTATCCAGGTCCTGAAGTATCGGTAAAAGAAAAATAACAAATTTTGTTTCAAGGAAGCTGTTGCTGGCGAGGCTTTTCAAATTGTTTGTCCGGCCATTCTGTTTCGCCGTTGTGAACGCAGTTTCGCCTCTTCGGGGAAAAGTACGAGGATCTGCACAGGGAGATTCCGGCAAAAATACCTCCAGAAGAATACGGAGGCCACGCACCACCTGTTGACTTTGATGGCTTCTGGAGTGACCTGGGGGCCTACGACGACGAGCGCAGAGAAAACAACAGCTACGGCTATGTCAGGACTAACAATGGAGACTTCGCCACCGATGCCGAAATCGAAAAGGAGCTCACTTTTCTTGTAACTATCAATGAAAACTATAACCTTTCCTTTAGTCTAGAAATGAACTAAGCGAAATTTTACAAATTGTATGAGCTCTATTTATACAGCTGAGAAGGTTCCGTGTTTGCGCAATGCTTTTTTCTAATTCTCCATAGCCCCGAATTTCAGGGCTGGCCTTTGTCCCAAATTTTGAATGGAGCACTGATCCAGCCTAACTGTACTCTCCCAGCGCATCTTGCCGCTGACTGGCCGTGGTTGTGGTTGCCGCAGTGTTTATAGACTGCATGCTTAATTAAAGAACAGCCCCTTTACATTCAAGCTTAAATGTTCTCATTTTATGCTTAATCAACATTTTAACAACAACCAGCAACTAGCGCGTGACCAGAAATTATTCTGAGTTGGTAGTGCTCGGCGACTAAGATTCGGAGGTAATTAGATATGGCCATAGAGGCCAATATAATGAGTAACACAGTGAAATCCTCGAGAAAAACTGCACCTGGATGCAAAGCAGCGTTTTTAGTGACCATCGATAGCCTATTCAAACCGGTCTAGCCCGACTGACGCTGCTAAAGACTGGACTATTTGAACTGCGGAGCAGAAGGCAGTCTCTAAACTCATACACTTGGTAATAAAATCATTGGCCTGACTTTTATCTGCCTAATGTGTCGTCGACACTTCCGCCCAAAACGAGTGTGCGTTGTAACAGGCATTCGAAATGTGTATTCACCTCACTATTAGTGCTGTGCAGCGGAAAATGTTTCCTGCAACACCGAGGAGCATCACACTCTAAATACGAATACGCCTATATGGGTATATAGGCGCCAGCGTCGCAAGAATAGTGACCGCTGCCAAAGATGCTGGCTGCTGCTGCTGGGTTACAACGCGTAGCGTAACTGGTAGCAGTGAAGTCATAACTCGGACAGAGGAGGCACGATCGCTGGCTGGCGCCTGTAGAGGCTCATTCTCTTATTAGTGGCTGCTCATGGGTACATATATGCCGTGACCGAAGTGACCCACCGCTGCCGCGGTATTCACTTGGGGAAGTGAGACAGCGGCTGCTTGTAGTCCCCCTGATATCCGAAGGTACACGATAGATGCTTAATCGAACTTTGCTCCGAACATGACAGCGCGCTGCGTATCGCGCTTTCTAGGCGGCGATAAGCTAAGGCGATAAGAGTAGGTTCCAGTACAAGGGCGGCGTGCTTCACGACACAGGGCGCATGTATTGGTGCTGCGTCGGCGCCTCACAGAGGAAAAGGCGTATCATTCAATGATAACTACACTAAATTAACCCGATACTCCGGCAGTGCGTAGTGTTTCGAGCACATTTGGTTGCTAGCAATACGCAGATGAGTCCCAGGCGCAACAAAAGCTTGAAACACGTGGGTTATTCGCGGCGTAAACGCGCCCCCAGCTGTCTCACCGAGACGAAGCGGCTTAATGGCACAGCCGTCCCCGCGGACTCTGCCTTGTGAAGGCAACAGCGGTCTGTCTATTCTGAAATGCCCGCTCGCAACACAGGGAGCCACCAGCCGGTCATGACCATTGTCAGCACGACGTAGAAGCGAACCGAATGCGAGGCAAGTAGAGGAAATGAAGCCCCCCAATCTTCGTAAAGTGATGTCAACCTTTGAAGAATGCCGACCCGCCGTCCCCCTTACGTCTTCTATCCTCTACCACGCTGGGCGCGGCCGTCGTGCGCCTAAACGTGCGCCTAAGAAGGCATGCGAGGCACGCCATTTTTGATGCATGAATAGACGTTTCTGCTAGAGGTGTGCGAATAATACTTTTTCCAAACCGAATCGAATACGAATACTACACTCTTGCTATCGATTTGAATACGAATAATGTAGCTAAAAAGCGAATCGAATAATACGAATCGAATAGTGAAAGCAGCGAATCAAATACGAGTCGAATACTCTTCAAGTTATGAACATATAATTTGTACGTTGATTACAAAACATGAAAAAGTGTCTGAAATTCAATTTCATTCAAAATGCTGTTTGATTTATAGTTCACGACAATGCACAGCTGCGTCAACCTTGACTACGGATGAGATCAAGTCTAAATCTTTAAAAACAAAAAGATTGCACAGAGCCATAAGCAAAAAATATAGCGTTCAGTAAAGTCAAGTGGAGTTGGCACGGGTTAATAAAATTACTAGATGTTCCAATGGCAGCACTGTACATAAAAATAGTGTTTTAACTATGGGAACAAAACAAAGGCAGTCTTGGGCCTCATAATGTAGCTAGGGATATTCACCAACAAATGGTTCTGGACTGGAAAATTGCAGAGCAGGTCTGTTGGAAAATGTTATGGAGGCTTCGAACGCACTGAGTTGATGTGCAAGAAAATAAGGTGCTCCATACTGTCCGATGAAAGTGATTCCCGCCGACAAGTTAGTGTGTTGGAGCAAGTTGAGAAGTCTTTCGCTTGCCACCTGAGTAGCCGGAATGGCAAGGTACTTTCTGGACATGGTTTCAAGAGCTCCATACTTGATTTTTCCTTTTGTTTTCCACAACTGAAATGGACTGCTATCACGAGGCCACAATGGGGACTGAAGATAGTTGGACATTTCTTGCTTCAAAGAACAAGGGTTTTCTTTGTGTTTTGATGTTCCCAAAGTATTAAGAACTCCCCAAACGGGTGACTGTTCTCCTCTCCATTCCGTCTGCTCCTGTGCAGAAGTTTCTTGTGAGCCGAACTGTAACAGCGGTGATCTCTGCTTCTCGCGTAGGTATATTCCGGCAGCAAGCTGTGCGTGCGCGGAGCTGACGCTGCCTTCGAGAAAATGGTCGGAGGTAACCGAAGCGTTCTTTCGAGCCAGCTATTCGAAAAGTATTCGAAAATTATTCGAAAATTTGCGAAGATATTCGAACAGTTTCGAATAATTTTTAAATTCCACTACTTGATTCGTTTAACGAATCGAATATGAGAATATTCGATTCGATATTCGAAAATGTCGAATATTCGCACACCCCTAGTTTCTGCCTCAAAACGAGAGGAGGAAGCGGATGAGGGGAGGCGATATGTCGCTTCTTTACGAAGCTTGAGGGGCTTTAAGAGCAATGAGAGGGTCGCGCCGGCTCGGGGCGTGCACATGCGCGAGGCGATATTGAGCTTTCGCCTGGCTCGGCTAGGCGGCGCTGTGAGGAAGTTCAATCTAAAGCCCCTTGATGTTGTTATTTGAACCTAAAGCCCCTGTATTTTTCAAAGGTAGCGCAAACTCCTCCTCTCCTCACCGTTTCCTCCTCGCCCGGCCGCCATTAGTGAGCGAAGTGCGCGGCCGCTACCGCCCACTTCATTTCGTATCGCATGCGGCGCGTTGAAGCGCTTGCTTGAAACGCGACTGCTCTGGGCGCATTTTCACTAGGCTGTTCGTACGTAGACAAGATTCTAAAAGCCAGAAAGTCTACGACACGCACAGCGCACATGTGTCGTGGTGTTTCTACGCTCACTAATGGCGCCGTTTTCTCCTTTCCTATTTGAACAATACTTTGTGCTGCCTTTGGAATATACAGGGACCTTAGTTCAATCTTGTGCGCCGCGCTCTGTTTACTTCTGTAACCACCTGCACCAAACTGAAGCCTGGATCTGCAATTCGAGGTGCCGGTGCTGGCACAAAAAAATAACCCGTGCCGATAGTGGGTCCAGGAAACACTACTCGGACTGTATACAAGTTTAAACATAACGGTGCAGGAAATGTTAGAATTTGTGTAATAATTGTGGCTACTTGTTGTGGCATTCTAATTCGAATTAATATAGAACGAGCCGTCCGCATCAAAACTGAGCAGTCTCAACTATCCTAATGGTAATATGGAAATTCTGTCGTGCTCCCGCACTGCACCAGCATAATGCTAGAGCAAAACAGCAAAACCACAAAAATAAAACAATTTTAATGTAGTTGAACTGACCCCACGCTAAACAGCCTCAAAAAAGAAAAAAAAAACTACTTATTCACTCCCACCTTCAACCACAACGGAACCGGAACTCAATGCCAATAAGGATGTCAATTTCCTGCTGCAGTTCCAGCGAGTTCGTAAATATGACGTGGACGCGATGCTGCAAACCATTCGCAACTACTACTACAGGAACCGACCAGCCATCTACCACGGCTTCCTCCCGCAGAACGCACCCGGCTGGTGGCAGGTTGGTGATGGTCATGCACAAGAGAGATGGCGCCCCATCATTCTCTGTAAAACAGTCAAGTAGCGCGTTCCAGAGCAGAATCATTAAGCATGTGTGCCGGACCACGTCAACACCCTGTGTCCATAGCCAGTCTCTATTGCTAACATTGTCATCACCAAGTGGGGTGCGCGGTCACAACAAGACGGCGCCGAGCGCACTGAAATGCTTCTAACGAAAACCCCTAAATTAAGGCATAGCGTGGCATGCTGCTCGCCAGAGCAGTAGCAGCCGCAGCAGTTACGACAAAGCCGCCGGAGGCGACGCTTCACATCAGTATCGTTGTAGGAGGGTCACGAATGCAGCTGATGTGTGGCGTCGTAGTCTGAACGCTGCACGATGTGGCATGTCACATCCACAGAGGTGCGGCTGGCCCAGTTGAGAGGGAACACTTTCGGGAAGCTGCCCGTAAACACCCTGCGCGATAAGAAGCTGAAGCTAGGACCAACTCACTCATCACAACATCTTGGGTGCTTTTTTTAGAAGGTCCAAAATTTTTAAAGAAAGCTAAATTCCTTTAGATTTATTTTAACCCTGGGGCTACACTGAGGGCTACGGCGGACGCCAGGTAAGAGGCAAACTACTTTAATTAGTTCGCTCATTAACTGAATACGTTAATTAACTTCTGTAATTTTTATTTTAGGGGATATGTTGTATTAGCAGAATTGGAGATCGTCTTCCAAGCAGTCCAGCCAAGAAAAAAGAATTTCATGAAAAAAATTTTTTGCGCGCGTTACGAAGCGAGAAAAAGTCACCCTGGTAGGCAGCTTCACACTGTAACACAGCGTCTGTGAGCGCCTGTGACGTAGCTCGCTCCGCCCTGCGCTTTGTGTCAGTGCGTTTTTGTTCCAACGCGGCATTCCGTGAGGCCGCGGAGCGAAGCGAAACAAGCAGCGATAGCGCAGGCCGCCCGTCCGGGCTTCAGGTGATATCAGCCGTGTGACTCAAAGCGCAGGGCGGAGCGAACTACGTCAGAGGCGCTCCCCGCCAATCAGTTACGGTGAGAAGATGCCTACCAGAGTGACTTTTTCGCGCCTCGTACCGTGCGGGAAAAATTTTTAATTACATTGTTTTTTCTCGTTTGGACTGTTTGGAGGACGATCTCCAATTCTGCGAATACAACATGACCCCTAAATAAAATTTTGAAAAGTTTATTAACATATTTAGTTAATCAGTGAACGAATTAAAGCAGTTTTTCTCTTGCATAGCGCCCGCCGTAGCCTCCAGTAGAGCCCCAGTCCTAAAATAAATCTAAAGTAATTTACCTTTTTTTAAAAATTTTGAACCTTCTAAAAAAAACACGCGGTATACAAGCACTCAATAAATATGCCCAGAGCAGAATTGGAAAAGCACAAAGTGAACCAGATAGCGGGAATGAAACGCATTATCAGAGGTCTAATCGCTATTTGATTTCATTTTCCCTCTTTTTCTAAATTTAGGTGTCTGGATGCCCGACGAGCTCGCTTGCGTAGAACTCCAGTGTACATGGCTAATCTGCACGGAACACAGCAGCAGAACCAGCCGCGCGGGTTCCAGGAGCTGACAAAATTCTGTCGCTCAACATCGGGCTCGTCGGAAGAGATCTCAGAGGAGCTTGTTTTGATAGTCGCGGCAGCGAGCAGTCCGTCGGGCCCATCCACCGCCACCAACGGGTAGGCCTTGTTGTGTTGGTACTCCACAGCATCCACGTACACCGCTCCCGAGTGCTGTTTGTACTTTTCATGCAGAGCGCGAGCTCTGGCCCGACGACGTCCCTCCTGGTGCACGGGATGCATGTTCTTGGGGAGGCGTTTTATGAGCAGGTCCTTCCTGATATGTTTCGGTAGCTGAGTTTTCGCGTCTCCGCTCGGAGGTGCGTTGCCCATTCCTAGTCGGGAGAGAACGGCTCTGCCCGCACTAGTACGAGTGAGTCTCTCAGCTTCTGTCGTGAGGTGTGCCTCGCAGAGTTCATCTAGCGTATTGTGTATGCCGAGCCTCTCTGTTGACGTGTAACGCGGTAGACCGAGGGCGGTCTTGTACGCTTGTCTGATGATACTATCGATTTTATGCTTCTCGGCTGCATAGAAGCGGAGGTAGGGGATTGAGTATACAACTCTGTTGAGAACGAAGGCCTGAACCAGACGACAGAGGTCCTTTTCCTTGATGCCCCGTCTGCGGTTGGCTATTCGTCTGATGAGTCTCGTCGTCATACTGACAGTAGATTTGAGTTTGTGAATAGTTTGGGTGTTCTTGCGGTTGGTTTGCATGTGTAGCCCTAGGATGCGTATGGTGGATACCTCCTTCACTGGCAAACCTCCTATGCATACGTTTGATGGTGTAGGGTCAACGTAGTTTTTGAGGTGTATGCCTCTGGGCTTGTGTCTGAGTACAAAGAGTTCAGATTTTTGATGCGAGCACGAGAGGCCCGCCGCTTGAGTGACCATGTCTATCGCGTGCTGCAATACTCTCCACTTGGCCGTCACTACCTGTTGTTACCCGCAGAGTAATGTCGTCCGCGTAGAAAGTATGATGCAACCCGGGTATGGTGGCGAGTTTTGAAGGAAGTTTGATGAGGGACAGATTGTACAGAAAAGGCGAGAGGACTGAACCTGAGGTGTTCCTCTGCCTCCGAGGCGGATGGGGTCAGACCTGATCTCACCCACTGCGAGCTCCGCGGTCCTCTCTGAGAGGAAGGAGCGGATATATGTGAATACCCGCACCCCGGGATTAATGTTAGATAAGTTCGTGAGGATAGCCTCGTGCGAGACGTTATCGAAAGCCTTGTTCAGGCCTAGCCCGAGCACGGCCTCCGTACCCGTCCCTTGCACGGGGTCTATGATGTCGGACTTCAATTGAAGCATGACATCATGTGTACATAGATGCGCTCTGAAGCCGATCATGGTGGGGGGAAGTAAGTCACTGTCTTCCACAAACCATTGAAGGCGGTTAAGGATTACGTGTTCCATCAACTTGCCTATGCAGGCAGTGAGTGATATGGGCCTAAGATTCTCTATAGAAAGTTTCTTCCCCGCTTTGGGAATGAAGGTGACTTTAGAGTGCCTCCAATCCTGTGGTATTTTGCCTTCGCGCCAATAGGTATTGAACAGGTATGTGAGAGCCGCTACCGAGCCGGCATCGAGATTTCTAAGCATTTTGTTTGTAACTCAGTCCGGTCCGGCCGCCGAGGTGGTGCGGAGTTGACTGAGGGCGTACCACACCTCGGCGTCCATGATGTCGGCATCTAACTCATCGTTGGGGAGCCCCTGGTAATCCGGGAGTGGGTTACCAGGGGTAGTGTTTACATAGTGCCTCCGTAGGTCCTCGACAAGCTCCGTGTTAGTGCCCGTGTACTGGTGTACCAGTCGCGTAAGCTGGCTACGTTGGGTAGACTTGGTCTGTGTGGGGTCTAATAGATGACGTAGTAGCTGCCTCGTCTTTCTAGAGCCCATCTGACCGTTCATTTTATTACAAATTTGGCCCCATTGCTTGTCTTGTAATTCTAGTGTGTACTCCTCTATCTGCCGTTCAAGTTGTGAAATTCGTTTCCGCAGAGATTTATTGTGTTATTGTTTTTCCACCGCTTCTGCAGGCTAAGGCGTGCCTCCCACATGTGCAGTAGCCTAGAGTCGGAAATCTGACCCTGTTCCTCAACCGGTTGCTCGACGGTGGCAGCTTTTGTATCTTTTTTGAGGAATCCACCCATTCCGAAAGATTTGAGATTGTTTTGGGAGCAGTTAAGTTGCGTAAATCCCTAAACCTATCCCAATCCGTGACCATCACTTTTCCGAACGAGGCTTTGTGTGGTGTTGTGTGAAATGATGTAGATATTATGTAGTGATCACTACCTAATGCGTGGCCTGTGTTAGTCCACTGAGCGTCCTTAATGTTTCTAGCTAAAGTAAGATCCGGGGAGGTATCCACGCTGACGCTATTGCCTATGCGTGTGCATTCCTGTGGGTTATTAAGGATGGAGAGCCCTAGATTTTGTACTGTTTCTCATAGTTTAACCCCCTTAGGGGTTGCTTTCCTCTATCCCCCTGTCTGGTGTTACGCGTTAAAGTCGTCAACAACCAGCAACTGGAGTGAAAGCTGGAGTGAATTCCAGTTCCTGGTCGTCGGGGTCGGAGGGGAATGTCCGAAGAGAGAGCGCGCGGGCGGCGGCGTCAGCTGTTCATTTCCCTCAAGGCCCATGTGATCAGGAGCCCAAACGATACGCCGGTGAGTGGGGTCCCCGGTGTAGACGCTGTTTTGGAGAATGCGGTAGGCTAGGTAGGGTACCCAGCCCTGCTCGACGTTCCGACAGGCCCCTCGCGAGTCGGAAATAATTGTTTCTGAAGTCGGATCAGACGCAGCCAATGCAATGGCGACCTCTTCAGCGTGTGTTATATCACGGGCTCGGAAAGTAAGTAAAGTTGGTAAATTGGTTTTGGAGGAAAGGAAATGGTGCTGCATCTGTCTGACATATCTCGGCGGACTCCTGAACCGCGCCGTGAGGAAAGGGAGGGAGGTGGGAGTGAAAGAAGAAAGAGAGAAAGAGGTGCTGTAGTGGAGGTCTCCAGAATAAAGTAAGGCCGTTCACTGTTTTGGAATGGTGGATGACTGCGGCCGTGTGCCATCCCTTATGGTGGGTGCCGGAGGCATCAACGTAGAATACATCGGGTTTTGATCCACAGTGGCGTGCCAGGGCTTTCGCCCACGCCAGGCGCCGGCCATTATGGTCCTCACGGTTCATGTTCGTGGAAAGAGGGTGCAGGTGGAGGGCGCATCTCCACTGGGATGGAATACGTGTGCGCCATGAGAGTGGTGTGTTGGATGTGTAGTCGGGCAAGGAGGCGGCGACCCGACGATGTCTTCGAGAGGCGTGTGCATTGGTTGGTCTAGTGAGCTTCCCGGAGCTCCCGAAATGTGTTCACCATGCCCAGCCCCAGGAGGCGCTTGTTGTAGGTGTTCGCTGAGAGGTCTAGAGCCAGCTTAATAATTTTGCGTAGGATGACTTCGAGTGAATCCTCGTCTTGCTTCCGCAGGTGGAGGTATTGAGTCGAATATAGAGTTCGACTGGTTACAAATGCATGCACCAGCCGCAAGGCGTCACTACATCGTAACCCCCCGCGCATGTTAGAAACCCGGGGGACCAAGGGGCCCACCTAGTCCCCCACCTGACGGAGTTGGGCCAGCGTTGTTTCTGATCGTCTGTGTCGATGTATAAAGAGCCCCAGTACCCGGACATTAGCACTTTCAGGGATTGGACCTGTCTCAAGAGACAATGAAATTTTGGCTGTACACTGTGGTGAGTGGCGTATGTGCCCAAATTGAGACTTCTGAGTGGAGCATTGGAGGCCGCAGGGGCGAGCATAACGGTCCACTATGGTCGCCGCCTCCTGCAGGTTGGCCTCAATGTCTCCGAGGGAACCCTGTGTGGGCCACAGGGTGATGTCATCGGCGTACAGCGCATGCTGCACACCGGCGACAGCGCCCAGCCAGGCGGGTAGGTGCATCATAGCCAGATGGAATAACATGTGGTGTGCCCCTTGCTTCAAAATGAAAAAGGCCATGCTCCTTGTCCTGGATTCGAATGTAAGATTGCCTGTCGGTCATAAATTGCCGAATGTACTGAAAGGCGTTTCTGCCGCAGTTAGTTTGAGAGAGGTGGGTGAGAATGATCTCGTGGGTAAAGTCGAATGCTCCCTTCAAATTCAAGGCGAGTGCGACCCTGTCATTGTGGGGGAATTCGACGGGGTCGAGAACAGCCCGATTGAGTTGTAGCAGGACATCCTGTGCAGATCTGTGTCGGCGAAACCAGAACATGGTTTCTGCAAAAAGGTGTTTGGATGCCATGAACTCGGACAACCTGTCGCGTAACATCGTCTCCAGGAGTTTGCCCACAAAGTAATGGCACGGAGGTTGTCCGTGTTGATGGCCTTGGCAGCTTTAGGGATGAAGGTGACCAGGGCGGTCATCCAGTCGATGGGGAGTGGCACTTCCCCAAGCAAGATTGAGTTAATGCAATTCAAAAAAGACAGGTAAGCTGGGTCAGGGATGTTGGCTAACAATTTTACAGTAATCTTGTCCCGACCCTGAGCGGTGCCACGTTTCATGTTTGCCAGGGCTGCCCTCAGGTCATGGAGGTGGAACAGTTGATCCAGCTCAACGTTGTTAGAGCCGGCATAAGAGTACGACTGCCCGCGGGGGTCCTGGGTGGTGCTCAAGTACTAGTCCCGGAGCTTCTGCGCCAACTGAGTGGTGTTGCCCTGAAAGCTGTGTATTGCTCTTTGGAGGTGTTTTTGAGTTTCCGTGCGTGTTTGCGTTTGACAAATTAGTGTGCGAAAGAGTCGCCACGTGTTCCGGCTTGACAATTCCGTGCGGCCGTATTGCATCGGGCCACCCGGTTGGAGTCGGCGAGTTGGGCCGCATACTCAGTCGCTCGGTCAATGAGCTCGGCGGTGCGAGGTTTAAGTTTCCGGTTGTGCTTTTGACGGCGCCACCGACGGACAAGGCAATGCCGGGCCTCCCAGAGGTGGGGCAGATGGTTGTCCACATCCGAGACCGCCTCTGAGATCTGAATTTGAGTTTCGGAGGAGCGAAGGCCAGAGTCCAACTGTTCGGACCAAGACTGGTAGCCGTGCTAATGTATGGGTGTCGCAGAGTTATAATTTTGCCTGTACTTGGTCCAATCTGGGAGTCGGGCTTGTGTTGTTGGTCGCGCGAAAGGATGGGTCCTAATCGTAGTGTTCATGAGGCAGTGGTCGCTGCCAAGCGTTTCCTCGGTGTTGGTCCAGTCTGCATGCTGAATGTTGCTGGTGAAGGTCAAGTCCGGCCATGTATCCCTAGTCACGGAGTTTCCTATACCAGTTGGGCGGACTGGGTCAGTATGAATAGTGAGGCCCAGCGTTGACGCAAGCTGCGCCAACTTGCGTCCCCGCTAATCTTCACGACAGTAACCGCACATCAGAGCGGGAGCGTTGAAGTCGCCCATAATCAGGAGGGGTCCCGACCCGCAATTCTCAGCGCCAGGCTAAACAGGCCCGCGAATGATTTATTCGGCAAATTCGGATTGTAGTATACATTGAGTTTGTGTAACGGTGGGTCCTGCTTGTGGAGTGGAAAGAGGAATACCATTACACAGGAGTCTTCAGGTGTCATGTAAAGTCGACCTGGTTGGCTGCATCATTTTTATTGACGCATAGACAAGACGAGGGGTCCTGCTGGAACGTCGTATAATTTGTTGGTACGGCGCCTTTCCCTCGCTCTTGGAGGGCAACCACGGCTGGAAAATGCTCTAAGGTTGAAAGGAAAAGCCGGAGGTCGGCCTGCTTGGAACAGGACCGGAGCCCCCGACAGTTCCATTGAGCAATCGTAATTGCAGCCTTCTGTCTACAACGATGAGGCATTAAAGGCTTTCGCCTTAAAAGCGTGACACCTCTACTGACAAGCTTCTGCTGACAGCCTTCTGTCGACAACGACGAGGCATTAAGGGCTTTCGGCTTAAAAACAAAAATACACGGCAGGCCAGCCCTCAGGTAATCAAGGATCAGGCGAAATGCCTTCACGGCGCCGACGTTGCGAGGTGCAAGGAGCCGGTATGCAGACGTCGCCGGCTCATAAACAGAATGTCAGAGCAGCGCGAAACTTGATTGGCAAAGGACGCCGCATGGTGATAACGTCGCCCCGAAGGGCAGTAAGCTGCACTCCTGGCTCCGGCGTGTTGAGCTTTCCCTGAACGACCGGGAGCTGCCACTGCTGCTTCGGCGTGAGTGAACAGGTTCACGTGGCGCACCGGGCTGGTCTCACGATTTTGTGCTGGGAAGTGTGGACAGAGACGCTGTGCCATAAAACGTTAAGTCCCCGACGAGGAGCACGTTACATGACAGTCGAATACGCAGTTAAACAAAATCACGTGTCTTCCCCCAGAGCATTAGTAGCTGAAAACTTTATTCCACAGAAAGGGAACGGTGTTAGCGCTAGGCGTCTTCAGATGCAGGTGGTGTTCCAGGTGGAAGATCCCACGGCTTTGCGCAGCCTCTTCGGCCCGCTCAACAAGCGCTAGCTGACATGATGGGTTGGAGCTGGACAGAAGCCGCTCCTCTGCACTGCTCGACGGCCGGGCTTTTTAATTTTGAGCTCTATCGACACATTCCCAACAGGGCCATGCGGAGTAGTAGAACGTAGCCATCTCTGCGCGTCTTGCATCAAAAAATAGTAAACATAAGCTACGACGTATCATTAAGACGACAAATAAAAAAGCAAACAAATATTTCAAGGTACGGAAGCGAACCAAAAGATGCATAATGTTTTGAACCAACAAAACGTGCCTAACATGCACCTCTTAAGTGAAAGTTGAAAGAAGACGAAAAGTGGCCGGAGAAAAAAGCATAACAAAACTGTTCGCCGACGATTACTTAAACTTAACCTGAGTAGCGAATACACGTCATGAAATTAACGTCATCCAATGCCTGCAAGTCTTACGTGACTGGTATATTCAGGGTGAAAATAGAAATTATTTCCTCAAATTGACTTTGCTCATATCACAAAAAAAAAACTGCGCTTCACGTTGAGTATAAAAAATGTGAAAACTGTTCCTCAAATGTGCGTACTTTAACCATTAAGGAGTAATTATTCATCGTGACCTGTACTGGCGCACTCATGTGGCATTTATTCACTAGACATTTATTCACCCATTTTTGAAGTATGCCTCCTTAGTTTGAAGGCGCCATGAAGAGTACTTACGGCACAAACTTGAAATAAATCTTGAAACCACAGCGCTTTTCGTCTGTTCGCGTTATCGGGGAACCGATTCTGTGTCAGGCATTAATAAATGATGCGATCTGGAACTGTTATAAACACGACGAGAAAAACAGTGGTTGAAATTGTTTTAGGGCGCAGCTCTTTGGCGCCCGGTCCTACGTTTCCCGGCGTCGCCGCGGCCATTGTAACCATCTCCGCAGCCGGGGCAGCGCACTCCTCTAGTTGCGTTAAAGTTGCGTGAGCTCCTGGCGCCATCTCTCGCGACCTCGCGATAACTGACTTGCTCTTTTTGCTCCTCCTCTAATGCCACCCCTGTACGGCGGCAATCAGAGCGTCGGATCAGTAGCGGCAGAAATGAGCACCGCCCGAGCCGAAACGCATAGTCGCCGCTGTTCTCCACTGCGAACTACCTGCTTATGTTAATAGTCTCTTCTCTGCCAGTTCTTTCTGAGCCATGAGGAGGCAACCGGTTGAAGTCCTTCGCCTGTCGCTGGTGCTAAACGAGCTGCCAGAGCAGACGCCCAGCGCCGTCGCCACCAGAATCCAGAGGTGCCTGCCGCCGAAGCAGAAACTTACCGTCGCCGCCGTCGAATTATTTTTCTCAGCCTATCGAAAAGGTGAGACATCTGATGCACTGCCCTCAATTTCCCATTAGGAATTAAGGTAATTATTGGCAATTTTTTTTTTCAGGTAACTAGAAACGAAGCAAAAACAACGGAATAACACATATTCAGCCTCCTATAAAAGGCAGCTTGCGTTTGATGCACAGTGCATCAATACAGCGTTATCATGTACGCCTAGATGGCTTCCAAAACTCTTGTTTCCTTCATGTATTAATTTGTGGACTGGCCTTCCGGACTGACTACACATTAGCAGCACACAATGCCAAAGTGTTTGAATGTTTTTTGGCATTGTACTCTGGGCATTGAAAGAAGCAACAATATCTTGTATCCCCTACTGTGATTTTACCCATGTTTTTTCTATGCATTGCTCTCTTCGTGTTGATTCTTTGACCATATTTCTAAATGCTTTATTGTCGGTGCCTGATATTATTGTCTTTAATTTGTTTTTTGACAATTTCTATCGAGTAATGGCTCTGAATTGACGGCTACTGTATCTCTTAATAAAATGAACTAATAAAAATGTATTAGCGTGTGAGCTGCAAGGCAGCTAATTTAGAGCAGAGTAGCGGTCAAGGGAAACCTGGACACCGCACCCAGCCGAAAAGGTGTCGAAAGATGTCGATAGAGTACAACCGGTTTCAAAGCCCTATGGCTCGCCAAGCAGCGATCGAGGCAAGAGGCGCTGCCCAACACATGGGAGGGAAGCACGTAAACGTGGTGGAACGCAAATCAGCAAAAGCGTCAAGTGAGGCCGAGTGGACGTCCAGCCGAAAGGGAAACAGATTGGCGAGTTCCCTAAACCGCAAAGGAATCGGAAAAGTGCAAGAGTGCTCCCTACCACGAAGAACAGGAGTGGAGGTTGTTGGTGAAGCGTGCAGCTGGGAAGGAACCGGGCCGACGTCTGAATGCTCCTGCTACCAGCACGAGTCCATTTTGATTCCGCATGCCTTTACCGGAATGCATATTATGCTTATACTACCCCGGACGAGGCGAGAGACAATAAATTTATGTCAAAACACAGGCAAATTGTGTCAGGAATTCTGGTTGGAAAACATGCGTGATTATACATAGAATATTTATTAAATACGCGTGCTCGGAATTTCGTCTCAGGTTCTTCAGCGTATTATTTGTTAATGCTGCCGGCTCTTGGGAGCGTGAGCAAGCGTTTGCACAGACTGCTATTACTTGTAGTCGTAAAAATAAAGCAGCAATATTGACTACCAGAAATACTTTTACTCGGTAGTGGAAAACAAAGTAATTAACCACGAAACATTTTGCCGAACTTCGTTTATTTTGTTATCTATGTAGTATCTGTGTGGTCTTCGTTTATCGGTGTAGTCTCCTTTTATTATCCGTGTAGTCCCCAGTAGCACAAACGGGGCTCGGAATTGCGGGACCTCGTGGGCCCGACACGGGCAGCCCATGGTTGCCCGATGTGGGATATGTGCGGGGTTTGCAACTCGGCATCGCGCGGGACCCAGCCCAGTGGGCTTGCTACACAGGACCAGCAGGGGACCGCTATGGTCTGCATGCATAAAAACGATAAAGGGGGCTTTCCTCGGTCCTTTGTGGGACCGATAGGGGCAGTAATTGGCTTCTCAGAGGGGACCTCCAAGGGGGCTTAGGCGGCTTTGCAGCGGGGACCCACATTGGCTAGCCCAAGTCCGGCCACATGGTCTAACCCATGCTCGGCCCACGTGGGCTAGCACCAGCGCTGAATTCAGCGCTGGTGTGTGTGTCTTCTCTCCTTCTTTGTCTTGGTGTGTTCGCGCTGTTGAACCACCATTATGAATATACACTAATTAGCCCAATCTGGACTTCTTACACAGGCAAAACAGTCCACTTTTGCTTCTCAACCGGTTTTCCTTGTGACGTTCGCTCCACTGCCCACTTTCTTCTGCTTGTTAGAGACACCTCGGTGCGCGCTATCTTTTTCCGATTGAACAAGAAACACGAGCTGTGATGTATTCAGGGAAAGGTCTATTGGACAGTCGCAGGTATTAAGCGACAGCGTAAGGAGCTCGTTCAGGTGAAATCCCGGCTGCGCCCTTCGGAAAAACCCACAATTCCTGTAAATAGAAAAAGAAAATCGCCACACTGCGCCAGGTGGGCAAGTAACGCTTATGCCACGAAAGTTTTTTGTTTGTTGTTTATTCCCGTAGGCCACAAAGGGTAATTGCTTCAGGCGTGTTTGAGGGACACCCATTTAACGCGTGGCCGGGTGTATGGCTTGTAACCTGTGTTTGGGATGTGTTCTCGTTTGTCCATAATGAAAAAAAAAACAAATATTGGTGTGGTCTATGGGGGCTTAAAGTTCTAAAGCGACTCAGGCTATGAGAGAGAGAGAGAGAGAAAAGGACGGAAAGGCAGGGAGGTTAGCCAGGCGATGCCCAGTTGGCTACCCTACACTTGGGGAGGGGAACAAAGGGGAAAAAAGTGACAAGAGCGGCAAGGAAATGAGTATTCTAAGTGTCCAGCGACCACTATGTCACAGGGACAGAAGGCTAGGAGGCTATGAGGGACGATGTAGTGAAGGGCTTCGGAAGTATCTACCACCTGGGGTTCTTTAACGTCCAAAGACATCGCACAGTACACGGGCCTCTAGAATTTCGCCTTCATCGAACTTCGGCCGCCGCGGCCGGGATCGAACCCGCTTCTTTCGGGTCAGCAGCCGACAGCCGTAACCATTGGGCCACCGCGGAGCCAGACAAATATTAATATGCAAATTAGGCTTCAGGAATTGGACGGAATGAAAAGGGGTGTTATGGTGCTTCAGTGTACAGGAACAAATGGTGTGCATGTGTAGAAGTGGCGTAGTATGCCGTGCTCTGTAAGCTAGATAAGGATTGATGATAGGTAATAGATAATTGGGATTGTAATCGACAATCGTTATCGGTAAAGTTATTGCGGATTGGTAATCGATAAGAAATAAGAAAAGGAAAAAAGAGGAAAAGGAGCTACCGAGAATCTCACACAGCGGAAGTTGTACGTCACATTACTTAAAAAGAGATAATGCGTGTAAAAGAAGGCAGGACGAAAGAGAAGGCACGGACAAGCCAGGCATCTCATTACGCCTGGCCCTGAGAATTGGCAATGCTCAGTATCGTGAATGCACGTCACGCCTTTCGTATTTGAATGAATATTGTGTTGAAAATGTGTGTCGTAACATTGTTGGTGTGTAAACAGGTTGCTCGAACGATTGCAATGCTTGCTTGGTCATCCTCCTTTATTGGTCATCCTCCAGGGCCTTGAGCCGCTCCCCCTCAGGACACTCGTCGCTCACTATTCACGATAAGCCTGTGTAAAGAAAGAATACACACCACAAAACTAATTTTAGTCTTGTTACCATGACGGACAAGAAATTTCGGTATGTAACTGAGAGAAAATTTATTGGTATTTTGTCTCTCTACGCTGTGCAATCTACAACTGGCTGGTTGAAAAAAGACACTGAACAACTAGAAAGTTTCTGTTGACGCCGAGCATATAATCGAGACGGCGGCAGTACTCACACAACAGTGATTTCAAATGCGTACTTACGTCCTCGCAGCACGACATCCCCGTCATAAAATCCGCCTTCACCGCCGTGGCCTCCACCGCTCAAATGTCAGTAAATGTTACTGTTCACCACTCACGTCTTTCGGTGCGAAGTTATTCAACACTGAGACAAGGACGACAGGGTCCCACTATACTTGCACTGGACGTACGCATGGAAGGCGATGTCATCTTCGATCGTGGATTGATCAAGGAACACGAGGAAAGACACAAAAAACTGTATAACACGAATTCAACGAGGACTAGCGAGTGCCAGCGTGTATTCGCAGCTACCTTCATCCCTTGACACTCAACCCAACCGCAGGAAAGAAAAATCAATTACAAACAAACGCAGGAAAGGCGAGGGAGCACTTCTGCATAACGTCACCGCGGAGCGACCGGACACCGTGAACAAGTAGAATCGGAGCCCCCTCTCCACTTCATGGAAGCGTCGCGGGGAGTGTGGTCGGGAGGGCGGCTTAAAATGTTCGGTAGTGGGTTGTAGAGTGAGTGCATCCGCGCCATTTCGGGGAAGGGGGCTGGGAGGGACAGGACAGACACAGAGGAGTCCTGGGGGAAGGAACAAAAGAAGACAGAAAAACCAGGGTTGAGCAGTTTTTTTTTTTTGAGAGCGGACCCAGGAAAAGTAGGGAAGGCGGTGGTGAGAGGAAAGAAAAAAACTTGAAAAAAAAGTTTTCGCAAAGACAGGTTACTCGTGTGACGTTTCTACAGGAGTTTGTTTTTATTTTGTTCTCTCGAGCCCTGTTCATTTTCGCTAGCCCGAATTGTCGCCCTTTAGGAAACACCCCAAGCTGCCGGCTCCGTTGAATTAACCTTTTCTTGTTCGTCGATAGAAATGTTCTGGACGATTTGTGATTAGTATCTCTTCCTGATAGGGTGAAGGGTGGGGCCGCTCGCGATGGCGCTTGGCCAAGTTGCGTTATCAATGCGCGATCATTTGACGAAGAAGAAGCGCAAAGAATGCCTGCACAAAAACCAAGAATTTTGTGTCTTGATCGATGGGTCGCTACGGACTGCTGCTAGCGGAGATAAATAAAGCTGCTGCAATGAACGCGACAGTAACAAACCTTTTGCAGCCTCTGGCGCAATCGCCGGAAGCTCGCTATGTTCATCAATCAGTCGTTAATTCCATGCGCCAAATGTTGCATGTAGACAACGAAAGCGCTTGCTGTGCTGGCGTAATTGAAGTGCATTGAAACAAGAAAGAAACCTTATGCTGGCAGCTTTCTCCTCGGTGACCGTAGCACAACAGAAAAAAATACAATGCGATAAACGCAAAAGAAGCACCAACAAATCTCAGAAGCGGGTTCTTTTGTTATTACGGCGTTCAAAGAGCAGCTCTTCGTCAGAGTGAAACGTGCAAGGTCTTGTTATTTGGGCACGCTTAACCATTTTGCCTCTGATGTAGGATATGCAGGCAGACTAAATGCGCGAATATCAACTCTTCCCGTGTACAACTAATGTACGTGGGACTGTCGATAGGTTTTGCCCGGCAACTCGCTAATGGCGCATGATGTTTCTGCACTCTGAAGCACAGAGTAATCTGCGGAGGATTTACGAAGGCTGCTGGCGGATATATACTAACCGTTTGCCCGCACACACTGCATGTTTTGCTACTGCGCAGCTCACGCTTAGCCCTTTTCTACCAGATATGTACGATACAGGCGGGGAAGATGCTGGAATCGCAATTGTGCCCATGCCTAGCCCATATTTTTTCTATGCAGGACCATGCAGGCTGCAGGCGGGAATACTGATGCTAGCCCCCAGACAGATAGCCCACACAGCCCAATTGGCTCCGTCAGGGCGCTGCACGGGCAGCCCCTGCTGGGTGTGCCCGCATTTCACCGTCATGTAGTCCCATCTTTTATGCACACGAACTGCACGCAGCCCATGCTTACCCCTTGCATACCCGATTTAGAATACAGGCGGTGAAGACGTCGGAATGGCAAATGTGTCCATGCCCATCCCACGCGGGACCTTCGCCGGTGTTGCTAGGACAGCCCAAACTGCATGCCTGAAACGTTTGGCCACTGTGAAGCCCATAGTTTAGCCCCTGTATTTCCTACGTGGGACCCTTGTAGGCTGAAGGTGGGAATACTAGCTCTTTGTCCACACAAAAACACTGCGGCTCCCTCACGGTGGTGTACGGGCAGCCCCTTTTGGGGTTGCGCGCGCTTCACCATAATAGAGCCCGCATCCTAGCCCGCGTGTATCTGCGGTGGGACCTAGGTGGGCTGCCCAGTCTTTTTAAGCCCATGCCTAGCCGACGAGGGACCCATTCGGGCACGAAGTGGGCAGTCCCAGCGTTTTGTGCCAGCACTGCGCCCCCGGGGGACCCCTGTGGTTTATTGCGGGCAGCCACCAGCCCTCATTGCCCATGCCGGACCCGCATGGGCCCGCCACCTTGCGCTACTGGGGGTCTCTACATTCATTATCTTGTATAAGTTACCTCCTGTCAGTGCAAAGAAGAAAAAGGTTAGTCCCCACTAGGCTGTACGCACCATGTCTGATATTCAGTAATGTATGGGCCATTAGTAGTAGTCGCTAAAAAAAGCCGCCAACTAAATCCTGGATGCAGCAGAGCTTTTTTACATTTCGGATTTCAAGAATGTCGTCTTTGAATGCTAGCGAATGACAGAAGATAGAAACGCCGTTGTTATCACTTTTTGAACACATTTGTGCAAAGAATAACAAGTGAGAAACTGACTGTGCCGTATACACGATGTAGCTTTGATGACTAACCAGCAGACACTTATTATTACAGAGTAGTTTGAGACGCTGTCCAGATTATTGCAAGTAGCAGTGGTTAGTGTTTTCACATAAGTTAATCAGCTGGAGTTCAATACACTGCCAGAGTATTAGCATTTAACTTGCGAGAACATTTATTCATCCCGCGCATTTCTTAAGCTGCTTGAGATGCTACGTCTCCTGGTGCGGCTGTATATCAAATTCAGGCAAAATGATTTTCATAATGCATGCCACCGTGAACACTCATATCTTGGTCATAGAGTAACACATGTGGTAAAAGACACTAGTGTTAACAGCGCAACCATTTTAGTCAAGTATATATTCACTGGCTATTACTTTGGCTTGCGTGAGCTTGTTTCTTCGGAAAAGTACGTATTTGAGTGAAGACGGGATGGTTAACATTGTACACATATGGCGTCTATGGCGCGCATTCTGCTTCTCGCATGTATTGTTTCGTTTCTGTTATCTTCGCGCGAAATTTTACCTATCAAAAAATAGATGCATTTGTTATTGCTTAAAGACATCGTGACCAGAAACTCCAGATTATCATTTTATACTGGTGGTTCAACTGCGTCAACACGCAGTTGAACCACGCAATTCGACTCGCATGAACGCGAACTAGTCAGCGGAAAAGAGAAAACCTGCAAATCTCTGTCCGCTGTGCCACTGCAGCACTGTGCTCCTGAAAATCACTGCCGCAACCCTATTGAGTTGCACCATAGGCGAAGCGGCTGAACGCATGTGGTGGACGCGAGTCTCATCCCGGCTGACTGCGTTCCTTTGTCTGGATGATTAAGGTCAAAAGAGCTACTACTGGGGATAGTTGGAAATAGAATCTTGAAGGTATTGGTGAGCGCTATGAAATACGGAAAAGGGACGGAAACTTAGAACGTCCTGTGTGTCCGTCCCTTTTCCGTATTTCATAGCGCTCACCAATACCTCCAAGATTGTCTGGATGCCACCGCAATCCCGCCTTTATCGGAAAAAGCCGGGATCGACGTCAGCGGGCAGTGGGCGCTCGTGTTTAGAAACACTGTAATGAAAAGCTGTGGCTTATAGCTAATCAAGAAACGAGGCCTTGAAAACAAGCATATCAGATTCAACCCCACTTTACATTTCGGGGAATTGCGCAGAAAGCCAGTGGCTACGTAAATCTGCATCTGAGGCCCAATGGCGGTAGAAACAGGCGGCAGGTTAAATCACTCAACACTTATTATGGTGGAGTGGCAGTGAGCCTGAGTTGTTTGCGGATATAGCTCCTTCGAGATGCACGCAGAAATTGCATGTCTGCGAGCCATCTATATAACAATGGAGGGGCTAACGCCTATAAGATGCCGCCTTCTTTTCCGCTTGTTTGTGCGCCCTTATCTGCGATCCTGATCGTCTTTCTGCGAGCTCACTGACTGCGGTATGCATTGCAGGCAAATTCTTGTTGGTTGATTCAGGAAATATGGTTGTTGCGGTACAATGTAAAAAACTTTGCATCCTTAAGGGTGCATTTGCGTGTCCATAACTCATATCCTTGCACCCTCCCAAAAGGGTGCAAAGGATGTCCGTCGCACCCATCGTAAAGGTGCGATCGTTACAGTTACACCCTTACTATTTGGTTTCAGGTAACCAAAAAGTAAAGGCGCGACTGTAACGATCGCACTCTTACGATAGTGCGACAGGCATCCTTTGCACCCTTTTGGGAGGGTGCAAGGATATGAGTTATGGACACGCAAAAGCACCCTTAAGGATGCAAATTTTTTTACATTGTACCGCAGCAACCATATTTCCTAAATCAATCAACAAGAATTTGCCTGCAGTGCATACCGCAGTCAGCGAGCTCGCAGATAGACGAATGCGTGTGGTGCGGAGAGATAGCCACCCTCACCACTCCACATGGCGCTGTCGGGCGAGCCCGATAAAGCCCAAAGTTACAAACCGGTCAGTCGAGCAGTGGGAGGAGCTTCTGTACAGCTCCGAGCCGCAAGATCAGCTTGCGCTGGTTGAGCGTGCCGAGGAGGCAGCAAGAACCAATGGGATCCTGTATCTAGGAGCACCACCTGCTACTCAAGACCCCAACCCCTAAACCCCGTCTCATTTTGCGGAATACAGTTTTATACTACTATACTACTGGTTACGTAAAAGGGTGCAAAGATGCTTGTCGCGCCCTTTTTCCGACTGCTTTAAAGTTTCATAGGTGTTTATTGCATTAAAAGGCGCTGATCAATTTTTTTTTGGGGGGGCGCACTCTTGAATGGAAATTAAACATTTCCTACGAAAAGCTGCCGACGACCTGTCTAACGTTGCGGAAACGTTACGGCATCTTTAACTACAATTATAATGCTGAGATGCGGGTCTCACGGTGTTTCTGCCGCCATGCTGCGGAGTCACATTTGTTGTTGTTTTTTTGTTGCTGCTGCGGAAAGAAGGATGAAAGGAAAGTGCACGGGCCTGCGACAGAAAGAAGGATGAAAAGGAAAGTGCACGGGCCTGCCGACTGGCTCGAGCCGAGCCACCACCACTGCCACGTGCAGATAGAGGAAAGTTAAAAAAAAATGAGAAGAAAGAGTGTAAGAACAGACGCGCATCGCAACAACCGCGTCCACCGAAGCGAAGACGCCGGCTCCAACAACAGATACCGGCATTATAAGAAAGGGGATAAAGACCGGACACTCACCTCAAATTCGTTGAACATGCCGGTGTGCTGCAGGAAAAAAGTAAAAAAAGTACAAGCATTTGTCTTTGTATCTCACTTGCAGGGTTCCCGATGGTGGCTACTTTGCGCCAAATTGGCTACTTTTAAAACCTGTCTGGCGACGAAGTTTAAGGTTGGCTCCCTGGATACTTCCTGGGTACTTTGAACTTTTATTTTGGCGTATTTACTAGCCATATTTTAAACTCGCAGCATTCTCGCCGGCAGGTTCGGTGCGCATCGAGGCACCCCTACGCATGGCTAGAGTAGCTATGTAGCTTGCATGCGCGCGCGACGCGACGCTAAAACTTCTCCCGGGAAAAGATTTAACTAGGCGAAGGAGCCGTGATAGACCACTGCTTCCAGTTCTTGAGGCATATGGCGATGCAACTCCTGCAGTGGTTTGCAAATGCCTTGCACTTTGGAGGCTGCATGCCATCAATCCTGACGACAAAGAAAGCACAAGCATGAAGAGCGGTGAAGGCATCGTAAAACTGCCGCTGCATTTTTTATGGATGTTCCCATATCGAGCTCGAGTCAGAAATTTGGCAACTGCAAACAATAGCGTGAACTTCATCACACATCATGTATGAGTTTATGGCACGCAGTGGCCGGTTCGTAAAAAGACACTTGTAGAGAATGACCTTTTCCACACCTATCTAAATAGGGCACAAAATTTTGTCACTTTGAGCTTCCAACTCAGATGCCTGGCAAGTGTTCGCCTGTGATATTCTTGATGAATAAATGAATACGGAAGAAAATGAACCTCGACTGGCTTACGGCGATTGCACGAATCGAGTTAGTCCTACGCCTGCAAGGCTAAAGCAGCTTTAATGTCCCACTGGGCTGTTGGCTAGAACGTGACAAAATCGTTCTCGCCAGATCACACTACCTATATGCAGAAAGCATTTAATAATCCATCTATTTGCAACGTACCTGTGCCTTAGAGACCAAGAAAAAGTGCTAAAATGTTGTGTTCCTTATTCTGTTTCTTGCGTTGATTTAAACTGCTAACAGTTATGGTTCTTTGACTACAGTCATGCTCCTTACACTGCTTCAATTCTATTTGGCTACAAATTTGGCGCCAAGATTGAACGGCGTGGCTACATTTGGCGACTTTCAGCTCACGTTTTGCTCCTTTTAAAATGTTCTCAATGGCAACCCTGCTCAATTGCGGCCTTCACCACAAGTAAACAGCCTATGCGGTTCAATTCCGGCCCACGTTTTGTGGCTGACTCCATAGCATCACCAGTGTTCCATCGGCGTTCCATCCGATCTCATCAAGTTAAGAAGATCAATCGCGCGGGCCGTTCAAAAACATGGGTTATAAAGGCCTCAATAGACATCTTAGAAGCGCTCACACAACGACAGCTAGTGAGAGAACTGGAGGGCACAAACTGTAATCTATTGTTTTTCTCAATCCTTCTTTCTGTTGATTATATTTATTCATTAATGTTCAATAGCTTTTCAATTAATTAATCGATAAATTCGTTATTGGGGTAAGCGCTCTATGTTCCAGTCAATGAGGAATAGGATCACATAGACACTGTCACCGTTTCTTCAGCAATGCTGGGAATTTGAAATGGGGTTTGCCATTCCGAATTCAAGGAGCTATCGAAGCTGCATTCCGCGGAAACTCAAGATAGCTACAACTTATTTTTTCAGATTTGTTCTGCCGATTCCAGCGGAATCACTTCAATTACAGATGTGCGTGGGGGGCAGGCGAACGTACTTACTATTGTGACGGAGTCTACGGTGAAATTATCTTCTATTGTCACAATGCAAGGCTTGTGTATGTTCCCGCCCTGTACATTCGTTTCGGCGTCTATCTGACCGTCACCAGCGGATGCGGTAATAAGGTTCTCCATGACTTCAAACGTTATCATCTCCGGCTGTTTCTTCCCTGGATCAAGCTCGAAATGTTCGAGCGAAATTTTTTTCTTGGCATCTTGGTCGTATTCGTGTGTGGAAAATTTTATTCTGGAAAAAACATCAAAAGAATAAAAACGTTTTATCATGCAGAAGGAATACTATAAAATTTTTCCTCAGTCATAGATGACTAAAGTGTTTCAAGTTAAACTGTTTCAAACCGCGGATAATTCTTTCCGGTATTTCGGTTGTGCCAGTTCTGCTCGTGTGCTGTCTTACAATATGTAAATATAATCAGTAGCCGGTTAATGGGAAACCGGAGTTCCCTACGCAAAAGCACAAACAATGGCTTATCTGACATTTGCAACATCGTTTCAGGTGTAGCGAAAGGTGGTATGTTGGGGCCATTGCTGTTTTTTCTCTATTCTAACGATATTGTCTGTATTAGTAAACTTCCAACTTTCGTCACTTACGCTGACCACACCACTTTTTTCTTTAGAGCTGCACAGTTGCCAGATCTCAAAAAAACAAGCCAAAAATTGTTCACAGTTGCTCCTAAAATGGTTTGAGAGTAACTTATTAAACATAAACACCGCCAAAACGACGGCTCTGGTTTTCGGGCCCCGTAATAAGTTGACAAATATGCCACCGCTCTGTTTAAGGATCGGTAAGGCACTTATCGAAACGGTCCCTGCGGTGAAAAGCTTAGGTGTTATTCTTAATGACAACTTCAACTGTAATGATCCCGTTGAAACGGTGTTGAACAACCTGTCAAACGTTGTCGGCATTTTGTGTCGACTGAAATATTCATGGCTAAGAGTATTGAGAAGATGTTGTATGGTCCACTGTTTAATTCTGTTATAAATTATTGCTTTTTGGTGTGGGGTACCACGTCTTTTACGAATATTAACCGCTTGTATCTCCTTCAAAATAAAGCAATTCGAAATGTAACAACGCTCCTTGACTAGAGCACACTGAACCGATTTTCAATGAACTTCGACCTATCCGTTTGCCACAGCTATACGAAACTTTAGGGTGGTGTAAAGCCTGCGTTGATAAAACTTTTTCTCGAATGATAAAGCTGTCAGCCTTGCAACGCGGAGAATTAAAATACCCTACGCGAGCGATATTAAAATGGTATGTACCAAAGATAGCAACAAATTATGCTAGTCAACTTTTGAGCTACACTCTCCCATGGCACTTAAATAAGGAGTCCGAAATGATGAACACCTAATACCAGATTTGTTATATTTGTTTCTTTTGTTTTCCGAAAGTGCCATGTTTTGTAACACTACAATGCCTCTGTAGGGTGCGTCGGCCTTGTCAATCCTTTCCATTTTCTTTTTGTCGGCGGACCGAACATCGCCATCATATTTGATGAAATGATTCTGATTCTGATAACATGATAGAATTTACCCCTTGACGTTTCTCTTTACCCGCCGCGGTAGCCGTTTACTATTTTCCTTCTATTTTTGCAATTTTGGAAAGATGGCCCACATTTTCTTATTGAGCAAGGCTATTGAGGAAATTGTTTAATGTTTTTTTTTTGTTAGATAAGGGTTTTTCTGAAATTAGAGGGTTTCATTTCTGATCTCGAAATGCTCTCAAAATACGCTTTGTATATCAGACACGGTAACTTGATCAGAAAACTGTGCTATAAGCTCTTGAGAAGATGTGAAGGAAGGAAAGATGTGAAGCTATGTGGTGGTTTGGTGCGGCGAAGATTTTATAGCGCAAAACAAAAAACTACAAGGCCGCATTAAAGAGGGAACATTGATGACAAATCAATTATATTGTTGTGTTGAGTAAAATTCTATCCCCTGCTCTTTTTTTTCTGTTCAAGAGTACCTCGGATGAAAACGCACATTTAGACCTGAGCCAATTGTATTGAGATATTTTTCCGCCTCTATACGGAAACTCTCTACGGGTGCACCAAATATTATTCGGTGCCAGCCGTTTTCACGTGAATCACTGTGTAGCCTAGCCACCCTGAAAAATCTTCGTCGACGCAGGGTAGTCTATTGGAAAACTCTATTTATTTATTTATTCACGTTGCCTCACAGGCTCCAAATATGGAGTATTGTGTGAGGGGGGATTACATAAATAGGGGTAATAACAGGAGCATGAATGACATGATTATATAATGCTGATTGACTGTTAGTACTCATTAAACAGTAAGAACATCATTACACAATGCCAACTGACTGTTAGTACTCACCATAAAACAATAAGAACATCATTACACAATGCCAACTGACTGTTAGTACTCACTATAAAACAATAACATCATTATACAATAGTTATTGACGCGTCAGTAATTAGAAAAAATGGCTGTTATTTCGGTCCTAAAAGAACCTGGATAACAAATATTGACGATGTGTTCCGGAAGACCATTCCAGTGAACAATAGTCTGCGGCAAAGCGGATGAATTGAATGCAACGGTTTTACCTGAAAGGCGTTGGAAGCTGAGATGGTTGTTTAAACGGCGCGAGGTGCGGTGAGGTTGCCCAAGAGGTAGAGTCGAATGTTTAGTACTATAGACTATTTTGTGAAATAAGCAGACTAGGGCAATTAATCTTCATGATTGCAAAGTACAAAGAGAAAGCGATAATTTAATGTTTGTGACGCTTGAGTGACGGTCATAGTTTCTGGAGATGAAACGCGCAACACGATTTTGAACTCATTCAAGGGAGTTAATTAAATAAGCCTGGTGAGGTGACCAAATGGATGATGCATACTCGAGTTGCGGACGAACAAATGTTTGATAGGCGAGCTTACGGGTAGTAGCAGGAGTTCCATGAAGATTCCGTTTTAGGTATCCTAAGGTCCGGGATGCTTTAGCTGTTATTTTGTGTATATGAGTGGACCAGGACAAGGTACATGAAAAATGGACACCGAGGTATTTGTAAGAAGACACCTGAGAGACTAAGCTGTTATCGAGCATGTAATTGAACGACGAGTTAGATTTTTTGCGGCTGAATCTTATTAACCTGCATTTTTCAGTGTTAACTGACATTTGCCATGATGAACACCAAGCGGTTACATGATCGAGGTCCCTTTGAAGTGCAAGATGATCTGCAGGTGATCGGATTTTGCGGTAAATTATGCAGTCATCTGCGAACAAGCGAATGGTTGATATAATGTTGGATAGCAGATTATTAATGTAAATCAGGAACAGCAACGGGCCCAGGACGCTTCCTTGAGGAACACCAGATAGAACATCGCTGAACGGAGATGAGTGGCCGTTAATAGCTGTGAACTGTTTACGAAAAGAGAAGAAATTTCTTAGCCATGAGGTTGTTAGTCAGTCTAAGTTGAGGGAAGTAATTTTACCTATTAAGCGTGAATGCGCAACGCGGTCGAATGCTTTTGAAAAATTTAAGAATATGCAGTCTGTTTGGAAGTTCTCGTACATATTGTGTAGTAGCTCGTTAGTAAATTCCAGTAGTTGAGTCTCACAAGAGAAGCCTTTCCTGAACCCGTGCTGGTTAGAAAAAAAGAAATTATTACTATCTAGATGCTGCGCGACTGCTGATACGATGATGTGTTCGAGGATCTTACATGGGACAGATGTCAAAGATATGGGGCGATAATTTTGCGCGTTCGTTCTATCACCTGATTTGAAGATGGGGATAATTTTACCAATTTTCCAATCCCTTGGAATTTCACCAGTTGATAGCGACTGGCGAAAAATATGGAAGAGAATATTGCTTGAATGGATCACTGCGCTTTTGGGAATTTTTTGTATTATTGTCATAAATGCCAGCAGAAGTTGAAATCTTGAGAGTGTTTATTAATGCTGCAATACCGGAGATACTTATTTCTATGGGACTCATGTACTGGTAATCGGCATCTACTAATGGTGGAGTAGTGGAATGGTCTTCCTGTGTGAACACTGAAGAAAAATATTTATTAAATATAAGTGGGCATTCTTCTTCTATAACTGGAGCACCAGTGTTATCCAACAACGAAACAAGAACCGGAGTGTCAGTAGGTGATATCGTTTTCCAAAATTTTTTAGGGTTGTGTGTCATAAGGGATTGAAGGTCATGGGAATAATATGTAAGCTTTGCTTTGCGGATGGCACTACAATATGTTTTTTCGGCGGTTTTCTGTTTCTGCCATGAAGCCGGTGTGCCAAGGCGTTTGGCAGCTTTGAAAAGTCGTTTTTTCTTGTTTTTTAATGCATGTAACGTCCTGTTGAACCATGGTTTAGACGCGTTCGTGCGGAGGGTGAGCAGTGGTATATGACGGTGTACTAATTCCAGTAAACTGTTTTTGAACAAAACCCAGTTATCATTGGCCGAACGCTGAGAAAAAGTCGGAAGATATGTGTCACAAAAGGATTGTAACCCGATATTAATGGCATTGTAGTCAGCGCGGTTATAATCAAAAATACGTTTATGTGTTTGTGCACGTGCGCATGAAGGCTTGGAAATTGTGAAATTAAGCAGTTCGTGATCACTAAAGCCATCAGAATAAGAGATAGGGCTTATATTGTCTGGGACTGACGAGAAGACGAGGTCAAGCTTATTGTTTCCTCGGGTAGGTTTCTCGACTAATTGGACCAAAGAGAAATCGAGAGTTAGTTGAACAAAATTAGTGCCATCACGTGTTCTCGAACTTAAGCTCGGCCAGTCAATTTCAGGAAAGTTGAAGTCACCAAGTAGACAAATACTTGCTTTTGGAAATTTAGCTTTTGCTTCAGTTAGGTTATCATGTAGATCGGAGACGAATGATTGCGGACTATCTGGTGGTCTGTAACAAACTCCAATAAGTTGTTTGGAAGATGGCGATGTGATGCAAACCTACAAAATTTCTAATTTACTAGTAATATCAACGGGAACAGAAGTTATATGCTTTTTAGCAGCAATCAACACCCCTCCTCCCCTTCTGTCGCTCCTATCGTTTCTGTAGATAGTGAAACTGTCCATATCAAGCAAGACTTCATCGTTCCTAATATCTTTATGGAGCCACGTTTCGGTTAGTATTAAAATGTCGCATTCACAATTGTCAAGATATGAACAAAGTTCGATGCGCTTAGGAAGAATGCTGCGTATGTTAGTGAAAAGTAAGGAGAGCTGCGATTGCGCGGTGTTATTGAGGTAAGATGTTCGTTTTTTCCTGATGACACGTGTAGCCGAGCAACACCTTACCTATGCGGAAGATAGTTTTACGGTGTCAGTAGCGGCGTCGTACACGTAAACACTATCGTTTATTCTCAGCTTATCGACATTGAGCTTGTACGGAACTTTTTGTGGTTTGGCAAATTCGATCAACTTCTTTCTAGCCAGTCGTGTCTGAAAGGAAAAATCTTCGCGCACAGCGTAGTTAGTTCCTTTCAACTTGATGCCGTTCCCAATGATCTGTTGTTTGTCTTTAAAGAATGCGAATTTGACCATCACTGGCCTGCACTTTTCCGGGTCGTATTTACCAATGCGGTGTGCCCGTTCTATTTGCGATGAATCTACTGTAATGTCCAATTCATTCTTGCACAGGTCAATCACTTTTGTTTCAGCACTTGGCCATGTCTCAGATATGTCATAGGAAAGGCCGAAAAAAGCAAGTTGCAGCGTCTCAGCCTTTTTTCCGCGTCATTACAACGCGATTCAATAATTCTCAGCTGGTCAGAGATGACGCTGCAAACTGCACAAGGAGAATCAGCCGAAGACGCGGCGGGATTGTTTTTTAGATCTGAAACGTCCACTTCAACGCTGCGAAGTCTAGAAGACAACTGCTTCAGTTCAATGTCTACTGACGCTTGCCACTGCTTCAACTCTCTCAAATCACTTCGAATTCCATCTTGGCCGGATTCGATGCTTTGTACCGTCTCCAGCACAGTAGCCATGATGTCATTAGAATCAGGTCCGGGGTTTGTTTCCACATCTCCGGAAAGAATTAAGAGTAACCTACTTAAGCAATGTTGCACAGTTTCCTCGCATGCTTCTAGGGCAAATAACCACTCTTTGGAGCACGACACCAAAAACAAGCAGCGCTTCTTGCTTCTTAGGCAAATGCAATGATCAAAGTAACTCACCTCGAACAGTGAGCGCTCCATTGCCAATACGGCGTCGTGCCCTCCAGTCGGCCAGCAAACCCTGGCATCTGTATTTCACTGTTTGCGCTTCTAGCTCGAAAACTTTCCATTTTCATTTAATGTGGCATTGTAATCATTAGAACGACGAAAGCTTCTGATGGAGGCCAACATCAGCTTGTCTTCACTCCCCCTTCATGAAAATGGTTGCAATGCCACCTAGCGCACTTTTATCGCTCAAAGCGAATGCATTTCTGGCATCCACAGACCGCCCTACTACATTATAGCTGTTTCAAAAAGAACGAAAGTATCTGAATATAATATAACCCTTGTCGTGTTGCTGAACTTTATGCCCCGTTTTGATATGCGAAACCGAAATCTCACGTCGTTCGCATCATTCTACCCCAGCGTTATCGGAGGTTAAATGCTTGATATGACTTGCACTTATCCCTCCTTTTAAGCTCTAGACCATTTTCCTGTGTTCATTACGACCGGTCGGACAGTGATCCGCCGGGGCTGAACATCGCCATGCGCGAACGGAAAGCGGCGCCGCGGCTGTGGTGATACATCTGAGAAAAGGGCGACCACAACTGGCACTTCTGGCGACGCGCTAGCCGCATACCTTACCAGCGACGTCCTACCAGTGGCCAGTCCAGTAGCGCTACGGTCCAACGTTCTGCCTCCACTTTCATCCTGGGGCTTTGTTCTCTATCGCCGTCTTTCATCATCCGCTGTGCTCCGCGCTAGCTTACGCTTACAGCGAGGCACGCCGCTAAGTCTTGGAAAGGGTGCCTTAATGCACGCTCACGCTAATGGGAAAACGCGCGACGTAGAATGCTTCCCGCACTCGACCTCGCTCAGAAACTGGCTTTCCTGCGGCAGACCGGTTGGTCTCCCGCTCCGCAGAACGATCGGTCCAGGAGGAACTCTAGTGCGGAAGAACTACTTAACACGATCCCAGCCAAGAACCTCGTATGAAGCCTCCGAGTAAACCGGGGCTTTAAGTAAACCGGGTTAGTGCGGAGGCGCGTCCTGCAAGCTGCAGCCAGTGTGAGGAAGCTCGGAGGACCTGCGTGCCTGTTGGAGTCAGTGGTGGAGCGACCTTGAAAGTGACATCGACCAAACTTAGCAAAGAAACAGGTCACGCTCAAATAAAAAAAAAAAGTAGGCTTAGAGACAGCATACTGACGTGCGAGAAAGCGAAAGCGTGCCCGCTCACTTTGTGAACTCAATCAACGCGCGCCGTGGCGTGATGTAATCCGGTGCCACGCAGCTGGCAGTTCTCTCTGTGCATGACATCGTGAAGGCAGCCACCATCGTGCCTCGGCCCCCACTACTCCTCAAGGATATGACGCGATAGCTTTCTTTTTTTTTCAATTCGTGAATTCTGCCATGAGGCCTAAGTTGAGATCGCAGAGTGGAAGGTACGAAATAGAAAGTTAAAAGAACGATTGGAGACCAGTTTCGCCGAAGTAGTCGCAGAGTCTGTTGGTGAACTGGTTGTTCATATCCCATTTCACAATGTTACATTGGCGGTTCCATCGCAGGCCCACTTCCCTGAGGAGCCGTTTTCTAATAGGGGCCGTCGCTGGGCAAGTCCACAAGTGCCACACATCACACATGTTCGTTGCAGCGTTAGCTAATGGGTTAATGTCCAAATATGCAGAATTAGTTTTTGCCGACTTAGGTTCTAGGAGGACTCTGGTGTGGGCTAGTTTGTTCGTACTTTATACGAAACAGATTAACACAGTGCAGCAGAACGAGGGCAAAAAACACTGAATAGCGCCCTTCCTGTGCTTTGCGTTTCTTCTATGCTGTCCTTGTGCTAATCTGTTTCGTAGAATGTCGAAAAAGCATTCATAAATCTCTGGGAGTCCTCATACCTCTTCTGGCGTTCTGGTGCAGCGGTTAAGCGCTGTACCACTGCCATCAGATGGCTTCTGCAGTCCTTGGTTCGACTTGCGCAATCCAGGTTGTCTCGAGCAACCCCTACGAGCAGTAATTAATTTAGACACCACTTGCCAGGTTGCACGTGGCTGCCATCTTTAATAAGTACTATGAAGCGTTGACAATAACGCGTCGCAGGGGTGCGCTCACACGCTCAGGCGCGCACGAAGAGAGACGGGTTTGCGTTCAGTGGCGCAAGTAAGGCTTACGCCTTAACAAATACACCCGCTACTGGGTTTCGAACCTGGGGCGGCGCACACGTATCAGCTTCGCCGGCCTCTGCACGAGAGTAGTACCGCCGCAGGCGATCCCGCCTATACAACAGCCTCTCAACAACAGCCGCTCACCCTGTGGATTGCACACCGTCGTCTTCATCAACTTCCATCTGCGGCACGAATAGGTCACACCAGCTTAACGTCGATGAGAGCTGAACGAGAGTCTAATATCCTTTCCAGACGGGCCGATGACCAAGAAATTAGCAAACCAGTCTAAACCCCGGCTTTCGCATATACACCCGGTTTACCTACGTCGAAACCCTACCGCATTTTTCCCTTCCGCAGAAGAAAACAGCCAATGGGAGGTGACCTTGATGTCACGTCACTCACCTGCCGTCGACCGCGGCCACTACAGAACAGCGAGAAGACGACCCAAGGAGAGCGTGCGGAATCTGGTCCAAGCTCGCCTATGGAGATGCAGCAGGTGCGCGTCGATGGTATCACGTGATTGGCTATAAGAACAAACTGGCGTAGAGTGGGCAACTTTCCGCGGAGCTGCGAGGCGACGGCGCCGTTGATGAAGCTCTGCTGTGGGAAGTTTCTCGCAAATGTTAACGGGGCTTAAGAGCAGCGCTCTAAAGTACACCGCTTGCAATGTCGGCACAGGCATATCTGATCTGCTAGCGGCCAGGCTTTGGAGCTGTGCACGTTTAATTTTGCTACCAATGGGCCTACAGGGAGCCTACGCGGAATGTAGGAACATCGCCGCCTGCGACGATGCATAGCACGGGATACTGCTCAAGTGTGGCCAAAGGCGCATGGCTTGTTGTATGTCTTGCACGGTTATGCATCCTCTTAATCAGTCAACCATTTCAATACGTGCTTTCAGTCGAATGACTTCTCGCATTACATGAAAAAAATTGTCGTCCTATGAAACAGTGTGTTCTTTCTTCAATAACCGTTGCTGCATAAGCGCACATAATTCGCATTTGGTCAACTACGCAAAAGAACAGTATTTTTTTGTTGTTTACTATTGCCGCAGTAGAGGACATGGTCGTTGCGTCCAAGAGCGCAGCTTTTCTCACACAGACCCATTGCGCACTTGACCGGTGGCTAGAGTGGGAAGCTGCTCCGTGCGTCGGATTGAGAGCTCAGAGGACGATGGCAACAGCGGGGTGCGTGAAGCGCATGTTTTGAGCGCATTTCTGCGTCTCCTGCCCACTAATCAAATAATGGTGTATAGGCAAGAGTGTGCTCTACGCGAACCGCACGTTAAGCTGCTCGAAGCCACGATGAAAGCCAGTGTCGCCGCCAGAGGCAAGATACCGGTGGCTTTGTACGGCGGAAGGCGAGCGAGAATTTGTCGACCTGAGCAACGCTAAGCAGAGCAAACCCGGTAACAATGCAGAATAAATCCCGCAAATATCCGTTTGGCACTGCAATTCCCTCCTCAGTCTCGTAGCCCTTTCAGATAGAGTTCCATACGTCTTTCGTTGACAGGTAGAAATCATTTCGTCCGACGCGTTCTCGCTCTCTGCGGAGGCGGCTCCTACGTTCCTTGTGCGGCAGGTGCTCACTGGAACCTCGACTGGCGATGCGCACATTCGCGCGTGGTTAACAGTGACTCCCAAAAGCAAGCCAAATACACGAGTACGCCGGCTTCAGCATGACGCCGTCCGTGGGCAGTTACCAACGATATCAGTCGCAGATGTTGGATCGCGTCTCAGTTTGAACTGCCTTTAGGAGCTCATCAGCATATACTGATTGACCCAAACTACGAGATCTCAGATAAGTTGATTACCTGTGTGAGTACAGCTGCTCAAAATCAGCCCCCAGCTACGCTGCTCTCCCATGTCAATCCACGATACAATTCTGCCTACCTGGAGATTTATTATCACTCGCATGGTCCATTCTACTGGTAAATTATTTAAGCGTTGAACTTTTCACTACATATAACTTTTCGCTACATTTTCTAGCCCTTTTTTGTGGTTTCGCAAAGCGCTCGTAAAATTTTATCTCCTCACACCCTTTTGGTTTTGGACGTTGTGGGGAGAGAAGGCTGATACCAGGACTACGCAGTACGAAATAAAACAAAAATTTAAATTAATATTGTGCGGACACTTGATCCCCGTTTCAAGATTATGACGTAAAAATTCAGGGGGCACTTTGACTGTCTAAAGTGCGTAGAGGCGAAAGCGTTTTCCGCACCACTTTGACTGCTTCTGTGGCACTGGTGGCGTCACATGTAATTGAGTACTAACTACTAAGTGACGAGAAATCACTAATTAATGATTAATTACTGAATTCAATCAATCAATCAGCCTTTTATTTTCTCTATATTAGAGAAGGAGACAGGACTAAAAGCTCGAAAGCTTGACAGAGGTCCTGCCCCCTTTTTTCACGCTGGCATTGCAACAGACAAGCGGCAATAAATTCTGCGCTATACATTATAGCACAAAAGAAAATAACACACCTTGAAAAAAAAAGCAAAAAGTACCAACATAAATATACATGCAGCGTCATGACACAAACTTGTTCAGAAAAAATTTCTTAATAACGGTATTTGAATGCTGGAAAGGGTCAAACATTTCTTTGTTTAAGTTATTTAATAGCACTGGCAGCGTATACGAGATAGATTGCTGTGAGTAATATGCTCTAGGTGTAGGAACTAGCCACATTTCTTTATTTCTGGTTTGTGGAATATGGGTGTTTTTTGCAAGTTCTTCCAAATTACCAACATAATTTTCATTGCTCCGCGAAGCACTTTTGAAACTCATTAAAAGTCTGTGTTCGTGTAAAGCTAAGACTGGCAGAATTTCATATTTTAAAAAGAGGTCACTCGTAGGGAAACAATACGGAACACCAGCAATGCATCTCACAGCTCTTTTTTGGAGAAGATGTAACTTGGTCATGTTCGTGATACCGGTGGTACCCCAAACGATAATGCAGTATTGTAAGAGAGATAGAATTAAGGAGTTATACAGCAACAGCCTAATTTTGACAGGAAGAATGGTGCGCAGGCGCGACAATACTCCGACAGTTGAAGATATTTTGGATCTGATATAATCCACATGATCATTCCAAGTCAAGTGTTTTGAAAACACGACACCAAGGATTTTGACAGAATCCACTATCTCCACAGGATCATGGTTTAAACATACATTGAGTGGCCTAAACAATACCTTCCCTTTCGGCAAGTACAACACTATTTTAGTCTTTTTAGGATTAATCTTCAGAAAATTTGCTTGTGCCCATGTATTTAATGCATTAATTGTTCTACCTGCTTTTTCTTCAATATCATCTTCTGATTTCCCAGAAATGAACACTGAAGTATCATCGGCGTAAGATACAAATGTACTATCAGGTTCACAATGCACAATATCATTTAGATAAATTAAAAATAAAACGGACCCAATATGCTTCCCTGGGGAACTCCTGTGCAGATATTCTGTACTGAGGACAAGGATCTTTTAAAGTCTACATACTGTGTTCTATGGGAGAGGTATGAATCCATTAAGTCTAGTGCTTTTCCACGGATACCGTAGGTTTCCATTTTATGGAAGAGAATTTTGTGACTTAATAAATCAAACGCTTTTGTGAAATCTATGTAGATACCTGCAACTATTTCCTTATTTTGAAATTTATCTATTATTATTTCTTTTTGTGTAAGTAGCGCTGTTTCTGTGGATCGATTCTTTCGAAAACCGTGCTGAAAGTCAAGGAGGAGATCATGCTTGTTAAAAAATGACAGGACTCTGCCATGTAGTTACTTCTCTATACCTTTAGAGAATACCGGTAATATAGATATAGGGCGGTAATTTTGGATCAAAGATTTGTCGCCACTTTAAAAACCGGTATCACTCGAGCAGTTTGGAGTTCTTTCGGAAATACAGCGGTAGATAATATTAAATTGTAAATGTGCGTAATGACTGGGCATATAAGGTGAAGAACATGTTTAACGGGCGCTATTTGGAGGCCATTTGTGTCCACTGACTTGCTATTTTTAATTGTGTTTATACACGAGAAAACTTCTGCGCAGTTTGTCGGAGCAAAGAAAAGTGATGATGAACTGTTGCTTCCTTTCAAGAATGCAGTGTAATCTTGACTGCTGCCCATTTGATTCTGAGAAGCTTGCTGGATAAAAAAGTTGTTAAAAGTATCAGCTAAGCCAGTGTCACAAATACGCTTTCCCTCATGCTGAAAGTTATCAGGAAGATCAGGGTTAGATGGCCGTAATAAGGAATTTAATTTCCTCCAGATAAGGTCCGATCTTTGTTCAGTCGAGCTCCAAAATATATTTGTAAAATAAGCTTCTCGAGCGATCTTCAGTTTTGATGTAAGATTATTTCTGTACTTCTTGAATTGGCTAAACAAATTTGCATCTTTAATTTTTACAAACTGTGCGTACAACCTATTTTTATGTTTTATCATTTGGAGCAACTCAGACGTTACCCAAGGTTTCCTAGCCCTAGATGGCGCGTTTACTTTTTTTAGTGGAAAGTGCGCGTCATATACAGTTTTAAATGATGTGATGAAATTGTAGTAAGCAGTATCGCTACTATCCGGCTCAAAAACATTATTCCAAGTCTGTTGGCTAATAGCATGACAAAAGGAATCAAGGTTTTTGTTAGTTATAGACTGTGTATAAATTATTCGCTTTTTCCTTTTATTAACACGCACGGGCTTGTTAACTAGCATAAAGATTCCAAGGTGATCACTAATATCTGTGTAAACAACGTCTGCGGTTATTAAGTTAGTTTCAATATTTGTAATGAAGTCATCTAATAAAGACGTACTTTCTAAAGTCACTCGTGTGGGCTTTGTTGTTAAGCTAAAGAATCCATTCACTGCAATTAAAGAATGGAGTTCTTTTTGTGATTGTGAAGTTGAAAGCATATTTATGTTGATGTCACCATCTAAAACCATATCTATAGATTCGTATGATGCATAGCTAAAGATATTTCCGAGAAATGCTAAGAAATGACTTATGCCGCCAGACGGTGGCCTGTACATGACACAAAAAAGTTGGTTTGAGCTTCGCAGAGTGAGCACTTCGTAATCAGGAGTTGTTGCCGTGTATTCCTCGACCATTTTACACGATATTGTATCTTTAAGTAGAAGCGCGACGCCGCCTCCTCTTTTATCGTTTCGGTTTTGATAAAAGCACTGATATCCAGGACGGTGATACACATTCGATGCTGAAGTGTACCATGTTTCAGTCAACATTATTGCTGTGAGTGGAACTTCGAGAGTATCCAGTAGAATAGTTAATTCATCTTCTTTCAAATGCGTCATCTTCTTTCAAATTCAAATGCGTAACCTCATGTGGCTCATAACCCATGTCACGGAACTAGTACTTAGGTTGGATGCCAGCAGGTACAACTACGCAATTTTGCGCAGATCATCCTGGTGGGTGATCGCAATGACATTTGACGTGTCAGTTTTGCGCACATATATTTTGCCATTCCGAGTCCATGCATACTTCCACTTCAGTTCTTTCTTTTTAGCATTTCCTGCACCAAACAGTTTTTTCATTGAAGGACTCAAGTGCTCATTGATGAAGATTTGTGTCTTCGGTTCAAGTTCAATGTCCTCTGACGTTATCCTCTGCTTTCGAGCTTTCTCAAGGAAGGCATCACGAACGGATCTGCGGGCAAATTGCAACACTATGTTTGGAGCATCTGCATTTCCCGCAGTCCGAACGCGGTGGCAAACCTCAATGTCTCCCCTTTCAAGTGGAAACTCAACCGCTCTAGCTATCCTATCGGCAATCTCTGTGATGTCTTCATTCTGCTTCATTGGTACACCCTTCAATTCAACGTTGTGACATCGCGTGTGTTGCTCGTTTTGTAAAAGTCTTACTTCATGAGCTTTCAGCTCCGCTCGTAAAGCGTCGCGTTCCTCCTGTAGTTCGTTTACGGATGCCTTCAGTTCCTCATTCTCTGTCTCAACGCGGTTCACAGACGTTTTCATTTCTTCGTAGTTGTCATTTATAAATGCTAGGCTAGCTTTTATCTCGCGTATGTCCTTTCTTAAGTCCCGTTCGAGACTTTCGCGTAGTTCACGGAACTCTTGTTTAAGTTCTCGTTTCAGCTCATCAAATAGTTTAATAAGTTCTTTCGACATTGCCACTTATGAAGAAGAAAGAAAAAAAAAACATGCAGTTTGAAATCGCGCTACAGCAAGAACAGCCCCAGTGAAAACAAGCGCAATCAACAGATCACAGTGTGTAGCAGCAGCAGTCACAGCGAAAGTGAAATCAATGCCACTAGTAGTGAAACATTTCACTAACCTGTGAAAGTATACGTAGGCGCTTAGAAAAACAGTGCGATCGCGGTGACTGCTGCTGCCAAGTGAGGCAGCGATGGGGTCTCCTTGGGCTTTTAAGTTCTTCAGCCAGGAATCCACGCAGGCGCAGTGCTCGCTGCCGACGAATGCTGGCGAAGCACGCTGCTACAGGTGATGGTCGTCGTTTCCAGCGGCTGCCAAGATCACACCACTCGTTGATATGTGCTGCGTTGATATGTACGGACAGCAACCTGTGAAAGTATACGTAGGCGCTTAGAAAAACAGTGCGATCGCCGTGACTGCTGCTGCCAAGTGAGGCAGCGATGGGGTCTCCTTGGGCTTTTAAGTTCTTCAGCCAGTTCTTCAGCCAGTTCTTCAGCGATGTGTGACAGTCGAGGTTTGGCCAAGGGAGCTGTGATGGCAGTCGAAGGAGGCGCAGAAATGGTGGAGCAAGTGGAGAAGCTGCGTGCGCTGCGGCGGAGGAAGATCTGCGTCGATGGTGGTGGTGGTGGAAAACATTTGTACAGGTATAATACAGGAGGTTATGCACGAGCTGACCCAGAGGGGGCCAGCCCTTACAAATACTAGGTGGAGGTCCCTAGTTCGGGACCCCAGTGGCATCGGCCGCCGCCCAGGCTCGCCCGACCAAGGCCCGTTGGGCCTGCAGGTCAGAGCAGCCGAGCAGGGTCGCCTCCCAGTCCTCCCGGGTTGGGTTGGGGTGAGGGGGGATAGCAGGGTTGGAGGGGCAGGCCCACACAATGTGGTAGATGTCCGAAGACTTCTCCGCACAGTGCGGACAGCTGCCCGAGAAAGATGGAACGGAGAAACAGTTTTGTAGAGGAAGGAGTGGGCGCAAAAGATGGTGGGATGAGCGCAGTGAGATTGATGTGCGATGGTTCGTCAGTGTCCTCACGGGTTATAATAGACGCGATGGGTTGGACACTGCCGACACATTCGCCACGGCGCAAAGCACTAGGGCAGGAGAACGGGTTACAGACACACAGTACGGATAGGCCAGCAGAAATAGTCAGTACGGCGTAAGGCAGGGGAAGACACTTCCGGCGGAGAAAAGTATGAGCGGGCGTGAAAAGTACAGTGTCATCACGGAGAGGGTCACAACATAGGCGGACAAGGACAGAAGAGCACGGAGGCAGGTAGATGTCTTCGGCGACGAGAGAGCAGCGTCCGGCGGCGACTGGGGCAAGGCAGAGAATCCGACTTCAGCACGAGCGCAATCTATATGACCGCAGCATGACGAGACAGGAAATCCCAGCCCAAAATAACATCGTGGGAACAAAACGGCAGGACGACGAACTCGATCGTATATAGGATGTCCTGAATCAAACCTCGTGCTGTGCAAGCTGCTGACGGCTTGATGGACTGAGCGCTGGCCGTGCGCAGCGAGAGACCGGCAATTGGCGTCTTAACTTTCTTCAAGAGGCGACAAAGTTGTGCGTCTATTACTGAAATAGCGGTGCCAGTGTCGACAAGGGCCATGACAAAAATTCCCTCGACCGAAACGTCAATAAGGTTCGCAGGTGACAGCTGAGGTCTTTGGTAGTTAGACGGGGACGCAGTTCTTGCCTCAGGAACGGCGGCATCTAGTTTTCCTCTTGAGAATTATTAGGACGACGACTCATCGGAGAGGTGGAGCGGCATCGCGGCGAAGGGGAACGGCGATCGGTAAGTGGTGAGCGGTCGGGGGAGAACGGACGAGTCGACGGACGGGGCTCAGCAGACGCAGACTACTGACGCGCTGGAGGCCAGTACCCGACCGGCGGTGCCGAGACTGGGAGACGGCGACGACAATAG
Organism: Amblyomma mixtum; assembly: GCF_055824585.1. Lineage (NCBI taxonomy): Eukaryota > Metazoa > Arthropoda > Arachnida > Ixodida > Ixodidae > Amblyomma > Amblyomma mixtum. The sequence goes on along the minus strand of NC_143012.1, from coordinate 96,553,525 downwards.
CGGGCTACGTGCCCAGGCAATCCGCAGGCGCAGCAAATAGGCCGATTATCCGTCGTGCGCCAGGGATCTCGACCTCGTGGAGAGGGTCGCATATAAGGTGCCGGCGCTGGTACGGGCACTGACACTGTAGGGTACGTAGGCGGCTGAGTTTGAGCAACGACCTCGGCGCAAGTCAGTGGACGGGCGACAGGTCTTGGGACGACGTTGGCATAACTGAGAGGGGTGGCGACAGGTCTGGAATCGTCGTCAGCGTACGTCAGCGGAGCAGCGACATGTGATGGTGAATGGGCGGACGGAAGCGCCTCAGCAACCTGCTCTCGAATAGCATGTTGGAGAGCCGGGGCCAAATATGGTGGCGACCCCTGAGGGCTAGGCAAAAGAGAAAGCTGACGGGCCACCTCCTCACGCACAAAGTCTTTGACTTGCTGCAGCAGAGATGAGTTATCAGCTGCGGGTGTCAGTCCAGCAAGTGACTCTACATGAGTTGAGTGCTGAAGAGTCAGGACCCGCTGCTTCCGCAGCTTCTCGAAGCTCTGGCACAGCGTGATGACTTCTGAAACGGTGCGCAAATCCCGCGCTAGCAGCATTTGAAAGGCTTCATCATCAATACCTTTCAGGATCTGCTTTATCTTGTCAGCTTCCGGCATGCTGACGTTCACTCGGTTGCAGAGGGCGATGACATCTTCTATGTAGCTAGTGAAGCTTTCGCCGACCTGCTGCGACCGTTCAAGCAAGCGCTGTTCGGCGTGGAGTTATCTGAAGCCTGGCCCGCATGGAGCGTTTTTTACCCGCGCAATCGCGCCGCGCGCCCGACGCCCGCGCCGGCGTCGACGAATTCACTCCCGCATGGTCAGCAGCCGAGCGGCGCGCGCTACGGGATACGTTGACAAGATGGCGGCGCCCTGCTCGCCCACTTCGGAATAAATACATGTCACCGCTGTATTCTTCGACGTGATAGCTCGCTGAAATGGTAGCGGTTCGCTTTTATTCCGCCTACTCTTGCCCACGCGTAGAGGTATAAGCGACAACTAGACCTTGTTTTTCAGATAATTTGGCGATTTTCAAGCTATTGGGCCTAACTGAATACAGTGTGTTTACCTCGCAAGAACGACACCTGGTGAAGCAGTTTTCTAGCTTTTAGTCACTTGCTACATTTTCATCTGTTTGCAGTTTTTCTTCTCGGAACGAAAAAAGGCTCGCAACGCACCCATCGTAGTTATCAGTAATTACGGATAAAAAATTTCTTCAACACAGCGTTGATGTGCTTTGGCGTCTTGTCACTAGATGGCGCTACCTGAGGGACGGCGCGGCCAGCTAAAAGCGACTCTTCCGAAAGACAACACGCTGCTCGGCCGTTTCGGCCGAGAATCCCGAAGCCCAAGCCCCGGTACTTATAGTGAACTAGAACTCGGTACCCTCGGAGCGCCAAACGCCCGTCTTTCCGGGAAGCACGACGCAGTTACACGACGCAGATACCCGAGAAGCGACGCAGCTACAGTGCCAGAGAGAGCTCGCGAGCGCGCCTCTCGGCCGGCGTGGCTCCGTCCAGAGTCACGTGACGCCCGCTCCGGCTCTCATTGGCCCTCTGTCGCTGCCCTCTCCTGGCGTCGGCGCGGCGTCGACGTTTTTTTCTGTTTCGACAGAACCCGACGATTTGGCAAGAACGTCCTCTCCGGCGGCAAAAAAACGCTCCGGTGCCGTCGACGCCGACGAATCGCCCGAAAAAACGCTCCATGCGGGCCACGCTTGACAGCTGGACGACCAAACACTTCGGGGAACTTCGTCTTGAAGGCCGACCAAGTTCCAACGTCCCCTTCATGGTTGCGGTACCATAAATTGGCGACACCGGTAAGATAAAAAATGACTGCTGAGCTGTCTCGTCGTCCCATTTGTTATAGAGGCTCACACGTTCGTAAGACGCGATTCAATCTTCCACGTCGTGTTCATCTGTTCCGCTGAAGACAGCCGAGTCCCGCTGGCGAAGGGAGCCGGCACAGATGACAGTCGGTGGGCCTGCTTGCACAGCTTGATTTTGGGTGTCCACAGGCATAGCAGGTGTTGGAAGAGTGCGGTTACGGATCTCCAGAGCCGATATCGTTACCCAGCACCTCCACCAAATGTAAGACGGGGGTTTATTAAAGGCACTGGGACCTTATTAAAGGAGCAGGACAGAAACCGTCTGCGGTCAGCCAAAGCGAGCCCAAAGCACGCGCAGCGATGGCACTGCCGCCGCTGCACAGAATGTTCGTCTTCGTCTTTACAATTGCTATTAAAATAAAAATGTAAGGTAAAGATGTTGCTAGCCGCGACATCTGCCATCGAAACGTGAAGCACCTGAGCTGCGGCTAGCGGGAATAAAATGATAGGGAGAAGGAAAGAAAGGGAGAAGCGATATAGTAAGAAAGGACAGGAGTAGGGCGGCCATTTACGCTATGTTCAAATGCAGAAAATTGAAATAGAAATAGAATACATGTGGGAAGGGTTACTGCGAAAAACTTCTGGGGCAATGCTAGCCACTGAAACCATTTAGGCCGGCTATCATGCACACCGGATGAGAAGTGCGAAGCCATACTGCTGCGAAACTTCTTAATAAAACTTCGTAATAAAACTTCGTTTATGGAAGTTAGCAAAGAGGCTTACCTCTCAGTGTTTCCTACGCGAAACATGAGCTCTGGACTATTTATAAATACTCACAGTTGTTTCTACCGCGTTCGAGGTACTTTCCGCAATCTCGCCGCAGTCTAAAGTGAACGTGGGCGACAATCACAAAAAAATTACGAGGAACTTTAGCGGCTAAAGTGGTGAAAGGCGAAAGCCTGAGTGCGGAAACAAGAGGAGAACGCCCTTGAGGTCATCCTTCGCAAAATTGTTAAACGTGCCCTTGACCTCCCTATCACTACTTCAAACAGCCGGCTTATGGCGCTTGGGGTGGTGAATAGTTTCCGGGAGCTCCGGGAGGCGCACCTTACAAACCAGTACACGCGCTTGTCGCTAACGGAGTCGGGTCGCCGCCTTCTTGCTCGACTCCATATCCAACACACCCCTCCAATGGAAGACAGGTTTCGCATCCCGGAACTGTGGAGACGTGCCCGCCACGTGCGGCCTCTTCCAGCAAACAAGTCACATGAAGACCATAATGGTCGGTGCCTGGCACGAGCGGAAGCGCTAGCCCGATATTATGGCAACAAAACAGGTGTATACTACGTGGACGCTTCCGGCCCTCACCACGGGGTGTGGTACACGGCCGCGGTAGTTCACAACAGCAACACAGTTAACGGCCTAACTTTCAGAGCCCGCAGTGCAACACAAGCAGAAGAGGTCGCGATTGCTCTCGCGGCCTCACATTCCGATTCAAAATACATAATCACCGACTCGCGAGGGGCCTGTCGGAACGTCGAACAAGGCTGCACTCCCTTCCTAGCCTATCGAATATACCAAAATTGCATACGGGATACGGACCCCGCACACCGTTACCTCATATGGGCCCCTGCTCATCAGGGGTTGGTAGGAAACATGGAGGAAGAAAAAACTAGGAGGGAGCATGACGTCACAATCTTGAAGCCTAGTCATAAAAAATATAATGGAAAGAGTCATGGGAAATAGGCCCTCACGTGATAAGGCAGCGGTAGCTCTTAGCCGGATTTCGGTTTCGGTTTCGCTCTCTCGCTCTACGAGCAACTGCGCGACCATCTGCTTTTCTTCACTGACGGCTCCGTGGTGAGCGCGAACTGCTCGCTCGCTGCAGCGGCCACCATCCCCGAGCGACGCGTGCGCTGACTGCGGCGCAGTGGAGACATTGGAGCCCATGCTCCTTCGCTGTGCCGCTTCTGCAGTGCCGCGTCGCGAGATGCTCGCGGCCAGGGCGCTGGGAATCATCCCGGACAGTCTCAAAGCGCTCCTGTGGCCGCGCGGCAATGCGCGCACCCGTGACATAACAATGGTGAGCCTCTGTGCGTTCATGAGCAGGCGGACTTGACTTCCCGCTTGCTCTTCGTCAGATAGTGCACGCGTGACACGAACGCTCCGTGGGTGCTACCTCGGACGGTATACGCGGGCCGGGCCCCCCACCTCGGCCGCTAGTGCAGTGTGCCGCGCGCGCGATTAGTCCAAGACAGGACGCTGCGTGCGCGCGGCTACGTAGTATACATACAGTTTACTTCTTTTTGTAAGTGATTGTGCGCAGTGCCCGGGAGACCCCGCGCAGGGGCAGACGTAAAGCCGCCGGCACTCTCTCTCGACAGCGAGAGCGAGAAATACTTCACTGCTGCATTTCACGTCGGAATCGCGTATGTGCGCGAGCGTATTCGGCGCGACTTGTGCCTCGAGATTAGCGGAGAACGGCGGGCCCATGGGCGGGCCGAAGTCCGCCTGCCCGAGAAATAGAATCTTGCGCAGTGCGCCGGAGCGCTCGTTAAACACGTCCGTGCGCCGTGGGCGCTCTGGAAGCCACTGCGCCCTTTTTTAGAGGCTCGTTTTCTTCGCCTACTCTCGAGTTCACCGCTTATAGCATGCGCTGAATAAACGCTCCGTATGTGTTTATAACGACGAAAGGAATTCCTCTCTATTCTCTTTATGAACCACAGCTGAACAGTGACGAGGTCGCGGCCGCACCATTTGACGAAAAGTTTACCTGCAGTTTTCTACAGTGCACCAAAAAACTCGGGAGTGTAATCAACAGAAGTGTTGAGACGCGGAGCCTTCAGACAACCTCGAGCTCGGTACGCATTCCGCCAAAGCTGCAACACAGGCGCTGCGCTTCTGCGCTACATCGGAGAACGGGCGTTCACTAAAAAGCACCGCTGGTTGGCAGTCTGGTAACTGCGGAGGGCCTATTTCCCAAGAGTCAGTGCGCAAAAGGGCCCTCGGCAGCGGCGTCAGAGGAGGATGGCTTGCAGAGGCTGAGCGCACTCTCTCCTAGTTTTTTTTCCTCCATGGTAGGAAACGAGGCAGCAGACGCAGCCGCCCGCGCGCTCTCTCACCGGGCTGTTTTCTCCTCCCCATCCGATCAGGAACCCGATTTTAATCCGGTCTATACATTCAAAGATATTACAACATATTATCAAAATTGTCATCGCCTTTACCCTAGCCCATGTAAAGGCCTGAAGGCGGATGAGCGGCTCCTTCTCCGCCTTCTCACCAATACTTTGCTGTGCCCGGCAGCGCTAAAACAATTTGACCCCTCCTTTAGCGGCAGCTGCCCACACTGTAGTGCAGTGTCTTCTGACACCTATCACATGGTGTGGGCCCGCCCCTCCAACCCCGCTGTTCCCCCCATCCCCAACCCAACCCGGGAGGACTGGGAGGCGACCCTGCTCGGCTGCCACGACTTACAGGCCCAACAAGCCTTAGTCGGACGCGCCCGGGCGGCGGCAACCGCCACTGGGGTCCCATACTAGGGACCTCCACCTAGTGTTTGTAAGGATCGGTCCCTTACTGGCTGATGCAAACATACCTCCTGTTCATTCGTAATAAATGTTTTCACCACCACCACCACCCTCCCTTTGAAAGCAAGGCTTTTTAAGGAAAGCAAATGGGTCTGTAATTCTCTGTCATCTCGGTGGACACCTGAACCAAACCGTGCAAGAAGGGAGGAAGTTTGAGGTAAAGAAGAAAGAGGGGCCGTAATGAAGAAAATGAAAATTGTATTTGAGGAAAGGAAATTACGCATTAACTGTCTCACATATCTCAGTAGACACTAGTCGAAAATTGTATTTGAGGAAAGGAAATTGCGCAGTAAGTGTCTCACATATTTCTGTGGACACCCGTCAAAATTGGCGCGCGGTGACGTCACGACAATTTGGACCAATCTGAAACGCGGACAAATACGCCTTGCTCGTCGGTAAATTGGTTTTTGAGGAAAGGAAATGTATCTGTCTCTCATATCTCCGTGAACACCGAAACCTCGCCGTAGCGGGAAGAAAGAAAGATGGGAGTGAACGAAGACACCGTATTCAGTAGACGCGCCTTTGTTCATTCCGAACCATCGAGCTGGCATGGCGGAGTGGATAGCATGCTCGTCTCGCACTCTGAAGACCGGGGTTCGATTCCCGAGCTCGACTAATTTCCTACTCGGTTTTATTTATTTATCTGATCTGACTAGAAAAGTTAATTAGGCTAATTGGGTGATTAAGCAATTAACTTAGCTCAGTCCCACTTACCTGGAGCATCACTATAAGATCCCTTCAATTGGTTGCATGGTTACTGGCCCGTTTGAAATTCGCGCACTGTGCCGTCACGACTGTTTCGACCAACTGAAAAGCGTGACATTTCTGTCGACAACTGCTGCTTACAACGATGAGACATTAAAGGCTTCCGCCTTAATATTCCATTTTTCGTCGACCATCTCGAGCGCACTCGCAGCTAGCGCCGCGTCCGATCTCAGCTTTGTCTGAAGTGGGCGAGCATAGCCAAATATACGGTTTTAAGAGTTTCGCGTATGTCTTCCCGCCTCCTTTCTTGGCTGTATGCCGTGCCCAGTATGTGACCACACGCTGCACGGCCACATTTTGTAGCGAGAGCTACAGCGGCCGTATCCTCACCGTTTCGCTGTGGCCGGTGGCCACACCGCGAGCTGAGCCGTTGCCTAGCAACCCCGCAGATGGCAGCGCCGCTCGCCGCGCCATCTGGCACGACGTCGGAGGAGGAGTCGGTGAAACCGCGTTGCAACAACAGAGGAGAAGCCGGCGTTGCATCGTATATATACATAGAAGGGGCGGCTGGGTGGGATTCGTCGGCAGTTATGGAAAGTGAGTCGAGCCAGGCTTCGTCGTCGGAAAGAGGAGGCAGCGAGCCGAGGAGACGGAGGAAAAACGGGCCTCACGCCTCTAGAAGCATCGTAAGTACGAAGCGGGAGGCGAGTGGATTCATATGAGGATGGTTCGTCGTCTAGTTCGCCATGTCGTGCGAGGGCCGACGCCAGTACGGTGTCGGAGCCATCGAGACGGCTGCTTGAAACTTCACAGGCCATCGGGCCGTGTTTGTGGGAATTGAGAAACAAGATGAAGATTTTGAAAATAGATGCGTTACACTTTAAAAATGTCTATAGTATTTAATGTTACCATAACTTAACTATGGGTAACAAAAAATCGCAAGCACTGAGACGTACCAAGCTAAGCGATAAAGATGTAACCCTAGAAATAACCAAGCTAAACAATAAGATTAACCGTACCTCTCACTACGCACATCCAGGCATAACTAAGTTAAGCCACGACCAATTTTTTTAAACACGCGTACTGTAAGGCATGTTGACGGGGTAGTTAGTTTTGCATCTTGAAACTTGGAAAAAAAACGACCTATGAGCAAATAATTTCACTGGAGTGTAAGTGTGGGCGTTGCCTAAGACTATAAATGTGTATGTTTTTCGAGCAATAAACACTCGGAAGTTGGCGCCTGTCCGTTGCCTCCTCGTCTCTTTTTGTCCTTGTGAAATTATTTGCGCCTAAGTGATTATTTCCAAGTTTCCAGATGCGTACTGTATGCATGTCGGTGCTTTCGTGATCATCGCCGCTACCAGAGCCAGCTACTTATTTCCCATGAAACGATGCGCACGCATGTACCATGACCGACCATGTGTTCACCCTCGCACGCTGCTTACCATTGGTTGATGAGTTTGTGCAACACATGCACTCGGCCTGGTGACCCTATTACTTATTCATGGTTGCCCGCATCGATTTTCCTCTAGCAAGACACAAACGCGCACGTGCAGGGTATACACGGGGCTTCGCCAGGCGGGTCGGTGATAGCGCCGCCCGCTCGTGTGAGCGCTCGCGGGAGCGGCTGATATCAGGTTACCCGGATGTAGGAAATGTTAAGCGGCGGAATCGGAGGCATTAGACCACACGCCTTTTTTAAACTTGACCACTGCAGATTTTCGTAGCCGTGTCCTGCTGGAATAGGGACCGGCTTTGCTGTAGCCGGTTGCTCACGATAATGGAGGGCTCGGAACGTAATTCAGGGCAAGTATGTTTAGGTGCCGTAAAAAGTAAATGGAAGGCAATATTAACGAAAAATTTTAATCATGCCCACTCCCCCCCCCCCCCCCCCCCCAACTGATGCATCCTTGAATACATAAGTGCAGCCTAATGTGATTGTGCGATTTGTACTGTGCACCAACAAACATGGACCATTAGGCTTTAGATTAAAATAAATTAATTTTTTGACAAAGTTTCACTCTGTTTACTTTTGACGGCGAGTGTACTTATTTCACCCTAAGAAAACTTATATATATATAACATAGCATGCCCGAAAAAAGAATGAAAAATTTGAAGGGAAACTTAAGCTCCGCCTTTAGGGTATGACGCGATAGCGTAATGGTTTAAATCCCATATATGGAGCAGGTCATTTTCTGCTTTACATTGATAGATCCTCTGGAGTCCTCATTCCTGTCTTGGCCCATTGGTGCAGCGGTTAAGCGACGCGCCACTCCCCTGCGATGGCAGGCGCTCCCAGCAGTGGGCCTTGTGCCGCCCAGGTTGCTCTTCCCGAGCGACCCGTCATTAATTTAAATGCCACGGTGGGCAGCTGACTCACCATCAAATGGGCAGGTTGTGATGACTAGAGACCGGATTTTAGGCAAATGCCTATTTTTTTCAACGCTTCGTAGGCGCACCATTTTTACATATGAGCACGAATTAGGTGTTGACAATATGTTTAATACTCTTTTTTATAGTGCCTATAAATGTCTATTTTGGGTGTCAGTGCCTATAAATGCCTATTTCCGACGTCGGTGCCTGAAAATGCCCTATTTTTCAGAAAAGTGGCCTGAAATACGCTGTGGTTTTGCTTTCAAATTCTGTTTGCTTTCGAATCCATTTCGGTTTTGAGAACACACACGTGGCAACATTAGATGACCTCGTTAGTTGGCTGTGATGAACACTGCACCTACGCCGGCTGTGTACACAATACCAACCACGTCAGCCGAAAATATCAAAGCAACCTTTTTCCTATTTTCTGCCATTTTATCGTGGCAGCTTGTTAATGATTTATTTGGCTGTTAAAGTGGTAGTTGACCAGATGGCAGCACATTTCGGAAAGTATACGGAGTAAGTTATAGGTTCGTCCAAATAATTCCAGTTGGTTCCAATTGAAACCAAATGTTAAATGTTCCATAAACCTGCTCGAAACAGTTTAACTGATTAAAATTTCCACCTGGCTAACCTGCCTTATTTTCGTTCCTTGTGCCCCAGATGGTGCTTGTCTGCTACTGCTTCCATTACTTTAACAGTGATTTCTAGATGGATGATGTTTATTTTACCATGGATCCTCGTGTATGTACGTAGGCCCGTGCAGAACTATGATTCTTTTCGGCATATTCCGCATCAAGCAGCACTGCATGTAACATTTTCTAGCATCTCGTATTTATGGTTTCTAGACCCTTCTAATGGCAAGCACCATTTGATAGTCGCGTGGCTCCAGACGCGTGAAGCCACAAACTATAAAGCACTGTTTACACAAATGACAACATATTAAGGCGGAAGCCTTTAATGCCTCATCGTTGTAAGCAGGAGTTGTCGACAGAAAATGTCACGCTTTTCAATTGGTCGAAATGGTCGTGACGTCACAGTGCGCGAATTTCAAATGGGGCCAATTGTACTTTGGCTAGTAACCATGCAACCAATCAAAGGGATCGTATAGTGATGCTCCAACTAAGTTGGACTCAGTTTAGTTAATTGCTTAATTAATCAATTAGCCTAATTAAGATAGAGGAGAATGAAGAGGTCAGAAGAAAGAGGAAAAGAAAAAAATTACCGACGATTACGTTACTTCCTAATGCGAAATTTGAGCGCAGCAAATAAGCTGTTTCACCTTTTCGATAGATTGAGGCAAAGAAATCGAGCAACACATGTATGCGCTATCACAGATTTTTTTTTTATTTTTCACACGTATTCCTTTAACAAAGACTCCACTAACAGTTCTTGACAGTCATGAAGGAAGCTTTGTGGTCGGAGAAATAGACTGATATATGTTCGACTTGGTACACCAATGCTTGATTCTCAAAGACGAGATCTATACAAGTGCCTCGCAAGGTTGTCACAGCCGTGGGACGCGTTACGAGCGAGAGGAACGGGATGTTCTCCCGCATAAGTGTTAGGAAATTGCTGTTTGTCTTTATGTCAACATTAAAGTCCCCCACTACTAACATCGGTGTGGATCGATGGACGGTTAATGCGAGTTGCAGGAAGTGCACGACGTCTTTCGTGAGTGCGGTAGGGGCGAAGTAGGCAGCTACTACCAGCAAGCCGTTGGGCAACTTTGCGGCGCACAGTTCGGCAACTTCATGTGTCGTGCCAAACATTTCGACTGGTATTGCAGAGAGACCTGTGCGCAAGTAGATAGCGACTCCCGCCGCTCTGTTGTGGTCTCTGCGAGCACCACAGCAGTATAGGAAATCTATGATTTCGAGAGGCTCTTCGGGATCCATCAGGTTTCAGCAAAGCAAAGTACAGAGGAATGGCGCAGAATGTGATCGTGGTGTACGTCCTTGGCATGTGCGGCAAGGGAGCGTACGTTAAGAATGTGGTTGTGAATGATGAATCAAGTGCAGCCAGCGAATGACGCGTCCATTGGCTGTCTGCGTGTGTTACTGATGTGTGGTTAACATGTTAAGCTTCGCCTGTAAGAGTCGAACGCGACAGCGTCTTGCAACGCTGCCAGGGAGTCCACAGAACGCCATCGCCAATTCGGCTGTACGCCTTGCTGGACGGTAAATTTATTTTTTGAGGAAAGGAAATGTATCTCTCTCGCATATCTGGGTGGACACCTGCACCTCGCCGTAAGGGAAAGGGGGAAGGTGGGAGTGAACGAAGACGCCGTATTAGCTAGACGCGCCTTTGTTCATTCCAAACCATTCAGCTGGCATTACGGAGTGGCTAGCGTGCTCGTATCGCACTCCGGAGACCCTGGTTCGATTCCCCAACTCGACCAATTTCGTTCTCGGTTTTATTGATTTATGCGGTCTAACTAGAAAGGTTAATTAGGCTATTTCATATTTATATTCTTATATTTCTATCCATCGTGTTCTGTCATTAACCTGTCAATTGTTGGAACTGTCTAGGATGTTCGACACAACGTATATGAAACGAGCAACGTCTTACTGAGTGGGGAAGTGCGTGGTGGTGGAGGGAACGCGGCTTCGTACTTATTTCTTTTTTTCAGCAGCGTCTATTTCCGCGGACGCTGTTGTCGCTGCGGCGCGCGTCTTTCTTTTCTTTTCTTCTCACCTCTTCATTCTCCTCTATATTAATTAGGCTAATTGATTAATTAAGCAATTAACTAAACTCAGTCCAACTTAGTTGCAGCATCACTATACGATCCCTTTGATTGGTTGCATGGTTACTAGCCAAAGTACAATTGGCCCCATTTGAAATTCGCGCACTGTGACGTCACGAGCATTTCGACCAATTGAAAAGCGTTACATTGGGGGCGGAGCTGGTTACGAGGCCGACGCCGACGCCGACGCGAAACCCAGGAACGGACGCCAAAGAGCTGCGCTCTAAAAGACGCGCGCCGCAGCGACAACAGCGTCCGCGGTAAAAGACGCTGCTGAAAAAAACAGATAAGTACGAAGCCGCGTTCGCTCCACCACCACGCACTTCCCCACTCAGTTCGACGTTGCTCGTTTCATATACGTTGTGTCGAACATCCTAGACAGTTCCAACAATTGACATGTGAATGACAGAACACGATGGATAGAAATCAATAATATAAATATGAAATAGCCTAATTAACCTTTCTAGTTAGACCGCATAAATCAATAAAACCGAGAACGAAATTGGTCGAGTTGGGGAATCGAACCAGGGTCTCCGGAGTGCGATACGAGCACGCTAGCCACTCCGTAATGCCAGCTGAATGGTTTGGAATGAACAAAGGCGCGTCTAGCTAATACGGCGTCTTCGTTCACTCCCATCTTCCCCCTTTCCCTTACGGCGAGGTGCACGTGTCCACCCAGATATGCGAGAGAGATACATTTCCTTTCCTCAAAAAATAAATTTACCGTCCAGCAAGGCGTACAGCCGAATTGGCGATGGCGTTCTGTGGACTCCCTGGCAGCGTTGCAAGACGCTGTCGCGTTCCACTCTTACAGGCGAAGCTTAACATGTTAACCACACATCAGTAACACACGCAGACAGCCAATGGACGCGTCATTCGCTGGCAGCACTTCAATCATCATTCACAACCACATTCGTGACAGAATGCTGTACTAAGGCTTTCGCCTTGCACCACTTTAGTCGCCAAAGTGACTCCTAAATTTTTTTATTAATGTTGAAGCATCGTGTATGCCTGCAAAAATTAAGTTCAATTCCTGTGTGAGCGAAGACTGAACTCATTTGTCAGATGCTTTGAATTGACAATGTTTCTATAAATTTCTGAATACATGGACTCCTCTTAAGGTGTCCATTGTTTCTACTTTTGTACACGACAAGCGAATTCTTTGTTTCGAGGTATACCAAAGTGTTTTGAAAGGGTTGGTAACCGTCCCTTTTGCTCTGCTGAAGCATGTGTATGGTACGAAAAGTTGCCCGACAGCCTTAAAAAAAAACGGCTTCTAATGTTCGCATCTTGCTTAAGGTCCAAAATCATTCTTGCTGTGTTTTTGTTTTATTTTACGGCAGATATTTCGCGCTGAAGTTCGGAACTGTGTGCACTTTTGATAAAGTTTATAGTGCCTATTTTTCTCCGTTAGGTGCCTAATATGCAATTTTAGCCGCCTATTTATGGCGCCTAAAACGTGCTTTTTAGTGCCTAAAAATCCGGCCTCTAGTGATGACGTTTCAAGGTCACGTGACCTAGGTGGCCCACCGGCCTCCTACGTTGCTCTCTGAGCACCACTGCCGGAGCCATGTCCGAGATTTTTTGCTAGCAACACGGACGCCGACAATGCCGACTTCCCGTTTTCTGATGAACGAGGCCTTTAAAGCTGTCACCTTAACGCTAGTCATATTCAAGTGAACGTAGTCCATCAGGAATCAAAGCGCTAGCATAAAAAAAAGGGTGAAATGCAATCCCACATGCAAACAGGAACCTAACTGACTAAAGTCAAGCACAAAGAGATAAAGGACGGTACTTGCAAATACTCGTAAGGATTTCAAGTCGCGAATATACAACACAGAAAAATTCTGGGGGAACTTTGGCCTTCTAAAGTGCTGCAAGCCGAAAGCGTTTTCTGCCGCACTGTTTCTTTTAAATTTTTTATGTTTCATATTTATTTTTTTACGTTTTTTTCTTTTTATTCTTGTTTCTTTTCTTATTTTATTTTCTTTACTTTATTTCTTCTTCTCTTGTATTTTTATTTAATTTCATTTCTTTTATTTTATTTATGAAATCCATGCGTTCACTAGATGCGCCTTTGTGGCGGAGTGGTAGCGTCTCCACTTCTAATGCCAAAGGCCCTGGTTGGATTCCCAGCCTCAACACAGTTATTTTTTTTAAGTAGTAACGCCGAAACGCGGACACTCTTGTTAACATTCCTTGGTCACGACAGTATGACGCATTGATTAAAAATGATTACAGAGGATCACTGGATTCATACACCACAGTTTTCGTTAGCATATATGTGTTCCTCCGGACGGAGCAGCAGCTACCGGTGACGGGTTCAGGCCATGGGAGCGGGTTCCGTGATCCATTTTATTAATCACCTTATGACACGCCATACCCCAGCTCCGCTTCGCCACCCCAAGACTCTGATTGGCGACTGCGGTGTCCAGCTCGTCACCCGCAGCCTTCCCCACTCTTCCACTTTCCTTTCTCAATTCTCTCTCCCTTTCTTCGCTCCCCTGAAAGTGGTAAGAGGGATTTCTCTCTCTCCACTTTGCCTTTTATCAGCCCAGGCTTCACACGATAGCACCAACCCAGAAAACGTTTTGCTATAATGGACGTTGTATTGCTAACGCATTTAGGGATGAGATTTAACTCTGCCGAGGGGGTGGCTACCACCATCTAACTGCATTTGTTTAATTTATAGTGTGCGTTTAAAGTGCGGACATATTTTGCAATTCCTGTTGGGAAACTGAAGATATTAAGCTTAGCATCTACTTGTTGCTGGGTGAGTTGGTTCACGGCTTCCACGAGTATTCGCAACAAAATGCGCAAATGGCTCACAAAGCCAATGAAAACAGTTGAAAGCTTGCGCTGCTCCCTTCAACCTCGTCTCCTGAGTGTGATTTTATGTTTGCGCATTTTGTTGTCAAAGAGAAATGCACAGAACGAGAGAAACACTTTCATGAAAAACATTAAATTTAGCAGTTCAGCCTGCGTCTAAAGATCACCGACATGCTACTCTGCGCAGGGAGGGGAGTTAGGGATCGAGATAGACGGAATCAGAGAGGTGTAGAAAAGTATACCCAAACAAATAAAAAAGAGAAAAACCAAATATTAAAATTAAAAATAGCTACGAAAAGGCATTGAATTTGGGCTAGGTGCATGAAAGAGTAATGTTAGGCGATATTAAATCGTCAAGTGCACTATCCTACCTACAATGGGGATGACAAAATTGACTGCATGAAGACTCCGAACATGAGCACTCGAGGATGAATCGCTGTGTGTTTAATGCATTTAAATTTGAGTGCTAGTGCCTGCAAAAGCATAGGACGAAGTAAATTTCTGTTATTGTGCCGCCACCAACTGAATGAAAGGCCTTCCGAATCAACAGAACAACAAGCGGCAAAGGAGAAGAGCAAAGGACAAATAGCAAAGTTTGTCTTCAACGCTAACAGTTTCGTTGCTCTAAAGCAATAATATTTCCACCGCGTTCGCCGCAGTCCGGGTTGCGCCGCTTCATTCTAGGCAAGCACGAACATAAGTTCCGCATTCAGGCAAACTTTCGCCCATGTAACACGTCGCTTCCTACTACGCCGTAGTTCATAATGCATGCCTTATACTTCAGACACGAATGCCGGGAACGCACAGCGGAGCTAAAATAAAAATAAAGAAGAAAGTAGAGCGGTAGCGTTTCATTCAAAAGAGCTCGACTCAACAAACGATTTCCAACCGCGAAGCCAAGGCTCGCTTCGCAAGCGTTGAGTCGTCTTCTCCAGAAAGAATTTCTGAAAGCGGACGTCACACTCTTGGCCTTGCTTTTGCAATGCATACCTAATAACTGAAAGAAAAGAAGCAGGGGAAGTCGGGTTGGGGGAAGGGGGGGGGGGAGCATTGGAGCTGATTTCATACACACGAGACCTCACGTCATAAATATTCATAGAGAGAGCCGGGGCGAGGAAGAAATCATGGTTGGAAGCATGCATGCCTAAGTACCGCAAGAAGCAGAAAAATCTCCCTCTGGATGTCATAGGTTCCTAAGCGTGTTCATGGAACGCAGAAACACATACACACCAGTCTCAAGTCTAACATGCCCTCTCACTACCACCGCTCCGTGGCCTAGCCATCCACGGAACAAAAAGTGGGAAAAAGAGAACCATCTGTCTGAATATCCAGTACTGAATATCCAGTATCAGTACTTTTTATTCGTGGATAAGGGAATGGGTCTCTCCTTTTCCCTCTGCAGCCTGTTTTCAAACACTGAGCTCCTCCCCAGAGAGAAGTCTTGCCTACCCATCTTGCGCGTCTTCTCCAATTTTAACGTTTCTTCGGCAAGGCGGAGCTGAATTTCCGAGTGTTTTGGGTTATTATTTACGCCGCGGCTTCATGTCATTGATTTTCTGCGCGCATAAAAACAAGCTGATAAAGAAAATGTGTCTCTCACGCTTCTGCATTTTTAAACACCCTTAGTTCTCTTTCCTTGGAGGCTGGTTCACTGCAGGATGTCTTCCCTCGTACGCTGCGGAGCTTTCCGTTCTTTGAGCAAACACTGGTATCTCGCAGGCAGGATTCTTTTCGTACTTTCAGCTTTTGCTTTTGGTTAATAAACTATTTCCCTTCGGATTATCATGTTGTCTTTACACTAACATTTAACCAATACTTTCTAACGTTATATTACCGACTTTCAATAAATTTATGCTTTTTATCAAAGTGCAGACCGTTCAAGGCGCGAACCATTTCCCTTCTTCTAAAAATATCCACGGAATGAACGCTGGCTCATATATTTACTGCACTGAATTTCAGGGCAGTTCCACGAGTACTGCTATATGTTATCTTCAGTTATTTGAAAAATACCTCTCGAATTATCTACTCAAACCTTAATTATCAACAAAAGAAAAGCCAATAGAGCACACGGGATGAAATATCCTTTAGTACGTAAACACTAGCAGGGCGTTCTCATATGACTGCTTAGTCATATGCACACGTTCTCCTCTATCGCGTTTTCCTCCTGACTTTTTATGATTTCAGCACTGAGTGCTCTCAGTGAAGCGTTTGCCTCGGTGAGTAAGAAGCCTTGTTATACGCACACACGCACAAACATAGCACATGCATAAACGCGACGAAGCGCCCATGCTTCCCTCTTCTGAAACCTGTCTCACTCACATTGTCCCTTTCCCACTCTCTTTAGACGCTCTCTGCCTGCTCCTCTCCCTGAGTCCATCTACACTCGAACTAGACAAACACGGTCGGGAATACGGCACGCAGCGCACGACTTCAAACACCGACTGAGCGGGCCGAAAAGCAGCGGTTGCAGAAACGGCAAAGGGCTTGGCGCGCATGCTGCGCGGCCAGCGCTAAACGCACGCAGTCTTCCCTCTCCCTCTCCCACCAAGCCTCGGGAACGAAAGAAGAAAGGAGAGGAGGCGACCCAGCTTATTAGCCCGACAAGGGAAGCTCATTATACTGCCCCGCACTTTGCTGCAGTGTCTGCCTGCCTGGCCGCCGCAGCCGCTCGGGCAGCGCCGGAGAAGTGCTCTCTCACTCTCTCTCTCTCTCGTTTCCCCTCTCCGGCTATAGGCTAGGAAGCAATTCGGTTATTATTTTACGGCGGTGGACGCCGGAACAGCGGACGCATGGTCGAAAGAAAACGAAAAAAAAAAATCCCCGATCGAATACGGGGAGACGATGCAATGAACGCGGGAATAGCTAGCGGGCCAAAGAAAATAAGTGCTCGCCGGAAAGGGCTAGGTGGGGGTGGGGGTGGGGGTGGAGGGGTACCTTTCGTGTGTGTACTTGCACACGTACTCGAAGTCCGGAAAGTGTCACGATTATTTATTATTCGGTTCAAAAACCACTTAAGCCTTCGATATGAAAGAAGCCAACAGCCAAGGAAACCAAGGGGCACAGGGGATTTTTTAATTTATTTATTTATTTTGTGGTGTTGATCAATGTAGAACATTACTGAATATTTTATCGCTTAAAGCTAAGTGATTAGAAAAGCAGAAGAAAAAAAAGAAAAAAAATTACCGACGATTACGTTACTTCCTAATGCGAAATTTGAGCGCAGCAAATAAGCTGTTTCACCTTTTCGATAGATTGAGGCAAAGAAATCGAGCAACACATGTATGCGCTATCACAGAATTTTTTTTTTATTTTTCACACGTATTCCTTTAACAAAGACTCCACTAACAGTTCTTGACAGTCATGAAGGAAGCTTTGTGGTCGGAGAAATAGACTGATATATGTTCGACTTGGTACACCAATGCTTGATTCTCAAAGACGAGATCTATACAAGTGCCTCGCGAGGTTGTCACAGCCGTGGGACGCGTTACGAGCGAGAGGAACGGGATGTTCTCCCGCATAAGTGTTAGGAAATTGCTGTTTGTCTTTATGTCAACATTAAAGTCCCCCACTACTAACATCGGTGTGGATCGATGGACGGTTAATGCGAGTTGCAGGAAGTGCACGACGTCTTTCGTGAGTGCGGTAGGGGCGAAGTAGGCAGCTACTACCAGCAAGCCGTTGGGCAACTTTGCGGCGCACAGTTCGGCAACTTCATGTGTCGTGCCAAACATTTCGACTGGTATTGCAGAGAGACCTGTGCGCAAGTAGATAGCGACTCCCGCCGCTCTGTTGTGGTCTCTGCGAGCACCACAGCAGTATAGGAAATCTATGATTTCGAGAGGCTCTTCGGGATCCATCAGGTTTCAGCAAAGCAAAGTACAGAGGAATGGCGCAGAATGTGATCGTGGTGTACGTCCTTGGCATGTGCGGCAAGGGAGCGTACGTTAAGAATGTGGTTGTGAATGATGAATCAAGTGCAGCCAGCGAATGACGCGTCCATTGGCTGTCTGCGTGTGTTACTGATGTGTGGTTAACATGTTAAGCTTCGCCTGTAAGAGTCGAACGCGACAGCGTCTTGCAACGCTGCCAGGGAGTCCACAGAACGCCATCGCCAATTCGGCTGTACGCCTTGCTGGACGGTAAATTTATTTTTTGAGGAAAGGAAATGTATCTCTCTCGCATATCTGGGTGGACACCTGCACCTCGCCGTAAGGGAAAGGGGGAAGGTGGGAGTGAACGAAGACGCCGTATTAGCTAGACGCGCCTTTGTTCATTCCAAACCATTCAGCTGGCATTACGGAGTGGCTAGCGTGCTCGTATCGCACTCCGGAGACCCTGGTTCGATTCCCCAACTCGACCAATTTCGTTCTCGGTTTTATTGATTTATGCGGTCTAACTAGAAAGGTTAATTAGGCTATTTCATATTTATATTCTTATATTTCTATCCATCGTGTTCTGTCATTAACCTGTCAATTGTTGGAACTGTCTAGGATGTTCGACACAACGTATATGAAACGAGCAACGTCTTACTGAGTGGGGAAGTGCGTGGTGGTGGAGGGAACGCGGCTTCGTACTTATTTCTTTTTTTCAGCAGCGTCTATTTCCGCGGACGCTGTTGTCGCTGCGGCGCGCGTCTTTCTTTTCTTTTCTTCTCACCTCTTCATTCTCCTCTATATTAATTAGGCTAATTGATTAATTAAGCAATTAACTAAACTCAGTCCAACTTAGTTGCAGCATCACTATACGATCCCTTTGATTGGTTGCATGGTTACTAGCCAAAGTACAATTGGCCCCATTTGAAATTCGCGCACTGTGACGTCACGAGCATTTCGACCAATTGAAAAGCGTTACATTGGGGGCGGAGCTGGTTACGAGGCCGACGCCGACGCCGACGCCGACGCGAAACCCAGGAACGGACGCCAAAGAGCTGCGCTCTAAAAAGCCTTCGATGATATGCGCGAGGATACGTTTTCTACTTACAAGGACGAAACTCGCGCAAACGTCAATATGCACCCCGCTCTCCTGGCTGTTTTTTTTTCCTTTAGCGCTGTTCACTGCTTCTTCTCTTTTCAGCCGAGTGATGTGGTATCCTCTCCACCTCTGTTTCCAGTTCTCCATGCCCCCTTCGCCCTCTCAACCCTTCTGTTACTGACTTTGCCTTCCTACAACGTTTCATTTCAACTCCCCAGCATCTACAGCGCAACTCTTCCTTCTCTGTACCTCTTTCCCTTTCCTTTCATTCTATCTACCTCTAGCCTCATCCTCTTTGCCTCTAGAACGTGCAGCGGTTCTTTTTTGCGTGGATGCCCTTCCCTCTTGGCCAGCCTGCGTAACAGATCATCTTTCCCATGCCCCGCAGTACTAGCCAAAATTCATCCAGATATATATATCTGGATGCTGCGGAGAGTATGCTAACCTCAACCAGATCATGTGGGCCTGCAGTAAGAACCCTTTCAGCGGAATAACCACAGAGGAGCAGTGGGAGACCGCGCTGCGCAGCTCGGACCTGTGGCAACAAAAGTTGCTCACAGAGAGAGAGCTGACCAGGTCGCCGAGATCCAAGAGATCAAGGCCACCAAGCGACAGTAACCCACCTACGCCAGAAGGGAGCCTTCCTCTTCAAAGACTAAAATAAAGTTTATTCTCTCTCTCGCACACGTGGAGCTCTTCATCGCCGTCCGTCTTCTCCTCGTTAGTCTATAGGTTTCTAACCAGATGAGCCAAAGATTGGGCAGCTAATGAGCCTTCTTAATAAACGCGTTACGACTGAGATAAGCTGTGGTATAAAATGGGAGGGCCAGCTCACCTGTCTCTCGAAGTGCAACCCCTTACTAGAACTTCGAGGTGCACGTTGATACGGAGTTGCACGAAAATCAGACAGCCACACAATGGACGGATGATGTCACACGGACGAACGGAGGAACTGAGCTTTATAAAACTTATAAAATGACACAGAAACAAAAATAGAGAAGCAGAAGCGTCACGCAGCAACCGAAGCTGAGAAAACATGTATTGCTCAGCTATCAGTGCTGAACATTATTTAGTGCGTACTAAATTGTAGGCCTACCAATTAATGTTCAACTGTCTCACAAGAGAACATCAGTTTACAATTGGTAGCAAGGTGTTGGAAGTGGTCATAGAAAACGTCTACTCAGGGCAGGTACTGACCGCAAATCCTGATGGCGAGAACGACATATCTAGAAGAATAAAAATACGTCGGAATGAGTTTGACACGTTCTCTCAGATCATGAAAGGCAATTTGCTACATTACCTCAAGTGAGAGGCATCTAACAGCTGTATCTCACAAGTACTCTCCTATGGGGCAGGAACGCACCAAGAATGAGTTGATGAACCGGTCGTTTTTGCATTTTTTCTCCCAGAAGCTGTAATGTTAATTAAATAAAAAAAAAACAAATAACGTGCGAGTTTTCCAATGCTCGACCTATAGCAGTTCATTACAAAGTGTTTCATCAAAACAGGCGTTCATTGCATGCTTACAGACCAGCAAAGGACGATTGCATTTAGTTTTGCGCACTGGTTTATACTATTCGGGCATTTTCAATTTAGTTCTGTGCTTTACCCTAACCATGTCTGTTAGGAGGAAGAACTAACTAACATCGCCTTTTACTGCGCCTCTCCGAAAATGAAAAAAAAAACATAAAAGAAAGAGAGGGAGCCGGTCCAGCAATCCCGTCCGTTGGCCAGTCATCGGCGCCGGAACGTGATGAGACAGTCACGGTCTCATAAGAGACCATGACTGTCTACACTTTCAGGCGCCGTTTTTGTCTTGATTGAAATCAATTATTTTTTCACCTAAGTAGTATATTGAGGCCTCAATAAAGGGAATTTGTTAGTTTTCGAACATGAAAGACCAGCAGGTAAATTCTTACAACGATGTGGAGAATTCTGTACAAAGTGTCAGATTGGTTAGATATAATAACATCTAAAGGTTCTCGTGTGTCAGGGAAATACCCTACAGATTGTGGAATCACTTTGTGTTTCGAAGATTCACATTACACTCGAAATTGAGCAAAAACCATCGATGTTTTCACTCGCGGCAAAATCTGCAGAAAAACGGCGGACGAAGTGCTACTTAGCTCACTCTTATGTGAAATATTATTTACTGCATTCGCTACATGGTACAAAAAAGCAACTTATTTGCAAGAAGAAGGGTGCTCAATTTGACTGAAATAATGAAATCACGATTAAGTGTTCCAGTTTTTCAGAAAAAGCTCTAGGTTTTCCGCTTACACAATTGTGTACAAAGCGCCTGAAAGGGATATACTACCGTACCGTGGGCTATACGGCTCCACCCAGGCGCCACGCACCTTCTTTTAAAAATAGCAAACTTTGTGCACTGAACTAAAGTGCAGACAACCCGCTGCCTACCACGACCGCGTTTACGCCACATACCGAACCAATCACACTTCACAGCGTCCCAAGCACGATGGGTTTATGGCGCCTTCTTTCAGATCCGCTCCTTATGCATACTCTCTCTTTTAATAACATGTTCCCCTTCGCCTTTTCTGGCACTGATCTCCTCGTACATGCCTTCATTCCCGTGTTTTCCGTCGTCCCCACGAAATATGCACACGAGTCCTTTCCTTCTTCCACGTCAATAAAAAAAAATGTGGCTGGGAGTATATCCGCTGGGTAGCTAATCAGATTCTCTTTCTCACCCACAGCTTCACGGGTGCTGCACTCCCTCCGACCAACGCTAATCCTGGCTGCCACCAAGCACATTGGACCTACGCGGGGAGCTGGACTCATCCGACCCCCTTTTAATCAGCTGATTGTTGAACTCGACACCAGGCAAGAAAAAATGTAGGAATGTAAAAGAACACGAAAAGAGCTTGGCAGGGAGCACCAGATTAGCGGATTTTAATTTTCCTCCACGTTCAGCGTTCCCGATCGAAATCTAATTTCTACTGCAAGCTCATGAACTGAGCAACCCGTTTTTTTTTTGTGCACAGCCAGGCATGCTCGAGGGTGAACAAATGTTAACTCCGATGTCCCGCAATGCCTTACTCTAATTAAGTGCTAACTGCAGCAAAGGGCTGTAAAGTAATCAGACATATACAGTGTGCCCCTAGAACGTTGCGCTGGAAGAAACCTGGCTTTCGAGTGCCGCTACGGCATACGAAGTAGATCTATAGAGTGCTATATATTATTGCGAAAGCAATACTGCTCGCAGTCTGAGCCTTCAGCGTAGCGCAGTGGTGGACACGTTTGACCTGTTCCTTTACCTCGGGTGCGACGTCACAACGGCTGAGAAAACAAGGGCCCCATCTCGTGCCGTCGGCGGAGAGCGGCGGTACACACGGTGGGCGGTGAGCCCTTCGCTTCTCCCGCTAGGAGCGCTGCGGTCGGAGCGACGTCATATAAGTTATATAAACAGAGCTCCAGCTCGTGCGGTCGGTGCAGAGCGGCGGTAGACACGGCGGATCACTTCTGTTATGTACAATGTCGTCTCGGAAATTGCTTGCGCAATTTCCGGACTTAACCAAGCTAAACCTCCGCCAATTTTTTATTCCGAACGAAAAGTGTTCTTTGGTTTAACGTCGCGCATTGATAATTCTTTGTGGTGACAATTTCGAGCTATATATAGTGTGCTATTTTAGGCATTTATATTAAGGGTCCTTTCGCGAATAAGACAGAGTTGAGGGCGGGTTGTCGAAACTGAAAGAAGATGCATTGTATGTGAACCGAAATTTGCGTACAGGAGAAACTGATAGAATATTGTTACGTCCCGAGACCCGAGAGCATTGAAAACAGATTGGGCGGTCGTCTGGCGTGCGCCACTCATTCGGATCGCGGTAACGCCGTGGTGAATAATAGGTGGGACGGAAAGGGACAGGAGGTGGTGGCTGTGGGGACGAGTTTCCGATTGCGCACAAAGCTGGAGGGAGGTTGAGATGGGCGAGTTCTTGCCGCACGACAGCCTGAATAAGCGACACGGAAGGCAGTGTGTCATTAGGTGTGGTCGATGATGTTACCACAGGGGCTAGGGCTTCGAGTTCACGGCGAACAATTCTTGTCACAGTGTCGGTGACAGGAGGAGTCTCTGAGGGCACTTGAGTTTGAAGTCGTTGGTCCTGGCAAGAAGATGTAGCGGCCGTGTTTGGAAGTCGGGAAAACTGCTGAGAAATGCGACGGCTTTTGACTTGTTCGAAGCGACGGCACTCCTTGATAATGCTGTCAACAGTTGTGCAGTCTTTGCAAACGAGCAGATGAAAGGCATCGTCAGCAATGCCTTTCAGCACGTGGCCCACCTTGTCGGACTCGCTCATGGTGGCATCGACTTTGTGGCAAAGTGCCAATACGTCCTGTATATAGGCCACGTAACTTTCCGTCGACGACTGCGCACGAGAAGCAAGCTGTTCTTTCGCAGTGATCTGCCTATCGTCAGGTCTTCCGAAGAGTGCTCGCAATTTCTCTTTGAATATATCCCAACTGGTAAGCTCTTCTTCGTTGGTTTCAAACCACACCCTCGCCGTTCCATTCAGATAGAAAATTACGTTAGCAAGCATTAACGTTTGATCCCACCGGTTATATGCGCTTACTCTTTCGTAAAGGCTTAACCAGTCGTCGACATCGGTGCCGTCGTTTCCCGAAAATGTACCGGGGTCACGGGACGAAGCCATGACC
This sequence comes from Amblyomma mixtum, assembly GCF_055824585.1. NCBI lineage: Eukaryota > Metazoa > Arthropoda > Arachnida > Ixodida > Ixodidae > Amblyomma > Amblyomma mixtum. The sequence goes on along the minus strand of NC_143012.1, from coordinate 96,529,780 downwards.
ACGAAAGGAGCAGCAGAAGTTGTCGGCGACTCGCTGGGTGGGGCCATGATGGTAGTAGCACCGGTTTGACGACCGCTTCGGAGCTCCGTGGTACTGGGAACGATACCCAGCACCTCCACCAAAGATGTTACGTTGCCCGAAAGGCTAGTCACAAGCAAGGGCGACCGGAGCGCAGAGCGAACAACACAGGAGGCACCGAACAATAGCGCGCGCACACCAGTCAGGCACTTCCTTCTCATCGTCTTCTGTGAATATCCGTTGCAATATAATTGAAAAGTTTACATTAGAAGAGGTTATCAAGGAAAAACATGCTAAAACATATCTTATTACAAATGCACAGAGGCAAATTCAACAATTAATGTGAACAGCCACAATCGTTGCAAAAGCATGTGGCTCAACGGCTCCAGCGGCGGCCTCAACCAATGACGTCCCAGACTAAGGGTGACACCTAGTTTAGTGCAGTCCACGGGCTTCACCCTCTCTCACTACTGAATAAAATAATAAAATCTCTGACCACTCCCAGCGCTAGTAGCCCAGCGTTTGTGAGCGGCAGCCAGAGTTACGTCAGCTTCATTTTCGTTCTGCCTTACCTCCTCTGTGGGCGCTGACCGTCGATACCGCAAGCGCCAACTGTTGCTTACACAAGGAACGACTACAAAGTAATAAGCAATATTACCCGAACTAACAGCTTTGAATGAAAATAGGATACATATAACGATACCATCACATTTCAGTTTTAGGTGTTCCATTGTTTCCACAGATCTACCACACACTGCAGATGTGTCATCATCATCGTTGAATTTTTTCTTTGTAGCTGCGCGTTCTAAGACATCCTGACCTAGCTTCAAAAGAGTAGGGCACTGCCTCTTCAGTTACCATAGAAATTTTTTTCCTGATCTGCCTTTCCCAGTATCAATATAGTTCTACACTATGCTTCTTTTCCATTGAATTAATCCAATTTGTAACTTCGGCGTTTTTAACCTGTCGTTTAATGCTCTTTCTTTCTCCGCTCTCACGACCAGCATACTTACTGGTTAGTTCTCTAGTTCTTTTCCGCCACTGTGAATCAACGCTATTCCTGTACAAATATTTAAATACCTTAGCTGCCCACCTGTTATCGTCCAGTGTCCTCAGGCGTTCTTCATATAGTATTTTACTCTTAGCTTCCCGTGCTTCGAACGATGCCCAGCCCATATCCACTTGTACTGCCTCGTTTGTGGTTTTGCCGTGGGCACCTAGTGCTAATCTTCCAGCAGCTCTCTGATTTACGTCTAATCTCGACTGAACTTCCTCCCTTAAGCACAGAACCGCATTCCCGAAAGTAAGCCCCGGCATCATTATTCCTTTCCAAATACCTCTCAGTACTTCATATTTATTGTACCCACATAATGCCCTATGTCTCATTATCCCGGTGTCTCTTCGTCCTTTTGCCCTAAGAGCCTGTTGGTGCTTTTCCGTGTATATCTGCCCTTCGTTTAGCCATATCCCGAGGTATTTGTATTCGGCCACTTTGGGTATTTCGTGGCCTTGTATTGTAAGCACCTGATCAGTTGTATTGTTGAAAATCATCACACCTGACTTAGTTACGCTAAAACTGAATGCTAGAGCGCCTCCTTCGTCTCCACAACAATTAACCAAAGTTTGTAAACCTTCCTGGCTATCTGCTAACAGTACAATATCGTCCGCGCACATTAAACCCAGGAGCCGCTGCTCAACTACATTTCCGCCTAATCTGTACGAGAGACTATAACCTTGATTACATTCTTGTAGCCTTCTTTCCATATTTATTACATAAAGCATTACAGCAGCGGTGATATAGGACAACCTTGCCTTAATCCTTTGTGTACCCCCACAGTTGTGGTACTTTTTATTCCTTCTCATGAAATTTCAACTTTATTATCTCGGTATATTTCCTGTAGAAAATCAATTACCTTATTACCGATACCTACATCTTTTAATATGTTCCACAGGAGTTCCCTGTTCATGTTATTGTATGCACCGCTTATGTCAAGAAAGGCTAAATAGAGAGGTTTGTTTTCCGCCTTAGCTATTTCTATGCATTGGGTAAGCACGAACAGGCTATCATTTAATCGCGTACCCCTTCTGAACCCATTCTGAAGTTCTCCGAGTATCCTATTAACTTATACCCATGACTGCATTTTTCATTTCACCGCCTGCATTGCCAGCCTGTATATAACAGATGTTATCGTAATCGGACGGAAGGATTTGATGTTCATCTTATCTCCTTTCCCTTTATAAATGAAATTCATTTTGCTGTCTCCAGCTGTGCGGAATTTGCTTATTTGTTATGACTGTCTAAAATGTTTTTAGTGTTTTTTTGCTTCTTGGGCTAAGTGCTATAATCAGCTTAATTGGAATGTCGTCCATACCTGCCGATGTTCTTTTAGGAATATTTGCTACCGCCTTTTTCCAGTTAAGTCTAGTCAGTTCTAAGCTGTTCCCTATTGTGCTGTCCTGTGTTGCTCCCTGCCTTGTGGAGATGACCCTATTTTCGTTGCTAAATGACACAGCTATAACAGACGTAATGTAATTCACAGCATCGTCTCCCTGTAAACATTTTCCCTCAGCATCTTTAACGTGTTCCTGCTTTCTTTGATTTGTTTTTCCTAACCAGCTTATATGGTTCCATAATTTTCTTCACTCCCCTTTATTTGCATCGCGATCTTCAGCAAGCCATTGACCAGAGGATTGCTTTATTTTAGCCTGGACGAGGACCTGAACTCTCTGTTTATTTTGTCGATAAGATTCCGATTTTTCGCCTGTTTCCTTTTCAGATAACTGCGCCCTCTTTGCTTCTCTGTGTTCCCTCAAAGCCGCCCGTCGTTGTTCGATGGCCTCCTTAATTTGCATACTCCACCATCTTCGTGTCTTCCTCTTTCCTCTCCAATGATTTACTCCTTTTACTTGTTTCATTTTTGTAGTGACGAGTAGTGCTAACTGACTATAATCCCACTTTTCCATAAGGCGTTTCTCGATTGCTTCGTCTATATCAGCTGCTATTAGCGCTATTTATTTGTGGTTTAATTTTGCGTTGTCTCTTTGACTTAGCTGCATTTCGCTTTTGACTAGGGCTCCCAACTCTAGACTGATACGTTTATGATCCCTTCCTAGGCTGTACTTCCCCTCTTCGTCTATTTCCATTATTGCGAGCTTGCTATAGATGCCCTGCGACATTAGACAGTAGTGAATGGTTGTAAGCCTGTTATGGAATTCCCACGTGATTTGGCCCTCATATCTAGTGTCTATAATAACAATAACTAGGCTGTGCCGCTCACAGAAGTCTAGCATTAACTTACCGCTACAATCTGTGTATCCTTCCAGATCCTCGATGTGGCCATTCATGCCTCTAAGCAGAATAATATCGGCACCGTCTCCAAACTGCTTTATATCGTCATTGAGGCACTTAACTAGATCCTTGTTTTCTTGCCTGCATTTGTCCACAGTCCCTAAATAAACTACCCCTAGCCATGTCCTTTTACCAGCAATTGTACCTGATACCCAGACATGCTCTTTGCAAGTTGATTTTATTCTTTGCCAATTTGTTCCTTGATGTATCAGCATACCTACTCCTCCTCCCTTCTTTTCCGTTGTTGTTCTGTTGCACCCTTCCCAGAAATAGCCATTGATTAAAGGTGGCTCTTGTAGATCCCTGAGATGTGTCTCGCATAGAGCGTACACACTTACTTATTCGTCCTGGTGTTCTATTTCTGGGCATTTAGCTCGCTTTGTACCCCCTTGCATGTCTATGTAACTGATCCTGGCGTTAAATTTCTTTTTCGTAGTTTTATTTCTTTCTTTGTAGTTTCCTAGTAATGTGGCATGCAGCGCCACCTATCGTCCGGCGGGCCAACTCAACCATCGGGATTTGGTGGGAGCGTGCAGCAGGGTTGCATGTGGTGTTGTGTCGGAACTTCAATCTCGGTCACACTCGAGTGGGATCTGTGGTACCCGTGTGGCAGCAGTATGCAACTGATCCTAAAAAAGTTCAGTACTGGCGAGTCTGCTGTGTTCATCTTACGAAACTGGGGACATGCACCACGCTTCCAAATAGCATCGCCACCTCCCACACTAAAACGCTCGTCCAGGACAGAGACCCAAAGGTAACACACAAAACTAAGATGAGTGTACAAAACATCAGTATTCTGTTTCTTCTCCCTTGCTTTCTTATTGCCGGCAGTGTCGATTGGTGGGCCTGGATGCCAGCCGCGGCGCACTGCACGTATTCACCCAATTTCGAGTGCTGACGACAAATACAGAGCATCAGAATACGATCCTAATCCAACCGTTAACCGGGGCTTCATATCTTCCCAGACGCTAGGGACAAAAGGACAACACAGAAACGTTCGTACTAAAGTGAAGAGAAGACTGCCGGATTTTTGATAGGGGTGAAGAAGTGCTAGCTGCAGCTCTACGCCCTTACACCCCCACTTCCTCCTTTCCATCTTTTTAGTGTACTTGCTCTGAGGTTCTCCCGTTATGATTCAAGCCAGCTGGCAATGGTGAAGATCTGAATTTTTCAACCATGACCCAACAAGACGCGTACAACAATCGGTGCTCATACGGCTGCCGCCTCAAAAGCATCACCAGCAACAGTACAACAGTATTTAATCAAGAAAAAGAACGAAGCATAGGAAAGATGACGCTCTTCCTGAGCCATAAAGGCTCCTTTCAACGCCAGGGCCCTCGATTCGTGCGGACTATCCGAGACATCCGAGTGCTCGAACGTCGCCGGCACAGGGGCCAAATCTCTCGAGATTGATGGATGTCTGCGGTGGACCGCTATCGGAAAATGCCGACGAGGGGGCATCCGATATTCTGGCCTTACGCCCACAACCGGGGCAAAAAGCAGAGGCCGGAGCCAATTGTATGTGCTTTTCAGCAGAGAAGCGGCGGTCGCAGCTAGGCATCTGACAGTGACGAATCACGGCTGGCAAAATCGATCAAAGAAGCCGCAGGAATACCGACTTTTGTTTATACGCCACACATGCATTTTTGGAGCCACCACGCCGTGTCGCCTTCCAGCCATTTTTCCTGAGACGCTGTAGATGCAATGTGTGCATCGCTCGCGGTGGAGTTGATGTGTTCAGCGAAGTTATCGGCTTAAGTAAGTGCTTAACGAAGTCGAAGAAAGAAAAATTCTGCGTATGCGTATGCGTGCACGGGCGGCCGTACGTGTGGTATGTTTATTGTTACGTAGCACTGAACATTGGTTTTTGAGGGAAGGAAAGGGTGCGAAAGTGTCTCTGTGTGTGCCTACTCGTTCTTGGTCCCTTGTCCTGTTTGCGCTATTGCTCCGAAGTGTGAACCAACAAGTCCAAGTTTCAACAATGTAAAGTGTCTCAATTCTCGTTGGACACCTCAACCCCACCGTGGGGCTCGCGCGGCCACTGTGGCAATCACTCATCTTCCCGGTAACCAAGTGATGCCGCCCACATCGGGCTAAGCACTTGATATTCCGTTGTTGTTGTGGCTGTTCCGTTCGGTTGATGTTCAGTTGCTGCGTTTTTTTTTTGCCTCTGCGAGATGCACAAATTGTGATCTTTATGCTCGATTTAATTTAGAGTTTAGAGTTTAGTTTAGAAGAAGCACTTGATTTGCGAACTCTGCTGTTATCACCGAGAAAGCAACGAGCTTGTTCCACCAAGGTCATTTGCTGATCTTCTAACTGATCAGGGGTCAACCAGGAAAGAAGTAGGTTGCTTGTAGAGTTTCTGTAAAGCCTAATTACAAAGAAAGTTGAGAAAATTGAGCGTTGGCTGGTACACGGCAACCTGAATTTTTCACAGTGACTGTGTAGAGGAAATGATCAAGTTTGCATAAGATCCAGGTAAGTGACGTGGTGAGGAGGCGATAGAGATAGGACGGCGTAGTGGCGTGCGATAGTTATTGCATTCTACAGACCAAGCGGACTGATCGTGTTGGTATCGATGGGTTTGGTGATACTTCTTTTGGTTTCTAACATGCACTTCCATTCAGCTCAGAAGACCGGTTAGGTTCGTTTAGAGCGAAGCTCTTAGGCGTCCGTTTCTGCGTTTCGCGGCGTCGCCGTCGCCGTTGTCCGTTGTAACCAGCAGTGGCCAGCCTTTAAGCTTCGAAAGCAATGGAGTGGGAGCTTGAAAAGGAGAAAGTAAAAGCGCAGCCTCCTCCCCTACTTAGCAACTGGCGCACCTGGGGGGGCTTGGAAAGCAGAGGGTAAAATTTGTAAATTGGTTTTTGAGGAAAGGAAATGCGCAGTATCTGTCTCGCACATCTCGGTGAACACCTGAACTAGAGGGAAGGCACATAACTGACCTCTTGGGACAGTGGAAACCTCAATCGTGCTTTGAGCTAGGTGACGGTAGTGACAGATGTGCGCTGCAGTCCTGAAAATGCGTCATGTACACTGTACCATGCAGCACTTATTGTACAGGCAGCCTCTGTATGGAAGAAAACAGGCACTTTTTAAACACAAAATTTTTCCTTAATTTTACTTGAAAATGCCATAGGATCATTGTACATGAAGCTAAAGTATGCTTGTACGTACACTGCTTCTTTTGCAATGACAATAGTCGTGTGAAATGCTGTGGCCAAAAAATAAAAAATAAACGCGCTGGCTAAGTGTATAACTAAAAAATTTTTAAAAATTTTGGTGATGCTTTCTGATTTCAACAAGCAACTCGAACACTTAGTGCTTTAACCCAGCACTGCAATTTGGTTTATGCATCTTCATCACACGGGTAATGACCACAGGCCGTGTACCAAGCCCAAAAGTTATAGCAGGGAAGGGGCAGGTGGCTCGACGTAAGCATGCGTTTGACAAGTAGGGCGAGCTGTTTCAACACCTGCTCCCAGAAGCCTTCAGAAAAAGCCCAGTTCGTCAGCGCGCTGCTGAGGGACTGGGAGGTATACTGGCAAACAAACTGTCAGTGAAGTGGAACCTGGCGGTGTGGGCAGGGCACTTCTATTTTAACGGGACAGCGTCAAGGGCCCCTAGTGGCAGAAAAGCCGGTGTCGTTGTCGGCGGCGTTGGCCGTGGGCGAAAAATTTCAGGAGCAGTAACAAATAAAACCGAATAGGAAATTGGTCCAGCTGGAGAATCGAACCAGGGCTTCGGGAGTGCGAGAAGAGCACGCTAACCATTCCGTCACGCCAAGCCCGATGGTTTGGATCGAACAAAAGCGCGTGTAGTGATTACGGTGTTTTCTTAGAAGGGTGCTTTAATAGCATGTACTGTGGTGTCTATTACTAATATGAGCATGGAAATTGCAGAAGTGGCATTTAAGCGGGTAGCAAAGTACAGAGGGCAAAACGCTTGTCTAGAACACGTTCTGGGAGTGTTTCGTGCTGAACACACGATATCTAGCGATAGCGTTTGAATAAAAATGGTATGGATGTAAGCATGTGCAGTTAGCCTCATTAAATTTCATTGTCATTTTTTGCCTTCCTGGTCGCAGCGGCTTTGGGAGCTGCGGAACACACAGTTCGGTTGTTCTAGACATGTTTTTTGTCCTCTGTACGTTCCCGCTACTTTTCCTCTTCGATAGATGACGCACATAGCGTCATCTAGCGGCACCCACTAAAAGCTCCTCATCGCAATGTACTCCACTGCCCCAACGGATAGCGCGCCGGCAGCGCCTCCCGCTAGGGTGCCTCGATGCCAGCACCGCCGTTCAGGGTGGTGCCATCCTTTGACCCATCCATGCTTTGACCGCTCCAACGCCGCCTCTCACTCCCTGCGGCGCCACTTTGAATCACAGCGGTTGGTCGGGCTGGTCTCAGTTGCTTGGTGCAAGCAGCTGAGCTTCCGTTTTTCGAGGCCCAGTGGCTGCGGACGATCGCTGGTGGCTTTATTTGTTTGACAGTCCTCTACCGCATGGCTGAGGAGCTTGTCAAGTCCACCGAGGCAGCACGACGGGTTGTTGTGTGCCAACGTGCGCCGGGTCAACGCGTAAAGGCCCACGGTGTTCTCGCTTCCCCCGAGACTCCGAGTGAAGGAAAAAATGGGAAGCTCAAGTAAAGCGGGATCAGCCCTAGAGTACATTGCTTTAAATATTACACCTCACTGTGCTTTTTTACCACTCTGTTTCGTTCTGCTACTTCGTGGTTTCCATCTTTTTTTTCATACTTTGTTTTCATGTTTGCGGCGAAGGTTACACCACACTGTGCACAACAAAATTTCCCCCGTAAGTCTTGTTGACTTATTTCATGGTTTGAACCTTTTTTCATGCTTTGCTTTTATGTTTTCCTTTGTGGTTACACCCCATGGTACATACTCCACTTTTCGGCCCCAATGTCTTGCTTACTTATATGGTAGTTCGTGTTTTTTTCATGACCTGCAATTACAGTTGGTATTAAATGAATAATTTGCACTGTTCTTTGTTTTGTTCTCTGTACCCTCTGTAAGAGGGTAGGCTGACAAGCTATGTTACATATTTGTCTTCATCAGTAATAAAGATCAACTTTTAAGTAGGAGTTATTTTTCAAACAGCCTAACCCATCAGCACACAATGTTGTAGACAGAATAGGAAATACACGGATAGCCAACGTTAAAAACCGCGTCTTTTTTAACAAAACCCTCTATGGTCGATTTTTTCGAAAAGCGTGACTTTTCAATGTCGATTACTTCAATTTTGAATTAAAAATTATCAGAATTACTGCAGTTTTCTAATGACTAAAATCCAACCTTTCTTGAGCAGGTTTACATACATTGTTTATTAATGAATATCAATTGGCTTGATTAAAATAAATATGAAAAATACGTGTAGAATTGTGTTTCACAAACTAAGGAATCGCAGGAGAGCGACCGGTATTAGGATCGGGGTGAGCGTGGTCGGGCCGGAGAAGGGACGAGGAAGGCGGGAGACGGGGTTACGAGACGATAACAAGGAAAGGAGAAACTTTATACACGAATATTTACATTATTTACATAAGAGAGCAACTGAGAATGACTCTCAGTGAAAGAGAACGTCTTCAGGAGTCAACAGGAGTGCTCTGGAGTCTCAAAACAACTCCCGTTAAATAACGCACGGATTCCCCAGATCCCTGTCTGGGGAATATAGTTCGAAAGATGACGTCCAATAGCATGGACAGACGTGGACTCCGGAGGTACCGCCCACGGCAGGGCGGCGCTGGGCCATGGGGCACTCCCGCAGCACGGTTGATGGGAGAGGGTAGAGGCTCAGTAATTAAACACTGCTGTCTTTCACTCAGCACACCACCACTCTGTTCGTTGACCCGAGGGTCGACTCGGTCACGGAACGCTGCCATCGTCGCCGCATCTTCGGCCTTCGGCGGTCTTTGACTTTCGCCGCTGCCACCGTGGTCCCACGGTCCTGGAAGGTCGCTGCCTTAATCCACTTAGGCAGGAGGGGAGGTTCACAGGTGCTACAGCACCCCTCTTTGACCTTCGCCGCTGCCACCATGTCGCCGCTGTTTCTGCCGCTGCTGCCGTCTTTGCCAGGCCCCGCGGCATCTTCGGCCTTCGCCGGTCAGGGTCCGCTGCCTTAATCCACTTAGGCAGGAGGGGACCGCGAGCGGCCTTAATCCACCCAGGCAAGAGGGGGAGGGGGGGGGGGGGGCATCCCAAACCCAACACCGGTGCGTATGTCCATGGCGCAAGCAAAGTGGGCATGCGAGCGCCCGCAAGAACATTCGGTGGTTGTGCACCCCTCATACAAATGAAACGAGTGAGGAACTTCCAGTACTCCTTTATGCTATCGCCAACGAGGGACGATTCGTTTTCTTTGGCCTCGAGAAAGAAAGCGCAGGAGCAGTGGCAACGTCGGTATACGGCGGCATCATTTGTATACACCAGCGCCCGCCCCATAAGCAGATGTAATTGCGCCCTTGTGAGCAATAAACGGGCGAGCAACTCGCAGTTACCCTTTGAAATATTAGAAAGCAGACAGACACCAGTTTTTGCGAGCAAAAGAAACGGAAACAGCCCGCGCGACGATAGCGAAACCAGCCGCAGCGCTCGGGCGGCTGACGACACGCGGACGTTAACAGAACGTGGGAATTAAAATCCAAAATATCGTGGAAAAAACAGAGGCAGCAATTTCTTCTATCCGCATGGAGCAGCAGCACCTGCCCGGCAACAGATCTTTAAAATATTAGCGCGTTTTTCAAACCAACAGACGGAACAGCAAATGTTAAAGCTCGACCACCTGGGGCTGTAAAATTAAGTGATGCAATTACGTCATCGCCCCTCGGATGTTAAAATGGCTATTATGAGTGAAAAGATACGCAGTGCAATTTTAATGAAAAAGTCTGTTCTAGCCAAAAGCACTCTCACGCCCGCCGAAGGTAAGAGTGGCGCCGTTACACCAAGGAGCGTTACACACGCCAGCGCAGCTGATCCCGTGTGATTCAATATGGCGGCGCCCGGGATGTTGTCTCCACCCTGAACGACGGCCTGGTATCGAGGCAACCTAGCCTCCCGCAGTGACTCTAGCCTCCCGTAGTGGGGTTACAGCATGTACCTCCATGGGCTAAAGGGCCTAGAATATTAGGTTCACTGTAGTGGGGCCGTGCCGGGACGCGGCGTGCGGGGAGAGAGAGAGAGAGAGAGACAACTTTATTGCCATAGATTGGCGGGATTTAGGGCAGGTTGGCTTGGTGTGGCCCCCAGGTGGGGGCGACTGCCTGGGCCCATGAAACGAGTGCCAGTTGGATGCTCTTGTCTGGCCTTCCTCGGAGGGAGCTGGCAGTAAGATTCGAGGGGGCGGATTTCCCGCGCAACCCCGGAGGATGTGCGCCTGGGTGGCGATTTCTCCCTGGTAACAGTTTTGGCAGACGGGGTCGTATTCCCCGCCTGTGATGAGCGAAAGTCTAGAATGGCTGAAGATGGAGAGTGTCTGCAACCTGCGGAACAAGGTGGCTTGCACTCGATTTAAGTCGGCGTCGCGAGGCGGGAACTGGCGCCTCATCTCTCTGTGGAGGTTGATGATTTCGGCAAAGGTTGGGGAGCCTCGGGAAGAGCGTTTGGGTGCATTCCGCTGGCCGCCCGGTTGGTTAGTCCTCGGTCTAGACGGTCGACCCCTTCGTTTCCAGAGTTTACCGCGTGGGCGGGTACCCAGACCAAGTTGATCTTTTGGTCGGGAGTGCAGCCGTGAAGGATGCGTGCCGCAGGGTGACGGATAAAACCTGCCGAGTAATTTTGGATCACTCTTATGGAGTCGCTTAGGAGAATGCGAGTACTTGGGTCCGCGATGGCCAGCGCGATGGCGGTTTCTACTGCCGCTGTGAGAGAGGGGATTCCTGCTGTGGCGGCGGTCACGAGAGTGGATTGTGGCGTGGTTGCCCAAGCCACGTATGTGTTTTCGTTTTGCCGCGCAGCGTCCACGTATATTGCGTGTCCGTCGGCAAGGTATGTGGCATCTAGTGCTTGGGCTTTCAGCGGACGGCGCATATCATGGCGGCCAGGTAGCATGTTTTTGGGGATTGGTTTTGTGACTAGGCGGCTATGGACCCCTATCGGAATGGGCGCCGTGGGGTGGACGTCGCCTATGGAGTTGATGTTGAGACGTTCAAGTATGAGCCGCCCGTATTTAGTGCGGGAGAGGCGGTGGATTTGGGTGGTCTTGAATGCCTCTATGAGTTCTATGAGCGTGTTGTAGATGCCGAGTTGGAGCAGACGCTGTGGGCTGTCGTACTGGGGTAGCCCCAGTGCCATTTGTACGCTTAACGTATAATGCTGTTCACAGCTTCCTCGTCCTTCCGGCAAAGGTGATAGTAGGGGTTGGAGTACACTATCCTGATAATGAGGAAAGCTTGCGTGAGCCGTCAGAGGTCATCCTCCTTCATACCTCTGCGGCGGCGGTTGCCGATGCGGCGGATAAGGCGTTGATCTGATTGGCTGTGGTGCGGAGGCGCTGAATTGCCTCCGAGTTCTCAATGCTGTTCTGTATCACCATACAAACCCGCGATACAGTAGTGGTGCGGGAGAGGCTCATTTTATTATTAATTTATTATGCCTCGATCTATACTTTGTATCACCATACACAGAACGCGGATGATGCGGACCGGAGGTGTGAGATGTGTGCGCAGTTGGAGCACAATAGGTTCTTGCGGGTCGGGGACCGGCAGGCGAACTCGTCTGTCCCTGATGACTAGTGATTCGTACTTCGTGCGGGACCACATGAGCCCGTTCGCCTGTACAAAGGAGTGTACTTTGTCGATTGCTGTTTGGAGGGAATTTTGGATTTCCACGTCAGAGCCTGAGTTGGTCCAGAGGGTAATGTCATCGACATATATTGAGTGTTGAATGTGAAGTAGGTCTTCCAGGAGTGGAGGGAGGCCACTCATTGTAGTGTAGAAGAGGAACGGAGATAGGAATACTTTTTGTGGTGTTCCTCGGGTGCCTAGGATGATCTCGCTGGAGGGTCTGCTATGTGAAATTCTGCTATACGGTTGTGAAGAAAGTCGGCGATGTAGTTGTAAGTGCGAGTGCCTACATTCATTCGTGAGAGGTTTGCCAGAATGGAAGCATGTGACACGTTGTCCAAAGCCTTGCTGACGTCTAGGCTTAGGATGGTTCGTGTAGCTAGGATGGGTCTCGGATCGAGGATATCTTGTTCGATTTGCCACATAATGCCCTGAGCGGAGAGGCCGGGCCTGAAGCCGATCATAGTGGGGGAAAAGGTTCTCTTAGACTACGTGTGTGTGGAGTCCATTGAGTATGACGTGATCCATGACCTTTCCCAGGCAGGACCTGAGCGAGATGGGCCGGAGGTTGTCCAGCTCGAGTCGTTTGCCTGGCTTAGGTATGAAATTCACTTTGGCATGCCTCCAAGTGTCTGGAAGGAGACCTTCATGCCAGTGTTGGTTGAAGAGTTCCCTGAGTGCCTCGGCGGACTGATCGTCGAGGTTACGAAGCATCTTGTTGGTTTTGCGGTCGTCGCCTGCGGCCGCGGTGGTTTTAATCTGGTTGAGGGCGGCGCGGACTTCCGCTGCCGTGATGTCGGCGTCCATATTGGTGTTTTGAGCACTAGTGTATCCTGAAGGGATGGGGATTTCAGTAGAAGTATTGATGTATTTGTGTTTCAGGGTAGCGAGGAGTTCCTCATTTGTTCCCTGAAAAGCGTGTATGACACGGGTGAGGTTCTTGTGAGATGTGGATTTGGTGTGAGTTGGGACCACACCACTAGATGTCTGAGCAAGAATCACGAGTTTTTGAATCCTAACTGGCCATTAAGACGGTCGCAGGTTTGATGCCATTGCTCCTGACTCAGTTTGACGGAGCAAGCTTCGATATCTCGCTCGAGGCGAACGAAACGGAGCTTGAGGGGTCGATTGTGTTTTTGGCGGAGCCAGCGAGCATTAAGACTGCGCGGGCCTCCCACCTGTGTATGAGTTTGGCCTCGGGAGAGGAGCCATCCTCGTCCTGGGTAGTCGTGGAGGTGGCATTGGCGGTGCCTTCGAGTAGCGAGTTTGTTCATGTGTCCAGGTCGTCTATGGGGGCTGAAGTGCGTTTGGCGCAAACGTATCTGAAGGCGTCCCAGTTAGTGTCCTTGATTGCTGGGTTGGGGTTTTGCTGTGTGTATCCGTGAAGGTTGTACTGAGAACATAGTGGCCGCTACCTATGTTCATGCCGAGGTTTTCGCAGCGTGCGTCTGGGATGTTGCGGGCGAAAGTGAGATCGGGGAAGCTGTCCTGTGTGACACTGTTTCCAATGCGACTAGGCTTGTCAGTGTCTAGGAGTAGTGTCAGGCCCCGGTGGTTGGGCTGTCTCCCACACTTTGGCTCCCTCACGACCGCATGCTTTGCGGGGGTAGTCTCACTCGGTATGCGGCGCGTTGAAGTCACCTAAGATTAGAAGCAGCCCTGTTTGTGCAGTCGCGCAGGACTTAAGAACGAGGGTTGCCACTCACGTGCTTTTTGTCGCTGGGGGAGGGGCTGTAGACATTGAGGTTGTGGAGAGAGGCTTGTGAGCGGCTGTTCGGAAGGACCTGCACGAAAGTGTGCGGAACGTCGGGGTAACTGAGGTCTATATGACTGGCTGCTAAATTTCGATGGACCAGGATGGCGGTGCTTGGCCGATGGTCCGGTGTCGTTTGTTGGTTATATGCGGCGTAGCTGGTAAGTTTCATATCCATGTAAGTTTCCTGAATTGCGATGATGGGGGGGTCGGGGGGGGGGGGGGAGTGCGGCTGGGCATGCAGGGTGTGCTCCAAGGCTTGCCGCTTCGCCTTGAATCCCTGCAGTTCCATTGCCAAACTGTGATGGGGGAGCTAGCCATCGCGTTTCCCGTAGGGTTCGGGGCGCTGTGATAGCGCGACGGGTGATTTAAGAATACCGCCTGCACGTGAGCGCGTGGTTGCACTCTCCGATGTGGCGACAATAGGGAACCCAAGCTCAAGTTTGGGAGCGCGACTCCAGCGCCGCAGCGGCGAGCAGCGGAAACTCGGGGCGCCGCCGGAGCAGACGTCCTGCTAGCTTTGCGTGCACGTGCGACGGGAGAGTCGCGCGAGGCGCAATCTTCGCGCTGAAAGACGCGGTCTTGGCGAAGCAAAAAGGAGGTAGTACGAAGGCCGTAATGTAAAAACCAAAGCGTATATACACGGTGATCCACTCTTACCGCGAACACGCGAGTATGCGGCCGCGCTCTTCGGAGAGCAAGTGAGTCTGTCCCTACCATGCACGAAAAAAGTGGAAGACGACGCGCAGACAAGTCGCTCGCTGCTCGATTTTCTAGCCTTGCGACTGCGAGTCGCAAGCCGCTGAACTAATCGGCGAGACAGTCGAGCTTTTGGCAATGACGCCGCCCGCGGACAGTCGACCTTTCGGCAACGACGTCGCCCGCGGCCACGCCGGGCAGCGAACTGCGCTGCTCCCTCGCTGCCGTAGTCGTCGCTAAGCCTAACCATTTCGCATCGATGCTGCAGCTGAGGGCACTTCGGAACTGGCCAGCGCTGCAATAAAGGTGCTACTTGCGTCACCGTTTTACTATGTTATTCGTCACATAATAAACAAAGACGGGATCGATTTCCGTGATGCCTTTAACAGCGGAGCCAGGTGACAACAGGCGAGCAGCACTGGGCATCAGCAAAGCGGCTTTGGAAAAGAAATATGCTTGTATCGCAGTTATCACTTCTACCAGCAGCTCGGTATTGGCCAACGATCCTCAAAAATGATTCATTTTTGACGTTGCTCTACTCCAGGGCTTAGTATGAACGCGAACAAACAATATTAGCGTATTTTTCTGACGGCGGCGGCAGGCAAAAGGGCGGCAGGCCGGCCCTGAGAAGCGCGCCGCTGGCCCGCTGCCGCTGTCATCATGACGCTTGTACGACTGCGGTGCACATCAATACAGTCACGACATTCTCCTGGTCGCCGTAGTGCATTGCGAATCGCACCGAGCGCGAGTGCAGGAGACGCGGTCAAAGCAGACGAAATTCTCGAAAGCGCGCAAGCAATGTTATTCCGGAGAGTTTTCATTTCAAGCGAGCAGGCGACCCTCAGGTCGCACTTGCAAGTGTGAACAATGGTGGTCAAATGTTTAGGGGAATCCCCCAAGGTGGAGTAGAATGTTGACGAACTGTTGCCTGGTCGCATGTCCTTTCGACTCGCACGTAAGTGGATCGCCCTGCGCATCGCATGCAACAACTGACAACTACGATCAACAAGTGTCTAGCTTTATTTCGCAGAGCTGATAGTACTTCGCATATTTAGAGCATATAATTATACAGTGGACTTGCCTCTAGTTACACGCCATACAGTACGACGTTATCACTCATTCGAGAAACGCATTTTACAGTCAAATGGGCCTCCTCGTCGTCGATCGTCTGCTCCACACAGTAGACGCGACTAATCAGTTTCCCCCCTTTAATTAAGTTTGCATTGCGGAACTGCGCGTAAGTCTGAACGATCTTATTGCGGCTCATTCAGGCGATACATCGCGACAGCGCGGACGCGTGCACGTGCAAGAAAGCGCGTATGCGAAGAAGCGTGGTGAAAGCAGCGCGAGCAGCGAGCAGCGCCCCAGTTTTTACTTTTTTCCCATAGATGGCGCTGCACATCAGGCGCAGCAGCGCCACCCGGCGATGCTTTGGGAGCCTATAACGGGTGTTGGGTAGTTCAGAGGGGTTGTCGATTTCAGGGGGGGTTGCAGATTTCGGGAGAATCGTGAGGGTATCGAGCCTCGCAGTAAGGGTTAGGATGTTGGCTGCCATTGTAGCGCAGCTTTCTACCTGGCGCTCAGTGGTGGGGGTGAGTCAAAGGAGGACCAACCAACCTGTTTGCTTCCTTTGATCTCTGGCATGACTTGAGACCTGGCCCGAGAGCTTCGTGAGGCGGATGGGGAACGGCTGCGAGTGCGCCTGGAAGGGCTGTCGCTGCCGAGCGGGGGGAAGGAGCCGTCCCGCAGTAGGTTGTGGCCGCCGCGGTTGCGGTATGGGATCGGGACTGGTGTCCGGGGTTTATCGAGTTGGTGTCGGTATCGGTGTCGGTGACCGATGGGGAAGACTTGCAGCTTCTTCTGCTGCCAGTTGGGTGGGCGCCTTTGCAGACGATACCTGAGGCTTGGCACGTGGGCGGTTGGCCGGCTGGAGGAGGGTCATGTGCTGTGCCACAGCGTCGGCAGTTTGGTTGCCGTGGATGGGCCACACATCAGCCCTGTGGCCTAGCTTCCGGCAGTTGAAGCACGCCTCCGGGAGTCTTTGTAAGGGAACACCTCAAAGGTGAAGCCGAGATACCTCACCTAGCGGAGTAGCGGAGTGGCTACGAAATAGCGTGTGCGGCCCATGCGGCGTGCGGCGACGGCGGGGAGAAAGGGGTTTCGAGCTTGGAGATCGGCGAGGATCTCAGCTTCGGTCTTGTAAGTGTAGTCTCTGTAGACGATTCCTCTCACGGAGACATCGGGGGCTGGGGCGTAGGTGGCTACCAGGACGGCGTTGGAGTCAATGGTTAAAGTTCGCACTTTAGCATACATGAACGCCCGGTTTTTTCCGGTGCGTTGATCGTGACAGTGTTGCGATCACGCTGATCCTGACGTGTGACAGGGTGGATGCCGACTTGATCCGCGGTGATCGCTAGGCGGCCGTCTATCTTGGCGGCGTTGTAGATAGCTATCGCCAATTTGGCCGAGCCGACTGCGTTGAGGTCGACGGTACCTTGCGGTCGGAAGGCGATCTTGTAGCCCTCAGTAGGCAGGCGAGGAAGTGGTCGTCTTTTAGTGGCCGGAGGTGGATCGCCGTGGGGTCATTGGTCTGACGGGACAGCGGTGGCTACGGGCGTTTGGGTGGTGGCCGGCGGCGGGCGTCTGTAGCGGCGCTGTATTTCGAGCGCCGTATAAGTGCCATCGGCCAGCTGTGCGGTGCTAACATCCTTACCGGTGACTGTGTACTGCATTTTCAAATGCAGGGAAGCGCGGGCGGAAAGGGCCGCCGCAGCTGGGAGCAGAGCACGCACTAGGCGTGCTGAGCCGTTAGGCTTAGCTCCTGCGGTCGGCCGTGGCAGCAAATCGGCCGTGAAGGTGAAGGAACTCGCCTGAAACTGGTTAAAAGTCCCACAGGTGACGCCGGATGGGTAGCGGGTCGTCCTGTGAAAAGTTGGTGGCTGTAAATAGCAGAAAACTGGCGAAATTGCCGGAAAATTCCGGACTGCATATAAGATGCGTCCGGTAGCTCCGAGCGCAGTCGGCTTTCCCTCGTGAGCGGGGGACAACGCAGCGCATATCCAAGGGGCGCTCACCACGAAGCTTCCGGTTTGCTGCCGGTTCTTTCCGCGCGGATGCTGTGTTGGCGTTCGTAGCAACGGGTTTGTTGAGAGGTGTGCTAGAGAGTACGGGCGATTTGTCCAACGGGCAAGGTGTCGCGCCGAGCGGGCGATGGCGTTCCGCACGAATCCCTGGCAGGCTGCGACACGCTGTCGCGTTCCACTCTTAAAGGCCGAACTTAAACGCCCTCCAACTTTTATTGTGAAAGCAATACTACTCCCAAGAACGGCCTTTCGCGCAGCGGCGGCCACTTGGCACGTTTGTTCTTTAGAATGACCCCTGACGTCATACTATGCCGAGTGACGTCACAGCGTGACGTCATACCATGAGCGAGAGACGGGCTATCAACTCGGTTCGTCGGGTAATGGCGGCCGCTTGGCACGGCGCGCCGCGCTCCTCACGCTAGAGGCGCTGGCGACGTTATAGTGTGACGTCATACCGGGAGCGAGAGACGGGCTACCAACTCGTCTCGTCTGGTAACGGCGGCCGCTTGGCACGGCGCGCCGCGCTCCTCCGGCTAGAGGCGCTAGTGACGTTATAGCATGACGTCATTCCAGGAGCGAGAGACGGGCTACCAACTCGGCTCGTCGGGTAACGGCGGCCGCGTGGCACGGCGCGCCGCGCTCCTACGGCTAGAGGCGCTAGTGAGGTTATAGTGTGACGTCATACCAGGAGCGAGGACGGGCTACCAACAGACCTTATGCGAAATTGCTGCCATCTATCGGAGAAAAGAAGAACCAGTGGAAATCCGCCATGTTGGAGGTTGACAGAAGCTCGGTCCGCCTCTGCTGTGTGGATTTAGGAGTGCCCTGCGTTAGCTTCCTTACTGCTGTGCTGGCTCGAAAATCTTATTTACTGTCACTTGAGCCTGTAAACATGACTGAATGGTCAGTCGACGTGTTTCTGCTGCCCAAGTTTCTAAGTGACTTCGCAGACACTTACTACGCGTCCAAACCACTTTCCGAACGCCACCGAGTACGGAGCTACAAGTTTTTCGCGGAGTCCTACGTCAGTTTGCCGACGCTGAACACCAAGAAATGTACGAAGCAAGTGTAATTTTCGCTTACGGCTAAAAATGTGCGCATTTCGGTCTAGTTTGAGTCAGTTTTTATTTTGTTCCATACTTTTTGCAGACGGGCGTGCTGCTTGAATTGCTGTTGTTGTGGTTGCGTTTTCTGTGTGTTGTGTCGGCGCTGAAAGCAAACGACAGTAAACTTCACGCTCATGTTGGTAGTGTGCGACGCTTTTCATTTTCCTTGAAAAGTTCATACAGCATTTGTTTGTTTGCCCTAGTGCTCTAGAGCCCCTAGTTTGCCCTAGTGCCCTAGACCGAGAGAGAAAACATTTTATTATTATTACCGGGCACATAGACCCCTGGGTCGCCGCACGACCCCACTACACAAGTGCTTACCATTCTTGGACTATCGCCGTTAAAAACACGCAGCCCGTGAATGCAGCAGTGCCAATGGTTTTACCACAACGAGCAAGCAGTTGTGCACTGATATTTTTGGAGGATTCTACACGCTTTATGCATTCCCGCTACTAGTTGCAACTATGGTACCGCTTTAGCGGCTGCCCTCCTTCCTTTTTTTTTCTTTACACAACACACGGTTTCGTGGAAACCGGCCGGTTCAGTGAAATCGCTACACGCATACAAGCCGTCGCTCCACAAAATAGGCACCTTTCCCTGGTCTAACAGAAACGATTGACTGACTTGCAGAGCGCAAACGTTCTGTGCCATGGGCACTTGACCCTTGCTAGTGTTTTCGTCGAAACAAATATTCGCACTAAAAACTAACGCGTGTAACCGCTGCAGCGGATAACGCTAGGAGCGACGGTTCTCACAAAGCGCGACCCGTACCACTGAACAGCTGATCACGATTACTCTCTTGCGAGGCCGATAATCGCAGCACTTCACGGGCAATCGCAGCAGAAAAACAGCTTTTGTGTGATATTTTCTTCGTGCCTACAAAGCTTATTTCTAATTTCATTTGCTACGTGGTGATAACGAAATGTGTTGCGCGATGTCTCGACATGTAGGGACGGTTCTGCAACATTTGTGCCGCGGATGTCGGGGATCGCAGTCCAAGAATAGAAATGCGCTCAAATCAAGCGCTCTTGCCTTTTTTCCCTGGGCTTCTTTGTGACCCTTCTGCGTACAGCAACGCAATAAGCAATGTGTGGGCATATTGAGGGCGGTGAAACTCGAGCGCGCGCGACGAGCGTGTACCAGTACGTGCTGTGAATCCGGCGGCTATCCTCCAACATGGCGGATCGCGCGCGGCGACCGCTAGATGGCAGTGCATTTCGCATAAGCAGGGTGTCGAACCGGTATTTTTTCGGGTTCGGTTCGGGTTCGGGTTCACGTCTTTCGGGTTCAGTTCCGGGTTCGGCTCCAGAGGGCCATTCCGTTCCGGTTCGAACCGGTTCGGACCGTCTCGAACCGGTTCAAACGGGTTCAAACGGGTTCAGGACAAAAAAAAAAGTTAGAACGCAGATGGGTTTCAGTCAACCTTGCTATGCGTTTTCTTTTTTCTTGCCCATCGCTATACAAAATAAAAAATGCAAAGATTTGTTTACGAGAACATAGGACTGGGCTAGTTGGTAGCGGTTGCTTAAGTAGCGCAGTAAACAGGACAAATGGAAGTCTGGAGACGACACAGACGCTGACTAACAACTGGTTATTACATTTTCGGAAAAGTATGTGAAGGCGCAGGACATGGTGAACAATCCAAAAAACATAAGAGCAAAAATTAAAACTAAAAAAAAAAACATACTACGCATGCACATCGCAGTCGAGTCATGACATCTTTTTCAATGAAATTCGAACACTATATTCCATAGTAGAGGGCACTTCCCTATCTCCTGGACCTCACACAGGTGCCAAGAAAGCCTGGTTTTTTTTTCTACGCAATTGATGTATGGGGAAGCAACACGCTCATCTGCATCCTTCCTGATCATAAAGGCCTCCACCATCTCCCTACAAATTCGATCAGGGCGATTAAACAGGAGACTTGTCTTTCTAAGTGGGGAAGCAGATGAGTGTGTTGCTTCACCATCTATCATTTTGGTAGGTAAGGAGTCAGGCTTTCCTGGCAATGTGTGAGGTCCAGGAGGTAGGGGAGTGCCGTCTACTGTCGAAGATACTCTTCGAATTTTGTTGAAAAAGACGTCACGACTCGACTGTGATGTGCATGCGCACTATGGTTTTCAAGTTTTAACCTTTGTTCTGTTTTTTGGAGTTGTTTCCTGTGTCCTGCGCCTTTATATACTTTTCCCAGAATAAAATAACCAGTTGTTAGTAGGCGTTCGTGTCGTCTACTGTCTTCCTTTTGTCGTGTTTAGTACTTTACTTGAGCATGAAAAAATTGTTTAATGCGATATGTTCTCACTTTTCCCATTTTATTTATTGTCCGCAGCAAAAAGACGAATTTACGGTAAGAGCCGCAAAATGAAATGAACTCGAAATTAATGAAAATTGGCTATGTATATACGCTATAATCCACCTTATGATTGGTTGGTTTATGGGGTTTAACGTCCCAAAGCGACTAAGGCAATGAGAGACGCCGTAGTGGAGGGCTCTGTAAATTTCGACCACCTGGGGTTCTTTAACGTGCACTGACATCGCACAGTGCACGGGCCACTAGAATTTCTCCTCCAAAGAAATTCAACCTTATGAGGTGTAGGTCGAAAAGCCGATACATGTTGAATCTACAAGACCCTCCTGCTTGAGCAGTTTGGGGGACCCCGTAGCGCGAGTAGTAGGTCTCCCTTGAAGCTTTAGTCAGTTGGGACTTTCTCGTACGCAGTGTACTTACGGGGCCCCAGAATTGCCGCCGCACGCGCCCTCTACGTTCCCGCGCGCTACTGAGAAACGAAACTGTCATGTATCGGCACGTATACATACAGACAGATACCTTTCCGTCACACCGACTACTGTGCTGTGGTGCTACTGTGAATATGCATAGGGGCAACGGAAATTCGTCGAAGATACAGCGAACAACTCTGGCCACACTACTCGGTTATAGCGAACGAGGTAGCGTGGTGAACTAACCCGAGGTTGTAGAGGTCGTCCTTCCGCTAAGCACGCAGATGAAACAGCCTGACCCCCATAACTCTGGCTTTGTAAAGAACCTCTCCTCCCGTCGCTTAACACCGCCCGAATCCTCTGTTCTCGCAAAAGGACATGGATTCAACATATCATCTGGTCCCGCCCTCCCAAAACTAGTCGCGGCTGTTGAAGATGCGATCCAGCACCTGGAGCCGCACGTCAGGGAAGAGGTCCGCCTGAAAGCGATTGGTGTCATCGCCAAGGTACCCCCCAAATTTCCGAGCAATCTGTCTCAACTGGAACGAAAAGCCCTACGCGGTCTCAGGGACGACACCGACATCGTCATACTCCCGGCAGACAAGGGCAACTCTACAGTGGTGATGGACCGACGCGACTACGAGGAGAAGGCGTCAGCCCTTTTGAGCAGTGGGGCGTATGAGAAGGTTCGCAAGGATCCGACTTCAAACACTCAGGCAACACTCAACAAAACCCTGGCAGAGATGTTCAAGCGGCATCCTGATTTCAAATGGCTTTACCTCCGCCTCATCTCCAGAAACGGCTCAACTCCAGGTTTTTACGGGCTACCTAAAATTCACAAACCTGGCGTCCCCCTTCGGCCAATTGTAGACTTCACCCTGTCTCCTCTGCGACGTCTCTCTGACTACCTGCACAAGGTACTGGCGCCGCTCGCCGGGAGAACACCCACGCATGTACAGAATTCGCGGCATTTCGTCCAACTTGTCTCGAACCTTACCGTGGAGGAAGACGAAAGCCTAGTCTCGTTTGACGTGGTGTCGCTATTTACCTGCGTACCGGTTCCCCTTGCTGTGTCCGTTGCTCGCCGCGCACTCGAAAACGACCAAACGCTGCACGAGAGAACTCCACTCAACGTCGATGAGGTATGTCGCCTTCTCGACCTCTGTCTGCGCAGTACCTTTTTCACCTACAACGGAGAATTTTTCAAGCAAACAACCGGAACTGCTATGGGGGCATCAATTTCAGTCACAGTGGCTAACCTAACCATGGAAGACGTCGAAAGCCGGGCCCTCTCCTCCTTTAATCCCAAGCCAAAGTTATTCCTCCGTTATGTAGACGACTGCTTTTGTGTGGTGAAAACCTCAGAGATAGAAAACCTCCAGAGTCATCTAAATTCAGTTGAACCGGCCATACAATTTACTGTTGAACATGAACAGCAGGGCAGCCTGCCTTTTCTGGATGTCCTACTTACAAGGCACGACAAAGGCCTGCAGTCCTCGGTGCACAGGAAGCCAACCCACACAGGACGGTACCTACATTTCGATTCGAACCATCCCATCCCGCACAAAGCATCTGTCGTGACGTCATTACTGAGGAGAGCCGACTCCATATGTTCCTCAAGTGAAGATAAAAGGAAGGAGAAGAACCGAGTCATTTCTGACCTCCAAAAGAACGGCTACCCAAGCTCATTCATCCGGCGCATTATCAGGAAACAAGAAAGGCAAAACAAAATCCGGTCTATTATTTCCTCAGACGCATGCCAGAAGCGGAAACGTGTTTGCATCCCCTACGTGAGAGGCGTGAGCGAGACGCTCGGTCGCATTCTCGGAAAAGAAGGGGTGCTGACAACGCACAAACCGACCAGCACTATCGGTCGCCTTCTCCCCCGCCCAAAAAACCGGCAGCCCAGAGAAAAGGCCCAGGGCGTCGTGTACAAAATTCCGTGTTCCGTCTGCCCGGCGTCGTACATAGGGGAAACGAAGAACTTCGCGGAAAGGATGAACCAACACAAAGCGGACGTCCGTCACATGAATCGTCAACGCAGCGCCGTGGCCGAACACTGTGAAGGGTGTGACCACCCAATTGACTTCGACAGCACCATTGTATTGGAAACGGAAGCTAACCCACGCAGGAGGCTTCTACTCGAGTCGTGGCACATACAGCAAACACGAGAGAATGTTAATCGTTCCCTGGGGACTCTCCCCTCATCCTACGTCCATGGGCTGCGGCCATTTACCCGCAGGTCCTCCACACAGGGGCTTAAAAAGCCAAGCTGCGCTCGCCCGTAGTCACACCGTGAAGAAGGGGCCGAGCCGGTCCCGAAACGTCGTGTTTTTCCTGTATTTTACTTGGTTGGCGTCACTTACCTTCTCCTAACATTAAATTTCCCAACCAGACAGACTTCTGTCGAATGTTTTCTTTTGAGATGAAATAGCGCCTCTCAACCTTCATTACACCGCCCCGGAAAGAACATGTCAACCCAGAAATGGAATTAAAAGGCGGCACTGCTGTGCGCAGCGCTAACCGGAAGGTCCGGCGTCCGGTAACACTGTAAATGCTAATGTAAACACGGTAACGATATGCTATAATTCTCTATTGAAATAGTAAGTAACCGCCGGCCACACCCGCGTCGATGGCCAACGAGGGCAATCATTGCCTACGCGTTCGCCGGCTCGGCAAGGCATCCTGAGTAGAAGAAGCGCGGTGCGCGTGAGACAGGGGCATCGTCAAAAGCGAAGCTACTGACTGTTGTGAACGTGAATTTCTAACACCGGAACGCTCCCAGTGTTGCGCGTTCGGCCGGTGAGCTACAGAGACGCTCCCCAAGGACGGCGTCCAAGCCGGCGTCTCTCCGAGCCTGCGCGTCGTCGTCGTGGAGCGCGTTGTGCGTTCGGGCCGGACAGCTACGGGAACGCTACCCGGGTTGGCGTTCAAGCCTTGCCGGCCAATCAGCCAACAGGACGCTCCTGATTGAACGAAAAGGGGCGGGAGTCTGTGCCGACTCTATTTAAGGGCTCCCGTCTCCTGTGTCTTTGTCTTTTTCCTGTTGAGATACATGTGCCATGTATCGTGCTTCTCGCTACTTGTAAATATGTAAATACATATACCTTTTTTTTCACGCTGCTCCTTAACCCCCCGTCTCTTCATTGCTCCGGCTGGTCGGCGACAGCGGACCCGCGTCCCGACGGCAACTGAGAGCCCGCGTCTCAACAACTGGTGGCAGCGGTGGGATCGAAGTCAGCTCTTCGCATCGCCTAGCAGCGTTCGCAGTTGCAAGAGCTCCCACGTTGGTGGACCCCATGATCGCGGCTCTGTGAGTGTCCGACCTTTCTTCCCTGAGTTATTTTGCCAGGCTTTTGAATTTAGCGTCAATGCTGGCAGGCTTTCTTTGGCAGTGCTGTGAGTACTGATTGTTGTACGCATTGCTAAGAAGAGATAGGGGATCGGTCGGGTGTCTGAGCGCATCATGGACCTGAAATCTTTGCAAAAGCTGGATCTAATTTTGATCAGCAAAGAATTAGGGGTTGAACTTGGGAAGGCCGTGCGGAAACCGCAAATCATAGAGGCAATAATATCTTGCGGAGCGGACGATGAAGAGCTTATCGAGACATGGGAATTGGTCAAGAAAAGGGAAGCAGCTGAGAAGGAAAGGGAAGCAGCTGAGAAGGAACAGCGCGAGCTGGAACAGAAGCAACGCGATCGCGAGCTTCAGCTTCGAGAGAAGGAGCTCGAGTCAGCACGCCGACAGCAGGAAATTGACCTAAAGAAACTGGACGCGGAGTCGAAAAGAGCCGAAGCCGGCGTCGCACAGCCACCATCCCCCAGCCCAGGAGGAAGGGAAACAATCAAAATTAAAGATTTCATGCAACCCTTCCAGCTAGGCGAGGACATTGGTATTTTTTTGGTGAACTTTGAAAGGACATGCCAAAAAAACAATCTTGGGAAAGATGGGTGGCCACAGCAACTATTGACCCTGTTGCCGTGTAAGGTAGCGGACGCGATCGGGAGACTGAGTGCGGAAGAATCGGAGGACTATGAGACCGTGAAGGCAAGCCTCCTAAAGAAGTACCGCCTGTCTGCCGAGGCTTTTCGCCAGCGTTTCAGAAACGCCGCTAAGTCTAAAGAAGAATCTTACCTCGAGTTTGGTTATAACTTGAAAACAAACTTAGTGGAGTGGTTAAAGAGAGCAGGCGTTCACGCGGACGCAGGGAAGATCATGGAATGCATGTGTCTAGAGAAGTTTTATGACACAATTCCGGATCGAATGCGTTGGTGGATTCTCGACAGGGCCGAGGTAAACACTGTTGAGAAGGCTGCTGAACTCGCGGAAGAATATGCGTCACGCCGCGTGTTGCTTGAAAGTCGTGTTACAAGCAACAGGTACAAGCAACGGTACCCCGCTAGGCATAGAGCAGACAAAACAGGCGAGAAGCCAGTTTTTAAGAATGCCGGAGCAGTAAAGGGGGACGACCGTCCAAAAGGAGAGGCGGACGCTAAAGTCCGAAGTGATAAAAGGGGGCAGCGCTCCCATCTGTGTGTCAGCGACCAGCCTAGGAACCCCGCTTGGTCAGCTGAGGACACAACCGTTGCTCAGGGAAGTAACGGCAGGGAAGGTTTAAACCCAGAAGCAGATGCTGCTTTTAACACTGAGTCAGTTGTTATCTCTCAGGAAGAAAGTAGTGAGCTCACAGGCCAGCGCAGTGAAGGATTCGAAGGAGACGCTCCTTCGATGCGGCTGGTGAGCAACAGTAGCCAATTATTGGAGGCGCTTTGCTGTAATCAGAGTGACTGTGAGTCACCTGAGTGCGTCGCTGAAACGCCAGGCCAGAACGCAACGTTACCCAAAGGGAGTGGTTCAGATAGAGTTGCGGGCCAGGTACTTAGTTTCATGGGGTCGGATAGCAATCCTCAGGAGAGCAGGTTGCTAGACTCAGCGGAAAGTAAAGTGCAGTCGGAACAATTTGAGGTTACGACGTGCCGTGACTCATCGAAAGCGCGAGCCGATACTTCAAATCCAAATGGGAAAGGTGGCTCGGTGCTGAGTCAAAAAGCAGATGTGAAGGGTGAGGGCACCACGAGAAAGGGAGGTGTGCAAGAAAGAACTGCTAGGGCAGTTTCCGAAAAGCGGCTGCGTGCAAGGAGAGCCAAGCCAAGTGGTAGTCCACAGAGAAAGGACAAAGGACGGGCCAAAAACGTCATAAGGGTGAAGGCACGTCAACATTGTAATCGTGCAAGACTTTCACCACGGCACTCCAGATGCGATAGGCACCGCACGCAGGCCAAACTGACTAGATGGGTTCAAAGAAAGCGAATGCCGCCTGCCCCATTGTGGCGACACTGCAGAAGTTTTTGCACGAGGAGTGAAACGCGCAGTGAGCCACAAAGCAGCGCGCACTGCTACCGCGTGATAGAATCCTGGGAAAAAAAGGAAAGGAAGGGTGTTCAGGAACTGAGAAAGGAAGGCACCCAGGCATTTTTTTCATATTCGATCGTCCTCTCCCTCTCGCATTCAACTTTTTATGTGCTGCTCAAGCGTTGCAGACGCGCGGCCGAGGGCGGAACGAATCATTGTCGTGTGGCGTCTGGAGCTCGCAGGAGTCAGCGCCCACTTAAGAACTTCGGTTTTTGTCGTGTACCGCCTGCTAAAGCTACTGTCGGTCAGCGACCGAGCAGGGCGCGACTGAAGAATAGAAGCGAGTACCTTCCTTGAGTCTAAGCATGGTTTTCAAACGGATTGGATCTCGCATATATACTTCTGTACATTGTCAGTTTGAGGTTTAGTCCTTTCTCACTCTAAAGGAAGCCCTCAAGAAGGATTCCGTGTTAAAGTCCCCGGATTATAAAAAACAGTTCATAATCCAGTGTGACGCGAGCAACAGGGGAATGGGTGCTGTGCTTTGCCAGACCGATGATCAAGGGAACGAACACCCAATCCTTTATGTAAGCAGGAAGCTCACTGCCAGGGAAGAAGCATACAGCGCTTCTGAAAAGGAATGCGCGTGCCTGGTGTGGGCGATACAAAAACTTGCCTGCTATGTGTCTGGTACGAAGTTCATCGTACAAACGGACCACTGTCCTCTAACCTGGCTAGAACGCATGTCGGGCAAAAATGGTCGCCTCCTGCGCTGGAGCCTTGCTCTGCAGCAATTCAGCTTCGAGGTTCAGTACAAAAAAGGAAAGGCAAACGCCAACGCAGATGGCTTAAGCCGATGCTTCTGAAAAGGGAAAGGAATAGAAGGGATTTGGACGGGCTGTTAATTTTTTTTTTGTAGTCTTTTTTTCTACTCGCGAAGAAGTCTGTGATGCGACAGTGCACTCGCGATTGAACCTGTCGCCTGTCAGCAAAATTGTTGGTAAGATAGAAGCCTGGCAGATCCCTGGGGAGATGGAAGGGCATTTGCTGGCTGCTGTTGTGTCCGGTCCAGACCACCTCCCTTCCAGACCTGAAGAGACCGGTTGGCGAGCAGATGACGGCCGGCGGACAAAGACTAAGCCCCGACCTCGGCACTTCGCGAAGTGGCTGCGGACCTCTTCCCTTCGTGCACGATTTACCGGGCGGGGGCGAGCTGTTGTGAACGTGAATTTCTAACACCGGAACGCTCCCAGTGTTGCGCGTTCGGCCGGTGAGCTACAGAGACGCTCCCCAAGGACGGCGTCCAAGCCGGCGTCTCTCCGAGCCTGCGCGTCGTCGTCGTGGAGCGCGTTGTGCGTTCGGGCCGGACAGCTACGGGAACGCTACCCGGGTTGGCGTTCAAGCCTTGCCGGCCAATCAGCCAACAGGACGCTCCTGATTGGACGAAAAGGGGCGGGAGTCTGTGCCGACTCTATTTAAGGGCTCCCGTCTCCTGTGTCTTTGTCTTTTTCCTTTTGAGATACATGTGCCATGTATCGTGCTTCTCGCTACTTGTAAATATGTAAATACATATACCTTTTTTTTCACGCTGCTCCTTAACCCCCCGTCTCTTCATTGCTCCGGCTGGTCGGCGACAGCGGACCCGCGTCCCGACGGCAACTGAGAGCCCGCGTCTCAACATGACCAATCTCGCGGATCAACTAACAACAGCGATTAGATAATTTTTGAAATCCTTGCTGGCCATCCCAGTCACGTGGTATGCATAGCGTGCCCATGGAGTCGTCTCAATATTTGGCGCCGCTGCAATGTGCAGGCATTGTCATATAGCTGACAGTGCAACGGATGCATTCTGCGCCACAAGCGCTGCACTACTTCGTCGCTGCATGAGCCCAGTAACTATAGAAGAAGCTCGAAAACACGCGTGACCAGATGATTACAGATTTCTGGCAACGCTTCGTTGATCCATAGCCGACCGGATGTTTCCTCGGATAACTACGTTCCTGCGGACCACAAAATCGCAGAAGCGCCCGCTCTGACGGAGACGTTGAACACCAAGTGCGAGCTCTTCCTACTGCCAGGAATCTCATTTACGTGGCCGACCTGCCACCAGTTGCCATGCACACTTCATTCATGATTAGTTATACCCCGACCCTAAACTTGATGGTTGGCGGCAAGGTTTGGTTTGGTTTGGTTTATTGGGGTTTAACGTCCCAAAGCGACTCTGGCTATGAGGGACGCCGTAGTGAAGGGCTCCGGAAATTTCGACCACTTGGGGTTCTTTAACGTGCACTGACATCACACAGTACACGGGCCTCTAGAATTTCGCCTTCATCGAAATTCAGCCGCCGCAGCCGGGATCGAACCCGCGTCTTTCGGGTCAGCAGCCGAGCGCCGTAACCACTGAGCCACTGCGGCGGGGCGGTTGGCAGCAAGGTCTCGGCGAGGATTAAATGATCGCCCTAGATAGCCTGGAAAGAGCCGCGGCAGTCTCTGCTTTGCACAAATAGGCACGCATAACGCAGCTTTGTAAGAAACAGTTGCCCCTTTTAGCGGCCTTAGTATTTTTGGCTGTTGTAAGAAGAATACACTTGCTACGAACATCAGATATTACGAATAGAACCTGCGTGACCGTAAGGTTCGCTATAAGTGGGCTCTATTTAGTTTTAATCGGCCACAAAAACCTTTTTCACCCTTCAGACATGGACCTTACATGCTAGGACGTACCTTCGCGCCAAAGGGGCGTTTGTGCCGTAGTCAGTGCATCTCTACCTGTGCGAGCAACGAGAAACAATTTCAGCAATAAAATGATATTTTTGTCATGATGCTGTATTCTTTTGGGACATACTTAAGCAGTCTCTTAAAAAAACCATTGACATCATACATTTCATTATAACATTTATGTCTGCGATGAAGAACTCTGGAATTCCGTGCGAACTCTTTGTGTTCATAGGACGCAGAATCCCCGCGTTCCACGAGGTCACTATTCAGACAACAGTGCACTTTAACGCAGGAGAAATATGCTGCGCAAGTTCAACCTCTTTACTGGTTCCCATTTCATCGCGTGCGCACCGTCTAGAATTTTCATGTGCGGACGGAGGCAGGGAGTTATGGTGTCATGAGGCCTTATGCCGAGATTGCTGAATTTGACGCAGTCAAGTAAGGCATGAGGACGGTCAGAGAGGTTCCAAATTTTCCATGCAATAACCATAAAAAAGAAGCCTACAAGATAGCCGCATAGCCTAAAGCATCTGTGAACAGAGTTTTCTGTTGCGCCGCCATTAGTACGAATCCCGCTCGGAGTCAGAGGTTAGACTTTGCATACTCTTTTAGTTGTTCTTTTTACTGCGTTAGCAGTATAGCCTGCTTTTCCAAAAATAACCACGCTGCGTGCGTGCAGCCTCCATCCTTGATGCACACTCCGGTGGGCGCACATCAGGCCATTCACTGGTAAAAATGCACCTTTAAAAACTTTCACCCATCGCACCACCCCCCTTCACCCTCCTGTAACCGATACAGCCGAGGAAGATTGTTGTGCTCACTAAGCGTTCTAAGAAAAAAACATTAACAATCACAAGCCTGTGGCGTCAGACACTAAGAACGAGAAATATGACTACGAAAAGTAGATATAAGTCGCCAGACAGGGAATTCAAGATCGAGCAGTGCGAGAACAGCGGATGGAGCCGCGCGCTGGCGACTGGCAGCAATTTTTTCTTAGAAGCAGAACGATTTTAGCAAATCGGCAATAACCAAATCACTTCACCGTAGTTACATTGCATCGCAGTAGCATCTTTTGGGTGTAATCACTATCGCATGCCAGCGAGCACAGTTATTTCGGCACTGCCCTTTTGTGTAATCGGTATTTAATATTTTCCTTATTAGTACATCTCCATCGTTGCCAAGAACCCGCGTTTCGTTGCTTATTTCCGTCGCCTGCAAACAAGAATATGCGGATTCTAAAAAAAAAAAAGAAGCTGCACCAATTTATACATCCTTCTTTTGGTAATACTAGTAGTAATATCTCAGGTTTAACGTGTCGAGTAGACATTGGGGTTATATGACAGACGGTGTAGTGGAGGGCTCCAGATTAACGGAGACCAGCTGGGGATTTTCGACATGCGACAGAGCACGCTAGTTTTTGTATCTTTGGAATGAGCAGCCGAGCTCCACAGACATTAAGCCATTTTTTCTTCATTGCCCTACAGGCCCGTCGTGAGGGGTTTTACTTACAACTTGCTGTCTAAGACAATGAGCGCCTACAAAAGTAAATGTTGCACTACCCACTGCGGTTGCTCAGCGGTTAGGGCACTCGGTTACTTATTCGATGTACCCTGGTTCGAACTCGTCCCCGGCGGCCACGTTTCGATCGAGGCGAAACGCAAAAGGCACCGTGTGCTGCGCGATGTCAGTGCACGTTAAAGGGCAACTGCGCCACTTTTTGAGAATTTCGCGATACTCAAGGATTCAAATATATATATATATAGGCTGTAGGTAAAGCATGCAAAGTTTTTTGCACTACCACTTAAAATAGTTGCGTAATCGACGATTAAATTTTGCACTTCTCCTCAAAGCAGCAAAGGAATTCGGGGAGGTTTAGTGCGATGTCACGGAAGGTATGATTTCAGATTACTGCTGCCGTCAACCACGCCCTGCCGTGCCTTGTTGAACGCTTCCAAACAACGTTCGGCGGGCTGTGACTTCGGTGGCGTTGGTTTTTTTTTCCTTCAAAGC
Source organism: Amblyomma mixtum (assembly GCF_055824585.1). Taxonomy (NCBI): domain Eukaryota; kingdom Metazoa; phylum Arthropoda; class Arachnida; order Ixodida; family Ixodidae; genus Amblyomma; species Amblyomma mixtum. The sequence continues at coordinate 96,498,175 of NC_143012.1, read as the reverse complement.
AGGCGTTTATGCGTTTGAAACGTACGGATACTTTCGATGACGTCATCATGCGTCCCCCACAGCGTTGTGCGCTGCGGAGAAGCTTGAAGGCCGTCGCAGTTTTAATTGGTGATGACGTCACCATTTCAAATGCTAGGCCAAAAGGGCTTCGCATACTTTACCTGCAAGTTTCACACATTCGACCCTTTCAAGCTCTTCGAATTCTAAAACCTATGCAGTTGCCCTTTAATGATCCCCAGCTGGTAGAAATTATTCCAGAGCCTACCCCTACTGCGCCTGTTTCTCTTTTTTCTTTCCCTCCCACCTTCCTCCCTCTCTTACGGCAGAGTTCAGGTGTCCATCAAGAAGTGAGACAGACTGCACCATTTCCTTTCCCCAAAAACCACCATCACAACATTGTTGGGTCCTCGCGCTAATATTTCGTCTATTGGTGGGAAATGACGCAAATAAAAGGAAGGCATTCTCAATCGGTACTAAAATGACTATAGACACCCAGTTGTGTTGCGTGTTTTCTCCTTTCAAATGACGCCATAGATATTAGAATGCATGAATCACCATGTGGTATTCGCCTACTGCCACTAAATAATTTGGAAAATAATTTTTTCTCCAATGCTGTTTCGGTTTCATCAACCGAATGATGGCTTTGACGTGAGTTTAACATTAGGTCACGTGAGGCACGGAAAAACTAATACAAACGCTGAAACGTTGTTATGACTCACTGTAGCACTTAAATCAGCCGACTTAAAAACCTATAATTACAACGAACGACGTATCAGCAGTTATATTGCCGTTTTATAGCACCTCACGCGACCTAATTTCCGCTACACGTCACAGCCATCGTTATGTTGGTGAAACCGAAACAGGTTCAAGAAGAAATTCAAACATAAATTATTTATTATGTGTTGGTGAATACCACGCGGGGCTCCATGTGCACCAACGTCTCAAGCATCGTTTGAAATAAGAAAGCACGCAAGCAAAAGTTTGATGTCTATAGTACTTGACAGAATTAGAGCAGTCCTAAAATTTTGATGAAAGATTTACGCAAATATGTAAAAGGGAGGAGTAATAACTCAAGATGTCACATAAACCTGAGGTACAAGTGTTTACAATTGGCGGCAGTACATAACAGAAGCGTCAATTAGGCTTCTTCCCAGGCACGAAACCTCCTGTAAGTTTGCTGTCGCATATACGGGGTATCATTTTCGCACTTCCCAGCGCAGACAGCTATGGGTGGGTAAGTTTATGCGATAGATCATATCATTTTCTCGGAAAACAAGACGTACGCCGGGATGCAAAAAAAGTGGGGCTGAATGGGGTCCTGAACCGGTTCGGAACGGTTCCTTTGAATCTTTCCGGTTCGGGTTCAGTTCCAAGATGGCGAAAAAAATATGGGTTCGGTTCGGTTCCGGTTCCGGGCGAAAATTCGGGTTCGGTTCCGGTTTCGGGTTCGGGTTCAGTTCCGGTTCGACACCCTGCGCATAAGGTCTACTCGGCTCGTCGGGTACCGGCGGCCGCTTGGCACGGCGGACCGCGCTCTTCCCACTAGAGGCGCTGCATATGCAGTATAAAACACCTGCTTTTGCAACCTACAAGGCTTAGCCAAAGCTATGCCCCGGTCAACTTTTTTTCTTTATTTTTAAAGCCCTATCTAACATACGCAAGTGCTCGCCGGACCTTGACAACACTACGATTGTGTACAAGCATGACAACGTGTTGTGTAGGGAAATTTACGAGGCATATAGTATCGCCAAGGCTCGTAACACATGCGTGGCCAAACCGTCTGTTACTATACGGGAAAAAGAGGTAGCTTATCTGGACAAGTGCTTTGCGCCTTGATAGCAGGAGCTGGCGGTGACTGTTGTGTTTAGTGTTCTTCTTTTGGTTTTTGACGAACGATTTTATCGCACTTTCTTCCTTTATAATTCTACGTGTTTTCGAATAAACTTCCAGTTGTTAGTCAGCGCTCGTGTCGTCTACTCTTTCTGTCTGTGTGTTTCGCGCTAAAATATTGCAAGATAAGGGCAGTCTTCTACCATCATACTGATATAAATGATGCGCTAAGATTGCCTCCACAAAACAAACGCCGTCAAGTGCATTTTGCCTTGGTTTCGTAGACAGGAAATATCGTGTACTTCAACAATGTGAGATGTCCTGTGTTTCTGCTGCAATTATAAATAACAAAAGGGTGACAATACACTGCATCTCACTGTAAAGTGTCTGCACAGGTGTAACCAGCCAGACTCTTTCTTGTAGCTTTAGCAGATCCGGACAAATGCAGTGTGCTGGAGCTCAGTATCTCTCACTGAGGTCGCCCGACGGTTGACAGGGCTTTTTACTGCTTATCCAGAAAAAAAAAAAACTCGCCGTCCTCCAGCAACCCTTCCTCCGCCTCGGAGTGCCGCCAGACGAGCGTGTCGTGGAAGAATTGGGGCCAGCGCGTGTCCACGGCCAGAATACGCATGTTCGCACGACAGACCCGGGAAAAAAAATGCAGAGCATGAAGTTACTCTCGTTGCCGAGGCCTACAATTGTAGGCGAATTGATGCGGTCAAAACAGTGGCCAAGGCCTACTCACTAGCATGTTGGCAGCGTAGAGCCCCTTGCGGCTTGTTCGCAGCACTGCCCCGCGGCTCCTTCATGATGATGAGCGTGCCACTGGCACACCCGACGACACCGGGAATGCTGCCACGGTGAAAGTTTAAGTGAAGGAAGCCCTCATTCTCCGCCGCGTTCTCTCCGGGTCTCGCCGGAAAGCGAACGCACCCCTTCTGCGACCCAACGTTGACAATGGTCACCGCCACCCGCCAACCGCCGCAAACACTTGCTCACAGTCGGTTGGCCTATGCCGACGTTTGCTTCATTTCCTACGGTGCCTTGAAATTAACCCAGTGGTGGCGAAGCAGCGCAGCGCAGCGCGCACAGCACGCGCCGATCCACCGACAGCACACCCACCCTCACGCGTCCCCGTTCAACGGCGAGTTCGTCGCACAGCCATTGTGCAATCTCTTTGAAGCGTCGAAACGACTGGTTCAGCACGTCAAAATCGTCTTCATGCACCCTCGTACCCCGTAGCTCACGCGTAACCACCGCCATACTCGCTCACAAAGATTGTGAGTTGTTTATGGGCTACTTTTTTTGCACTGAAGTTTCAGCTCGCGTAGTTAGGTGCGCAACGTCACCGCTACACATGTGTTCTTTACGTAAATAGCTTTGATGGACCAGTTTCTCAAAATGGCCCTGGGTCCACACTGGGCAAGAGGAGATTGATGCACTGACTCCAAAAATGATATTTGATTATGATTTAATTAATGAATCTGGCTTGATGCTGGTTACGGAATGGCAGTAGGGTTCGTCCACGTCGGGGCTCAGTCAGCTTGTCGTGGCACGGGCTCGACGAATGGCTGGATGTCTGCTGCGGCCGGGCTGGGGATTCTTCGCGGCTGTGCGGCTATCGTTCTCGCCAGGCTTTGCATGAGCTGCCAGAAGCTGAAGCGCGCTGTCGGAGGCCGAACGTGAGCGAAGGCTAGACCCCGGGCTAGCCTGAGCTGCTGTCCATAAGAATTCCTTATTTTTGTGATGGACATCTAGCCCACGACTTGGGCAGCATGAAGTACACCCAGAAGGGAGTGCACCAGATGATAGCTTACTCCGTCTTTACTTCTATATAGCCTAATTAGAGCTTAGAGTGCAGATGGTGGTACAGCTATGTGAAAAGTTTGGAGCCGTACCATGTGAAAAGTTTGGAGCCCAGAGGGTTTTCTTTTGAGTCACACTGTGTCGTTCATAATGAATCTCTAGCGCTCCAAATTTCCTGAACGTGAGAAGATTTCTGGTACTGCCTCTTGCAATAGGAAGGACTTCCACGAATGCTCCTGGAGTCCAATATAAGCTTAGAGGTGAACACACTGGGCTCTAAACTTTTTACAAAGACTCTACGTCTTGAACAGGGCGGAGCACCTGAGAAAATGGTGTATAGATACTGCGCCAGTCCCCCAAGGCCAACGTCGGTTACTCTATTGAGATCAACAAGAGAGGAAAGAAGGAACCAGCGCGATCCAATCTCATCTCGCCTTGTCTTTTGTTTATCTCACCTGCGTAACCCATTTTGCCGTTTTCAAAATGCATCAGCAGGCAACCTGCTGGATTACTGACACCAGCTGGTCCCCGAGATGGTCGCAGAAGATCGAAGCCAGCCACGTGCAAGAGTATGTAGAGCATCTGTAATCCAGAAATTACTAAGAAATCTGATTTATCAGTGCGTGATCTCAAACAACTGACACTGCATCATCTGCATTTTAACCATAAACACCACAGCATACATGTCTACAGAGATGGCTCAGTGACTTCAACAAGCTCTGCTGGGTCTGTGGTGATACCGGCCAGGTCTATTTTAATGAAGGTGAGGGCTACCTATCTCACCTCTTCGACTGGTGCAGAAGTAGCTGCCCTACGGGCTGCAGTTCAATTCATCAGTCAGGAATCTGCACATGACTGGAGAGTTTTCACGGAATCAAAAGCAGCCCTTCAAGGCCTGCAAGCGGCACTACGCCGCGGCTCACACGAACAACTCGTTGCAGAAATCCTCAAGCTGTACCATGACGCCACATTGAAAGGACATGTCAATTTTTCAGTGGCTGCCGGGTCACTGCGGTATTCATGGGAACCACCGGGCCGACGGAGCTGCCCGTTCTGCCCACAATGACGGAATCCCCGTCAATATCCCCGTAACGAGAGCTGACTCAGCGTGTGGGCTTCGTTCCCTGAGGCTGGAGCTCACACTTTCAGCGTGGAACACGGGACAGTTCTGCAACCGTCGCCTCAGGGAACTGGACCCTGGACTGCGCCTTCGTCTTCCATGTGATGTAGCGCGTCGCGAAGCAACATTACTGCGCTGTCTACGGCTCGGCGTTGCCTTCACAAATCAGTATGCTTTCCGGATCGCGATGGCCGACAGCCCTTCTTGTGTAAACTGTGCCTGTGGAGAGACAATCAGTCATCTCTTGCGCGAGTGTCCTGTCTTTGTGAACAGAAGGCGTAAGCTGCGTTGTGCTCTGGACCGCCTTGATCCTCGCCCTTTCACAGAGGCCAAGATCCTCGGTCCGTGGCCACGACAGTCGACTGCCATCAAGGCTTACAAGCCACTGTTTTGTTTGCTTTTTTTGCGAGAGACTGCCTTGATAGACTGATTGCGACTGTGTTTCCCATTCCTTCTCTCGTTCCTCTTTAACCCCTTCACTCTCTTCCTCAGTGGAGGGTAGCCAACCGGAAACCCTTCATTTTAAAATCCCTGCCTCTCCTGTGTTTGTATCTATCTTTTTATTTGGGATAAAACCTAAATCCGGCTTTAATCAGATCGTTTCTTCTATCCAAATGCGCCATGCATTTATTTGTGACTTAGTTAAATTGTAGTAACGAAAACAGCGCATTTATTTGTTTTTTTTTCTAGGGTGAGCAAACTGTGGGGGAGGCATTTAATCGCAACGACGTTCAGCTATGTCTTTGCCGAGAGTGGAAGCTAAAAGCATAATTCATATCTTCTCAGGCTGTGAACACTCCACGCAGAAATCTTAGCTTAAACTGCGGTATGGGCTGCCGACGGCATCTAGAAGATTTGCAGTGAACTACAGCTGGCTCCAGGTAGTAACATCGTATCATAGTTTTTGAGCATAGATTTAAGCTGCGGACGAGGCAGAGTAGTGAACGCTGTTTCTTTTGGCGTCTTATTTTTCCCGTACCTTGGCATCCCAGGCTATGGAGTTGTAAAATGTCCCTGGTGTGAAGTTGACCACAATTTTAATTACTGGAAAGTACTCACACGCTAAACAATTTGGAATTAGACTCCATTTAATTGTCAAAGTTAGTTGATAGAATCATTAAATAAACGGAAAGAAAAGCGCATCGCACTAGGGTGGCTGATAAGCCGCAGTTAGCTAAATGCGAGAGCAGCGCACCATATATACATTCTGCCGTATCGCAGTCATTTAAATAGGGAAGATGCACCAGGAAAATGCCCAATTCCTCATGCAGTGGGCAGGTCGAGACGTGCAAGTCGGCTGTTGAGGTGTGTAGAAACAGGTGTCGGTAGGGCGCCTAGATGTGCGCTCCCCCCCCACCCATCCCCCCGCCCCCAAACCGTGCACTCTTGGTTTAGAGGACCCCCTCCTCCTCCCTGGGTGCCTACACAACACCCCCTCATGCGGATAACAAAGCAGATTGCGCTCAAAATGTGAGCGGCTGCCACCACCTCCCCCCCCCCCCCCCCCCATGTGCCGTATGCTTACATGCGCGCATGCAAGCATGGCGTATGCCCTCGGCGAGATACACTAGGAAAATTTAAGAAAAGAAAATGCATCACCAGCTAGCCCCGCACCAAGGAAATACGATGCGCTACTGTGACATTTATGTAAACGTGGTGCCCATGTTAGCGTGCCTTCATTGTCGCCCAACTAATTCTCTCCGTCAAGCTACAGCAGTGCTTAATGCCCCTTAATCTTCATTTTTCAGAAAAAGCTTGCCAACTTAGCTTCACGGCTTGAGAACGGGGATGAAGAATTTTTGTTGTTGTTTACCTAACGCATCGCTTTTCCGCTCCTAGACTGTTCTCAGTGTCGCCGGCACCTCTCGCCCTTGCGCGCATCAAATGTGCATCAAGTAATAAATTTAGTTGTCTCCGCTTATTTGTGGAAAAACGTTATACCTGCTTTGATCACATCGTATCCCTTATAAAAAGAGCCAATTTTATTATTATTATATTATTATTATTTTATTATTATGCCTAGCCACTGTAGGAATAATACAGGAACTGCTGAGAAGCTTAGCGAAGCCCTCCGCATTCACTCAGGTAAGTGATTGCTCGCAGGGAGGGCTAAATTGACGGGAAGAAAAACGCCTGTATTGTCCCACACGAAGTGCACCTGAGCAGATCCTGAGCCATCTTTTGAGATTACTGGAAGGCGTAAGCAGTAGGTGAGTAAAGCCACAGCACTTCGAGGAGGCACTAACATCTTCGTAAGTACTGGCTGCATTATTTTTAATTTCAGAAATACGTTCAGAAGTAAGTTCAGTTAATATTTGTATTCTGAATATAGCGCCTCTTGTGCCACCGAAATGCGTAATGGTGCCCCCGTTCATTGCTGCATTAACTTTAAAGAACTGCACACGCGAATATGGCTTTTGCGAACAGTCACTCTGCCACCTATTTCAATAAGAAACCTATTAGTAGCAGGAGCCTATTGCCCTGTGTCACCAGCTTCATCTGTTGTATGACCTGGACTAAGGGAGGTATTGGATCCTACTATGGAATTAGCCGGTATGCGCGCATTTGTAAAAGACCTCGGCAACCTATCGTCAAAGTTTTTTCTTCAATAATGATTATATGATTGGTATCGTAACCATTGAAGCATTGCCGTGCATTAGGTGTTCCTTTTAACAGCTTCCGCCTCCGAAAACTATTTCATTGAGAATTTAAATATTTTAGCACTTTTTGTGTGAGTTGAGATGAAATGTTTTTTGTCGTGACTGTGCGCAGAGCTGAAAATGCATTTCTTGTTTTGTCGCTGAAAAAAATTTAGTAAATGCGTCGATTAGAAACACGTATGCAATCTGTTGTTTATGAATTATTTCCCTTGCTTCTGCGGACTGTTCTTTATAAAACGCTGTATCCACTCACTAATTCACGCCGTTTATTTCAATAAAAATAAAAAAAAAACTTTATGCGCTCTGCAGCGCTTCGTACTGTGGGGAATATAGTACAAAAGTTAACGTCAATACAAATTTATGTAAATTGAAGATCAGTCGTTTCTTATAGGGGTCCAAAAGTGAGGATAAAATATGGCTGTGGTTTGGCTCTGGTCAAACCTGGTAGAGCAGCGAGAGGTGTATATACCCCTGGCCACGCTTAGATTCCGCTTGAAAGTAAGGCACACGACGGAGCGTTCGGAAGCCGTGTGAGCCGACGCGCTTCACAATGCACTCCGCAAACTTTATCCTTTACGACCGGATTACTTCATCCAGCGGTCTGAAGCTAGTATTATCAGCCTCCGCATCTCGTCAGGAACCTGCCGAGACCAACCCTTCCCGCTTTGGACTACGACATCGAGAGGCAAGTCCATATATTTTCCTCACAGCGCCGCGCAAGGAGGCTAAGCCTCGCGACACAGCAGCCACCGATGCCGAACGCCCTCGGACCACCGGCCCGTCGGCGCCTCGACGGCGGCATGGAACACATTGTAGTAGAAGGAGAAGACATATCACCCTCGGAGCTGACCTCTATCAACGCGGCGAGGCCCACGGGCGTACACCAGCTGCGGGCTCTGACGTCACACCGCGCATGCACACAACTGACGAGGCGGGTGGCGTCCGCTCCGCCGTCGCTGCAGCGGCGCCAGCGCACGCCGGCTGCGTGCTCTGACGCCTCTGCGCGCATGCGCACAGCTGGCGGAGCGTGGTGCCATGGCTCAGAACACAGCCACGCTGACCTCGCGAAGCGGCTGCCATGTGGCAGTAGTTCATAGTCCTCGTTAGAAGTTCACCACGCCGTAGAGTACCGCTACTTGTTGGCACAGGGTATAGCTCGTTTCAAGGGGGTCCTACAACGTGCATCCTGGTGAACAAAGCGTACACCGCAGTCCCAGTAGATCTCGAACTGGAGACTGAACAGGAATACAGTATGGTCAAGGTCCTGCCGCTCAAGCGCCGCGACCCATCAATACATGTCCTTAACATTTACTGCCCCCCGCATAAGCCGCGCGTGACCTTCAACGAAATCTTCTACCGCGCGCTCAAATCGGCTGACAAGGAACCTCTAGTGATCGTTGGGGACTTCAATGCTCCCAGCCTACATTGGGGCTACCACTTTGAGAAGGCCAGAGGACGCAAGCTGACGGAGCTCATCTCCACACTTCGTCTTACACTCCTCACGGATCCGTGTTGTCCCACACGTGTGGGCAACTCGGTTGCGCGAGACACATGCCCTGACCTGACTCTCGTTACGAACACCAGAGACGCTACCTGGGAGAACCTGGGAGAGACTCTTGGTAGTGATCACTGCCTTCTCCGGGTTACTCTTCTGGCGAAGGCGGCTCGCAAAAAGTGGGGCCACACTAAATTAACCGATTGGCATAAGTTTCGAACAAAAGAGATACCTCCCGTGCTCTTTTCCGGCGGATATGCGGAGTGGGCAAAGCAATTAGACACAATACAAAGACAACACGTCACGACACTTCAGACCACTGAAGAGATCCCTGCAGTGGACAATCACCTCCTGCACTTGTGGGTGGCTCGCCGGAGTCTTACCAAACGGTGGAAGAAGCAAAAGCTGAATCGCAAACTTAAAGGGAGACTGAAGCACTTTTTTTGAAAATCAGGCTGGCAGCGGCGTCCTATAGTTTTTCATGCTATAGTTTTCGATCCAACTATAGCTACTTTCCTCGCGATGCTCTGAGTGCAATTTGAACTGCTTGTGTTATTGCGACACCCCCCCCCCCCCCCCCCAAGTGTTTTCCCACTTATTTCATTTCCGTACTTTTTAATGTGTAATTTATATACTACTGCTTTGCCATATATATTCTGTTCTATTTGAATCACCTGACGCTAATTTCACGTCAAATTTGTTATTCTTGTTATTTTTTGTTCTTTTGTTATGCTTTTCTATGCTTACATGCTTTTGTATGACTGTTTCACATCACTGTCTTCCCCCCCCCCCCTTATGTAATGTCCCAGACGGGATCTTTAAGGGTTCAATAAATGATGATGATGATGATGATGCTGTATGCTCGAATATCGCATCCAAATAAGGCAAAAACAAGCGCGAATTGCCTTTTTTAGCAGAAATATGCGGCCTCTGCCGCGGGGCACGCCGCGCGGCGCGCCGCCGCCCGTGATTGGTCAAGCGAGGTCGTGACGTCACTTTGAGGACTGGAGAAGCTGCCGATGCGGATCCGGCGCTGCGCTGAGTGCAGATCGCAGCTTTCCGTGGCGTTGTAAAAGCGAATATGGCGACTATTTTTTTACTGACCTCTAAAGAAAAGGATACTACAGTTTGTTCATTCCACGCATCACCTCAAAGCAAAAAAGACACGAGCAAAAAATTCTACGCCTAGCACAGGCATACGCTAGCGTGAAAGACACGTACGCAGATCATGCGTGAAAGGTGCCAGCACTACCTCGGCTGGTATTCTCGGAAAGGAAGGGGTGCGAACAATACTCAAGTCAATTACCACCACCGGACGCCTCCTGGCTCGCCCGAAAGAGCGTCATCCTAAAGAAAAGGCCCAAAGCGCTGTGTACAAAAGATCCTGTTCTCACTACCCGGCGTAGGTTGGGGCAAGAAAGTATTTCAAGGAAACGATGAAGCAGCACAAAGCTGATGTCAAAATTAGCGAAGCGCAGTGGCCAAGCACTGCGAGGCATGTGACCACAGGATATTGAAGGAATCATTGTGCGCTGGAAACCAAGCTAAATACGCGCACAAGGCTGCTGCTTCACTCGTGGCGCGTTCAGCAGATGCCAGAAAATATTAATCGCTGGCTCGGAAACGTTCGCCCTTCCTAGATTTGCAGTTTATGTTCAGTGAAGTAGTGGCGAACTATATGTGTGTTTAAAAGCCAAGCTAGCTGCAACTCGTTCGCTGCCACAACTTGAAGAATAAACCGACTAAGGTTGCGAGACATGATGTTTTTTTGCAAAAACTTGGTTGGCATTCATTTCTCTGTTAAATTTGCATCCGAAATCAGAACGTCGAACGCTTTCATTTTAATCGCTTAGATACGATTAAACGAGATGCCGCATATGAAGAGCTTCAATGCTTGCTTGCTTTGCTTTATTGTGTTTTGCTTTGCTTGCTTGCTTGCTTGGACACGTCGAACCGAGTACAAAATCACTAACCGAGCCTTGCTGAGCACGCCTCAGGTGGTCTGGCCGCACCTATAAGCTGAGAAGAGCAACACATGCTTGAGCCTCTATTAGGTTTCTGCAGGGGCGTGTTTCTAGTGAGCATGTTTCTGCTTTTAGAAGAGGCGCTTCTTCGAAATGGTGACACGCCTCTCATGCGCGAGGAAATGAAAGGAACTGCGTCATGGTTCAGCCGCGACCGAAATCTCCAGAGATCACATTAGGGACAAGCTCTGCATGTAGCCGGTGTCACGAAAGTGCTTCGAGCACGCTTGCTTTGGTCGGCTTGAATTCTTCGTCAAAGCAGCGAGCGCTTGCGCTGCGAGCGTATGATCTTGCGGAAAACAGTGGAAGACGACACAGTCGCGGGCGTAGTTGTTCGTGGACACGAAAGCAGAGTAGTACCTCGTGTTGAATCTGATTCTCAAGGTCGGCTGACACGCTTTGTACGTCACAACGCACGCAGTACGAGGAACAACGCATGCAGCACGAAAAACAACGCGCGCTGAAAGCTCTCTCGGGTGCGCCGAAGTATCCCCGGCTCCTCAACGTGACGTCACGTTGGCCGACATGGACGAGGTTTCCCTCTCCGCTGTTCTCCTCTCCTGCGGTCGCGTGCGGCGCGGGAGATTTAAACATCGCGTTTTTAATTGGTGATTTCGCCACTGTTTTGGCCAAAATCGAAAAAATAATTTCACAGACGTGATTAGCAATGACACTACTTCAAAACCCTAAAAAATTAGCTGATTCGAAAACCGCCTCAGTCTCCCTTTAAGGCTCGCATTGTCGACCTCACGGAGCAGGCTGCGGCGTATGCTGCCCAGCTCACCGATTCAAACTGGATAGAGAAGTGTAATTCGACAGCGCGTCAGATGAGCTCGAGAGGAACATGGCGCTTCTTTCGCAGTCTCATCGACCGCACTGAAACGAGACGGGAGACGCAAAGACAGCTCCGGCAGGCTTTGCACGGGTAGCAAGGTACGACGGCTCAACTCGCGCACACCCTGTGCGACAGATATCTCTGCCGCATAGAGGACCCAGTTGGGCCCGAGTACGAGTACGCGGGAAAGCCGAATCCCGACATTGATGCCCCTTTTGAGTTACACGACCTTAAGGCGGCTTTAGCTAAAATGCGACGAGGTACGGCTCCGGGTCGGGATCGCATAACAGTCAATCTGTTGGCCAACCTCCCAGATTCGGCCTACCTCCACCTGCTAGTGTACATTAACCAGATTTGGGACGGGCGACCACTCCCTCCCGAATGGAAGACCTCCTTGGTCACTTTCATCCCTAAGCCAGGCAAGCCAGTGAATACCGACAACCTGAGGCCCATCTAACTAACCTCTTGTGTGGGCAAGCTTATGGAGACGATGGTTAGGGATCGCCTCTCTTTACACATAGAGACCAAGGGCCTCTTTGCAGACACTATGTTCGGGTTCCGACCGCATATGTCTGCGCAGGACGTCCTCCTCCAGTTACACCGCTACATAATACGACCCACTGCCATGCGCCACAACGAGAAGGCCATCCTTGCCCTCGATCTTAAGGGGGCCTTTGACAACGTTCGTCATAGCAGCATCTTGGCTAACTTGAGTACCACTGATTGTGGGCGCAAGGCATTCACATATGTAAGAGACTTTCTCTCGAAGCGTCAGGCCTTCCTCAAGATTGAGGATGACGAATACGGACCATACATGATGGGTACACGGTGTACACCCCAAGGGGCGGTCTTGTCGCCACTTCTTTTAAACATTGCCTGATGCAGCTTCCCCACCAATTGGCCCGGGTGGAAGGCATACATCACGCACTATACGCGGACGACATAACAATTTGGACTACCGAAGGGAGCCTTGGGGAAATGGAGGACCGCCTTCAGCGGGCCGCCACCATAACCGATAGCTACGCTATCGGCTGTGGTCTCCAATGTGCTCCCGCAAAATCGGAACTTCTGCACATCAGATCCGTTCCTAAGGACAACACGAGTTTGCAAATCTCTCTGACGGGAGGTCCTATCAAAGAGGTCGGGGAGCTCCGCATACTAGGTCTGTTCATCCATAACATGCTCAGCCCGGAATCCACTATTGCCAAACTCAAGCGCGTAGGCGAACAGGTCGGACGCATGATCCATCGCGTTTCTAACAAGCGCGGCGGGTTGCGAGGCAGGGACGCGCTTCGGCTCGCCCATGCCTTCGTGACCAGCAGGATCCTCTACTCCGCTCCCTACCTTCGCACTACGAAACAACAAGAAATAACAATCGACACCATCGTTAGAAAGGCTACAAAGCGAGCACTGGGCCTCCCAGTGGCCACCTCCAATGCTAAGTTGTCGGCGTTGGGGGTGATCAATTCGTACCAGGAGTTACGGGAGGCCCACCTCGTGAACCAATATACGCGACTCTCGCAGAAGGCATCCGGGCGCCGCCTGCTAGACCGCTTGCACATCCAACACGAGTGCACTCCAGAGGAGACGTGTCGGATTCCGGAGCTATGGCGTCACAAGCTCTTGGTCCCTCCACTCCCGCGCAACATGGACACACATACACACGAAGGCAGACGAGAGGCGCGCTCTCGGGCCCTCGAACACCAACACGGATCCAGACATGGTGTATACTACGTTGACGTGGCAGGGCCTCGCCCAATGGATTCTACACGGCCGCAGTAGTTCACCAGGATCAATGCGTTAACTGGCTCTCCTTTCGAGCTCGAAATTCAGCACAGGCTGAGGAAGTAGCCATTGCGCTTGCCGCCTCGGACTTGAATTCGAAGGTAATCGTGACAGATTCGCGTCGAGCCTGTCAACACTACCTGGCTGGCGAGATTTCACCTTTAGCCTGGAGTATATTAAAGCGCGCAGTGAGGGAATCGGACTATTCGCCCAAACGCATAGTTTGGACTCCAGGCCATCAGGGTGTTAGAGGTAATGAGGCTGCGGACGCGGCTGCCCGAGCTCTTACCTACCGGGCACCTCACCCAGGCTCTTCCGGCTCGGAGATTGTACAACCGCTTCTGCGGTTCAGAGAAATTCTGGACGACTATTGCGAACGCCATCGTCTTTTCCTGGTCCCTGCTAAGGGCCTGAGTAAAGCTGATGAGCGAACTCTGAGGCGCTTGCAGACCAACACTCTGTTGTGTCCTGCAATAGTGAAACATTTCGACCCCAAAATTGATGGGCGCTGCCCTCACTGTGGGGAAGTTTCCGATACCATGCACATGGTTTGGGCCTGTCAAAAGAATTCTTCCCTTCCCCCCATTCCTTCCCCTTCCCGAGAGGCATGGGAGGCAGCCCTGCTCAACTGCTCGGGGCTGGGGTCTCAAAGGGCTCTAGTCCAACGGGCGCGAGTAGCGGCCTCGTCCAGCGGGGTCCCGGACTAAGGACTCCACCTATGTAAAGGGCCATTTTTGGTCTGCAAACTCTCCTGTTGTTTATTAAAAAGTTTTCACCACCACCACCACTACTTGTTGGATGTCCAAGGGTGCCGGTGGCCACTTTTCTAGTGGCCGACACTCGGTCCTTGGAATGTGAGTGATGTCCTTCAGGAGCCGTATAGTGACGGAATAAGCTAACGGTTTTGAGCACGCCCATATTTTGCGCCGTAGTGCTGCGAATACCAGTATTAAGGTACAATGACAGGAGCACTCACGAGATCAGCAGGTGGTTCTCGCTCCATGGTATTACTTCGAATATCGAGAGTGGTTGGAACGGCGTGAGAAAAAATATAGAGCAGTAAAGAACTATACGGTCGCTTGAAACGGTGTTTTAATTACCGAACTGCTTGCGTTAGTTCCCTTTACTGGAGAAATAAAATCCTGCTGCACCGTTTTCAATAACTTGTTGTGAATCACTTGCCAATGGTTGAGAAATCGCGAATGGAAGCCGGGTGGAGGCTCGCAAGGGCTCTACTATGGCTGTAACCTTCCGCTAATCCTAATCTGTCAGGAAACAATATACTCCAGCACTTTATGGAACTTTTACTGCTTATACGACTACTACAATGATTGACGCTGAAGAATGCGTCATTCATGGGTGGAGAACAGTTGATCTGTCATCCGCAATACGTACTCCGCTATGAGATCGCCTAATGTGAGGAAAGGGCACTAGCTCTTGTATCTGTCCGTTATTCTAGTGAGTCCTTACGCTCCGTGTCGATACTTTACATAAGTGTCATTTTTCGGAAGTTCAAGGTCGCTGGATGAGTGAACGGTGACGAGTGTGGTATGAGACGTGGAAAGTGGGATGGGCACGTGGGCCAAGGGAGGCGGTGGGAATGTTGTTTGCCGCCCGGCTGCGCTATTCCATTTGCTTGTAGATACAGAAGAGAAACACGGGACTGGTTGGGAGCAGGGTTGCCGTTGGAAATTTTTCAAAAAGAGCCAGAACTGAAGCTAAATGTAGCCAAAAGTAGCCACGCCACCTGATCTTGGCGCCAAATTTGTAGCCAAGTAGAAAAGAACCATTATAAGGAACTTTTTTTTGAATCAACACAAAAACACAGAGTAAATAAAGAGCACGGAATTTTGGGCCTCTTGCTGGGCCTTCAAGTGTCAGGTATGTTGCAAAGAAATAAAAGTTCAGTCCGCGTAGTTTATCTAGAGTAGATAGTGTTCTTGCCGGAGTAACTTTGGCACATTCTATTCAATCCCTCAGCAGGAACGTTAAACGATGGTGCTGTTTTTTCTTGGAGTCGTAGCCCAAATTTGATTCGCAGAATCGCCATAAGCAAGTCCAGCTTCATTTTGTTACGGATCTCTGTTTTCGTCAAGTTCACGCAATAGAACACGCGCTCTGCATCACCATTAGAAATTGGAAGGGTCAAAATTTTCAGTGCTCCTTGCGCCAGGTGTTGAAAAGGGCATTCGCCGCAAGTGTCCTTGTATGATGCCGCTGCGTGCCAGAAAGTCAAACATGATACGCGATCAAGTGCACCGCTAATTCTCTGCTCCTGGCGTATTTGAGACTCCAGTTCGTTGGAGGAATATTTGCGTCGAGGACGCACGGGCGCATCAAGGCGTCCAGGACAGCAATGAAGACAGCAAAGCTTGGAAATAATTGTTCTTTTCTGTTCTTGCTTGCTATTGTATACGCAATTCCAAAAAAAAAATGGCTAGTAAATGCGCCAAAATAGAAGTTCAAAGTAGCCAGAAAGTAGCCAAGGAGCCAGCGTGAAATTTTCATCGCCAGACGGGGTTGAAAAGTAGCCAATTTGGCGCAAAGTAGCCACCAACCTCAACCCTGGCTGGGAGCACCAACACGTCATTTCCCGGCGCTTTATTGCGTTTGTCAAGAAAACTTGTGAATGATGCGGATTGTTTTTACAAGTTACGTTTCTCACATGATAAAATTTTTTTCTAAGTAGTAAATGTAGGAACACAGCCCTCGTTGTCATGACAACGGTGGCCACCGCGGTCGTCTGCTTGTGAATGGCGCCGCTCGGTTGATTCCATTCATAGAGAAAGGAATGCTTTCGTCCTTGCGCTCCTCGTTCTTTTTACTTCGCTAGCTCTGCAGACACAAACGGTAAGTGGAGCTTCATTCAATACACACATTCTGTGTGCTGTGTCCAGTGTGCCTTGGAGAGTGTGTTTTAGCCACGCACAGCAAGGTAAAGGGGCGCTGTCATCGGTGTAGCTGGATACGTTCGGCCACACAGTGTACTGCAGGCGCAGACAAGCAAGATACGATTGGGAGCGGCAGCTACTATTAAAGAAAAAAATTGGACCTCGTCCCTCCTCAGCCCTATGCATAGGCGCGCTACTGCCAAATGTGTTGTTTTGTGCGGCACATTGATGATAGGTGTGCCCTTTAAAACGCGGCGTGGCGGCGCCTTCTTGGCAGGGTAGCGCCCTGAATGGGAAGAAAAATAAACCGAAAGCATAAAAGTGTAACAGAAGAGAGCATTGCAGGTTTGTGCACTCGGCATTTAAACGAGTCCACACCTGCCGTGCGTGGCAATTGAGCTCGGTTCCCTATTGTCATAGCTTCCTACCTCACCGATCTCTGGCAATGTATGGGATGCCTGTATTAACTTGTGTAAAACAGCTGCAGTAATAAAGAACACTGAGATGGGGTGCACGTACGCTAATTCAAATAAAGTGCTTTTAAGACTGGCCATGAGTTCGCATACTATTTATATCTGTACTAAAGCACTAGCCACCATAAGTGCTTCAAATATGGCATTAGAAAATGATCCAACAAGTCAAGAAAGCAATTGTGAAATAACAGCTTATAAATCAGTAACGCCTCCTCACCTGTACCAACAACGTTTCAAAAGAATCCATTCAAAATAGGCCATCTGATGCAGTTAGTATAGACTCCTGTAATTGACAGATAATGCTACCCAATATAGACTGTAGATAAATCACGCACCTCATTGATCACTTCCGGCACATTAGACTGACCCACTAGGCAGTTTTTGATTTTCATTACTAGGACACTCCCCTTGCATGCATTGTTGCTCAAAGAATTTTGTTTATTAAGTCTGGTTGTGTTACTTTATCCAGCTTTAATGCAATGCCTTGCGCCCCCCTTCTCCCCCTCCTTTTGTTGAGTCTAACAGCACCGTTTTTGAGTACAAAGGAAATGAATTTACGAAAACAAAAAGAGAAGGAATTTACCTTCCTGTATTTGTATGCTTACAAGCATGCATGTGCATAATTCTGCTACATGCAAGTTTTAATCAGAAATTTTTTGCTACTTATTTGCTTTGAGCCAAGTCTGCATACTTCTTACGATTCAAGGTGCAAAGAAGGAAACAAAACTAACCACACCATTGTTGCCTCCGCATTGGCAGACTGCGCAGGTAAAACCAGCTGTTCGCAAGTGACATCAGTCCAGTGCAAAAATTGTTGAGATTCCTTCACGTCATGATGAATCTTTGTGGCGCGGTCTTAACTTGGCTAACATGGGATGAGTTTTGTACTAGCAGGTGCAGGACAAATATAACGTTGAGCTTGGCTAACCGATATCTGGTCAGCGCCTCACGGCTGCACTAACACCCTAGCAGAGTGCTCGCCACAAGAGGCAGCGAGGTCTCCATCCTGCCTTCAAGCAATGGGGTCACTTAGTGCACCAAAAGAAGATTGCCATCATGCTGACCTACAAGAGGATTAGCTGCAACATAGGGCAAACATTCCCTGGTTTGTTTAATTTTTAAATGCTAGTATTATCAAAGTACAAAACGGTCCTTTAGTAACAATACATTACATGCATAGGGAAACTGCTCTGAAGGTGTGTTGATGAACATATTGTTACGCGGCGGCCAGCCGAAGAATGAGGCGTGGTGAACGATGGCTATGAGATGGTTTAAGGGCCGCTGGCCTAGCGCGAGCGCTCCGTCCCGCGCCACTGCCAGCTTCGTCTTCGTCACACTACCCGGGGCCTCCGAGCGATCGTCCCGATCGGTGACGAACAGACGGCGAAATGGCGATGGTCTTGAGTGAAGGATCGAACAATATGTAGAAGATGGTACAGTGCTGGCCGCCACGATGAGAACGATGAGAGAATGAGTCCCGGTCCACGAAGCATCCGGGCCGGAGGGTGCCAGGAGCTGATGGCCGAGGTCCTTGGACGCACCGGACGGCAGGGGCAGGGGGGCGGTGTCTTCACGTGTGGGTCTTCGGTCTTGGGTCGGTGGGGTCTCGGGTCGATGGGGTCTCGGGTCGGTGGGGTCTCGGGTCGGTCGGGTCTTGGGTCGTCGTGTCTTGTGGTCCGGGCGGGGGACGGGGCTGGGGTGAGCGGCGAGGTCGGTTCAGGTCGGACGGGCTGGGGCATGGCCGGGCGGCGCGGACCAGGCACTCACGGCCGACGTCCACGGCAGGCGCAGGACACCGAAGCTCCGGGACCAGGATGGCGATGAAGGAACCCCAGCACCTCACACCAAATGTTACGCGGCGGCCAGCCGAAGAATGAGGCGTGGTGAACGATGGCTATGAGATGGTTTAATGGCCGCTGGCCTAGCGCGAGCGCTCCGTCCCGCGCCACTGCCAGCTTCGTCTTCGTCACAATATTTTAGTATCCTTTGGCATATTGCTAAACATCTGCTTGACTTCACTGAGCCTGAGAACTTGTCAGTGTGCTGGCCTTGTCCAAATGCTGCTGCAGTGAAATAAATGTCGGTTAGTCAGCTCCATCCTTCTTTTCTTTCGAAATAGCCTTGCCCTTTATTCTTGTAGATGCTGTTCCGGACTACGTGGTGACTGGGGATGATGAATGTGCTGTGGAGAGTCCAGCAATCTTTGGATGAATGAAATAAGCATCTCAAGGGTCAAGACTCAGACATTTAACAAAAGCCCGTGGGAAAGGAAAATTTATAGCACAATTTGAACAGTTCACTGATAATAGTACATTATTAGCCAACAGTAATGCACTATGCTCGGTCTTTTGACCCATGCCTACAGAAACTGTGTTTATCACTTTACTTGCGCTCGTATGCAATGCACCCTGGCTAACAGTTAGCCAAAATCTTCTTTCGGAAAAGCTCGATAGATGCATACTGAGTGCAACAAATATTTGGACTTTCAAGGACACCGCTATTAGGCGGGAATAGCATTTCACACTCGGAATGATACACCCATGCCGCTATTTTCACTTCGCCAGTTGATACATTGCACACCTTACCAGTTCAATGCACTTTTCTGCAGAACCATTGTGTTCAAAGTACTATTCTGGGTCTCCAAGCAACTAAACACATCCATGCCACAACCCCTGATTTCCTTTCAGCATCTGACTTTCAGACTGAAATCACTCTACCTGATTGTAGCATACAGATGAATTTATGCGTCTTGATAGCATTGGGGTATTTTTATTAGGGACTGTGCTCAGGGGCAGATTTATAAGTCACTCTTGGAGGAGGCGGTCCTATTCGAACCATGTGTGTGTTTGTTAGTAAAGGAAAATTGGGTTCAGAATGGTTTTCGAACGTGAAATTTCTTGCTGGGAAGGGTGCATAAATTCGCCCCAGGCTGTGACTCTGCATTCTCTTTGCATGAGCGTCACGCAGGAAGGGGATACAGACCAAGACGTCCTTCGGCAGCTCAAAAAGCCTTGAGAGTCCTCCAGAGCAATGCTTGAAGAGTTGTTCAGCAACCCATGTATTTCAGCACAACTGTAGGAATGAAATAGCATTTATTCTGTCCAAAACAGCGAACACATCTTGTAGTGACGGAATCATTCTTTAAAGGTATATGGTTTCCACTTGATCTTGGCTGGAAAAGAAATAACAGGGAGCCATAGTCAACATTTGTCCACACCTGTGGTTAATGCTTAACCAGAGTTCATCATGTAAGCTTTAGTACACGCTTAGTAATATTAGAAATGGTTTATGGATTACGACGGTTTAACGTCCCAAAGCGACACAGGCTATGAGGGACGCTGTAGTGAAGGGCTCCGTGAATTTCAACCACCTGAGGTTTCTAGAAATGAGTACTTTGCCAATGAGGCACACATATGCTGTAGCCAAAGGACATGCCTATATGTTGCACTTGTATGCACTGTCAGGGTGTCTGCTAAACTACTCTTTTCAAACTTTCTTACTTTTCATGATTAACTAGTATTTTAGAGCTCCCTGACTTTTGCATGTTTTCCCCACTAAAATTGCACTTAAAATTTCAGCAAAAATTCCCCGAGCATTAAAAAGACAAAAAAAACACAGAGCCGCCTATAAGATTACGGAGAGTATTATAATCCAGGCAGAAAAAAAGGACAATTTATTGGAACTGCAAACCGTGCAATGAAAAAGGATTTCGTCATCCCTTTAGAGAAAGCTTTTTTTTTCCCTGAATGAAGTCTACCTTTAGGCTGCAATTTATAATGCGATCATTGCTTCTAAACCACCCCTTTAGTATGGATGGCTACCTTTTTTTTCTAAGCAACTGATGATTGCATGAAGTATGTGCAAGCCTTTTTTTAACAGTGGCTTTAAATATAATTAAATGTTCTCGAATAGTGCAAATATTGAAACAGATATAGTATAAATTAGAAGACAAATTGCATTTCAGCCAAACATAGTGTTGAATAGAAACGAATCTTACACAAAAATATTTCACATCATTTACTGCATCCTAACGCCATCCAGCACCAGCAGTAGCAGGCCAGGGCCATGTTACCACTGGCCGACCTCTCCACCTTTTGCTCTCATTAAAATTTCTTTCTCTCTCTCCCGAGACTGGGAAAGTAATGTAGAAGCTAAATCTCAAACAAGGCATAACTCTGTATATGGAAAAAGTAATGATACTTAGACTTAATATTTATATGACAAGGGAGCTGCTGAATGTTGTCATGAAACACTGTAAACTGGCCAACATGTTCTGCAAGTAGAGATCCTCTTGTTATAGTTCAGACGTAGAAGAGGCGTATTTCTTTTCAGGATCTGATAAGGCTAGATATCTCTCACTGGTGGAGTGAGGTGAACCTGAGAGAGGACAGAGCTGTGCATTGCTGTCAAAGAAAACATGACTTGCAAAAATGTATGAAGAGCAATAGTTTAACGCACAACACAAGTGCGACAACCCCTTTAATGCTTCCCTGTGACACCTCAAGGCATAGGCCTGACCGGAATGACACCACCAAAAATAAGTGTTCTTGACGGCACGAAGCTTTCTCAGCCTTTCATCGGTTTCGCCGCACCAGAATCCCCCACAATAATTTGAACTAAGAATGAGCGTAGTGATTTAGGCAACCGTTTTTGTTCCCGGCATATGGACAATGCCTGACTGATCTGAGCGCTTATATTTTGGATGCTGTTAAAATTATGCTTACAAAATTTGTGCCTCTTGATTGGTTCATCAGATGAGAGATATCTGATGGCATTACAGAGGCTTTCACAAGAGTAAGCGACAACTTCAGTCTGAGAAACTTTTGGGAAATTCCATAAATGATACTCCACACACACACACAGGGATGTCACACACTGCAATACTCATTATACTGGCCGAAAAAAATTTTTACTTTTCAGAAACCCACCATTCATGTAGAGGCCAGACCAGGCATAACATTTACCTACACATTGTTGAAACTGAGGAGTTTTCTTCGTGCTTGAAGCTTCTATAGCACTGTGCAACACGAAACAATAAACGCTGGGAAGTTGTCCTTAAACACAAACATTAATACATAAACCATATTTATATATACTAAATGAGTACGAATACCAATTTTTGGTTTAATATTTTTTTTAAATTGCGTGAAAGACTTTAATTACATGGAGAATCATGTGGAAACGATGTTAACAACTATAGGCCCGTCTTAGTGCTTTCTGTATTTTCTAAGGGTTCAGAGAAGATTATTCTTTTGCGCATGAACAGCTTTTTCATTAAACATAACATGCTTTCAGATGCTCAACATGGCTTCCTCAAAGGCAGGTCAACAGAAACATCACTATTAACTCAGAAGGAATTAATAATCTCTAATATTGATGAAGGCAGACTTACCCTCCGAATTTTCATTGACTATAGCAAAGCATTTGATCGCCTAAACCATGAAATATTACTAGACAAACTGTTCAGTTATGGTGTCCGAGGAGTTGGTTTCGCTTTACTTAAATCTTTTCGTTTGAATCGTGAGCAGCGCGTCTCTATCGCTGAAAGTAGCTCATCACACAGATTACTAACTTCCGGCGTGCCACAAGGAAGTATTTTAGGGCCGTTTCTTTTCAACATCTATGCCAACGATATCGTGCAAAAGCAAAGCAACGCAATATACGTGCTCTACGCAGACGACACGAGCATCTTTTTCACCGGTAAAAGTGTAGACGAACTATTAATAGAAGCCAAAAAAGAGCTTGCAATAATTTGGGATTGGACAACTAAGAACTGTTTAAAAATAAAGGGGAATAAATCTACGGCCATATTATTCATGGCTAGAGGGAAGCAAGCACAGATAGAAGAAAGGTTGGTTCTTGGAGGTGCACCCATAGAAATTGTTAAGAAACATAAGATTCTTGCCGTGACCTTTGATGCTGACATGTCGTGGAATCATCACATTCAATCATTATCAAAGACACTATCTACGTCAGTCCGCGCACTAGCACGGTGCCGTCATTTTCTTCCAAATAGAGCAAAACTTCAAATTTATCATGCACTGTTTTCCTCTCACAAAAATTACTGTAGACTGGTTTTAGCCATAACCACACAAGCAAATATTCAAACACTGCTCCTTCTTCAAAAGAAAGCACTTCGTTGCATTGCAAATGCGTCCTATGTACATCCATCTGCACCATTGTTCACACGATATAATATAGTAAGCGTCGAAAAAATTTACGAGGTCCGTCTACTGTACTCATACTTATTTTCCGATGAAAATTTGAAGAACCTCATTATCCACTCATCTGTCCACTCTTACAAATACCTTGGCGTCACCCTTTCAGATACACTAACCTGGTCAGAGCATATAATGAACATTACTAACGAAGCCAATCGCACTCTTGGTTGCCTCCGTCGAAACTTGCGCCTAGCCTCTGCATCCGTGAAAACACTTACTTATCTTACATTTATCAAACCTAAAATAGAATACGCATGCTCAGTCTGGGATCCCCATCAAGCTAATCTTTCTAACACCCTCGAAGCTCTACAAAATCGCGCTGCAAGGTTTATTTTCTCAGACTACTCCTATCATTCCAGTGTCACTGCACTCAAATCACGGGCTAATCTTACTAATCTTGAAAAGCGACGCTGCATCTTCAGGCTGTGCCTTTTTCACAAATTCTACCATACGCCACTCAATGTTTCAGCAATCTTACCACTTCATCGACAGTCAAGCCGCACCAGCCATCCTAAAGCCGTCTATCCGCCCCCAGCACAGACCACAGCCCATCTTCGTTCGTTTTTTGTTCAGACCGCTCGGGACTGGAACAAACTGCCTGTCGACGCTGTGCGCCACTCCGACCCACATTCCTTCAAGACTGCCATCGAACCACTTGAACATTATGCCCATCCCTCATGTAATACCCCACACCAAGGGGCATTTGAGGTACTAATAATAAATAAATAAATAATAAATATTCGTTTCGTATTTGCAGAAACAGAAAAGTGATTGTCGCACCCGTGGATCTGAGACATGGCTGATACCACGCAGACGTACAAATTATGTGCTACAGTCGCTCACGGACAACTTGCCGTGCTTGTTTAGCAAATTACTGTCAGCGAATTTTGACATAAGCGCATGTAATAGAAAACACACGTGAAATTTTATTCTGATCTCAGTTTTTGTGCAGCTAATGGTGTTCACTGTATTTTCATTGCCTTTATGTTTTTCGTACTGTATACCTTATTGTGCTCTGTTTTGATGTGTTTCGAATGTGTTTCGATGAGTCAATTTATGTGAAGGTGTAACTGCACATGTGTTCAGAATTTTGTGTTGGCTATATGCTGCTGCCTTGTACGGGCATCCCCTTATAAAAATTTCTATAGACAGTCCATAGACTGTCTATAGACTTTATTCTATGAAGTCTATAGACTGTCTATAGACAAATCCTTTAGACTGGTCTATAGACAGTCTATAGATTTATGGCCATACACTTTTAGTAGACTTTTGTCTATAGACAGTCTATAGACAAATGTCTACTGAAAGTCTATAGGTCTATAGGAAGTCTATAGACACAGGTCTACAGACAGTCTATAGACGATCTATAGACTTATGGTCATTCATTTCCTATAGAGCTGTCCATAGACCGTCTATAGACACTTGTCTATAAACGGACTATAGAAGACCTATAGACTTATGGCCATAGACTTCCTGTAGATTACTGTCTATAGACAGTCTACAGACAAAAGTCTACTGGTCCAATAGACATATGTCTATAGACTGTCTATAGACATTCCATAGGTCTATAGCACTGCCAGGCTACACACCTATGGAATGTCTATCGACAGTCTATAGACCTCTGTCTACTAAACTATTAGTAGACCATTATCTATAGACTGCCTATAGACTGTCCACACATTGAAAAAGGTCACCAGACAGAGTTCACACATGAAACAATCAATATACTTAAAAATTTAGTTTATTTCCAAGCTATCCAGGCTGGGAATATGCAATACATGCACCATAAGAATGCACCACAGTAACATAAAAGTAATAGTCCGGCTAGTTTCCTCACAAGCATTCTTGTGGCCTGTTGTCTGCAGTAAATCATCCGGGCATGTTCACCTGTACAGCACAAAGGAAAAAAATAATATAAGAGGAACTGAAAAAAAAATTCCCATTCCATCTCTACACATGTGCTTCACAATGCAAGGCACATCCTGGCTATGCTATTCTAGAAAGGCAATCTTGATCTTTTGGTTTGGTTTTATGGGGTTCAAAGACCCAAGGCGACACAGGCTACGAGACGCCGAAGTGAAAGGCTGGGGAATAATTTCGGTCACCTGTGCAGAGTACACAGGCCTTTAGTATTTTGCCTCTATTAAAATCCGACCGCCTAGGCCGGAATCGAACCTGCATCTTTCAGGTCGCCATACGAACATGATAACTACTGAGCTATCACGCCGGCTCAATCATTTCAGTAAATACACGACAGATTATAAGTGTCGTCATAAAACATTGTAACAAAGACCCCTAATCCTTGCAGCACTCTACTCTGAATCCAGTACTGATATTGATTTCTGTATGGCAATACTGTTACAGCCAATACTGATCTCTTTATGGCAATCCTTTTACACTATTTGTAACGGAAGACTTCGAACAATTGTGCCACATATCTGCATTGACTCCCAAGGAGCTGTTAAGAATGCCACCTCCATAAAATACAGATTCAGTGCACCTTACAGAGGGATCCAAAAAGGAGAATATTGCAGCATTTATTCTTATAACCGCTATAGAAGAAGCGCTTCATAATACCCTGCGTGAATTAAGCCTGGTACACCCGGCCAAATTATTAACTGGCTCGTGTGTTGCATCGCTAAATGCACCTTGTAAAAAAGGTGCCTTTCGGCTACACTGCTGGCATATTCATGCTGTAATTTAACGGGTGAAATGTCATTTCGTGGTTCCTTTTTGTTCATATAATATTTGAGTGCAGTACATGCGTGTTTAGATCAACGTTATCAGAAACATTTGTCTGCCACTACGAACAGCTGAAACAAGCGGCATACGCAGCAATGGATCTGGTCCATATGGCCTCATCCTCTGGGTAAACTACCACTCCTTTCATGGCGGACAAGTCGTTTACCCAGATTAGTGCGAATGCGCCACCAGAACCTTTGCTGCGTATTCCGCTTGTTTCGGCTCTTCGTAGCGGCAGACGATGAATATTTCTGATAACTTTGGTCTAAACATGCAAGTACTCCACTCAAACATTATATTAACAAAAAGAAACTATGAAATGCCATCTCACACGTCATATTACAACATGAATATGCCAGCAGTGTAGCCAAAAGGCACCTTTTTACAAGGTGCATTTAGCGATGCAACACCTAAGCCAGTTAAAGATTTGGCCGAGTGTACGTAAGCCGATACTCAAACGGGCACAAGCTACACAAAACCAGCAGGCAGAAGCAACCAGTTCACCACAGATTTGCCCCTATAACTTGAAGCACAAAGACGGAACTGCATACTCGTACATCTGGGCGCGCTCCTAGAAACAAGCGGGTTGCAGCGCTTCCATGCCGCGCTCATTTTTCAGAAAACTAATACAGCACACAGAGGCTGCAGCTGCGCCGTTTAAAAAGCAGTCGCGAGGTTGAGACAGCAAATTACTGTCACGATAAAATACCGTCTGAAATTCACTTAGTTTTTGCTTCAAGTGCAGCTCCAACAGCGCAGTAAAGAGGTGTTTCTTGCATGGAGGCAGCCTAACCCAACGCTGCTAGAAAAATCAGCGAAAGCATTGAACGTGCTCAAAGTAGGAAATATTTCAATGAAACAATTAACGCCTTCGACAGGCGCAGCTATAAAAACACGAGAGCTTTATTTAATTTTAGGCGCAAATAAGCGGCGAGTCACATCGGCGCTTTCGTAACGTAGCAGTCTGAAATCAGAAACACATACTTCGCTTCTCGCGCAAATGGTATTCTAGAAATCTGTGCACGCGTGAGCGGGATTCGTGAACGAACCACTCGGAACGAAATGTAAGCCACCTCTTGTCGAGCCGACCTTTACCCAGCTTTCAAAATGAAGTGCCCGCAAGCCAGCGGCGGCGGCCAACGGCTCTGATGACAGACACGGACGAATCCATACGTGTGCGACGAAGGGGAGATGGGATGGAGCTCGTGGGTTCTTCGCGGTGTTTGAGCACGCCGGCCATTCGCGCCGGCAACGAATTTTATTCACCCATCACACTACAAGCATTCCTCCAGCGCCGCTTGAATACAACTTTGACAAACGTCTCGCGCTCCAGTCTATCAAGACACCTTTGCTGAAACGTCGGCGTCCACGACGCGCACCGAGCGAGCGTCCATACGTAGCAAGCAATGGACACCTCAAAAAGAACAGCACTCCATGGTCCAGACAGGCGATAACACAAAGATAAGAAAATAAATGTAATCCACCACTGAACGAGACTGTATGTAAGTACGTTTTCGGAGGTGCAAAGTAAATGGAGCTCACACGGCGCTAACTAACGCAAAGTTCCATTTCGGCCGTCATTCACAGACTGAACGACATTTCTGGCCGCGCATCTACCTTGAAACACGAAAAATCTAATAGACAGCTCGAGAGGAGCGGCTTATCATCAGGGGCATCGCACAGACTGCCTTTCCGCGCGTTAGTAAAGACAGCGGGACAGAGATAAGCGGCATTAGTCGAGAACCCGATGGCTTCCGCCTTAGAAACGAAGATAGGACGTTTGTAACTGCGCACATAATCTGTTCTGCACACACAGCTCTGCTTAGAGTGGTTTAGGAGACCAAATGAATAAAATATAAACGTGTAGACTTACCGTAAGCGGACGATGAAGCTGGATTTTGAAGAAAACGTAATCCGCGAACAACACGCCAACGCCATTGATGCAGCCACGCACAGGATTGTTTGCAGCCCGAATGATTTTCCGCCGTCTCTCGGTAAAATGGGTAAAACATGAAACAGAAACCCATTTCACGGTCGTATACCTTTATCGCTCACACTCTTGCCGTGTGCCGCTTGATCTGATATCCAAGGCCACAGAAGGCAATTGGTTTATAAGTTTAAGTTCTTCGCTTACCCTCTAAAAATCTTATTGTTTTCGTGAAAACAGAACCGAAATCTAACTTCTTGTCGATATACGCGCCGCATCTCCCACCGAATAGTATGTGGTACAATTCTCAAATAATAATTATAAGGTTGCATAGCATAACGTCTTTTTTGCGTGTGTTCGTGTTTAGAAAACTGATATGCGCCACATCAGCGTGTCATCGGCTCCGAAGCAACAGGTGCAAGGGTAGGAACGAAAAAATACTGGCTTTGTGATTGTTGCGTCGCAGCACTTATTCACGTGAATACAAACTGCAAAGGTAGAAATGGCAGATGTTAATCGCACAGAGCACCAGGCTCTTTTAGATTAATCTAAGATGTTTCTAAGGGATGGGCGCTTCCTTGAATTCTCACACCCGTATTTCCCCCTTTATTTTCAGGACGTTTTAAAGAGAAATGTAGAACCGTTGATGAAATGTTTCTGATTTCAGCGCGTTGGAGAGTAACGATCGAAAGATTGAATGGAATTGTGTAGAACGATTCCTTTAAGGGACAGCGTTTTCGTTCGA
The DNA here is from genome assembly GCF_055824585.1 of Amblyomma mixtum. Taxonomy (NCBI): domain Eukaryota; kingdom Metazoa; phylum Arthropoda; class Arachnida; order Ixodida; family Ixodidae; genus Amblyomma; species Amblyomma mixtum. The sequence continues at coordinate 96,469,621 of NC_143012.1, read as the reverse complement.
TGTAGTACAGTTTGCGGGCGCCCTTACTTCAAGAATGGCTGCCTTTCCTCGGCTTACTTGTTAGCATTAAATATGTAATTGTATTGACAATATACGTCACGGTATAACGAAAAGGAGCTTGTCAATGCTCCTGAAAACAATATACAGGAGGGTGTTGTAATGGCCTTACGCAATACTTATAAATTTCCGTAATAGAGAAGGACGTGGGGGACTCCCGACATAGTTGCGGTCACTAGATGCAGGTCCCCTCAACATGCAGTGCAAAAAGAAATTGACATTGTTCTGGACTTAGTCGAAAGTCAGTGTATCGAACATTGTTAGATAAAATTACGATTGTTATAGACTGGTCTATAGGCAGTAGACTATCTATAGTGTACAGTCTATAGACGAAAGGAAATTGAGGTAGTTGTAGACTGTAGTCTATAGAGAGTCTATAGACCATCTATAGACAAAAGGAAATTGAAGCAGCTATAGACCGTAGTCTATAGAGAGTCTATAGACCGCCTATAGACAAAAGGAAATTGAGGCAGATATACACATTGGTCTATAGAGACTCTATAGACCGTCTATAGACGAAAGGATATTGTGGCAGCTATAGACCTTAGTCTATAGACCGTCTATAGACGAAAGGAAACTGAAGCAGTTATAGACTTTAGTCTATAGACAGTCTATAGACAAACGGAAATTGAGGCAGCTATAGACCTTAGTCTATAGCGAGTCTATAGACCGTCTATAGACGAAAGGAAATTGAAGCAATTATAGACTTTAGTCTATAGACAGTCTATAGACAAAAGGAAATTGAGGCGGCTATAGACCATAATCTATAGCGAGTCTATAGACCGTCTATAGACGAAAGGAAATTGAAGCAATTATAGAATTTAGTCTATAGACAAAAGGAAATTGAGGCGGCTATAGACCTTAGGCTATAGCGAGTCTATAGACCGTCTATAGACGAAAGGAAATTGAGGTAGTTATAGACTTTAGTCTATAAAGTGTCTATAGACAGTCTATAGACAAAAGGAAATTTGAGCCAGCTATAGACTTTAGTCTATAAAGTGTCTATAGACAGTCTATAGACAAAAAGAAATTGAGGCAGCTATAGACCTTAGTCTATAGAGAGTCTATAGACAGTCTATAGACGAAAGCAAATTGAGGCAGTTATAGACCTTAGTCTATAGAGGGTCTATAGACAGTCTATAGACAAAAGGAAATTGAGGCGGCTATAGACCTTAGTCTATAGAGAGTCTATAGACCGTCTATAGTCTATAGACCGTCTATAGACAAAAGGAAATTGAAGCAGGTGTAGACTTTAGTCCATAGATTTTCTGTAGACTGTCTATAGACGAAAGGAAAAGTCCATAGGATGGCTATAGAGTCTATAAAAAGTCTATAGAAAGTCTATAGACCATTTTTATAAGGGTCAGGCGCCCTCAAGCTGCCAATGGCAGCTTTTTTGCCTCATGACCCCCAATGAGTCGTTGGAAATAACGTTTTGAATTGAATTGAATTGTCCCCTGCCTGCTCAATAATTAAAACACAGAATAATACTCATGTCGCATGGGCAAGATGATGTTTCTTATATAAAAAGAGCTGCGTGAGTTGTCACAATGGAAAGTTAAAGGACGCGTCGCTAAAGAGAGCTCTTTAATAAGGGAGCATGGCGATCTCCCTGAGCAAGCTAAGGAGCACTCCTGTTGCCAGCGAGCAACTCAGTACAGTGAAACCTCGTTATAGCGAACACGTAAAAACATGTAAAAATCATAAAATAGTTTACTATACCCTAAATTCATAACATAAAATTTCTTTAGTAATGCACACAACAGCACCAGAATTTAGTCATTGAAGTTACAGCTATTCTGGCGATCCTTCCTAGAGGAACGGAGAGACATTTCCCCAGGTTTTGGTGGTGTGGCGAAGGCACTCGCGGCTATTCTGAAGGCCGCAAGAAACCAGCGCCAGTTATGCATGCCTAATGCGCTGTTTGTGCTAGGCACAAACAGCAAACGTTGTGCCAGGTTGTGTCAGGCACATCCGAGCAAAACACTGTAGAGCACCGCAGCAGGGCGCATAGAGTCTTTTTTACGCATTTCAGCACCTATTTACTTTTGAAATTTTAGAGGACTCTGCTGTGACAAGGTTGACGTCCATCAACAATGAAACTTTCACTATGGTGTGGGAAAATTTATGATCCAAGGCGTAACTCTGAATGTTTTCACACTGTGGCTGTATACAGTCGTCGCACATGTAGCCCTGCAATTTTTTTACCTCTGAGTCAGCTACAGCCTTGCATAATGCAAGTGGAAAACAGACTTCAAAGGCTTCTTGATCGGAAGGTCAAAGGCTTCTTCAATCACATGCGGACTAGATTTTTAGTCACACCCGAGTTAAATCCACAGTAAGCTATGCCACATTTTAATAGCTTTGCCAGAGAAAGGTCAGAGGGTAGAACGTCTTTTTGGATGTTTCCGCCAGAGCAACAAACATGCTCATTACGGTTGGCAGGAACCAAACCTTAAGGAACCAGTTGGGCTGATCATTGGGCACTTCTGCTGTAAAGCTGATGGAAGTGGCACTGCCACTTTATAATCGCTTAACGAGTTTCAACAGTATGACTAAGAGGCAGTGTTACATACACATAACTCACATAACTATGTTGCAACATGGTCACACATAATTGCGCTTTTGAAAAAGGCTTGGAACAACACAAGGACAACATAAACTGTGGTGCGCCACTCTGGTGGGTTGTCCCAGTGCAGTCCCAAGTTTTTTTAAATAGCGCAATTATCTGTGACCATGTTAACTACCAATTACCCGAATTTGAAACCCTCTTTATGTTGCAACAGGCACGTCATCTTGCAGACAGCAGCTTAACTCAGCAAGGAAGATTTCGCAATGTATCAGCTTGACACATAGCAGCCAACACCCTCACAACAGTTCATATATGCCCAGCTTCCCTGATGTTGGTTGCTTGCTTCAAAACTCAAAGTGGCTCAACATGATGGCTACAACCTTCCCTCTAAAGAACTCTCGTAAAGTACACACATCTAAGAGGCAAGGTTCCGAGTTTTTTCAGTTCAACAGAACAGTGTATACTTCACGCAGGAGCAAATGCACGACATCTGCAGCTGGGTTGCTTTCAGCCGAGTGCAGAAACTAGCAATGTGGTCAAATCACATCACATCCCATGCAAAACAGTTCGGTGCTGCCTCCTGTTGTCCACAGTTTTCAGTGACACTCCCCGAAAGTGGTTCAGGCATTGCTTGTACTGTTGTTGCAGTGCTGTCCCATCTAGGCTTCAAGTGGTTGCTTCGTGGGTGCTGTATTGTGCCATGTTCATATTGCCAGTGTCCGGAACTGCTTTTGCATTATTAATCATCGTTGTATTATACTCATGGTACACTATTCTCTTGTGCATCTTCTGCTCTAAGGTGACCTCAAACTCCCGTCACCTATGTCATGATCTCTGCTTGGTGCGACACATGCAAATCAAACTGTTGGAAATGCTTCGCTGTCCCGTAGTTAAATGTAGTTGCTGTTCTAGATGACTTTCTCAAATGCGATGAGGAAAGTGGAGGCAAAACCCAGAGGCAAACGATGGTAGATCAAATATGGCAGCAACCTCTCCTCCCCTATTTTCTTGGTTATCCTCATAGAATTTTCTGAAATAGTCATGCACAGTGCATCCATGGCAGCTCTGTCTTTCTCCCAACGTGGTTAAAAAAATGCTACAGTATCAATCCTTGAAGGGCCACATGATTGTTGATAAGAATGAAAACGATGCATTATCGTGATGCATGTCAGAATTGAACAAGGTCACACAGTGCGTAAGTACATAATCTGATAACACAATTATTGAGAAGGTACCTGCTGCATCGCTGCAAGTCATTTGTTTTAACCCGACCTTGAATAGACAAAACTTATCATGAAAGACACAACTAAATTGTAAAAAAAACATCAAGTCCTACCTGGTAAAGGAACATAGACAAATGTGCTTTAGTGCGCTGTCCATTGATTTCACAGGCAAAGATATCAGCTTTTTATAAAAATACACGTGTAAATCTGGTAATGCATTGCTTGGCTGTGCTCACTTTTGTTTATGTACTGATGGTACCTTTTTTTTCTTTGTGGTATGCTTATTCCCCTCAATTTTGTTACTTTATTTTGCCATGTTCTCCTGGCTTTGTGTGATGATGTTGCAGCTGTCTATATCATGGGTTGTGTTGCTTGCCGAATTCAACTTTAGGTCAATAATTGTCTCACTTTGCTTAATTCCTCTGCTTTGTCCTTGGTTTTTTCACACTGGTTAAGCCACAAAAAATATAAATCTTTATGCAGCACTTACCTATATCGGTGAAACTTGGACGCTAAGAGTACAATTTTAAACTTGACTGTAGGCAGCAGAGCGAGAAATAAAGGGAAAAATTCAGAGATAGATGGCAGCAAGGATTCGAGAATACACGAGAGCTGAAGTAACCTAGCTATCCGATATCAGCCCCATATCCGAGTGCTAGCTCGATGTGTCTTCTTGCAGGGCTAAGAAAGTCGGAAAAGCTAAAGGCTGAAGCAGAAGGAACAAGCAAGATGAGACAGATAGCTCTTAGATAGGGATCCTAGACAGCTAGGATCATTATTTGTAGTTGCGCTGTAGTCTATCATCTTCCATTTTCATGTGACCATGCATATAATTTAGACATATTTTATCCACAAGAAGGAGCCCATGTGCATTAGCCGGCCGTCTTTATCACTGACAGATAGAAAGTCCTCTTCTTCGACAAGATATGGAAGCTGGCTTCAACATCAGTTTTCATCTACGTGTTTCTCTTTCACTGTACGAGTCGAGCCTAGACCCTGTCCGTTAGCAAGATTTGTCCTCTGTTTTAGTTACCATTTGTAGTTTTGTGTGATATGTTATACTTTTCCTGTCTATAGAGACCTCTCTTCTACAATTAAGTTCTAAAGCTGTGTGTCAATGCTAGTCATGTGTTCCCTTCTATTTATATATTTTTCGATTTTCATGCCATTTCCTTATCACAAGCTCTTCTAGACAATCAAGATACCTCGCAGATGATATCCTAGTTCACCAGTAATTTGTTAGAGTGACTAAGAGACAAGGCATGGGAAGAATGTAGTCAACGTTAACTAAGGATGCGTGGAATGATAAGGTTAAGAAATTTTCTGGCACAGTTTGTTCATGGCTTTTATGGCACAGTTTGTTCACTGCTGCTCAACATCCCGAAACCGAAACCCACTTATATTGTGTCACAAAAGTGCTTTAAAAGAATTTCCCACACAAAATTCAGCTCCATACTTGGATTTTCCTCCTCCGCAAATGAAACTTGGATATGCTAAATTATGAATCCTCATAGAATTTTGGCAGGCATTTTTCTGCTAAGGAAAGCACTCGCAGCATGGCGTATGTTAAAGTAGCATGCAGGTTCCAAACAGACAGGATTAAAGTTCTGTGTCCTCCATTACCCAAAATATGTTCCATGTATCTCTTCAACTGTCACTGATTCAAGATGCCTGGTTAAGAGGCAAGCACGTAAAAGTGAGAAACAATTATTCTGTGGCAATAAGTTCAGTAAGGGCATGCATATGCTTTATTTCTGAGTATCCCTTTCAAAATCCAATATGCTTTCCGAGTTCAGTACACCTACTTTTCCCATATTTGGTCAAATGTTACCACTGCATGCACAAAAATAGCGCACACAAGACGTAAAATCGCTTGGGCTCAACTACTGAGCCTAAAGTGACGAGTATTAATCTATGTGAACGCACACAAAAATTTGCCTGAGGTTCTCTTTTCGACGAAACATCTGCATATCGTATGAAAGTGGATGTTGCTATAGTCTGATAGCGCTCAAGAACGGAACTGCTTTTCCCCGTCAGAGTACCCCCTTCCAGGCAATGCTGTTGACTGATTCTCATGGCCTCGCGCCACAATAGAGAGAGGGGTCTATCCCCGACCAAATATGGGGAAGGGATTGTCCCCTGTCATCTACCACTCCCTGCTTTGTCACGCTAGCAAGGTCATGAGAATCGGCCAATGCAATTGGCTGGGGGTCCTTGACAGGGAAAAGCCGCTGCATTTTTAAGTTATGTCCGACTATATGCAGGTGCATGTTTACGTGGGACCAATAAATTGAACTTTAACATACCAGTCTGCAAAGTTGTGCATGAGATCTTCCCAACACACACAGATTTTTGTTTTGCTCATCTGTGTTATGAAATCGAACTTCAGGGCCTACGTTTACGAACCGGTGTGGACAGTGGCAGTCGTCGGTCTGGCGCACCCGTACCCCATATGCGGTCGCGACAAAAAATGGGCCCTTGATTCCTCTTTCAAAATTTCTGAGTCGTTTTCTGGCCGCTGCCACTTGATGGCCGTATAGCCTGCCAGGGTGGCTTCGCCATACAGCAGTATTGTCGCGTGAAGAAGGCATACGCCAAGCCGAAGATGAGCTTTTATTTTCACAAGAAAGTAATTGTCAAAGAAGTTGACGAAAAGACAATAACATACCTGACTAAGCGCCAACTAACTTCCTATGACGCCACAGAGAACGCGGCAAGACGCCACACAATGATATTGTAGCGTGCAACGCCAAAAAGAACACCCGCGCAGAGACGAAAAACCTGCGGCGGTCACCCAGTGGTTCGAGCGCGCGCGAGAGAGCCAACTAACTTCTTCGTCTTCTAGCGCATGCACTACTTCTGTCTCTTCTTCGAATGCATGTATCACTGCCCCCCTCGTCTGCAGCATCGACACGATGCGGCTAGGAGAGAAAAGCCAGCGAAAGGGTAGAACACAGCTGCAGTGGACCGCAGTTCAGTCATGTAGCCGGTCGTGGTAAGGCTTCATGCGAACAACGTGTACGACGTCAGTTCGGTGCGACCGGCGCGATGAACAAGCTGTCGGGGCGGGAGCAACTGCATAAGTCACATCACTGATGCGGCGCACTACTTCGTAAGGGCCGAAGTGTCGGCGCAGCAGCTTTTCAGTGAGCCCGCGGCGACGAACAGGTATCCAAATCCACACAAGGTTGCCGGGAGCATAACTGACGAAACGGCGTCCACAGTTGTACTTAGTGGCGTCAGCCTCCTGTTGACGGTGGATGCGCAGGCGGGCCAGTTGACGCGCTTCCTCAGCACGCTGAACGAAGGTATCTACGTCGATGTCAGCGTCAGAGTCGCAGTAAGGGTCGACGGGCAACATAGCATCCAACGGAGTGGTCACCTGGCGACCGAAGACAAGCTGAAAGGGGGTCAGTCGGGTTGTTTCCTGCAGGGCGGTGTTGTACGCAAACGTTACGTACGGCAGAATGGCGTCCCAAGTTCGATGCTCGACGTCAACGTACATTGATAGCATGTCGGCTAGTGTGCGGTTGAGTCGCTCTACCAACCCGTTTGTCTGCGGGTGATACGCCGTAGCACGTCGGTGGCTCGTGTGCGTCAGAGTCATCACGGACTGGGTTAAGCGGGCCGTGAAAGCAGTTCCCCGGTCAGTAACAACAACGGCGGGTGCTCCATGACGCAAGACAATGTTGTGGACGAAGAACTGCGCCACTTCAGCAGCAGTGCCTTTGGCAAGAGACGTGGTCTCAGCGTACCGTGAGAGGTAGTCAGTCGCAACGACTATCCAACGCTTTCCAGACGAAGACTTCGGAAATGGGCCAAGGAGGTCCATGCCCACTTGATGGAAAGGGGTCTTCGGTGGATCGACGGGGTGAAGAAATCCGGCCGGTTTCAATGGAGGAGTCTTCCGACGTTGGCATTCACGGCATGTTTTGACGTAGGCCCGCACCGATGGGAGTAACCTGGGCCAATAATACTTTTGTCTAATCCGCGCGAGTGTACGGCTGACTCCAAGGTGGCCGGCGGATGGTGCATCATGACAGGCACTCAAGATCTCAGACCGCAGCTGTGATGGTACGACAAGTAGGAACACTTCTTCGCTGTTGGCAAAGTTGCGCTTGTAGAGAACACCAGACCGTAAAGTGAAGGTGTGAAGCCTTCGAAGAAAAACACGCGGAATGGGAGCTTCACTGCCTTCGAGGTAATCGATGAGCGGCGTCAACTCCGTGTCCGCCCTCTGAAGCTGCGCCATTTGGGTGGTACTAACAGAGCCCAGGAAAGGAAAATCATCGGTGGTTTCTTCGGTATTGATTGGGATAGGCGCGCGCGACAGACAATCCGCATCCTGATGCTTGCGGCCAGACTTGTAAACTACTGTTAAGTCGTATTCTTGCAAGCGTAAGCTCCATCTAGCCAAGCGTCCTGAGGGGTCTTTGAGGCTCGCCAGCCAGCATAAGGAGTGGTGGTCGCTTACCACACGGAAGGGTCGTCCGTAGAGGTACGGTCGGAACTTGCAGATGGCCCATATCACTGCAAGACATTCTTTCTCCGTCGTAGAATAATTGGTCTCGGAGCGCGTAAGTGTCCGACTAGCATAACTGATGACCCGTTCTGCACCGTCTTGCCACTGGATCAGTACTGCACCAAGGCCAACATTGCTGGCGTCAGTGTGGATGTCCGTGGCAGCATGCTCGTCGAAATGGCCGAGTATCGGAGTGCTTTGCAGACGGCTGCGAAGCTCGACAAATGCAGCCTCTTCGTCGGTCCCCCACAGGAAGGGCGTGTCGTCACGGGTCAGTGCGTTCAGCGGTTCCGCGATTTTCGAGAAATCTTGAATAAAGCGCCTATAATAGGAACACAGGCCTAAAAACCGGCGAACGGCCTTCTTGTCAGTTGGGCGTGGAAAACCTCAGACGGCAGCAGTCTTGTCAGGGTCCGGGCGAACACCTTGTGCGCTGACAACGTGACCAAGAAAGCGAAGTTCCTCAAAGCCAAAATGGCATTTCTCGGCTTTGATTGTGAATTGCGCGGATTTGAGCGCTTGTAGCACAATGCGCAACCGCTCCAAGTGTTGGTCAAAGGTGGGCGAAAATATAACGACATCGTCCAGGTACACCAGGCAGGACTGCCATTTCAAGCCGGAGAGGACAGTGTCCATCATGCGTTGGAAAGTAGCCGGTGCTGAGCACAGACCAAATGGGAGCACTTTAAACTCATAGAGGCCGTCAGGCGTCACGAAAGCCGTCTTCTCCCGGTCTCTCTCGTCCACTTCGATTTGCCAGTACCCGCTTTTAAGATCCAATGACGAGAAGTATCTGGCGTTCCGCAATCGGTCGAGCGCGTCATCTATCCTGGGCAGCGGGTAAACGTCCTTTTTGGTCACGCTGTTAAGTTTCCTGTAGTCCACGCAGAAACGCAGAGTATTGTCCTTCTTTTTGACAAGAACCACAGGCGATGCCCACGGACTGGTGGACGGCTGAATGACATCGTCTGCAAGCATCTCGGCAACCTGATTCTGAATGGCTTCTATCTCCACCGGGGAAACACGATATGGGCGCTGGCAGACGGGTCGCGTAGTCTCGTCAGTGATGATACGATGCTTGGCGAGTGGAGTTCGGCCGACCTTCGAGCACGTAGCGAAACAGTCCGCAAATTCTGCCAAGAGGGCCGACAGAAGATCCCTCTGAACCGACGGCAAGGCAGGATTTATTCTGACTGACTGAAGAACGTGATGTGGGCCAGCATACTCCGGAGAGGGTCCTCGGTGCACAAACCTGGAACCTCAGCAACGTCGTGGAGGAAGGCAATAGCCATGCCTTTGGCCAGGTGCTGATATTCGTTGGCAAAGTTAGTCAGGAGGACGTGGGTGCGGCCGTCACGTAGTTGGACGAGACCTCTTGCAACGGCAAGTCCCCGCTTAAGAAGCAGTGGACTATGGCTGTCCGCTAGGCCCTCGTAGTCATGAAAGAGGTCGTTCCGCACGACCACCAGAACACTGCACCGCGGCGGCACCGTGACGTCGTTCTCGACAATGCGCAGAGCGTTGCTGCAGGGATCGCGGGAGTCACAGCGCGCCACGGCCTGTTTGGTCGAGAACGTGACACGTGCCTCCTGAAAGTCAATCACAGCGCCGTTCGACTGCAGGAAGTCGATCCCCAGAATCAAGTCTCTGGAACACTCGGGGAGTACGACAAATTCACCAACGTACGTAAAACCACTAATCCCAACTCTAGCCGTGCACTTGCCCACAGGGGAAATTAGGTGGCCACCAGCGGTGCGAATGGGGGTCCCCGTCCACGGTGTCAGAACCTTCTTAAGTTCTCCAGCGAAGGCACGGCTCATAACAGAGTAATCAGCACCGGTATCGAGCAGCGCGGTAATGTCAGTGCCATCAATTGTGACACGCAAATCGGATGCAGCGTATCTGATACTGGCGCTGCCTATCTCTGTCCGGGTATCGTCGGCTCGAGGGTTCCGCGATGGAGGATCTTGACACGTCCCGACGTCAGCGGCCTTGCCTCCAGAGGTCTCTGGTGTTAGTTTTCCCGACGCGGACTCGGCGAGCGACGGCCAGCAGAGCTACTCTGGCGGCCAGGGCTGGAAGAGCGATAACGGAGAGGCGAAGGGGAACGGGCCTCGCGCCTTCCAGAGTAGGCAGGGTTCTGGCGTGCCCAGAGATGCTGTGCAATCTCATGCGGTCGTTCGCCGTTCTGAGGGCAGGGTGCGTCGGGATGGAAACCGCGAAGGCCCACTTGGCGGTACGGACAGGCGCGGTAGAGGTGACCAGGCTCCCCACAGTGGTAGCAGAGAGGCCTGCGGTCCGGTGTACGCCACAAATCCGACTTGCGAGGGCGTGGCCCAGCTGTAGCAGATGCGGTTGCAGAATACGTGGCGATGTTACTCACGGAGGTCGACGGGGTCACACCGTAGCCAGGCACGCTTGCGTGACATGTGCCGATGTTGCTCACGCCAGGCGTTGGGGTAATGGGACCGTAGCCTGTCGTGCGACGTACAACAGATGCGTACGTGGGTCGGTCATCGAACCGGGATGGCGCTTCGGGGACAGGAGGTGCCTGCGCAGCCTGTCGCACCTCGTCCCTGACAACTTCGGACAGCGCTGCCAGCGGCGCAGGTGCAACCTGAGGCAGATGGATCCGTTGCAGTTCCTCCCGGACAAAGGAGCGAATTAGCGAATTAGTTCACGCAAGGTGTCTGCACTGCCGCCGAGACACGACGAAAAGCCTTCGGGCACCATGCAGTTGATGTCCCGGTTGTACTGGCGGGCCCGTTGTTGCAGCGTCGTCTCCATCGTGGTCGCCTCGGTTAGAAATTCCGCCACCGTGCGGGGTGGGCTGCGCACGAGGCCCGCGAACAGCTCCTGCTTAACCCCACGCATGAGATGGCGCAGCTTCTTCTCCTCTCTCATGTTGGGGTCGGCGCGCTTGAAAAGACGGGCCATGTCTTCGGTGTACATGCGCACGCTTTCGTTCGTGCGCTGATTTCGGGGGTGCAGCGCAGCTTCAGCCTTCTCCCGGCGGTCAGCGTTGGGGAACGTAGCCAGGAGACTCCGGCAAAACGTCTCCCAGGTGGGAAGTGTAGCCTCGTGGTTTTCAAACCACGTCCGAGCAGACTCTTCCAGGGCAAAGTAGACGTTATTCAGCTTGCGCTCGTCGCACCAGCCGTTGTAGCGTGCGACCCGCTCGAACGTCTCCAGCCAGTCCTCAGCGTCTTCGAACACGTCACCGTGAAAAGATGGCGGTGTTCGCGGTGGGTGGCAAAGGATTGGCGCCAGGGGCCTGGTGTCAGCGGCCATGGCAGTTGGACTCGACGGTAGAGGCTGGATCGGCGGCTGGGTCCTGGTGTCAATGGCCATGTCAGTTGGACTCGGCGGTCGAGGCTGCGTCGTCCTTGTTGGCGGGGGAAGGGGCCCAAATTCAGGCGACTCTCCGCGGAGACGGCGGCTGGGTCGCTGGTGAACCGGTGTGAGGTCCGTAGTGACGCTGTACGGAGTTTGCAGGTCGGGAAGCGTACCCAGCACTGCTCCACCAAACTGTAGCGTGCAACGCCAAAAAGAACACCCGCGCAGAGACGAAAAACCTGCGGCGGTCACCCAGTGGTTCGAGCGCGCGCGAGAGAGCCAACTAACTTCTTCGTCTTCTAGCGCATGCACTACTTCTGTCTCTTCTTCGAATGCATGTATCAATATACAGCTTTATTGTCATACATATCTAGCATATCCTCCCTACCCACACACTTCTTTCTAGCTTTGCTCAGACCTGCTACTGCATTTCGCTATACTGCGCTATATTTTGCATAGCACATTCAAGAAGGTTATGCCGTGCACCCGAGTGATCACACTGCTGAAACCAGCGTGCATCTAAAACCAGCTTACGGTGGATACATATGCATGGAAGAAAATAACTATATAAAATAAATTAACCCACCTTAGTACTATGCTGCTGTATTGCGCGCTTTACATAATCTTTGAATCAGGCCTGTTGCTCTCAGCTGAAAACTTCTCTCGGCGCACTGAACAGCTGTGCTGCCTGATGGCAGGGTTGGGTTCTCGAACCCATATCCTTGTGACCTCTCATGTTGGCGAGCAACCTGCGAAACGGCACGTTCAGTCTTCCACATCTCACTGAGCACCTTTCCGTTGCCCTGTTTCCTCCTCGCGAAAGAAAAGGAGCAGCGCATAGACTGGAACTCCACTTACCGTTTGTGACTGCGAGTTTGCGAATTAAAAAGACCGAGTACAGGGAAGGAAGCAACCGAGCGGCGGGCGTCAACTCGAGGCAGAGCGGCGGCGTCATTCCGCAGTTGTCATGACAACGAGGGCTGTGTTCCACATTTAATGCTTAAAAATATTTTTATCATGTAAGAAACTTAATTTTTAAAAACAATCCGCAATATTCACAAGCTTTCTTTGATCAATGCGACAAAGCGCCGGACATGACGTGTTGTCGCTTCAAGCCAATCCTGTGTCCCTCTTCTGTATCTACAAGCAAACAGAATAGCGCTGCCTGTTTTTTTTTTTGTTTATGGGGTATATACATCAGGAGGCCCAAAAGTCGAGACTGCAAATAGGGCCTCCTATGGCTACATGAACAGAATACATAAACCGGCGCATGCACAACAATTCGAGGTAAAAAAAAAAGGAAGGCAAATAAAGCGACAAAAAGGAAAGAAGTGTACAGCAAATGAATGTTACATAGTGATTGCAAACACAAAAACGTTATTAAACATCTAAGGATTGAAACAAGTGGTGTTTTAACATTTTTTTGAATTTGTACAATGACATTGGGGTTTTCAGTGAAGGGAGCAAATTATTCCAAGTGGAGATGGCAAAGAACGATGTAGTTTGCTTTCCATAATTAGTCCGTACTTTTGGCAACAATAAATTGTTCGACAAAGCAAAACGCGTGACGTTGTTATTTGTAATTATATTTTCAGGGACAAAATTAACACATGTGTACTTATTGATGACTTTGAAAAGAAAAACCAGGACTTGAAATTTGTGAAGATGTTCAAGGGGCAGGACATGTAGTGAATGGAACAAAGGTGCAGACGGCTGGGTAAAAGAAGAGAAAGTGATGATGTTAAGTGCTTGATTTTGCATAGAAATGAGTATAGAAAGATGAATTCTGTATGTGCTACCCCATGAAGTGATACAGTAATTAATATGGGAGTGTATGAATGCGTAATAGATTGAAAGCAACGTATCTAAGCTAAAGAACGGCCTTGTTCTGATGAGAGCCCTTATTCCGAAACGAATTTTATTAACAACGGAGGCAACATGATGATTAAACTTTAGGTTCGAGTCAACTATCACACCTAGAAATGTAGCAGAATGTGTTTGCGGTATTGAAACATTGTTGATAGTTATTGGTAAATGTGAAGTAATTTTTCTTTGAGGGGCGTGAAATACCACAAAGCTGGTTTTAGACGGATTAATTTTAATACAGTTAGCGTGACTCCAGTTCTCTAAAGATAGCAGCAACGAGTCAAGATTTGTGGTTAATTCAGAAGACGTGTTACCAGTTGCCATGATGGTTGTGTCGTCAGCGTACAAGAGACATTGGGTTGTATTTAAGTAAGTCTGAAGTTCATTAATATAGGTTAGAAAAAGGAGCGGACGTAGAATTGAACCTTGGGGCACTCCTTTATTGATTAGTCTAGGAGATGACAATATACCTTCAATGCACACGCTCTGGTACCTGTCGGATAAATAAATTTTGTTCAGGGGATCAACGCCGGGCCTGTAATACCATAGCTTTCGAGTTTAGAAAAAAGAATGCAGCGATTAATATTATCGAAGGCTTTGGTATAGTCTATGAAGACAGCGCCGGCTATCATACCGCTGTCAAGTTGTGTTTTGATCCAGTCAGAAAAATATAATAGGGCACTTTCCGCTGAATGACCACGTCTAAAACCGAATTGAAAAGGAGACAAGATATTAAATTTGGCGTAATAGGAATGTATTTGTATTTCTAGTAGCTTTTCTACAACCTTGCTTAAGAAAGGAAGTAGAGAAATAGGGCGGTAATTCTGCATTTGTGATCGTTCGCCTTTCTTAAATATTGGAACTATCTTAGCCCGTTTTAATTGAGTAGGGAAAACTCCTGTTTCAAAAATGACATTGGTAACGTGACAGAGACGCTCGCAAATTAGGTGCTTGATACTTTTAATATGGGAAGAATGTATATTGTCTAATCCAGCACCTGTGTTATTTAGGTTGCTTATTATACCTAAAACTTCCTGAGGTGTGCATGCTCTTAGAAAGAAGGACTGTGGCTGACGTGATAGAACAGGAACTTCAACGCTCTGAACTGTTTCAGACGAGGAAAAATATTCACAAAACGCATTGGCTATTGGTAAGGAGTCGCGCAGAGCTGAATCATCTTTCTCGATAGTCTTAATAGATTGTTGACTAGGTCTCGTGTTTATGAATTGATTAATCAGTTCCCACTTTCTTTTCGCATTACTACTGCTTTCGATAAGCTTGGTTTCAAAAAACTTTTTTTTTGCATTTTTAAGAGACTGGTTTATTTGTTGAGATAGAATCTTGTAGAGATGTAAAAGACGCGTATTAAATGGTTGTCGTTTTGTTTTTCTATATAAGTTCTCTTTTTTTCCTCAGGGATTCCAGTATATGTGGGGAAACCCAGGGACAGCGAGGTGCGCGAGACCTTTTGGTCGTTATATGTCTCGTACAGGATGTAACTGCAGCTGTTATGAGACTTGAGAACATATCAATGGCCTGTTCAGCGTCTGAGCTTGAAAAAATTGCTGAGAAATCTGCCCGTGTTATTTCATCATTGTAAGCCTGCGTATCTAGTTTAGTCTGAACATAATTAGTTTTGTAGTCATGATGGGAGCTAAAGTAAAAAAACACCGGATAGTGGTCAGTGATGTTGACCTCTGCGACTCCAACATTCGGCGAAAGGTCAACATTAGATAGAATAGTGTCCAATAAAGTATATGGATTATGCGGCACGCATCGGGTCGGTATGTTTACAAGAGACTCAAAGCCAAATCCACTAAAGCAGTTAATGAACTCTTCATAACCTGGGCATGTAGCATCAAGTAAAATAATATTCAAGTCACCCAATATTAGCGCGTTCTTGTTTTCGATAGATATTTTTTCAAGCGCAGCAGAGAAAGAGTCGCAAAAGTCAACAGTTGAACAGGAAGGGGAGCGATAGACAGTGCCCACGATTATTTTCTTTTTGTTTTACTGAGGCAAACAATTTTCAATTTCCAGCCCCAAGGACTCACACTTATTCACGGTATTGCTTAAATCATCCCGCCTATTGTATGAGAGGGAGGATGAAACGTACATGGCAACGCCCCCGTGGGGACTGGTACTGCGATGGAGAAATTCAGCATTGTAACCTTGTAAGCAGAACAGTACAGCACGGACCTCGGTAAAGGAATTAAAGCCGTGCGGATCTCCACCAGGCTCGATGACGACAAACAGCAAGAGATTCACAGCTTACTTGACACGTATGCAGACATTTCTTCGGAGATTCGCGGGAAAACCAATCTAATGGAGTGTCAACTCAAGCTCTCGACCTCTGAAGTCGTGAATACCAAGCAATACCCGTTGCCTTTGCCATGAAGGACGTGATGGAGAAGGAGATAGACGACATGATAAAATTAGTGGTCATTGAACGTTCAACATCTCTATACAATTCCCAGGTCGTTCTGATTAAAAAGAAATCCGACACGTACCGGACTTGCATCGACTTTCGACGTATTAATGATATTCTTGTGTCTGTGTCTGATGAATCTTGTGTCTGATATTGGCAAGTACCCGTGGAGGAAGCTTCGAGACCAAAACCAGCGTTTTCTCCCCAATCCGGTCACTACCAGTTCGTCTATATGACATGCGAGCTGGTACCGTATGACACTCACCAGGAAGAGAGCCAGGAAGTGAGGAACGGAGACGGACACGGGAGACGCTGACGAACTCCTGTCAGCCGCCTCCAAGAATTGTGCAGCTGCAGCAGGAAAACCGTAGCCAGGTCTTGTCGACGGCGTTCCACAAACACCGTAGGCTTGTGCAGCCTATCCCAGGAAGCCTTGACAGCAAGGACCCTCAATCCTTCTGCTGCCTCTTCCGGCCTCTAAAGGGACGCAATAGGCTTGCGTCGTTGATTCAAGGGAAGTCCGCGGCCGCACAGACACGAAGTCTGATGGCTGCCACCTCCACGCTTCAATGAGGCCCAATGGTCTTGCGTCGATGATTCTAGGGAAGTCACTGGCAGCCTGGATCCAACGTCCGAGAGCTGCCACTTCCAAGCTTAAACAACCAGACTTGTGCTGCGGTGTCTTCCTCAACAGCTCGGTTTGCTGACACGTAGCTGTACGCTCCTCGTGCCTGCCTTGTGGAGGACAATGGTATACGAGCTGCCACTTTTATGTGGAATAGTGTACATCGGTCAAACGGGGCACGACGGACTAGGAGAGAACCCAAATAATTTACAGAACAAAGATTATGTGCACTTGGCAAAGCACTGCCAGTCAATGCTGACATGTTCGCCACGTTTCGATGGTGCTCGAATCCTAAGCAGCAGCAAGTGAACTCCAGCAGGTGAACTCCAGGCACGTGAGCTCCTGGAGGCCTTTCACATAAAGGAAAAATGTGCAGCTTAAAAAAAAATTGCTACCTAAAACTGCAGTCGCCGGCGCCACGCGGCTTTGCACAGTTAATGGAGGGCCCCTCCGGCATCAGCCGCTGTACCGCTCAGCGACTCGCACGCTCCGCCTCCGCGCGGAACCGCGCCCACAGGTGGCGGAAAGCGGTCGAAGAAAATCGCTGCCTCTCCTGTAACCGAGAGTAGAGTAAGCATGAAATGTTTACGGGCATAACACAATGATTGTAGATGGTACTAGTCAAAATCTTGAAATGGGCCTAGTGTTCAACACACCACATCACATTCTTCTTGTTGCGTCGAAGCGATCGCCTGCAGTAGAGCGGGCATAGGTAGGCACCCGCGAACCATGGCGGCCTTGTAGCTTTCGGGAGCGGCTGCATAATCATGGCGTTGTCGGCAGGGGCGAGCAGTCTTCTGCTGCTGCGTATCACTCGCAAAGCGATCGCTTTCCGCAAGACGCTTCCTACCTCTACTTTCAGCATGCTTCATTGCTCGGCTTAAGCAAGTAGCTGGGACGGTGGTGGTATGGGAATGCAGGACGATGCAGAAGCGTAAGCGGATACGATGAGACGCAGGCCTGACAAGAATGTATATGCAGTGGGTCTGAAAGCCAAGCGGCCGGTCTTTTACATGCGTGAGTGCGGGACCGCAGCGCGGAAGCAGTTTTTCAGCCAAAAGGCCTTCTCGCCCTGGAGCTCCCCTCTTGCTCTCGTCTTGTCTCGTTAAATCTCGTACGGTGCCCGAATGTCCTCGTTTCAGTGCCCGGATGAGTGGAATTCAGTGCCCGGATGTTGGCTCTCGGTCTCGGCGTGAAGACACCAACCTGCCGACAACGGGAGCTAAAAACATTTCATGCTTAATAGCAGATTGTTGCATTAGTGATGCTTCGGTTTTTTTGTACGCTTCGGGATTCAGCCTTTTAGCGGCAATATGATAAGATGTTTCTGATGTGTCTTGGCAAGTGGTTGTTGTGGTTTTCTTTCTGTAGTGTGCAGATGCGTGAGCCTTTTTATGCTCGAAATCTTTTCGCAGTAAACAAGTTGCGAGTGCAGCGTTCGTCCGTGTTTCTTGCGTGTTCCTTCTCGGTGTGTTTGTGCTTCTTCGCTGGAATATGAATCATGAATATAGCCTCAATAAACAAATCGACCAACAGTTTCAGTGGCCTGTTTTAGCAAAACCAGGCAGGTAGTTCATTGACCTGCTGCTTGTTTGGGGAGCGGATGCGTTGACTCCGACTGGGAGGACGGCATAGGTGAAGGGTGCAGGCTCCACACGCCGATTACTCACAATGACGACCTAGGATTTTCACCATATCGCGTTCGCGCAGTTGCCAGACTACCTGAAAAAGTAATTCCTTCACCAAGCTTATCTTGCTGTATACAAAGATAAACTTTTTTACGCGATGCAACACACTATTGGAATAAAGTGCCTTCAAACGCATCTCGCATCCCCTCCAATGATGTTTTCGCTTCTATCTTACATTGACCATTTCACTTTCGGGGTGGTCGGAGAATTTTCGTCCTTTTCTTTTTTTACTGCTTCTGGATCCGATGTTCATTTTTAGTGAGGCTGTCATTCCTTATGTAACGTTTTGTCTTTTTGTACAACCTCCCCCACAGGTAAGGCCCTATACGAGGGGATGGGTAAATAAATAATTCAGGAGGGCACTCAAGACTTACGTGCAGTGGATAAGAAAACGTGCAGGCGGGTGGTGAGCACCAGCAATAGTGTGCTGCTCTAAAGCAGTGGCCGGCGAAGCTGATCTGTTCGCGCCACCTGAATGGTGGTTGTTGAAGACGACGATACCCATATCCAGCTCGAGAGTCTGATTCTTTAAACATTCAGTTCATCAGCAATAAGTTAGACAGGCATAGCAGAGCGGCAGGTATTAAAACTAACATGGACGAAATCAACCTAATGTTCAAGAGGCTCGCAAGAAAGCAGGAGTTCACCATTCTTAGCGAGTGCTGGAAGAGGTAAGGGAATACGTTTACTTAGGGCAGGTAGTGGTCGCTGATCCATATCATGAGGGGGAAATAACTAGAAGGATAAGGTTTGAGTTGAGCACATAAGGAAGGTTCACTGAGATCATGAATGGCAGTTTACGAATATCCCTTTAAATAAAATTATACAATATCTGCTATATTATCGGTACTCACCAACGTGGCAGAAACGTGGAGGCTCAAGAAAAGGGTTCAGATTAAGCTAAGGACAACGCAGGTGGCTATGAAAATAAAAACGACAGATGTAAGGTGAAGGGACCGGAAGTGGCAGAAAGTGTGAAGGAGCTAAAGTGCGTTGATATATCCCAGTCTAAATCACGAGAAAGAAGTGGGTTTGGACATGACACGTAATTATGGCCAATAACTTATTTTGAATCACTCGCCAATGGGGGAGAAATCGCCTGGCAGCCCGTTGCAGGCTCTCAAGGGCTCTTCTATGCGTGGTACCTTCCGCTAATCCAAAGCTGTCAGGGAACAAAACACTTCAGCAATTTTTTGGAAGTTTGAATGGTAATACGACTGATACAGTGATTGTCACTGCTCAATGCCTCATTAGTGAGTGGGGAACAGATTATCTGTCATCCACGTCATGCACTCCGCCATCATGACAGCTATTGCGAGGAAGACGCAGTAGCTCTTGTATCTCTCTCGATGACTACTTTGACGCCGTTATTCTATCTGTGACTGAAATGGCAATGGCAGTAAGCGAGACACACACAATGAAGACTGACTTAGGACATGCGATAACTTCACCTGCGTTTATTTACTGCAAAGCCAGGCAATATATTGAACATTTAATGCAAGTTCAACAAAAACAGGAACAACAAGACATCAGCAAAACTGTTCAAGATATGATATCTCAGTCTTGAAAACGCGGATCGAAGTATCACTTACATAATCTATTCCCCTCTTCTTTTTATGTGGAATGCTTCTAAAACCACCGGTGCCTTAACATCTCCACTCTGGCGCAGAATCTTTATGTCCTGAAGTCGTGGTCTGGAATTCTTGCGTTCTTTGCATTTTTTTCCCCAAGCCCATATTCTGTCACACGATTACACACGAAGCATTCAGCACAGTGCTGCGAAAGATGTGCACCTCGTAGATTTTTTTAGCGATCGTGCATGGGAAGCAGCGTGCTCAGCAATGCACCACCCTGTTTCCCCCACATGGGCTTTTCCGCAGGACAGCGGTATCTCGTATACCACACCTGTGCAGCACTTCACGCAGTGCTTTCCATGCTTTTTGTTGCAAGAGCTCTTCTTTTCATCGATTCCAATGCGCGCGCTTAGCTGGGCAAGCTTTCGTGGAGCAGAAAACATGATCGGCACGTCATGTCACTTCGCCATCTTTTTCGCGTTGTGCCGATCCCCGTGCAGATAACCACTTCTGGTTTCACGGACTGTATTCTTGGCTCACACGAGTTCTGAAACATGGCACATTTGATTTTTCTCAGGAGGGTTTTTGCAACTGCTATTTTAATCGATCACGGGAACCCCGCCGAAACCAATCGATCAACTTGCCTATCAAACCTTCCCTGCATAGCTTGGTGGCACGATTTTACGAGAGCTGATTCAAGGCCGAGGACAGGAATGGCGCATTTTATTTTTTCAATGAGCTGATGCATAAGGCAATAACCCCTTCTGTGCTCGAGCGGAGTATCGGCAACAGACATGATGCTCTCCCAGAGTAATGTTAAGATCTAAAAAACTGCAAACACCTCTGCTTAGGAAGTTCTTGGGTGAACAGCAACCCCTTCCCCTCTTCACGAAATTTGGCTAAAACTGTGCTTACAGCATCCGTGTAGGTCAAGCTCTTTTGTCTTTTGAAAACTATTAGAAAATCGTCAACATGCCTAAAGTCGTCGCCTACAAAGCTCTCAGCTCAATCTACAGCCTGAGGGCGCACCGTATGATGACACCCACGTTTCTTATACTCAGCACGGCGCTACAACTCTGACATAAACTTGCCATCCTACAGCAGAACTGCAGGGGACTAAAACGGAAGAAGGAAACATTACAACAATATATACTCTCATGCCCATACGCCGCCCATAATAGCCCTGCGGAAAGTGAATACAGAGGCTAAGATCAGAGGTTGCTCAACACATCAAAGAAATCCCTCGACATGCATATTGGTCCATAAATCATGTAGACCTTAGTCTAGACACCGGCATTGAATATAACTTCATGAAGCTACTGCCACATGTTGAGTATAGAGGTGCCCTTGTTGCTTCTCTTCTATATAGCCGCCCTAAACAGCACCGCGTAGCCTTCTTTTTTAAAGGGTCCCTGAAAGGGGTGTCTGAGGTTGGCAAACAAATACTTGCATTATGTAGAGCGTAGGCCACTGAACGTTCATGCCGCGTACAATACATCAAAGGCGAGTAGATAATTTATAATACATTTTCAAAAACTACCTCTCCCGAGCCTCGCGGCGACCAGCGGCGGTGAACTTCCGCCCGAATCCGTACTCATTACGTCAGTTTGTACTCTTTACGTCACAAGTGCTGGGCTATGATTGGTTCGCGGTGCCAACGTGAAATCACGCATTTAACAAACTAGAAGCTCTAGATACTTCACACTCTTACTCTTTTCGGAAACATTTCGCATTTCAGCAAGCAGAGTTGGCGTTTATATGCATGTTTACGCAGTTATTGTGTGTTCGGTGTCAGAAATTAGTACTGCACTTCCGGTTTACATTGTTGTCGTCTGCTCGTACCGCTTGTGTCACTCCGCCGGCGTCGCCGTCGAATCGAATATCGAGGTGCGGTTCAGTCACCGCGCTACTGATT
This sequence comes from Amblyomma mixtum, assembly GCF_055824585.1. NCBI lineage: Eukaryota > Metazoa > Arthropoda > Arachnida > Ixodida > Ixodidae > Amblyomma > Amblyomma mixtum. The sequence goes on along the minus strand of NC_143012.1, from coordinate 96,447,815 downwards.
TCTTTCGTGACCTCCGTCGCATGCTCAATCGAAATGAATCGGCCGTGCTGCGTCATTGATTGCAAAGCCAGGGACCGGCAAGATATTGCCCTTCGGCACTGTCTGCCGAAAGATGGAAGTGAGCGAGCTGTCGTCGTCGTCAGGATTCAGCGCCCGATTTCTGAACGGCGTGTCCTTAAAAACTTGGCCAACGCGCCGCACCGATCGTCGCTTGCGAACTGCCGCCCCACTACAAGCAGGGACACACGGAGCGGTGAGCATCGCTGCGCCACTCTACCCAAGATTCGCTCACAACCGGTGTCGCAGTCGCACTTCGCCGCCGTGCAGCAATGCCTGAGCGCTGCTTGGGATGGTGTACAAATATCACAAGGCAAGATCGCCTTGTTATCAGAAATACTTCTCGAGCAGCGACAAAGCATGCCTGCTTATGTTGCGAGCTTTCGGCAACGGCACCGCTCGCGGGCGACGAGCTCTGCTGCTGCCTGGCTGCCGTGGTCGTCGCTAGGCCTATTGCCTCTTTGGCATCGAAGCTGCAGCGGCCGGCGCTTCGGAAGTCGCCTGAGCTATAATAAAAGGCTTACTCTACACATCGCTTTGCAGTCAACAGCATCATCTCACAATAAAATAGTATGGTCACTTTCCGCGACTCCTTCAGCAGCGAAGCGAGCGGGCGCCAGGCGAGCCGGATCCCACGTCGGGCCAGCGGCAGCTGCCAGACGGTTGTGGCAAGAAATTTGCTCGTATCATAGTCGTTACATTTACCAGCAGCTCAGTATTGGTCAGCGATCCTCAAAAATGACACATTTTTCACATTTCTTATCCCAGGGTTTATTATTTACGTCAAAAACACACTTTAGCTCGTTTTTATGACGCCGGCAGACGGGATCCAGGCTGGCCGGCCGGCCGGCATGCTCGGCGTACATCACGTTCGCACAAGAAAATGCAAAACAGCCATGATACCAGAGAGGATGCTTCCTAGATTCGAGCAACGAAAATATGTCTGTGCAAAAGTGGATCTTTCGGCAACGACACCGCCTGCGGCAACGCCGCGCGACGAACTGCGCGCTGGTCCCAGGCTGCCCTAGTCGTCGCTAGGCCTATCTGGTTTCGCATTGAAACCGCAGCTGACGGCGCTTCGGAAGTCGCCTGCGCTATAATAAAAGGCCTACTATTCACATCGCTTTACTGCGAACTCGTCCCATAATAAAAGATATGTTCGATTTCCACAATGCCTTCAGCAACGGAGCTAGCAGACGGTAGGCGAACCGCACCAAGTAGCAGCAGCACCAAAGCGGCTGTGGGATGAAATTTGCTTGTATCGCAGTCATCACTTTTACCAGCAACTCGGTATTGGCCAACGATCGTCAGAAATTATGCATTTTTGACATGCATCTATCCAAGGGCTTGCTATGGACGAGAACAAACAATACTAGCGCGTTTTTCAGTCGCCGGCGGCCGGCATCAAGGCTGGCAGGCCGGTCCGGCGTGGCTTGGCCCCGAGCGCCCTGAGCAGCGCGCTGTACGGCACCATTACGCTGCCGCTCTCCGCGCTCGTATTGGCTCCCGCTTCCCGTCGTTGCGTTTTCAGCGCGCGGCTCGTCGTTGACATCCAGCAGGTTGGTCTCAGGAGACGAGCTGCGATCGGTCGTTACGACGTCGTTCACAACGGCGCGGCGCAACGAATTGCACACACTTTTCGCACATATGTCCCCGCCTTAAGGTTTAGATCCCATTTCGGCACTCATCCGCAAAAGTCGTTCCTTCAGCTCGGGGTCCATAGTACGAGAGAAGCCGCAGCGACGGTTGCGAGACAGGTGAACACAGCAGACAGCGGGAAAGCGAGCGAGCGAGCGAAAGAGCGCGTCAACCGGAAGTAAACAAACCGATCTCGTCGATGACGTATTTGTGGGCGGAGCATGGTCCCGGCCTGTAATCTTTATTTTTTTATGGTCCGCTCCGGTGTACGAGTTGAGAGGGAACAGGCTGGTGGTCATTTTTAATAGCCATTATCTCTGGTTCCACACAAGGTAGATCAAAAATTTTTGCGGTAGGATGATGGATTGTTCAATGTCTATCAATACTTCGACTTCTCCTTGCCTGCACGGACACCGTTTCAGGGACCCTTTAAAGCACTAAGAGAATCCCGAAAATCTCCTCTAGCTGTAGTTTGTGACTTTAATGCTGCTAGCCCCCTATGGGGTTGCCCGAGGGAAGGAGCGAAAGGCAGAGAATTAGCATCCACCATCGTTGACATGGCCCTGACCCTACTCACGGATCCGCAGCATCCGACGCGAGCCGGCACCAGAATAACGCCGGATACCTCCCCCGACCTCACGCTCGTCCGCAATGCCCGAAATTATGAGTGGCTCACTACGGGAGAAACCCTAGGCAGCGATCTGTACGTGGTGAAGACAATCTTCGAAAGCAACCAGCACAGTAAACCACGATAGCAAGCCAGAATTACAGACTGAGGGACATTCACGAAGGGCACCAAACTGGCTACATCGCAAAAAATAACCAGCTGTGGAGATTGGGTGGCACCCATTTTCGACCTTAAAGAAAAGCTCACAAAATCCCTCGCTACCACGGAGGACCACCCAGGTGTTGACAAAAATGCATGCACCTTTGAGAAAGCAGACGTAGTCTTATAAAACGGTGGAAAAAATAGAGACACAGTCGGAAACTCAGATTTCGAATAGCCAGGCTTACTATTCAAGCGGACCAATACGAATGGTACCTGGCTCGCACCAACTGGCTAAAAGAGTGCGAATCTCTCAAAGGCCGCCTAGACACCAAGGCTATGTGGAACCTTCTGCCATGCCTAATTGACCGCCCGAAAGCGAGGAGCGCACAACACACATATTCGCATCGAGCCCTACACAGCTTTCAAGGCACGGATCACAAACTCAGGGATGAACTAACGGGTCGCTATATCTGCACCGCGGAAAACCCACAACCCTACAATGAGAAGTAGGGGGGGGAACCAAACGAAAATCTAGATAGAGACTTCACTTTATAGGAATTCATTGCAGCACTAGCAGACATGCGCCGAGGCAGAGCCCCGGGACAAGATAAGACTACGCTCGGACTTCTGGCCAACCTCGGCACGCAGGCTCTGCAAAAACTTACGGATTATGTAACGAAAGCTGGCGCGCCGGCACCATTTCACAACCATGAAAAACAGCCATTGTACACTTTATCTCCAAACCTGGCAAGAAAATCACAATCGAAAACCTGCGCCCATTATCCCTCACGTCGTACGCAGGCAAACTATTGGAAAAGGCAGTCCATGCGCGTCTCTCCAATACTCTTCAGGACAATGAGCTACTGCCAAACATGATGTTTGGATTCAGGGCACACTTATCCATCCATGATGTGGTTCTGCAACTTAAACGCAAATCATTGATCCCGCACGTAGAAACAGTAACCGAGTGCTCCTAACCCTCGACATCAAGGGAGCGTTTGACAACGTCAAGCACTCCACGATCCTCAACAACCTCCACAATACGAACTGTGGCCAGCGAGTTTACTCATCCTTACAGAGAGAACCGTCAACATCAGCAGCGGCACAAAACACACAACGAAAGTGAAGACGGGCACGAGAGGCACTCCGCAAAGGGCACTACTATCGCCACTTCTCTTCAGCACTGCACTTCTAAATCTCCCAACCCTTCACAATCAGGTACAGGGCATACGCCATGCTCCGTATGCTGATGATACAACCATCTGGACAACCACGGGAAGTATGGGAATGATTGAAGAACAGCTACAAACAGCGGCAACAAGAGTTCAAAATTATGCACGGGCATGTGGACTAACCTGCTCTCCCGAAAAATCCGAACTCACAGTCTTCCTTTAAACGCAATAATCAGCACACCATCAGTATCCGCGCTGACAACTCGCTCATCAAGGAGGTTGAGGCCCTGAAGATACTGGGTCTGTACATAAACCGATCAACCATTAACTGCCACCTGCCATGGTGTTATGGTTGAGTGGTTTGATCAAGTAGCCTGTCAATCTGACCTATTTGAGCCAGCCCTGGGTTCGAAACCACTTGGGGAGAAATTTTATTTTTAAGAAACCGTACTTTCATTTCTTTGGCGATGAGTTCACATGGGTTTTCCGGCTGCCTGGCGAGGACAACAACTCTAGATTTAGCGCCTCATGAACAATATAATGCTTACCATTAATAAAACGTCCGCTCCACTTGAGCGAGGCGAAGTGAGTGGTGGCGGAAGGGCGCACCCTTCAGTTCCATCGGCTATGCAGCCCAACGCTTGCAGCAGAGTCCAACAGGACTGAGCGCAACACCTTTGTGGAGGTACCAATGCCGGGCTTTAAAACGAGTGCAGCTCAATTAGATTCATGGTTGGTTCGAAGCTGAGACTTCCATGGGAGAACATTACCACCCTCGAGCGTGTTTAATACATGGTAAATTTTAATTTTGTCAGTGCATGCTTCTATCTAGGTTCTTCTATCCAGGATAAGTTCCTTCCAGTAGGTAATCATGGACGCATTTCGTCTTGGCGGATTTCTGATTCTTTTGAAAAAAGCCTTGTTCTTACTGCCAGGAAAGGAGGAGAGATTTGTTTCTCCACCATTCCCTTCCATCCGTGGATCATGGCTGCCTTTTGGACCACTGTGTTCATAGTTGAATTTCAGCGGTCGGAAATTTTCAAAACATATTTTTCTATTTTACGACTATGCCTTTTTTAATACGTTTCATCTCGAATAGTCACAATCCTGAGTTACCGCTCTTCCTGTGGTTTTTCTCTTTTCTATAGCCACGGGAAGCTGATTTCGTGCAGGTGTCATAAACATGAAAGATGGGCAGGCCGCGAGCCTACGCAACGCTCGTATTTTATGTCTTGATTTAGAGCTGTAGGAATAATACATGAACTGCCAAGAAGCTGAGCGAAGCCCTCTTCATTAATTCTTTATCATCATCATAGCATTATCTGAAGGTAAATTGTTGCTCTCCGGGAAGGATCCATTCATGGGAGGAAAAACAACTGTATTGCACCGCATTAATTGCAGCTGACCAAACCCTGAGCCATCTTTTGAGATCACTGGACGGCGTAAGCAGCAGCTGAGTAGAGCCACAGCATTTCGAGGAGGCGTTAAAATCTTCGTAAGTATTAGATGCATTATATTTTCTCTTCGTTCCATTAATTTCCAAAGTACGTTCAGCTAAGATATTTGTATTCTGAATATAGCGTCAGTTTTGCTACCGAAATGCGCAATGTTGCTCCTGTTCATTGCTGCATTAAGTTTAAAGAACTGCACACGTGAATATGACTGTCGAGAACAGTCGCGCTGCCGCCTATTGGAATATGAATATGTTTTTGGAATGGAATATGTTTTTCCTGTGTGTGTCTTTTGTGCGCATTTGGCACCTACAACAGAATATGAAACCTATCGCAGTAGGAGCCTATTGCTCCGTGTTACCAGCTTCATCTGCTTTACGACCTGGACGAAGGGAAATATTGGATCCTAGTTTAGAATTAGCCTGTATGAGTGCATTTGTAAAACAAATCCATTTGGAGCCACGCTGAATTCGCGAAGCGGATGGCATAGCGTAGCTCTCGCTACAAAAGAACAGTGGCAGTAGTTCATAATCCTCGGTAGAAGTTCATCACGCGGTAGAGTACCGGTACTTGTTGGCTGTCCAAGGCTGCTGGTGGTCACCTTTCAGGTGGCCGGCACTCATTGCTCGGAATGAGAGCGATGTCGTTCGGGAGCCGTATAGTTGACGGGATAAGCTAACGGTTTTTTGAACACCCATATTTTGCGCCGTCGTCCTGCGAAGACTAGCATTAAGGGACAATGGTAGGAGCACTCTCGAGCGCAGCGGGTCGTTCTCGGTCCATGGTATTACGTCGAATACCGAGAGTGGATGGAATGGCGCGAGAAAAATTATAGACTAGACAAAGCAATATACGGTCACTTGAAACTGTAGTTTCATTACCGAACTGCTTGCGTTAGTCCCCTTTGCTGGATAAATAAAAAAACCTCTGCACCGCTGGCGCGAGAAAAATTATAGACTAGACAAAGCAATATACGGTCACTTGAAACTGTAGTTTCATTACCGAACTGCTTGCGTTAGCCCCCTTTGCTGGAGAAATAAAAACCTGCTGCACCGCTGGCGCGAGAAAAATCATAGACTAGGTAAAGAAATATACGGTCACTTGAAACTGTCTTTTAATTAGCGATCTGCTTGCGTTAGACCCCTTTTCTAGAGAAATTGAAACCTGCCGCACCGTTTTCAACAACTCGTTCTGAATCACTCGCCAATGGGGGAGAAATTGCCTGGCTCCCCGGTGCAGGCTCTCAAGGGCTAATCTATGCCTGGGACCTTCCGCTAATCTAAAGATGTCAGGCAAGAAAATAGTTCAACACTTTCTGGAACTTTGAATGGTAATACGACTGATACAGTGATTGTCACTAGCCAATGCCTCATTAATGAGAGGAGAGAAGATGATCTGTCATCCACATCATGTACTCCGCGATCATGACGCCTATTGCGAGCAAGGCGCAATAGATCTTGTATCTGCCCTCGATGACTACTTTGACGCCGTTATTCTATTTGTGACTGAAATGGCAATGGCACCAAGCGAGACACACAATAAACACTGACGTAGGACATGCGATAACTTCATCTGCGTTTATTTACTGCAAAGCCAGGCAATATATTGAACATTTAATGCAAGTTCAACAAAAACAGCAACAAGACATCAGCAAAACTGTTGAAGATATGATATCTCAGTCTTGAAAACGCGGACCGACGTATCTCTTACGCAATCTAGTCCCCTCTGTTTTGTGTGGAATGCTTCAAAAACCTCCGGTGCCTTCATATCTCCACTCCGGTCCATAATATTTACCTCTTGAAGCCGTGGTCGATAGTTTTTGCATTCTTTCCATCTTTTTTCCCCCGACCCATGTTCTGCCGCACGATTTCACATGAAGCATTGAGCACAGTGCTGCGAAAGATGTGCTCCTCGTAGATTTTTTCGTGATCGTGCATGCTAAGCAGCGCGGTCATCAATCGACCACCCGGTCTGGCCCACCTAGGCTTTTCCGCAGGTCAGTCTTATCTCGTATACCACATCTGTGCAGCACTACACGTACTCCTTGCCATTCTGCGTGTTGCAAGAGCTCTTTTTATCGGTCGACATTCGCGTGCATAGCTGGGCCAGCTTTCTTAGAGCAGAAAACACGACCGGCACGCCATGAGCTCCGGGAGGCGCACCTTACAAACCAGCACACGCACTTGTCGCTAACGCAGTCGGGTCACCGCCTTCTTGCTCGACTCTATATCCAACACTCCACTGCCATGGAAGACAGGTTTCACATACCAAAACTGTGGAGACATGCCCTCCACGTGCGGCCTCTTCCAGCCAAAATGTCACGCCAAGACCATAACGGTCGGCGCCTGGCACGAGCGGAAGCGCTAGCCCAACATTATTGCAAGAAATCAGCTGTATACTACGTGGACGCCTCCGGTCCTCACCACGGGGGATGGTACACGGTCGCGGTAGTTCAGAACAGCACGACTGTTAACGGACCTATCTTCAGAGCCCTTAATGCAACACAAGCAGAAGAGGTCGCGATTGCTCTCGCGGCCTCACATTCCGATTCAAAATAGTTAATCACCGACTGGCGAGGGGCTTGTCGGAACGTCGAACGAGGCTGCACTCTCTTCCTAGCCTTTCGAATCTATCAAAATTGCATGCGGGATACGGACCCCGCACAGCGTTACCTTACATGGGCCCCTACTCATCAGGGGTTGGTAGGAAACGAGGCAGCAGACGCAGCCGCCCGCGCGCTCTCTCACCGGGCTGTTTTCTCCTCCCCATTCGATCAGGAATCCGATCCCAATCCGATCTATATCTTCAAAAATATTACAGCCTATCATCAAGACAGACATCGCCTTTACCCTCCCCCATGTAAAGGCCTGAAGAAGGCGGATAAGGGGCTCCTTCTCCGCCTGTTCACCAATACATTTCTGTGCCCGGCAGTACTAAAACATTTTCACCCCTCCTTTAACGGCAGCTGCCCGCACTGTTGTGCAGCGTCTTCTGACACCTATCACATGGTGTGGGCCTGCCCCTCCAACCCAGCTATTCCCCCCATCGCCAACCCTACCCGGGAGGACTGGGAGGCGACCCTGCTCGGCCGCCACGACTTACAGGCCCAACAAGCCTTAGTCGGCAGCACCCGGGCGGCAGCCACCGCCACTGGGGTCCCATACTAGGGACCTCCACCTAGTGTTTGTAAGTATCAGTCCCTTAAGGGCTGATCCGAACATACCTCCTGTTCCTTGTTGATAAATGTTTTCACCACCACCATCTTCGCCACCTTTTTCACATTGTGCGAGACCCTGTGCACATAAGGTACCACTTCTAATAATACCACTTCTGTATTTTATGCAAAGCATACTAAAATAGCCCAACCCAGCTCCTCGAGCGCGGCGGTGTCGTTACCATTGACCTTTCGTGACCTCCATGTCATACCACGTGATGCGTGACGTCAAAGCAGATGAAAAACGGGGGCCCAACTCGCGCCGTCGCGTGAGGCGTCGTGACCAAGGATGACCACGTGGTGCGTGACGTCACAGCAGATGAGAAACGGGGGCCCAGCTCGCGCCGTCGCGCGAGGCGTCGCGACCAAGGAGGACCACGTGATGCGTGATGTAGCGACATAGGAGAAACGAGGCCCCAGCTCGCGCCGTCGCGCGAGGCGTCGCGACCAATGTGTTTCCTGCTTCTGCCGCTAGGTGCGCTGTAGTGAACACGTGATGCGCTGTAGTGAACAGTCACTCTTTCTGAGGCCCGAGGGTTTAAAGATAACAATGGTATGTAAATAAATCTGCAGTGGAAGTCAGCAAAAAGCGATTGGAGGATTGGTGGCTGAAAAGCAGAGATGTGGCATAAGGTTAGAATTGTAGGAAACCGTAGGCAAAGGTGATGGAGAATCTTAATGAGAATTGCCAACACAGTAAACAAAAATTACCGACGATTACGTTACTTCCTAATGCGAAATTTGAGCGCAGCAAATGAGCTGTTTCACCTTTTCGATAGTGAGTCAACCCCAGCTGCGGAGTTGGTTTCAGGGACAACGCCGCCGATGCCGACACAAAAAATATGATACCCTCGCTTCCGCAGCGCTAAAAACCAGGTCTAGCCGTGGGAAGGTGGTCACGTATTCGTCGACGTGCCGGGGCCTACGTGAAATAACCGGCGCGTCGGCAACTGAAGAGCACCCTATCCGCCACACAAGAACGGGGGGGGGGGACCCTTTCCTCCTCTTTCTGCATGGCGGCGACGGTGTGCTATGCAGTCACGTTATCTTGACTCTCTAGCGGCGTCAGCGGCATCCAGCGGTGTCAGTCAGTCGCTGCTAGCGCTGGGGGGATGAAAGTGGGGCGGAGCTGGTTACGAGGCCGACGACAACGCCGACGACGACGCGAAACCCAGGAACGGACGCCAAAGAGCTGCGCTCTAAAAAAATAATAAAGAAACGGTGAGCATGGTGGCAATTGCCACCAGCCCGTTTCAAAGAGGGCGCTCCTATACATCCATCCATCCATCCATGCTGAAGCGGCTGTATACAAGGGGGTGCGCCTGCCTCTGCTAGGCGTACACGGGATAGAGATGCCTCCTGGAGACAGGGCTGCTCTTTGGAATGAGAAGCAAAAGTTGCGGCGTGCTACAGAGACTGATGAAGAGCGTGAAGAACGTCTAGCCAAGCGGCGTGCTTGATATGCAACTCGGCGACAATATGCTTCGCATCTGGCTAGGCTTAACCTAAGCTAAGCCTCAGCCATTTTTTTTTTTTGAGGAATGGAAATGAGCAGTATTTGTCACCCACAGCTGCGAAACCAATAGAGCGGGGGCTTCGAAAGCAGAGGGTAAAATTTGCAAATGGGTTTTTGGGGAAAGGAAATGCGCAGTATCTGTCTCACACATCTCGGTGGACACCTGAACCAGAGAGAGGGTGCATAACTGCCGTCTTGAAACAGTGGACACCTCAATCGTGCTTTAAGCTACGTGGTGGTAGTGACAGATGTACGCTATATGCTTTGGCATTGACGGCACGTTGCCATAAACTCTGCCACCTGCCATGATGGCAGGGTGGGTGGTGACTTTAATGTAAATAGTTGGTTTATTGGTTTTTTGGGGTTTAACATCGCCAAGCAAGCTCAGGCTACGAGGGACGCCGTAGTGAAGGGCTCTGGAAATTTCGACCACCTGGGCTCTTTAACGTGCACCGACATCGCACACCGCACGGGCCTCTAGAATTTCTCCAGCAATAAAATTCTACTGCCATGTTCGGGTTCGAACCCATGTGTTTCGGGTCATCAGCCGAGCTCTATACCGACTGGTGCTCTTCTGCTATCCCGAAAGACGCGGGTTAGATCCCGACCGCGGCGGTTGAATTGTTTCTTGAAGAAGGAATATGTGTGAAAAATAACATGTTGTCTGTAATTGTACATGCATGTCTTGCTCGAAATCCCTTGCCTCCATCTACTGAAAAGCTAAAACAGCTGATGAGCTCCACTCACATTTCGTGAAGGTTTTAGTGAGCGCTATCGAAATACGGAAAAGGGACGAACACACAGGACGGAGCGCGTGATTACAACAGTCGAAGATTACTATTATTGAGGTTGGTTAATTCAGTTCCCCTAACATCACCGAAGGCGAGCTGACGCAATGCTTAGTTGGAGGAACGTGCACTACGAAAGCTTCGATAATTTCTCGTTCCCGTCTGTGTCTAGCCCGACCGATTACATCGGTGTTCTTAAAGTGGTGTGCATTTACAGTGTGCGCAATGAGGTGCCAAATTTCCGGATTTTGCAAGTTGCTCACATGATATTTCATGTCCTCTAAGCGTCTTGTTAAGGAACATGACCTTTTGGCCTACGTAGGTCGTTGACAGCTGGGCGGAATGCTGCAAACGCTGTAGAGAACACGAAAGATCATGTATAGAACTTGCAAAATCCGCGAAGTTGGCACCTATTCGCGCAGACTGGAAATGCACGCCACAGGTAAAATACACCAAGGTAATAGGTCGGGCAAGAAACAGATGGGAACGAGAAGTTATCGAAGCTTTCGAAATGTACGTTGCTCCAGAGAAGCAATGCGTCAGCTCGCCTTCAGAGGTGTTAGGGGGAACTCATCTAACTTACCTATAGAATCGTAATCTTCGGCTGTTGTAAGCAAGCGCTTTGTCCTGTGGGTTCGTTCCCTTTCCGTATTTTGATAGCGCTCATCAATACCTTCAAGAATGTATTTCAAACTTGCCCTTTTGGCTCAGGTTTCACATTAAGAAATAACACAATTGTCCGCAATTTTTTTGATATTACAGTGCTAGCATGTGCAGCTCGAGCATCGCTGGACGGTGCCGCAGTACGCTGTTGCTGCGCCGTCGGACGGTGCTCTGAGGCTGCACCAAAGCGCCGTTCGACGGCACTCCACCCGCTACCTACTTCAATGTGCTCCTCTTGAAACGTGACTTCGCGTGAAAAAAGTACGTTGCTGAAGCGCACCAGCTCGTACGCTTTTCGGAACTCGTACGCCTACGGGTACTTTCCGTCCACAAACGGCGGGAAATTCTCGGTTAACGACGCAAACCGAGGTCACCATGATCAGTTCACGATAACCGTGGTAAGCGGCATAATCGTGGTTTGGTTCGCCGTGTGAACAGCCGGAACTATAATTAGTGAAAACCACGGTTACCTTAACCACGATTAGCTGCACTCGTGTGACAAGTGTATAAGAGTGTGTGCCACTCCGGTTATACTCGGTCTGGCGTACAATTCTTCTAGGTGCACAGTCATTCTACAGAAATGGCCTTTGGTAGAAACAACAGATCCACAATGTCGGTACATCATCCATGTTTTCCACGGGCTGTGTAATCCAATTAAAAATAAAACATCTAAGGGCTCAATGATAAAAATGTCGTGCAGTGAGAAATTGTACAGAATGCGGCAACAAATGAAGTCTTTTATAAAATGGCCGTTATATGACTTCCCAGAAGAGTATTGTACTTTTACAATGGACGAATAACCCTCAATCGTTTAAGATGCATGCTGGTAATGTCTCAGCGGGCCGCTTAAAGAAAAATGTTTTTGTCCTTGTCGAGAGGGACATTTTACGTACGCTCTTGAGTACTTCATGTCCCGGTAGCGTGTTCGCCAAATGCAGCCTGTACAGCCAACGATGACAGCGCCGCCCACCGGCAGGTAGCAGCCACCATTAAGGCTGGTTATAAATATTCGTTCGGAACGACGGCTTGACATCGCCGCTATGGCGCAGTGGATTAGAGGCACGTGTTGCGTATGGAAGGTCGGCCGTTCGACTCCGCTCTCTATACTCTAATATTATTGTTTTTTTATTCATTTTTGATTTTTTTTTGCCTTTTAGGTCGCAAACCGTGATGCTTAGTGGCACATAACGCCGTTTAAGATTTTCAAAACATTTCCTGCATACTTTTACACACATTATTCAGAGCGCTGGAATATCAGTTTGGAATTTAAAATAAATATTACATGGTCAGTAAAAATAGGTTGATACAGACTTTTAAGCATTATTTAGGGATTTGTTATCCCTTTTAGGTAAGCCGTTGTGACAATCTTCAGTCACCGTGATCAATTCACCGTGGTTTCAAGCCTTGTGGCTGTACAGGCTGCAGTTGGCGAATACGCGTCCCGGTAAACCGAAATACACATAGCGACATAGTGGCGGTGGAAAGAGCGCAGACTGGAAATTAAGTCCGTGTGCAACCTTTTCCTCGACACTGCAAAAAGGAACTCGGGTGAAAACCAAACAAGCAGGAAACGAACAGAAAAATACTCCTCATGCATGAATCCCAACAAACACGGACGATCAGAAGCATTAGACACAATGATGCTCGGTAAAGCATGAGCTAAGTTTACTTGCAGGAATGCCCGCATTATTTGGTGTGTAGTGTCCCGGGAAAACATTAAACTTGAAGCCACATGTCACACATACACGTGGACTAAGCCGAGCCCACAAAAGGCCGGAAAAGGTTGTCACGACTAGTTGTTTCAAAAAACGAATCCCAGTAAAAAGTTGCGAAAACTCTGTTGAAACGTTGGATGTAAAGTCTGGGGCAACGAATAACTTGCAGTATATAATAACTTTTTTTGGCGAGGAACAGACTGCATGTGGTCGCCCTGGCACAAAAGTCTCAGCATAGCGCTGAAGAGTTGGCACATGGTCATTCCAGTAGTGTGCACTGTGCTTATGGGCGCTGAAATGAACGAATCAATACTCGGCTTAAAGATTTGTAGTAGGACAAGGGATAACAGAGATTTAAAGATCTTAAAAAAATTCCCCTCAGAGGCCACCAGGACGTGGGGTTTTCGAAAGCGGTAATCTGTCAATTCCATCTTCCAATTCCCCAAAGTTATAGGGCTACTTATTACCTCGCACTTACCCTCAGAAAGCGGGGAAACCACAGACACCCGGCGCGCTACATGAACATCGTCAGCAGTGCTTGAAACGGTTGCAAAAAAGGGAGGTGCAGTATTTTGAAAGCTCGGTTGCTATTTCATCTGCACTTGTGACCAGGGTGCCCCCAGAGTAGAGCAACAGATGCGCTTGGTACGCCCGTGCCGATGCTCATCAAGCAAGGCCCGTCTAGTTGGCTAAACAGAGTGTAAAGCACGATTACTGCGGGATCATACACTGGCCGCTGTAAAGTATTCTGCATCGAAACCTTGAAGGCGAGACTTTACAGTTGCAATTTCTTCTGTCTACAACCCTGTAGCCTCGCATTCAAGTTCGCGCAAATTATAAAGGCGTTGAAGCAGCCGTTTCTCTTTACCATGCTTAAAGTAGCTCCGCATGGAGCCGATCTCAAAACCTATTCCAAGAGCTTCCTGCTTAAACACCTCCCAAGCTGCAAATAATAGGACTCTCATGGTCAAGCTAGATTTTAAAGTTCAAAAGTGGTCCCAACTTGCCACTTGAAGTCCTCATTTAACAACGAAGAATTAAGCTTCCACAGTTACCGCTGTGGCTTAAATTTAGGGCGGGCACATTCTTCAATTCGTACAATTACCACGGCATGATCAGAGAAAGAAACAGGGCTGACGTCACACGAAATACACCTATTAAGTAGATCTGCGGAAACGTAAATCCGATCTAGGCGAGAATGCGAGGCTCCTCTAATAAATGCGAAGTCGGATGACAATCCGACATTAATTATTACTGCATTTCCTGTGGTAGGCGATAAAGTTGCAGCGTTGTTAGGGTCACTTGGTGCACAGAGGCAACTAAAATCGACCAAGAGTAGACCATTCCGGTGACCGTCTAGAAGAGTTGTCATATCCTCAAAGAAAACTGCTCTTTGCAGCCGATTTTTTGAAGCATACACGTTGACGTACCTTCACGATTCACCATGCGGCCGAAAGTCACAACATTTTACCTGTCCTTCTGTATCAACCTGGCACATAACGTCAGAAAAAATTGGCTGTAGTTTAGCTCTGGTTAAACCTGGAGAATGGCGAAAGCAACATCGGCCCGTAGCCATACATCGTTGCGTGAAGCCATATATTGTTCCGTGAGCTACATTGCCCACAGTGCCGCCGTCAGCAAGTGACGTCAATACGCGCAGCTTGTGTGCCTCGTGGCACATGCTCGCCTTCTTTTCCTTAAAATGGTCGGAGTGTGAAACATTGACAACGCCAACGCCAATAACACAATGAACACCGATGACCTATGGGTTTAGCGCCGCGTTTCTGGCACAACCTTGCCAATGCCTACAACTCACATCTCTCTTCACTGCATGTGTTATACGCACGATTCAGACGTGAACTGACCCAGGGAGCCAATATGCGCACTTCCTATCGTTGAAATGATCGCAGTGTAAAATGTGGTGAACGCCAGCGGCAAAGACGAACGTCGACGACCTATTGCTTCAGCGTCGCGTTTCTGGCACAACGTTGTCAATGCCAACGGATGCAGCGAACGCATGCAGCGCACACCTGTCACTACCACCACTTAGTTTAAAGCATGGTTGAGGTGTCCGCTTCTTGAGCAGGGCAGTTATGGGCCTTCCCTCTGGTTCATGTGTCCACCGAGATGTGGAGACCTCGCCCTCACCTCAGGGTAGGTATATCCTGGCGTAGCTGAGCGAAGCCACTGCCAATCTTACATACACCACAAACCACGCAGATGGCGATGCTCAATCACTACTGCGCATCAGAGAGGGAGAGAGAGGGTGAGACTGTCGGCGAGGGGATGGAAAGCGCGTGGCGGCGGCGGCTCCGTCGGCGGTACCGTCGGACCAGATGCGCCCCGTGTGACGTCACCCGCTGCTCGCGCATGGGCAGCTTGGCCTTTCCAGAGCCCCGCGAAATGGCCCAGCGATTAGCGTCGTGTTGCTTTCGCAACAAGAGAGATACTGTTTATGAAGGCCAGAAAGCAGCCTGTCGAAAGGCGTATCGAGTGCGACACACACACATTGTAATTTCTTAAGTGCCGCAGGGCCACCTCTGTATCCAATTCACTTTCTTAGTCTCTTGAAGAGCGACAATGTCTAACCGAGTGCACCTAAACAATCGGAGCAGCTGCGCCTGATTCCGCGTGGACCGGAGCCCGCAGATGCTGAGCGTGCCGACAATGCTGGACGTTCACCATGGTGACAAAACGTGTCCAAAAGTCAAACTTCCGCAATGTCTGGCTCCTGTACGGAATGTGAGACCTCGCCAGAGCTGGAACCTTTTCTCCTCGACCTGGAGCGCGAGTTTTCTTTGTCTTTTGACTTTCGACGGTGGGACCTGTGCTTGGATGCAGGAGCGGCGTCCTTCTGAGAGTAGGGAGAACCCGGTGACACGCCACGATTTCAGTACACAGTTGAACTTGGCACACCCAGCCCCCCCCCCCCCCCCCCCTTGCAGTCAGGGAGTGAGCTGACAGACTGGCAATTAGCCACCTAATTGTCATACCCACCAGAGGCATCAGGTATCCCACCAGCGCAGGTTCTTGGCGCCGCAGCCACACCACTGCCCTTTTCTTTCTCCGTCTCATTCACAGGGCAGGAACGCGCACTAAGAGCTTCATCACTGACGGAGTGCATTTCCGCTGAGTTCTCAGCCAAGCACTTTCGATCCACGTGTGCAGACAGTTGCTCCGCCGAGGGAGGCGTGGAAGGCCAACGCTGCATATCAGGACCTGCATCAGACACCGGGCGATGAATTGGTGACTAAGTGCGTGTAACGGCTGACATGCAACCAGTAGAATACAAAACTTTTTTCGCTTCCATCAAATGATCCTGGAGAGTGTCGTCCACGGAACGGGTGCCATTGCGGAGCTTATCGGCTTGCGACACAAATAAGGCCTCTGAAGTATGGCCAAATCGGCGACAATCATTACACCGGAGAGTACGACAGTGGCGGCGTATTTGCCCAATCATGTGACAACGCAGACACAAAGGAGGCCTGCCTGGAATTAAAACCAGGCTCTGTAGACCACAAACAGTCAAGAGATGAGGTACGTCGTTGACAGTTACGCTATGAGCCAGAGTCAGTGTGATGTCTCTATTCAAACTGCGCATCCCATCCTTTTCCGAAACTCTACAGTGCTCCAAAGTGATGGATATAACTTTCGCGCAAGCTCGGAGGCCGTCACGAATGTAGACATATGCTACGTGTTCTGGGAACCAAGGAAGGTTTAGCTTGATGGTCTGCGGCTCTGGGTCAATGAACAGACAACGACGGTTGTAACTCTGCGGTGTTCACATGCTTAGCTTTGGCTGTAAGGCTGTCTTGCAAGTTATCATCCACACCTGTGACTTCTGGAACTGTCCGACGGAACGGACTTCACTTAAAACTACAACAGAGCGTAAGGCCTCTTTGAAGTCCTGGGCATGATAGGAAGGTCCAGAAAGGTCAACCGATGAAAAAACTGTATTGAAAAGTAACTTACCAGTAAGTAGACGTGGCAGAACTGTGTGATAAGAAGTATTACTGGCGGCAGACGCCGCAACAGTACCTCGGTAAAGGGCCTATTTATCCATCCCAGCGGAGAACATCATAAACGCGACCGTTAGGAACGATGCCTTCGTCTTTCGTCCACTATCTAGGCTAGGCTATCGCCTAGGCTAGGCGAGGCTAAGCTACTCTATTACCGCAGGCAACACGCCTCGTGTTGAGCTGGTTGGTTGGTTGGTTGGTTCGCCTCAAGTAGAATGGCACATACCCACTACGAGGTAGTGGCCAAGTCACAGGCGGTGATGCACCATACTCTCGCGCTCTGCATTTGAGAGCGTCGTCTTCATCAACTTCCATCTGGTCCGTCCCGCGGCACTGCCTGCTCACCGTCGTCTTCTACGCAGCACATAACCGTGCTTTCGCTCCGATTCGATTGTAGCAAACATTCTTTGTAGTTTTATTGAAAGGAAGTGCGCAAAGCTGGCTCCCTGGATCAGTGGACGCCTGAATCGCGCTTTGAGGTACGTGAAGTAGTGAGAGGTGCGGGCTAGATGCGTGAGCGCTGACAGCGTGAAGGCAGACACTCGTCACTGCAGCAACAGGCCGCAGCGTTCATTGGGCGAGCAGACTCTCGCGATCAGTCATTGGAGCGGCGCTACTCTGACGCGGAGCTGAACGGACGTGCCTTACGTGGGCTCCGTTCTTTTTGAATACATTTATTCGGACTCCTCCACCCTTCGTTTGCGAAACTTCACCAACGCATCCGTGGAGGTGAGAAGATTCGTTTGACACCTTCGGAACCCGATTCCGTCCCCTTTCGATGCACTACTGGGCTCTTCGCCACACCCGCGGCGATCGCGGCCCGCCTTCGCCGCCTGCGCCGCTGCCGTTCGCAGACATACAATACGACCTACGAAGTAGAAGGCGGGTCCATCACCCGTGCCGAATTTGGTGCGGATTTACACTGGGCGCGTGCAGTGAAGGCACACCGTGCAGCAGCTGCACACCAGCCCAGTGTCTCGCCACCACCTGCCTCCAACGCATCCATGACCTCTCCACCACCGTATAACACCACCTCCAGTATTGCCACTCCATGTCGCCATGCTACCCTCCCTCGCCTTCCAGCGCAGGACTTCAAAATAGTCTTCAGACGGGGAGGGTTGCTTGATCTCCGCACGACCACCAACGGAGCCCTGCTGCAAGTCCGCTGTGGCCTTTCAAGCATCGGCTACGTTACCTCGCAACCCGCCGACCGTGTACGGATCAATCCATACAATAACTAATTCACTGTCAGCACCCCATCTGAGCCGCGCGCTCGTCTCTACTTTCGGGTCTCGGAACTCCGCTTGAGTCCTATTTCTTACCCCCTGCGCGTCCACATAGCCGCACCCGACGACGCTCTCTGCGGCATCTTACACAACGCCGTGGACTCTCAAATTCAGGATGAATCAATCCAAGACCTCCAAGCGATGAACATCAACACCCCCTACGCTATCGCCGACGCGCGTCAGATTGGGTGGTCCAAATCTATACTCAACACCTTCGTCGGTACCATCACCCTCCCCAATACTATCGTCTGTAACAGTGGGATTTACCTATGCCACCCGTTCCTCCCTAAATCAGATGCCTGCACGAACTGCTGGCCTCCAGGCCACCGTGCGAAAGTCTGCACGAGGCACGTGTCTGCGTTCTGCCACCGCTGCGGCCAGGCCCACTAGAAAGTCGAACCCCGTAGCTGCGTCCCCAGTTGCAACATGTGCAAGAGGGCCCACATCACGTGCTCGCGCTCGTGCAGGCACCGCTTCGGCCGGAACGGCCCGTTGTTACCTCCAGCCACCTCCAAGCCCCAACCTGCTCTGACGACGGATCCCACCGAGCCCATTCTCACGACCTCACGGCCTTACCGTAGTACCCTCCGTAGTACCCGTAGTACCCGATCTGCCAGCCGCCACCGCTCCGTCTCCTTCCCGCCTCTACCCATATCCGAGGCGTCGACGAGCAAATCACCGGCAAGGTGCAAATTGCAGCCCACCACGCCAGACCTCAAAATCATGGTCGTCGAGGCCACTATCGCTGCACAGCAGCTCCAAATTCAGGAGCTCTCGCATCAGCTGCCGGCCGCGCTAGCCCCTTTGTCCTTCCCCGGTCCTGCTCCTCCTACTTTTGCACCAGCTGCCGCCTCTCTCCAACCGCCGCCTCTGCCGGCCCCAGCTGAGGAGCCGATGGACACGGCACCCTCGGCTGCGTCATTGCGTGCCTCTTCTGCCACTCAGTACCCCACCCACCCCCCACTGCACAAACGCCGATCCCTCTCCTGTGACGCCGTCGCGCCGGAGCGGGACGTTGTCCGCCATGCACCCTCCGTCTTAAAAGCGTTTGAGCTGCGCATCATGGCCCGCTTAGCGCAACTTGTGAAGCGCGTCGCCAGTATCGACACCCGCGTGGCCGCCATTTAATCTTACCTCACCGCCTAAGACACCAGGATTGCTACCCTAGAGGCCCGCCAGACCGCGTCTGAGGCCACCCTCGCGCACCTCTCAGCACCTGCCCCACCAATCCGTGTGCTTATTCTAACTCCCTCTGAGGACCTCACTATTCTTCATGGCTAGACACTCCACACATCTTACTCTCTGGCCGTAGTACTGTGGGGGGTTCCACTGTAAACGGAGCACCCTACAGCTCCGCCTCCAGAACATCCCTCCTGACACTCTCCCCTGTGTCCAAGCAGTCCACGAATCTCTGGCCCCTGTGAAGCTGCGTGACTACGCCTCCTTCTGTCATCCTTCGGAGGCCCAACGGAGCGTTACAACGCTGATGCACCGCAACCTCACTGCTGTGGCGCAACGTCTGGACGTTTCGAAATGCGCCCAACTCCTCTTTGCAATTCGGGCCAGCCGTCGCACTGAGGCAAGCCTCTTTGTTCTCAATGTTTGCAGCCCTCCCAAAGCCCCTTCAACTCCTTTCCTCCTCGACCTCCTCAAAGCGCTCACCTGCGCTGTCCGCAACGAACTGTTCAGTCTGGGAGACGTCAATACACCCCATAACATCTGGGGCTACTCACAGAGCACCCGCAAGGGTCACTCACTTTTGACTTTCATTGAGAACGAATGCCTTTCTGTGCTTAATGACATCGCTTGCCCCACCATGATCGGATCCAGTGTCCAACGGGACACCAATCCAGACCTTGCCGTTGCCAGAAATATCACCGATCCCACATGGACTAATACAGGGGTCTCCCTTTGTAGCGATCACTACATCCCCTGCACCACTTTCTCCCCTCTATTGCTCGTACCTCTCCTCGTCTTACCCAGATAGTTGACAGGGACCGTTTCCGCTACCCTCATCAGTCTACTTCCTCTTCTGCTCCTATCACCGATCTGTCGGCCTGGACTGAGACCCTATTTTCGCACGTCCACACTGCCACGTCTACAATCCCTCCCACGCCACACTCCACTACGGCATAGAGCGGTCTGCTGCGCCTTTGGGAGGATTACCACGCTCTCCAACGCGTCTGGCAGACTCAGAAACACAATCACCGCCTGCGCCTCGGTTTACCCCAGCCTGCGTCTTTTAAGGAGGAACACTGCTCCTCTCTTCTTCGGCAAAAGTGGGGCCAGACCTGCGATTGTATGGCTGGCAACCTGGGCCTCAGCCACACGTGGTCGCTTCTAAAGGTGCAGCTGGACCCCATGCACACCAGAGCCTCCCAGCGCAAGGGTATCTCCCACCTCCGTAACTCCTCCCCACTCTCCAACACTCCCTTCTTGGCTGCCCACAGGAGCCACTACCTCGGCACCGCCCCCTTCTACTCTTCCCATATACTCCGGCTCCGCCAACCCCAATCTTGATTCGGACATCTCCCTGGGTAAGGTTCGTTAGGCGCTACTGAAGCTCCGCACCACCTCGGTCCCAGGAGCTGACCGCAACGCTATCAATGCAGCCCCTAGAAGCCCTTACTAACCTTATCAATAAACATTGGCAGACTGGCACTCTTCTCTCCTCGTGGACCCATGCACGTCTCTCTTTCATCCCCAAATCCGCCCACGTATTGCCCTAGAACACTTCCACCCCAGTTCTCTTACCGCCTGCAGACGTATCTGGATGACCACGACATGTATCCGCACTCCATGTTCGGCTTTCGTCCCCAATCATCAACCCAGGATGTCGAACTGCAGCGTTTCGAGGATGTCCTACAACCCTCCCACCACAAACGCACTCGAGCTGTCATGGCGCTGAACCTTACCGAACAGTGTACATCACGCTGCCATATTGGACGCTATCTCCTTCCTCCTTGTGGGACCCCACGTCTATTGTTACATCACTCGTTTTCTCGCGTGCCGCACAGCAGAAAACTGATCAGGCCCACTTTCTTCTCCTTCTTTCTCCGTCTTGCAACAAAGGTTCCCCGCAAGGTTCTGTCTTTCCCCCCTTCTTTTCAACATAACCCTGTTCCCCGGGCGCTTACTCTGCATACTATTCCAGCTCTATCTCATGCTTTCTACGCCGATGACATCCCCTCGGGGTGACCACCGGCAACCTTGGCGATATCGAGGATACTCTCCAGGCAGGCGTGGATGCGGTGGTTGCTCATGCTCGGCCTATCGGGTTGAGCTGCTTCCCGCTTAGATCAGAGCTATTGCTCCTTCTTCCTCGAGGAGCGGCTCTCATGTCGCCTTCTCCTCTCACGGTCCCCCTGGACGGCATACCCATTCCTGTTGTCTCTACTCTGCGCATCCTAGGACTATTTCTTCAGTCCACCACCCGCACACCACCCTCATCACTCTACTCACGAACACTATACACCAGACCTCCCGCCACCACAGCATGCGCGAACACGATCTCCGCCGCTTGGTCCAGGCCTTTGTTCTAAGCCGCTTGATCTCTTTTCTTCCTTATCTCTTCCTTTCTCACACCGAGGAGGATAAAGACAACAGCGTCATTCACAACGCGTATAAATCTGCCCTATCCCTTCCCATATCTACCTCGACGGCTCGGCTTTTCTCCATGGGTCTTCACAACTCAATTAAGAAGCTGACCGAGGCCCATCGTGCGGCGACCCTCCTCCGTCTCTCCCGCACCCGCACGGGTCGCGCACTTCTCTCTACCCTTAAGCTCTCCTCTCATATTCACCTTCCTACCTCTCAGCCCATCCTGTCCCACGTCTCGTCCGCCCTAACCGTTCAGCCCCTCCCTAACAATACGCATCCTGATCACCACAGCTCCCGCACAGCAGCGCGAGCCTCCCCGCTCAGACGTGAGTATGAGCGGAAACCTGCATTGGCTTATGTGGATCCCACCTCGCACAGCCGCTTCCCAGCCCACACCCTTGCAGCCACTGACAACAATTTGGAAACCACTCTTACTGCCTCAGTCTACACTTCGATCTCTGAAGACGCTGAGGAGGCACTTATTGCCCATTCCACCACGCAGAACTCTGGGGAATACATTTTCAGTGACTCCAAGCGTGCGGTCTGATACTACGTGGTTGGACAAGTGACACCCCCGGCAATCTGCACCATCCAAATCATCCGGGTGCCCTCTCACGTGGCCCATCCTGGCAACGCGGCTGCTATTTCTGTCGCTCGCGATTCGACCGACTGTGCAAGCCAGCCCCCGCCGGGAGTGGATACACGCGACGCGTTCCTCACGTACCATGATATACATTTAAACTACCGCCTCTCTCGTCTACCTTGGCCCCATCCGCACAAAACCCTTTCCCAGCACCACCAACACTTGTGGCGCCACCTGACTGCCACACATTTCTCACCCCCGCACGTCTCTCCCTCCTCCACCCCGCATCATACTCGCCGGAATGCCGCTTATGTGACAGCCCAACAGCCGGCTAACCTCATATCCTATTCTCCTACCCAGCACACTTGACCCCTGCCTCCTGGCACCTAAACAGTCCGCAGCAGTACGAGGCTGCTTTGTCCAGCACCCATCCGACCCTCCAACTTGGGTGGTGACCTGGGCCGAGGAGGTCGCGGCTAGGCACGGTCTGGACGCCACAACCGGCAGCCTGATGGCCGCCCTCAGTGCTGTTGCATAATTTTGTTTTTTTAGGCCATTAACTGCCATCTTCCAGGTTGGCAAGGTGGCCGAGCTGCGTATGCATTTTAATTTTCTTTACATATAGCTTGCATGTTTCAGTAAAGTTAAGAGGCTAGATTCCGACAATTGTTCGAACCGATGACTTCTGCTCCTTGATATGCATGCTTTAGGGCGCGGTTGCGGTGCCCACCCAGATGTCCAGATGTGGAGTTCGTGTGGAAATGTGCAACAAATGATCAGAAATATCGTCGCGCCCTTGTAGGTCTCGAAAATGATGGTTGTTGGAGAGTAAGCCAGCATCAGGAAAACACCAACTCTTTCTAATGCGTGATCCTGAATACAATTCGGCGATAGAGGCATTCCGATTCTGGTCAAACAACTTTGTTCTTGCGGCCAGGATCAGAGGAGGTGGACTAATCTATATTTCTATTGCAACTACTGATCAGGCCTGCCTTTCAAATTTTAGTTTATATTGCTGAATTCCAGCGCCTTGGAGGTTTTAAATGGCAATGCCTATCTTCCTATGATGCCGTTTTCTATTCCTTTCTGCTACGATCAGTAACCATGAGCGACACTTCTGCCTGTGCCTTTCTGATTAGTAGCCAAGAAAAGGTATTTTACACATGCCATAAACCTAACAGAGGAGCAGGCCGCGGCTTACGCCAGGCTAGTATTTCAATTCTCATTTACCACTCCAAGAATAATGCAGCAGCTGCCGAGAAAGTAAGCGAAGCCCGCCTGATTCACCCCTTAGCTTTTGCATAGCTTTATATGAAGGTAAATTACTGCTCGCCGAGCGGACTAAACTAATACTTCTGTACCACAGGGAGTGCACCTGGAGAGAGGTAGAGACTTTTTTGGAGAATACTGGAAGCTGTAAGCAGCAGCGGGCTGAAAGCCACAATATTTCGAAGAGAGATCAAAATATTCGAAAATAGTGGATATATTTTCTTTTTTCATGAGTTTATAAATTACAGAATAAGCTTCAGTTATTAACTATTTGTATTCTTGAAAGACCGCCTCATGTGCTGCGCAAATGCTGAATTGCTGTCATTGCTCTATCATGTTTAAAGAGCTGCAATAAAAAAAAAGGCCCTCACCTGCAGTTCCTCTGCAGCCTAGTGCAACAAGAAACGTGCTGGAAACAGGAGCCTGTCGTCCTGTATTACCAGCTATTCACTGTTATTACCAGGAAAAAGGCATATTGTTGTCCGGTAAACCATTTCCCTGGTAGAGAGCAAATAATGGCTGCGTATTACATGTTTTGCGAAATTGAAAAAACAGCGCAACGAAAGACGACACAAGAGATGGACAGCGCTGGTATCTTCTCTATCTCTTGTGTCGTCTTTCATTGGGTTGTGTTTTCCATTTCGTAAATCATTACCCTGGATACGTGCATTTGTAAAACAAGTTGAAAACCTGTCGTATAAATTTTGTTTCTGTAGAGTTGATATCATGTTCAATCTGAAGCGTTGTCTTGCAATACGTATTCATTTTAAGAGCCAATGATACTAAAGGTATCCCAATGCCAGTTTATATATTTTGTTGTTTCTTCTATAAGTTGAGTTGAAACGTAGTTTGCCCTGATTGATGCGCAGACCCGACAATTTTTTTCTTTGTCTTTTTCAGTATATTTAGAACTTGTGCCTGTTAGCAACGTATGCAATCAGTTGTTTATAAATTAATCCCTTTGCTTACAGGGACCATTCTTCATTAAATGTTGCTTCTTGAACTCTGTTTATTCTTGCCATATTCTTGAGATACAAATCTAGGTTTAACTTTCTGCACTGTACTCAGAATCATACTTCGGGGAATATAGCTTTCAGTCAATAGTAATCGTCGATAGCATTTATAGTAAATTGTGGACAACTCGGTTACCACGGTTACTACAGCAAAACAAGGAGAGAAAAGAACGGGGACAGTCCATTAACCTTGATAGAAGTCCACCGTGCAATATATATAGGGGCGGCAACTGTTGCCTGTCAAAAGGCTGCCGATGATTACCTTGCAGTGAGGCGCCGCTCCGTGCTGTGAATATGAGCGGTGCTGTTCCCGCGCCGTAGAGTTGACGGAATAATTTGCCCTTTTGGTGCACACACCCATTTTGTGCATTCGTCCTGCGAAGACCACCATTACATGACAGTGGAAGGAGCACTCACGAGATCATTGGGTACTTGTGGTTCCATGACATTACTTCGAATGCGAATAGTGTATGACACGACGCAAGAAATCATAGAGCAGGTAGAGAACTGCTTGCATTACTTCCTTTCACTGGAAAAATCAAGAACTGCATCACGTTTAGTTACTCGTTCTAAATGATTTGTTGATAGGGTTGAAATGGCATAGCAGCCGGGCCGAGGGCCGCAAGCACACTTCCATGCCTGGGACTTTCCGCTAATCCTAACCTCAGTCGAAGCCAAATATTCTGACTATATGTAGAAATTTGAATGAAAATATGACTGATTCATTGATTGCGCCCAATGCGTCTGTCATGGAAGGATAAATGATGATCTATTATCCAGACTATCTGTACCGTGGTCATGAGGCTCATTGCGAGGAAGCTGCGATAGGTCTTGTTTCTGCCCTGCATGATTACTTTGACACTGTTATTCTACTGAGTGCTTTGGCAGCTCGCCGAGGCTTCACATACCCAACAATCTTCTGGAATATGAAGGTGGGTAGGTTAGTGAAAAGTCATTAGTGCTGTACTACATGGATGAGCGGAAGTACTGGGGACTTAGGAAGCTATCCAGTTATGGGAGTGGTTTAGTAAGGTGCCTGCAGTGCAGTGCTTCTTGAGGGCAGCGGAGATGGCCACTTTACTTGTTTCATTGCGCTAGCACTAAGAGAGGAGACGTGAGAAAGCATTTTGTCGTTTACGGGCACCTGGCCCTCATAAAGATGTAACAACTTTTCACAGCGTATGTTTACTCAATACCTGAAAGACAAGATGCGTATGGAGTCCAAAGTTGCAAGAAATGTCATACAAAGGCACCAGAGGCTTGCGAGCTGTTCCGCTACTGCAAGCAGAAATCTTATTTTGACAAACGAACTCTCTTGGAAGGGTGCTCAGCGAGCAACCTACATTTCACACTTCAGTGTGGGGGCCTAGTGAGTGGTGCTTGACTTCCCGTGCCACTTTCATTGCAGAAGCCGAAGTGCTTTTTACGAATTACACAACAGAGCACTGTGCATTACAATGTACACGGTGTCTGAGAAGGATATATATATATATATATATATATATATATATATATATATATATATATATATATATACCTAGCAATGTGTCACCATGTGCGGCGGGAGCTCAATTATTCCCCAGCGGCTGTTCGGTATGATCAACCTGAGCGGCAGCGCACTCCAAAGAACTAAAATAGCACCTGCTGCCCTAGCATAGAAGACGCGTATTGCTTGATCTTTGCACCACTCCTCCTGGAGTGCAATGAGGACTCTCAGTGAATTATGAATCCACTCGAGAGGGTCCAACTGCATGGTGACAACAGCAGCGGCGACAGCAAAGCATAAGATTTCCACCTCATACTTGTGCAGGCCGGATCTCGACGCAGCTGAGGTCCCATCCCATCCTCGCACTCACCTGCTGGCCTTCCGGGAGCCCTTGCCTATAAATTCAAGCCGCCATCAACAGATCACCAACAAAGCAGCGGCGACAGCAAAGTGTTAAGCATCTAAGTTGCCCCTTGATCTAGTGCAGGTTAGTCCTGTCACTACGGTGATTTTTTTCTTTCTCTTTTTTTTTTATTTCTCTGCCGTTGCTGCTGCTGTTCATTTCGATTTACCATGGCCTCCTGTGCCTAACGAAACAGATCAAGCTTGCCATTTCAGTGCTGTCTTTACCTTTTGCTCTACTTATCGCACGCATCATCATTCATCATTTATTTTACCCTTAAAGGCCTCTGTTGAGGCATTACATAAGGGGGGGGGGGTACAAAGCAAATGTATCTGAGAATAATACGTTAATAGAACAAAACATAATGCAATACAATAAAATGAAAAACGATACATCACAATACAACGTTGGCCAATAATGTAGGGCGCAAGGCTGAATTAGGCGGTAACAACAACAACAACAAGAAAAAGAATAAGTGTAACTGGGTGAAGTTTGAGAAGTATCTTTTATTCAGTACAGTGATTAATTAATGCCTGTCGAAATTTAGTAGCGTCGCGCTCGTTAACAATGTAGTCGGGTAGCAGGTTCCAATTTTCAATGTTAGTCAAAGAGGCCGACCTTCATAACTCCAAAGAGGAAGTAAGGCAAGAGCTGAAAGTGTTTCGCGAGTGCAAAGAAAGAGGTTTTTGCAATGAAATAAAGATGTATTGTATTGTATTGTAAATACGGGATTTTAAAACTGAACAAGGGAATCTTGTACAGCGCCTGAATTTGCAGACGAAACGATCGAGGAACTAAAGCAAAAACTGGGGGCAGAATTGTTGAACAGGGCAGATCTGGACACACAAAATAAAGCGTTTCGCGAAATATGCTTCGCAGCAGAAAGTAAAATTTACGATTTTGAAGACAGGATGGTCCCTTCGGAACAGTGTTCCCGGAAGGCAAGTATTGCATTTCAGGGTGTTATTAAAAAAGAAAATGAATGCTTTGCAGATTTGCTTTGTAACTTCGATTGTGGCGTGAAAGAAGCACTAACGGAAAACATGTTGAACTTAGCAAAGCGCAATAAAAAGACTGGGACAAGAAGAAGAAGAAGCACGCCGGACAAACGCTTGACATCAACTAGTTCTTTACTCGGGAAAAAAAAAACACACATGTACAGATACATAGAGGGCGGAAACAAATTATTAACCAAACAAGGAATCGGCTTTTTCAGAAGTGTGTTTACCGTGAACAGGTATCAAGGTAAGCAATTTCCTTGCGGGATAAGGTCAGGGAAGGAGTGCTGATACAATTTTCAGCTTTCTTTACAATGGGATATGCCTCTATATTTTCTCTGTCAAGCCTATTTTTTCCTTTACCGCACGTGCGTGTGGCATTGATCTGCTGCTCATTTGCTTTACATTTTTTACACGACTTGCAGTGTTCTGCTAGGTGCTACAGCTTGCACAGCACGACGGTGTTCCCTCAACCTATCGTTCACTCAACCTATCGTGCAAGCTGTAGCAACGGATGGGCACCTAGCAGAACACTGCAAGTCGTGTAAAAAAATGTAAAGCAAATGAGCCGCAGTTCAATGCCACACGCACGTGCGGTAAAGGAAAAAATAGGCTTGACAGAGAAATTATAGAGGCATATCCCATTGTAAAGAAAGCTGAAAATTGTATCAGCACTCCTTCCCTGACCTTATCCCGCAAGGAAATTGCTTACCTTGATACCTGTTCACGCTAAACACACTTCTGAAAAAGCCGATTCCTTGTTTGGTTAATAATTTGTTTCCGCCCTCTATGTATCTGTATATATGTGTTTTTTTCCCGAGTAAAGAACTAGTTGATGTCAAGCGTTTGTCCTGCGTGCTTCTTCTTCTTCTTGTCCCAGTCTTTTTACTGCGCTTTGCTAAGTTCAACATGTATTACCAACTCGCCCAACTTTCTGCATTGCAATAACGAAAAGCGACATAGATGTCCGCCATCCAGTGCACACCCGAGAAACTGATACGACAAAAAGCATTGTCGTGCAGTTTAAGACACGCACAAAACGGGATGCTCTTTTGCAGAAAGCAAAGAAAACGCGCTTGACAAATGATGACCACGGCCTTGATGATACAGCACCTGCTTACGCAAATGAGCACCTCTGTCTACCACTCAAGAATTTGCTTGCGATGGCTGTCAAAAACAAACTCGAGCTAAATCGAAATCCGTATGGGCACACAACGGCAAAATCTATGCAAAGCAACCAGACGGCAGCTCAGCCGTGTTGATACCACGTGAAAGTAGTCTAGAAGATATGTTCTCTCAACCGGACTAAGGCCCGCTGTGCTGATAAAAATGCATAATTGACAATCTTATCATGGAATCTGCAATGAATTATGAAGAATTCATTTTTCCCAAAAATGTTGAAACCTCAGAAACATCTTTTGAATCAGTTCTGGATATCAATGCACGGTCTGTGACTGGAAAAGGGGACATTCTTACTTCATTTCCCAGTGATTTTTGTTTTAAATTTAGCATGGTGATCTTACCAGAAACATGGTACTATGATGGCTGCATAATGTTAGAATTAAAACATTATAATAATTTCTTTCTAAATCGTACAGGCAGACGGGGCGGTGGGGTCGCGATTTATGCTACAGTGAGCAAGAGCTGTAAGTTTCTACCTGAATTTAGTAAAGTAAGGTCCGACTATGACATAATAACCTTACAGAGCAGAAATGAAACCATCTCAGTTTTATATCGTCCACGAGGAGGTAACATGAATTCTTTCCTGCAATCTTTTATGCTCTTGCTGGAACACGTGTGCCGCAACAACTGCCGCCTTGTCTGGAGTGGTGATTTTAACATTACTGTGCTTGATGATACTAAAGCTACTCGTTACTTTAGCAGTGTGTTGCATTCTTCTGGTTTCCTGAACTTATTAACAACATCCACACGAATCACTGCCAGTACAAAATCGTTGCTCGACTTCATTTTAAAAATTTATAATACTGTAGTTTAAAGCTGTGTTACTGTTACTGACATAAGTGACCATTACCCTGTATTTATGACCTATCAGACTAATTGCAAAAGGTCACGGGAACGCAGGGAATCGCTAATAGTTCAGTCCACCACCGAAGAGAGTCGGGAATCTTGAAAAGAAAACGAAATATACAGCACATTCATGGGTCTAAATAACAGTAGGTCATTAGATGCTGACGATATTCAAATTAAAGTAAGACATGATGTTACGCTTGCCGGTTCATGGTTAGAGCAAAACAGACTCTGCGAAGACGACTGTACAAAAGAAGTCATGAGCGCAGACTTCCAATCGGCTCTATTTAGCGAAAACAGGGTACTTATAAAGGCTATCACAGGCAAACAAGGAGACAAGAAGAATCAAAAGCAACATGCGCACGGCAATGGCAGTGTCAACAAGGCCACGTGTGGTTACGACCCATGGAAAGCTCGGATGTACTCGTCTAAGAAACTGATCTCTTGCCTTGAAAGAGACATAGAAGGTGCGCTAACGTCCTCATCGCCCCTTTTGGAGATGAAATAAGCCTCGATACCTTTTCTTCCCGTTTTTATTTTGGCCTTAGAAAGGACCTTGGTTTTTTCCAGGTAAGGAGAAAACCTGTCCTTAACGTTAACTGCTTAGGTAATGTGGTCCCTAACACATCCTAACACATCCTAGAATGGACTACAACTTACAATTCTTGGCTCATAATCTTCACGTTTTTCTCAACAAATATAACGACACTGTTGGATTTACTCCTAAGGAATTGTGAACCTACTTCGTGCAAATATAATGTATGCATACATGTCTTCTTACTTTAAATATTATACCCCCATTTTCAAACTTTCCGTCCTGATGAGCGTTTTCCATTGATATTATTATTCAACTTTTTTGTTTTGTTTTCATATCGTGCAACATTGACGTATGCATTGTATAACACTTTTCGATGCCATGCTAATGAACTTGTGGAATTTGTTGTTCGCACCAGCTATGTTGAGTAGTGGTTTCGAGGGCCTTTGTCAAGCTCTTTGTACAGCTTTTAGCCCAGGCGACCATCCAGTTGTTGGAAAATTATCTTCATTTGATTTCATTTCATATAAGGACATCAACCCCTTATCGCTATCCGTACAACTGCCGTCCGTGACAATGGATCTGAATATCGGAACTAAAGTAAGAACCGAACTGCTGGCGCACTCAAGTCGAATATAGCCTTGAGTAAAACAAGTTTTTGGGCAAGTTGGTGACATTCTTGATTCATATTGCAGCGAAGAAGCACAAACACACAGAGAAGGAGCACGCAAAAAAGACGGAGGAACGCTGCACTGACAACTGGTTTACTGCGAAAAGATTTCGAGCTTAAATGCTCACGCATCTGCGCAATACAAAAAGAAAACCATAACAACCACGTGCCAAAGAACATCAGAAACATCTTCTCATCTTGCCGCAAAAAAGGTTGAATTCTGAAGCCTACATCACTAATGCAACAATCTGCTCTTTTCTCTGTGTGAAAGGCCTCCAGGAGTTGACCGGTCGTTCTATACTTGCTGCTCCGTATGTCTCAAACACTATCGATACGTGGCGAAGATGTGACGCATGACTGGCAGTGCTTAACCAAGTGCAAATTCTCATTGTTCTTTAAATTTCTTTGGTGGTACCCTAGCCGGTCGTTAATGCATCACCCCGTTCGACCGATGTACACTTTTCCACACGAAAGTGGCAGCTCGTATACGAACTCAGGAGTGCATTGCGCATAGGGCTGAGTGTGGTGTTTACCACACCCGCTTCTCCTTGTTTCGCTTCCGGAAATACGAGGGCAAACTTTGAAAGCTTCACCGGAGCCGAAGAAAGCGAGCGGCACCCTGTACCTACTCGCAACCTTCTTCATGTTATTCGACACCTTGTGTAGGTAGGGGGCAACTTCCGGTTGCAGATCCTGTTCCTCTCTTTCGTCTTGGAGTTCGCTGTGCGTGCCTTCACTTTTTTCAGGCAAGCTTCAGCAACAGAACTCACGACCGACAATAGATAGCCCGCTGACAAAATTCTAGCCAATTGGTTCTCAAAGCTAGACTGCATCTCATGAACGCACGATTTTTCAAGCGCCGAATCCAGACACAATCTAACTATGCCTCTTTTTACCACCTTCGAATAAGTAGAATCGTAAGGGAGGAGTTGCTTCTGAACACGAGGGACGCACGTCCAACAAGAATGATCCCTGCCCAACTTCACCTGAATATCTAAAAACTCAAGTTCGCCGCTATCCCGTGTCTCAAAAGTTAATGTTAGACCCATTCCATTCTTTCTAAAAGCATCCAAGAACCTTGTTAACAATAGCGCAGTAATGTAAGTGGCTCTACTTGTAAAACAAATTAAAAAATCATCAACATATCGGTACACTTTAGATGACCTCCTAAGAGTGAAAAACAGTGCTTAAAACCTGGTCAATGCTGACTCAAAAAATGTCGCTTAAAATGGGTGGAACGCAAGATCCAATGCAAATCTCTTTCGTCTCCAAATAGAGGTGATTGTAAAAAGTGATATAAGTACCTTTAAGGTAAAATTCTAAAAGGTAAAAAATTGTCAACAGACATGCCAGCCGAATTTTAGAAAGGGACAACACCACTGTTGTCAATACATTGTCTCAAACAAGCGAACAACTCTTGGTGACGTATAGAATAAAACAGATCCTCTACATCGACAGAGAATGCAAAGCCGATGTTTCAGTCGGTCTTGAGAAAATAAACTACGTCTCCAGGATTTTTGACAAGGACCGGATCGTGAACATTAAGTTGTTTCAAATATTTATGCAGAAACCGTCTAACATGTAACTGCCAAGAGCCTTTTCAACTATAATACTGCAGAAAGGGACCCCCAAATTGTGCGTCTTAGCACTAACGAGAACATTCAAAGCATTACCTTTAGACTTAGTAACTCGCGTAAACAAAGTATCATTCTCAAGATACTTGCAGATGTCGGCTATCCTTTGTTTTGCAATAGTAGCACGACGCGTTATAAGGGTGAAACTGTTTTCAACCGCTTGAATGGATTTTTCATGGAACAGGCTTTTCGGCAACACCACACATCCTCCTTCTTTTCAGCTTGTAAAAGCGATATAAATGAAATTGGTAAATTGGTTTTTGAGTAAAGGAAATGGCGCTTCTTCTGTCTCATATATCTCGGCGGACATCCGAACCGCGCCGTAAGGGAAAGGAGGAAGGTGGGAGTGAAAGAAGAAAGAGAAAAAGAGGCGCCGTAGTTGAGGTCTCCGCAATAATTTCGACCAACTGGGGATCTTATAGTTAACAATGAGTATCACCACCCTCTGCCAAAAAGTTGTTAGGCTCCTATCCCTTGACAGACCAGCTGTTTTTTGGAGGCAATCAACACCTTCAAGCAACAACCTGTCCTGTTGCTCCATATGCGCTTTCCTGGGGATGCGACGGTTCAGGGCAGCCAGGTCCTGAATAGGAACAGTGGGAGGTAATCCGTACTTAGGCCGGTTGCTGAGTAGGCTGTGTATATTCTTCGGCTCGTCTACCCCGGCCAAAAACGTGATGCTTGAGCTTGAGCTTGACTGTGAGGCAAGAGGGTTGAGGGCTTCATTACTTGTCCTGTACTTCTCCGGTTCCCTGAGGGCCAGCCCAAGGCAGTACTTCCACCACTGCTTTGTCATCTGACGCCAAAGCTCAGAACGTAAAACTTTGCAGATGCGTTTAACATGCTCCCTAGAGGGTCTAAAAAGTCCGAAGAGGGCACTCACATCTACCGGAATCCTGCCTTTTATGAGGCATACGGATTTCCGCATACTGTAAGTTGTAACATGTTGGCACTTACATGTTAGCCAGTTTCTGCATAAATCTTTGAAACAGCTTAATGTTCACGATCCGTTCCTTGTCAAAAATTATAGAGACGTAGTTAATTTACTCAAGAGCGACCGAAACATCGGCTTTGCATTCTCTGTCAATGTAGAAGATATTTTTTATTCTATACCTTACCAAGAGGTTTTCGCTTCCATAAGAAATTGTATTGAGAAGAGTGGTGTTGTGCCTTTCCGAAATTCGGCTGGCATGTCTGTAGACAATTTTTTGACACTTTTAGAATTTTACCTTAAAGGTACATATATCACTTTTTACAATCACCTTTATTTACAGACGAAAGGGATTTGCATTGGATCCTGCGTTGCACCCATTTTAAGCGACATTTTTTGAGACAGCATTGACCAGGTTTTAAGCACTGTTGTTCACTCTTAGGAGGTCATCTAAAGTGTACCGATATGTTGATGATGTTTTAATTTTTTTGACAAGTAGAGCCAATTACACTACTGCGCTATAGTTAACAAGGCTCTTGGATGCTTTTAGAAGGAATGGAATGTGTCTAACATTAACTCTTGAGACACCGGATAACAACGAAGTTCAGTTTTTAGATATTTGGGTGAAGTTGGGCAGAGATCATGTTTGTTAGATGTGCTGCCCTCGTGTTCGGAAGCAACTCCTGCCTTACGACTCTACTCATTCGTAGGTGATAAAAAGAGGCATAATTAGTTTCTGTATGGATTCGGCGCTTGAGAAATGCAGTCTAGCTTTGAGGACCAATTGGCTAGAATTTTGTCAGCGGGCTACCCCTTGTCGGTCGTGAATTCATTTGCAGAAGCTTGCCTGAAAAAAGTGAAGGCACGCAGAGCGAAATTCAAGACAAAAGAGAGGAACAGGAACCCGCTACCGGAAGTTGCCGTCTACCTACACAAGGTGCTGCATAACATGAAGAAGGTTGAGAACAGGTATGGGGTGTTTTTCCGGCTCCGGTGAAGCTTTCAAAGCAGTGCCCTCGTATTTCCGGAAGCGAAACAGGGAGAAGTGGGTGTGGTAAAAAGAACACTACGCCCTATGTGCAATGCGCATCTTAGGCGGTATACGAGCTGCCACTTACATGTGGAAAAGTGTACATCGGGGAAACGAGCGGCAAGGGGAGCGCGAAAGGAATTTAAAGAACATTGAGAACGTGCACTTGGTAAATCACTGCCAGTCATACGTGACATGTTCGCCACGTTTCGATAGTGTTCGAATCCTATGCAGCAGCAAGATTCGAATGGCACGTGAACTCCTGGAGGCCTTTCACATAAAGAAAAGAGCAGATTGTTGCATTAGTGATGCTTCGATTTTTTTACGCTTTGGAATTCAACCTTTTTGCGGCAATATGATAAGATGTTTCTGATGTTCCTTGACACGTGGTTGTTATGGTTTTCTTTCTGTAGTGCGCAGATCCGTGAGCCTTTTTAAGCGAGAAATCTTTTCCCAGTAAACCAGTTGTGAGTGCAGCGTTCGTCAGTGTTTTTTGCGTGTTCCTCCTTTGTGTGTTTGTGCTTCTTCACTGCAGTATGAATCAAGAATATTGCCACGCGCCTAACGCGCCGCGCGGCCTCCGCGCTGAGTTGAAGACGGCGACGAAGCGGCGGTGGGCTCTCGTGGCGCGCTGTTCTGTTCTGTGTCGTGGAAGCTGGCTCCATAATTAAAAGAAGGCTCCCGGTCTTGGGTTCTTCTCGACGTCTACCTTCACGGCTCTTCTGGTCGTGACACTGGTGGAGGTGCGGCCGATGCTCCCTACTCCTGAGGACAACTCGACGCGTCCGCCTCTTGTGACCACCCCTGTCCATCGTGCCAGCCGGAGGATCCGAGGCCTGTCCCCCGAGGCCCTCCCTTTTGTCGGTGAGCCCTCGACTACCCCTACACTCATGGCGACGCCAATACCCACCCTGCCTCCGACTGTCCCTGCAGCCAACCCCACCTACCTCACTCTTCTGACCCCTCGAACGCCTAAGCCCTTTCACGGTGACCTGTTTGAAGATGCCGAAGATTGGTTGGCGCACTACGAACGGGTTGCGACCTTCAACTGCTGGGACGCCGCTACAAAGCTGCGTAACGTTTAGCCTTGAGGACTCTGCACGCACGTGGTTCGAAAACCATGAGGCTACTTTCTCGACGTGGCCGGACTTTCGACGTCAGCTCCTGAGTACGTACGCCAACAGCGACCGCCGGGAGAGCGCGGAGCGTACCCTGTCATCTAGAATTCAGCTCCCCAATGAGGGTGTTGCCATGTACGTCGAGGATGTGACGCGTCTTTGTCATCGCGCCGATCCGGCAATGCCTGAAGAAAAAAGCTGCGGCACCTCATGCGCGGCGTAAAAGACCAACTCTTTTCCGGCCTTGTGCGGAACCCGCCCAACACCGTCGCAGAGTTTCTGGCCGAGGCCGTGCACATGGAGAAATTGCTGCAGCAGAGATCCCAACAGTACGCCCGGCAACTGCGTCCGTCGTCGACACTGTCAACGTTGGACCGGTTCGACCATGATCCCAGGCCGAATCCGGACTCCCTTCGCGAAATCATCCGTTCAGTGGTCCGCGAGGAGCTGCAGCACCTTCAAGGAACCTTTGCCCCTCGCGTCGATTCCGTCACCAGCGTCATCCGCGAGGAAGTCCGGCAGGCCCTCAGAGCACAAGACACTGCAGTTGTGCCGGCGCCGCAACCGACTCCATACGATCCCGCGCCGTACCCAACTCCGGTCCAGCCAGTCGCGTACGCGGACGTCGTCCGCCGCGCGGGCCCATCTCCTGGGCCTTTGCCTTACACCGCACCATTGGTCGCGGTGCACTCTGCTCAGCCTACTCCTTTCTGGGCGGCTCGGCGCCTGGCACCGCGGAAGACTGATTTCTGGCGCACCCCAG
Source organism: Amblyomma mixtum (assembly GCF_055824585.1). NCBI lineage: Eukaryota > Metazoa > Arthropoda > Arachnida > Ixodida > Ixodidae > Amblyomma > Amblyomma mixtum. Next base: position 96,411,466 of record NC_143012.1, on the reverse strand, counting down.
ATCAACGACCGCTCTGCTACCACTGTGGTGAGGCCGGCCATCTCTACCGGCGGTGCCCCTATCGCGAAATGGGACTACGCGGGTTTCCTGTCGACAGCCCCCGTCCACGGCCTGGAGAGCGCCCTCAAGACATCGCCGAGTACGTCACCCGCCAGCGTAGTTCACCGCCTCCTCCGCGCCGCGAGTCGCGATCGCCTTCTCCTCGCCGGTCTTCCCCCTCTGGGCTCCGTTTCGCCTCAGGACAACGCGGTTCCTCGAGCCCTCGTCGGGAAAACTAGCTCCGGCGGCCTTTGGAGGCGAGGCCGCCGAACGCCGATCCGCCGCAAAGCTTCCACCGCCGCAGCAACCGAATAGCCCCGACGTCGGATGCCGCAACGCTGCACAGTTTTCCCCGACGCGCCTTCCGACTCGCCGCGATGCCGTAACCCCTATCGCCGACCCGCTTCCGCCGCCGCACCGACCCGATCGCCCCGACGCCGAACGCCGCATCGCCGAAGAGTTTTCCCCAACCCGCCGCTTGAATCGCCCCGACGACGCAACCCCAGTCGCCGACCAGTTCCCCCCGCCGCTCCGACTGAGTCATCCACAACAGCCATCGACGGGCCGCGCTGAAGGAAGGGTCTCTTTGGATATCCCTGTTCTCGTCGACACAAAGGAGGTCAGCGCGTTGGTCGATACGGGTGCAGATTACTCTATCCTTAGCGGACGGCTGGCGACGGCCCTGAAAAAAGTGACGACACCCTGGGACGGCCCCGACATACGTACGGCCGGCGGACATCTTGTCGCACCACTCGATATGTGTGCGGCCCGGGTTACGGTCCGAGGCTGCACATTCGTTGCCACTTTTCTCGTTCTGCGCGAATGTTCTCGCGATGTCATCCTAGGCATCGACTTTCTTCGCGAGCACGGTGCTATCATAGACCTCCCGAATCGCTTGGTGACATTTTCTACCGCAATGGCCACAGAAGAACCTGCGCACCAGGGTTCTCGGTCCGCCCTGCGAGTTGCCGACGATACCGTTACGGTGCCACCACGTGCCAGCATTCTCGCAAGAGTTACCTGTGACGAGCCACATAGGGGACTGCGGGTTGTCGAGCCTAATGTCTCCCTCGTACTCACTAAGGGAGTTGCGGTGGCACGGGGCCTTGGATCCTTTCATGACGGTTGTACAGAGGTCCTTGTCACCAACTTCTGCAATGAGCATCGACATCTGTTTCGTGGCACAGCCATCGCTTACGTCGTCTATGTTCAGGAAGTGGCCGAATGCTTTGCTTGCGAGGAGGGCACACCTGGAGCTGACACCGAAGCGGTCACCAACGTAGACATCAATCCAGGCCTTGCACCCGCTGAAAAGAGGCAACTCCAGGACCTCTTGCGGGAGTTTGGTGCGTGTTTCACGTCGTCGTCTAAAGTGCGACAAACGTCGATAGTTAAACACCGCATTATCACGCATGAAGGAGCACGACCCATCCATCAGCAGCCCTATCGTGTGTCCCCTCGTGAGCGAGATGCTATCCAAACACAGGTCGAAGAGATGCTCACAGACGGCGTCATCCAACCGTCAAGCAGTCCGTGGTCGTCTCCTGTCGTGCTTGTGAAAAAGAAAGACGGGACACTACGATTCTGTGTCGACTACAGGAAGCTGAACAGTGTGACCAAGAAAGACGTGTATCCGCTCCCGCGTATCGACGACTCCCTCGACCGACTTCGTCAAGCCAAGTACTTCTCTTCGGTCGACCTCAGAAGTGGTTATTGGCAGATAGAAGTTGATGAGAGGGACCGTGAGAAAACCGCCTTCATCACACCGGACGGGCTGTATGAATTTCGCGTCCTCCCATTCGGGCTCTGCTGTGCTCCTGCCACGTTCCAAAGAATGATGGACACCGTTCTAACAGGTTTGAAGTGGCAGACCTGCCTTGTTTATCTTGATGACATCATCATTTTTTCCGCAACGTTCACGGAACATCTACACCGCCTCAGGACTGTCCTCGAAGCCGTTCGATCCGCCAACCTCTCCCTCAAACCAGAAAAATGCCACTTTGGTTTCACCGAATTGAAGTTCCTCGGGCACGTCATTAGTGCTGACGGAATCCGAGCTGACCCAGAGAAGCTTGCTGCCGTTGCTGCCTTTCCGGTCCCCGTCCACAAAAAAGCAGTCCGACGCTTTCTGGGCCTGTGCTCCTATTATCGCCGCTTCATTAGAAACTTCGCCCAGCTCGCCAGCCCTCTGACGCTCCTAACCCGTGATGACACGTCATTTTCCTGGGGCAACGAACAGCAGGCTGCCTTCGACGAGTTACGACGCCGACTCCAATCACCGCCCCTCTTGGCACATTTCGACGAAGATGCCGACACAGAGGTGCACACGGATGCGAGCAACGTCGGCCTTGGCGCCGTTCTAGTTCAGCGGCAAAGCGGTGTCGACAAAGTAATTGCCTACGCCAGCCGCGCACTGTCACGCGCTGAGTTGAACTACTCTACCACGGAAAAAGAATGTTTAGCGGTAGTCTGGGCCGCCGCTAAGTTCCGCCCATACCTGTATGGCACACCGTTTCGTATCGTCACCGACCACCACTCGCTGTGCTGGCTGAAAAATTTAAAGGACCCTTGCGGCCGCCTAGCACGTTGGGCATTACGCCTGCAGGAATTCGATTTCACCGTCAGCTACAAGTCAGGCCGGAAACACACCGACGCTGACAGCTTGTCTCGCTCTCCCGTCGACCCTCCTCCACAAGACACCACCGACGATGATAGCTTCCTTGAGGCGGTCAGCACGTCTGAGCTCGTTTACAGACAGCGTGCCGACGCCGAGCTGCGTCTGCTCATCGATCATCTCGAAGGTGGCTGCCCTGAAATACCACGATACCTCGCTCGTGGACTTTCGTCGTTCTGCCTGCGGAGAGGAGTGCTTTATAAAAAGAACTCTACTTCAAGTCCGACAACTTACCTGCTCGTCATACCGTCTGATCTACGGGATGAAGTCCTCCTTGCCTGCCATGATGAACCAACTTCCGGCCACCTTGGAGTTACACGCACCTTGTCCCGTATCCGGCAGAACTATTACTGGCCCAACCTTACTTCAAGTGTGAGGCGTTATGTCCGGACATGCCGGCAATGCCAGCGGCGGAAAAAACCCGCGCTCAAGCCTCCTGGACTGCTTCAATGCATCGAGCCGCCCCAAGTACCATTCGACAAAGTCGGCATGGACCTTCTGGGGCCATTTCCCCTCTCGTCGACCGGCCACAAGTGGATAGTAGTCGCCACAGACTACTTGACCCGATACGCTGAAACGAAGGCGCTGGCGCGGGGTACTGCTGCCGAAGTTGCCCACTTCTTTATGCACGACATCGTGCTTAGACACGGCGCCCCATCGGCCATCATTACTGACCGAGGCAAGGCGTTTACAGCCCGACTCCTACGTGACATCTTAGCGCTTAGCCATACAGCTCATCGACCAACAACAGCGTATCATCCCCAAACCAATGGTCTAACGGAACGGCTCAACAAAACATTGGCGGACATGATCTCGATGTACGTCGACGTTGAACACAAAACCTGGGATGCGGTCTTGCCGTACGTCACCTTCGCATATAATACCGCGACGCAGGAAACCACCCAGTTCACCCCGTTCCGTCTCGTGTATGGCAGAGAGGTCCGCATGATGCTAGACGCCATGCTGCCGTACGGCGACGCAGAGCTTCCCCCTGAAGCTGGCCACTTCGCGGAGCAAGCAGAGCAGGCCCGTCAGCTGGCCCGCTTGCACATCAAGGACCAGCAATCCGCCGATGCCCGACACTATAACCTTCGGCACAGGGACGTGCACTACGAGCCGGGCGACCACGTGTGGGTGTGGACACCAGTGCGCCGCAAGGGATTGTGCGAAAAGCTTTTAAATAGGTATTTTGGCCCGTACAAAGTCCTGCGCCGCCTGAACAGCGTCAACTACGAAGTTGTCCCCCATGGAACTGTGGTCGTCGGCCCTCAGCGTCAACGGCCTGAAATCGTGCATGTAGTGCGCTTAAAGCCGTACTTTTCGCGTGACTGAGCGCTGTGTTCACGCTGTTTCGTACCTTTTCCCCTTACCCCACGTGTGAACTCGACTCTCCCTGCATGTCATCTAGCGCGCACTGTATAGTTCACCTCAACCCCAGTCTTTTTTTTTGTTCCTCCTCCCCTCACTGTACATATCCCATTCCACATCGAGACGATGTTTGCTTTCGCGGGGGGGGGGGGGGGGGGGGGGGAATAATGCCACGCGCCTAACGCGCCGCGCTGCCTCCGCGCTGAGTCGAAGACGACGACGAAGCGGCGGTGGGCTCTCGTGGCGCGCTGTTCTGTTCTGTGTCGTGGAAGCTGGCTCCATAATTAAAAGAAGGCTCCCGGTCTTGGGTTCTTCTCGACGTCTACCTTCACGGCTCTTCTGGTCGTGACAATATAGCCTAAAAAACAAAACCACCATCAGTTTCAGTGTACTGTTTTATCAAAACCAGGCAGGCATTTGATTACCCTGCTGCTTTTTTTAGCGCGGATGCTTTAAACTCCGTGTAAGAGGACGGCATAGATGAAGGGTGCAGGGTCCACACGCCGATGACTCACAATGACGGCCTAGTGTTTCCACCATATTGCGTTCGCGCAGATGCCAGACAACGAGAAGAAGTAATTCCTTCACCAAGCTTATCTTGAGGTATACAAAGCTAAACACGAAGCAACACACTATTGGAATAAAGGGCCTTCAAACGCATCTTGCGTACCCTAAAATGATGTTTTCGCTTCTATGTTACATTGGCCATTTCTGTTTCGCGATAGTGGGAGCATTTTTGCCTTTTTCTTTTGTTACTGCTTCGGGATCCGACATTCATTTTTACTGACGCTCTCACTGCTTATGTAACGTGTTGTCTTTTTGTACAACCTCCCCCACTGCAAATGCACTATACGGTGTGGGTGAATAAATAATTCCGGAGAACACTCAGGACTCCTACCTGCATGGGATAACGAATCATGCAGGCGGGTGGTGAGCACCAGCAATAGCGTACTGCTCTAATGCCGTGGCCGGCGAAGCTGATCTGTTCAAGCCACCGGAACGGTAGTTGTTGATGACGACGATACCCATATCCAGCTCGAGAGTCTCACTCTTTAAACAATGAGTTAATCAGCAATCAGTTCGACAGGCATACCAGAGTGGAAGGTATGAAAACTGACATGCAAGAATCCAAACTAATGTTCAACAGGCTCGCAAGAGGACAGGAGTTCACCATTGCTAGCGAGGTGCTGGAAGTGGTAAGGGAATACGTCTACTTAGGGCAGGTAGTGGTCGCCGATCCAGATCTTGAGAGGGAAATAACTAGAAGGATAAGATTTGAATTGAGCACATATGGAAGGTTCACTCAGATGATGAATGGCAGCTTACGAATATCCCTCAAGATAAAATTGTAGAATATGTGTTATATTATCGGTACTCACAAACATGGAAGCTAACGAAAAGTGTACAGATTAAGTTAGATTAAGTTCAGATTAAGGAGCTATAACGGGGGTAATATATCTCAGTCGAAATCACAACTAAGGAGTGGGCTTGGACAGGACATGTAATGGGAAGGAAAGATAACCGCTTGAATTTATGGGCAGAGGATTGGATTTCAAGAGAGCCCAAGCCTAGCAGGTTGCGGCGTCAAGTTAGGTGGAGGAGGCGAAATGGAGAAATTTGCTGGGATACGGTGGCCGCAGCAGGCAGAGTACAGGGTAAATTGGAGAGGCATAGAAGAGGCCTTTGCCCTGCATTGGATGTAGTCAACCGGCTGCTTCTGCTGCTGCTGCTGACGATGATGACAACGTAATGCTTTGCTGATGGTTGAGTGGTTTGATGAAGTAGCCTGTCAACGTGACCTATTTGAGCCAGCCCTGGGTTAGAAACCACTTGGGGAGAAATTTAATTTCTAATTAAAAAACCGTACTTTCATTTCTTTGGCGATGAGGTCACATGGGTATTCCGGCTCCCTGGCGTGGACAACGACTCCCGATTTAGCGCATCATGAGCAATATAATGCTTATCATTGATAAAACGGCCGCTCCACTTGAGCGAGGCGAAGTGAGTGGTGGCGGAAGGGCGCAGCCTTCAGTTCCATCGGCTATGCAGCCCAACGCTTGCAGCAGAGTCCAGCAGGACTGAACGCAAGACTTTTGTGAAGGTAACAATGCCGATCTTTAAAACTGCTGCAGGTCGATTAAATTCATGGTTAGTTAGAAGCTGTGGCTTCCATGGGAGAACTTTATCACCCTCGAGGGTGTTTAATACATTGTCAGTTTTAATTTTGTCAGTGCATGCTTCTATCTATGTTCTATCTAGGATAAGTTCCTTCCAGTAAGTAATCATGGACGCATTTCGGTCTTGGCGGCTTTCCGATTCTGCTGAAAAAAGCCTTGTTCTTACTGCCAGGAAAGGAGGAGAGATTGGTTTCTCCACCATTCCCTTCCATCCGTGGATCATGGCTGCCTTTTCGATTACAGAGTTCATAGTTGAATTTCAGCGGTCAGAAATTTTCAAAACATAATTTTCTATTTTACGACTATGCCTTTTTTATTACGTTTCTTCTCGAATAGTCAGAATCCTGAGTTACCGCTCTAGCTGTGGTTTTTCTCTTTTCTATAGCCGCGGGAAGCTGATTTCGTACAGGTGTCATAAAGATGAAAGATGGGCAGGCCGCGAACCTATGCCACGCTCGCATTTTATGTCTTCATTTAGAGCTGTAGGAATAATACATGAACTGCCGAGAAGCTGAGCGAAGCCCTTCTGCTTCATTCTTTATCATCAGCATAGCATTATCTGAAGGTAACTTATTGCTCGCTGGGAGGGATTCATTCACGGGAGGAAAAACGACTGTATTGTACCGCAGGAATTGCAGCTGACCAGACCCTGAGCCATCTTTTGAGATCACTTGACGGCGTTAGCAGCAGCTGAGTAGAGCGACAGCACTTCGAGGAGGCGTTAAAATCTTCGTAAGTATTGGATGCATTATATTTTCTCTTCGTTCCATTAATATCTAAAGTACGTTCTGTTAATATTTGTATTCTGAATATAGCGTCAGTTTTGCTACCGAAATGCGTAATGTTGCTCCTGTTCATTGCTGGATTCAGTTTAAAGAACTGCACACGCGAATATGACTGTCGAGAAGAGTTGCGCTGCCGCCTATTGGAATATGAACATGTTTTTGGAATGGAATATGTTTTTCCTGCGTGTGTCTTTTGTGCGCAATTGGCACCTACAACAGAATATGAAACCTATCGCAGTAGGAGCCTATTGCTCCGTGTTACCAGCTTCATCTGCTTTACGACCTGGACGAAGGGAAATATTGGATCCTAGTTTAGAATTAGCCTGTATGAGTGCATTTGTAAAACAATTCGACGACCTATCGTCGAAGTCTTTGCTTCTTGATGATGATATGATTGGTGCCTTAACCGTTGGAGCGTTGCCGTCCATTACGTGTTCGTTTTAACATCCTCTGCCTCCGATAACAATGTCAATGATAATATAAATATATTTCTTCGTTTTTTTATGTGTGAATTGAGATGAAATGTGTTTTGACGCGACTGTGTGCTGAGCTGCAAATGCATTTCTTCTTTTGTCGCGGAGAGAAAATTTAGTAAATGCATGTATTAGAAACACGCATGCCATCTGTTATTTATGAATTATTTCCTTTGCTTCTGGAGACTCTTTTTCATAAAGCGCCGTATCCAGTCACTAATTCATCCCGTTTATTGCGGTAAAATTATACATAAAAACTCTCTGCCCCGTGCAGCGCTTCATACTCTGGGGAATATAGAATAAAAGCTAACGTCAATACAAAGTTATGTAAATTGATCATTCGTCGTTTTTTTATAGAGGTGCTAAAACTAGGATCAAATATGGCTGTGGTTTGGCTCTGGTCAAACCTGGTAGAGCAGCGAGATGTGTATATACCCTTGGCCACGCATAGGTTTCTCTTGAAAGTAAGGCACACGACGGAGCGTTTGGAGGCCGTGTGAGCGGACGCGCTTCACAATGCGCTGCGCAAACTTTTTCTTTTACGACCGGATTATCTCATCCCAGAAGCTAGTATTATCAGCCTCCGCTTCCCGTCACGAACCTGCTGATACCAACCTTTCGTGCTTTGGACTACTACATCAAGATGCAAGTTCACATCTTTTCCTCACAGCGCTGCGCTGAGAGACTAAGCCTCGCGACGCAGCAGCCACCGATCATGAACGCCGCTAGAGAAGCAGCTGCGCGCTCGGACCAGCTGCGCGTCGGCGCCTCGACGGCGGCATGGAACCCATTGTATTACAGGGAGAAGATATATCACCCTCGGAACTGACCTCTTCCAACGCGGCGAGGCGCGCACACCAGCTGCGTGCTCTGACGTCACTCCACGCATGCACACAGCTGGCGGAGCGTGGTGCCACGGCTCAGCGCGCAGCCACGATGACCTCGCGAAGCGGATGGCAAAGTGTAGCTCTCGCTACAAAAGATGAGTGGCAGTAGTTCATAACCATCGGTAGAAGTTCATCACGCGGTTGAGTACCGGTACTTGTTGGCTGTCCAAGGGTGCCGGTGGTCACTTTCAGGTGGCCGCCACTCAGTGCTCGGAATGTGAGCGATGTTTTTCGGGAGCCGTATAGTTGAAAGAATAAACTAACGGTTTTGTGAACAACCATATTCCGCGCCGTCGTCCTGCGAAGACTAGCATTAAGTGACAATGGTAGGAGCACTCACGAGATCAGCGGGTGGTTCTCGGTCCATGGTATTACTTCCAATACATAGAGTGGACGGAATTGCGCGAGAAAATTTATAGACTAGGTAAAGAAATTTACGGTCACTTTAAAGGGTGCTTTAATTACCGAACTGCTTGCGTTAGTCCCCTTTGCTGGATAAATAAAAAACCCTCTGCACCGTTTTTTTTTTACGTGGAATGCTTCCAAATCTGACGGTGCCTTCATATCTCCACTCCGGCCAAGGATCTTCATCTCCCAAAGCCGTGGCTCACACTTCTTGCATTCCTTGCATCTTTTTACCCGCGGTCCATGTACTGCCGCTCGACTACACGTGAAGCATTGTACACAGTGATGCGAAAGAAAAAAGTCTCATCGCGACCTTTTTCACATTCTGCGCGACCCTGTGCTCATCAGGTATCGCTTCTAATGATACCACTTCGGTATTTTTTTGAAGAAAGGAAATGCGCAGAAACTGTCACCCCCGGCTGCGAAACCAATAGACAGGGGGTCGGAAACCAGAGGGTAAAATTTCTAAATTGTTTTTTGGGGAAACAAAATGCGCAGTATCTGTCTCACACATCTCTGTGGACACCTGAACCAGAGGGAAGGCGCATAACTACCCTCTTGGAAAAATGGACACCTCTATAGTGCTTTAAGCAACGGGGTGGTAGGGACAAATGTGCGCTGCATGCTTTGGTATTGACAACGTTTTGTCAGAAACGCTGCCACCTACCACTGTGGCAGGGTGGATGGTGACTTTACTGTAGATATAAAAACAACCAGGAATTTCTTAACACTTATGCGGGAGAACTTCCCGTTCCTCTCGGTCATAAGGGTCGCACAGGTGTGACAACCTTGCGAAATACTTGCGCACACCTCGTCTTTGAGAACCAGGCATTGGTGCGGCAAGTCGAGCATATATCCATCTATTTCTCCGTCCAGAAAGCTTCTTTCATGGCAATCAAGAACTGTTAGTGGAGTGTTTCTTGGAGAAGGAACATGTGTGAAAACTAACAAGTTATCTGTAAATGTGCGTACATGTATTGCTCGAATTCTTTGCCTCAATCTATTGAAAAGCTGAAACAGCTGCTGAGCTGCGCACAGATTTTTTGAACGTATTTGTGCGCGCTGTCAAATTACGGAAAACGCACGAGCACACAAGTCGAAGCGCTTGCCTAGAACAGCCAACGATTACTATTCTTGAGGTAGGTTAATTCAGTTCTCCTAACATCATCGAAGGCGAGCGGACGCATTGCTTATTTGGAGATGTGCATTGAGAAATCTTCGATAATTTCTCGTTCCCGTCTTTTTGTAGCCCGACCTATTGCCTTGGTGTATTTTAGCAGTGGTGTGCATTTACAGTTTGCGCAATCAGGTGTGAAACCTCTGGATTTTGTTAGTTGTTCCCATGCACTTTCGTGTTCTCTAAGCCCCTTCTTAAAGCACCTGCCCTTTTGCCCTACGTAGGTTCGTTGACAGCTGAGCGGAACGCTGTAGAGAACACGAATGATCATGAATAAAACTTCCAAAATTCGCGACTTTAGCCCCTAATCACGCAGACAGGAAATGCGCACCACTGGTAAAATACACCAAGGTAATAGGCCGGGCATGTAACAGACGGGAACGAGAACTTATCGAAGCTTTCGCAATGCACGTGCTCCAGGTAAGCAATGCATCAGCTCGCCTTCAGAGGTGTTAAGGGGAACTGATCTAATGTACCTAAAGAATAGTAACATACGGCTGTTGTAAGCAAACGCTTTGTCCAGTGGGTTCGTTCCCTTTCCGTAATTGGACAGCGCTCACAAATACCTTCAGGAATGCATTTCAAACCTGCTCCACTAGTAGCTCTTTTGGCTCAGGTTTCACATTATGAAGTAACGTAATCGGCTGCAATTTTTTCGATATTACAGCGCTAGCATGTGCAGCTCGAGTATCGCGGGACGGTGCTGCAGTACGCTGTTGCTGCGCCGTCGGACGGTGCTCTGAGGCTGCACCAAAGCGCCGTTCGACGGCACTCCACACACTGCCTACTTTAATGTGTTCCGCTTGAAACATGACTTGGCGTCAAAAAAGTACGTTGCTGAAGCGCACCAGGTCGCACACTTTTCGGAACTCGTACGCGTACGGGCACTTTCCGTCCACAGACGCCGGCATATTCTCGGCATAACGACGCAAACCGAGGTCGCCGTTTTTAGTTCACGATAACCATGGTAAGTGGCGTAACCGTGGTTCGCGCCGTGTGAACAGCTGTAATTATAATTAGTGAAAACAGAAGTTACCTTAACCGCGGTTAGCTGTACTCGTGTGACAAGGGTACAAGAGTGAGTGCCACTCCGGCTCATACTAGGTCTGTGCGCACAATTATTTTGAGGTGTACAGTCAATCTACAGAAATGCTCTTTGGTAGAAACAACAGATCCACAATGTCGGTACATTATGCGCGTTTTCCACAAGCTGTGTAATCCAATTAAAAATAACGCATCTAAGGGGTCAATGATAAAAATGTAGCGCAGTGAAAAATTGTACAGAATGCGCCGTTAAATCAAGTCTTTTATACAATGGCCGTTATATGACTTCCCTGAAGAGTATTGCATTTTTCCAATGGATGAAACGGCGCTCAATCGCTTAAGATGTGTCGCAAAGGCGAGAGTGCACTGTAGGCACAAAAATACCCTTATTTTCTAGCCCGTTTTAGCTGGTAATGTCTCAGTGTGCAGCTTAAAGGAAAAATATTTTTGTCCATGTCGAGAGGAGCATTTTACGTAGCCTCTTGAGTACGTCATGTCCCGGTATACCAGAATACACATAGCGATGTAGTTGCGGAGGAAAGAGCATACAGATCAAGTTCTTGCACAACTGTTTCCTCGACACTGAAAAAAGGAACTCGGGTGAAAAGCAAACAAGCAGGACACGAACAGAAAATACTCCTCTTGCATGAATCCCATCAAACACGGGCGATCAGAAGCATTAGAAGACTCAATGATGCTTGGTAAAGCATGAGCTAAATTTACTTGCAGAAATGCTCGCATTTCTGCATTTCTGCTTGCATTTCTTTTTCGCAAAGAAAAAGCGTCTTTTTCGTGAAGCTAAAAGAACTGCAGTGGCTTATAAATGGACAAAATATTTCTCGTGCCCGTAGGATTACACGCGTCTCCTAAGGTGTACAAAAAGAAAGTTTTTCCACAATGATCTGTATGGCATTCTGCTAACAAACCCAAAGAAATTCTGACGGATGTTATCACCCAAATCAGGCAACACTCATTGCATTACCCTTTTGTATCCAGATGGTTCACAGGTGCCTCCAGAACTTCGATCTGACGTCATGAACTCTTATTTTACATCAGTCTTCACACATGAACCTGCCTGGAATACATCAAACCAAGATTTTTTAAACTTTTCTGCGATGGCACCTAACAACATCACTACTGCTGGCATTTGTGCTCTGATAGACAAACTAAACTTATCCAGTGCTGCCGGGCCCGACAACCTCACTGCCAAGATATTAAAAGCTACAAAAAATGTATCTTCTCATTTTCTAAAAATAATCTTTGATCAATCTCTTGCGAACAGTTCCATACCTAGTGACTGGAAAATTAACAAAGTCCTTCCTGTGTTCAAGGCTGGCAGCCGGAGCGATCCGTCGAATTATCGTCCTATTTCATTAACTTGCATACCATGTAAATTTCTTGAGCATATTATATACTCGCATATTGCATCCCACCTTAATTCCAACTCCTTCTTCTTCAAAAATCAGCATGGCTTTCGTCGCGGCTATTCATGTGAATCAGTTATTTGAGTTTACCATGGACCTTCACTTAAACCTTGATGTCATCTATCTTGATTTTTCCAAAGCATTCGACCGTGTCCCACATCAGCGTCTTATGTTCAAACTTTCAGGTCTTCAGCTTCACCCACTTGTTTTAGAGTGGATTCACAATTTTCTCACAGCTCGCTCTCAGTTCACCGTAATAGGCGGACTTCCTTCAAATTCTACTTCCGTCTCCTCCGGAGTACCACAGGGGTCTGTGTTGGGTCCGCTTCTCTTCTTAATATTTATTAACGACCTCCCACACAACATCTCATCCACCATCCGTCTTTTCGCAGATTACTGCCTTATCTACTGCCGTATAAATACTAAAGACGATCAAGCTGCCCTCCAAAACGATCTGGAGCTCATCGAAAATTGGTGCTCTTTGTGGATGATGGAACTGAACATTAGGAAGTGCAGTTTTATGCAAATTTCTCGGAAACGCTCCAATTTAACTTATCCTTACTGTTTATTTTCTGAGGACCTATTGCAAGTTGAATCTTATCGTTACCTTGGCATCACAATCAATAGCAAATTAACTTGGGTTGATCATATTACAAAAATCACGGCCGACGCTTCACGTACACTTGGTTTTTTTAGAAGATCACTTCCCTCTTCTCCCGCTAAGATACGTAAACTGGCTTATGAAACTTTTGTCCGCAGTAGGCTGGAGTATGCATCCGCGATCTGGAGTCCTCATCAGACCTACCTAATTAACATGCTTGAAGCCGTCCAGAACCGTGCAGCCCGCTTCATATCATCAACATACGACTTTCATTCCAGCGTAAGTTCCATTAAATCATCACTTGACCTCACTTCCTTAGCTCTCAGACGAAAAGTTGCGCGCCTTTGCTTGTTCCATAAGTTATACTTCAATTTCCCATGTCTCCGTGGTTCCCTCATATCGCCTCCCTTTCGTACATCGCGCCGCCTTTTTAATTCAAATAGTGTCCAACGACTTCATGGCTCCACCAATGCTGTCAACAAGTCCATTTTCCGACCGCAATTGAAGAATGGAACCTTCTGCCCGATTGACTAATAAATGTAAACGATGCGACAAGGTTTAAGGCGATGTTGTTAGATCACCTGGGTTGACATGTCTTTTTTTTCTATTTGTGTTTATATGTAATTCTTTTTCCCGTATTGAGTTTTGCTGCCCTAACCTCTTGCCGACGTGTGTGGTGCTTGTGCCCTAAAGGCATTTTTTACCTGCACCGTTCTAACTATCACGTTCCTTGCTTCTCTTTATGTTCCTATATTGCATTGTTATATTTTTGTGACCTTTATTTTCCACATCAACCTTGTATACGCTCCCCCTTATGTAATACCCCGACGGGGGCCTTTAAGGGACAATAAATGAAGATGATGATGATTTCGTGTGTAGTGTCCCTGGAAAACACGAAACGTGAAACCACCTGTCAGACATACACGTGGACTAAGCCGAGGCAGCAAAAGGCCGGAAAAAGTTGTCCTGCATAGTTGTTTCAAAAATGGCTGAGGCTTAACTTGGTTAAGCCTGGAGAATGCGAAGCATCATCGTGTCGCGTAATTTGAAGGCGCACAACCGCAGCGACGGCGCGAGGTGGGCCCCTGTTTCCCCACTGTCGTGACGTCATCGTGTCACGTGGTGTGACGTCATGTATCACGTGATTTGGAGGCGCACAACCACAGCGACGGCGCGAGGTGGGCCCCGTTTCTCCACTGTCGTGACGTCATCGTGTCACATGGTGTAACGTCATGTATCACGTGATTTGGAGGCGCACAACCACAGCGACGGCGCGAGGTGGGCCCCCGTTTCTCCACTGCCGTGACGTCATCGTGTCACGTGGTGTGGCATGATCGTGTCACGTGATTAAGAGGCGCACAACCACAGCGACGGCGCAAGGTGGGCCCCCGTTTCTCCACTGCCGTGACGTCATCGTGTCACGTGGTGTGGCATGATCGTGTCGCGTGATTTGGAGGCGCACGACCACAGCGACTTCCGCGAGGTGGGCCCCCGTTTCTCCAATGTCGTGACGTCATCGTGTCACGTGGTGTGACGTCATGCATCACGTTATTTGGAGGCACACAACCACAGCAACGGCGCGAGGTGGGCCCCCGTTTCTCCACTGCCGTGACGTCATCGTGTCACGTGGTGTGGCATGATCGTGTCACGTGATTAAGAGGCGCACAACCACAGCGACGGCGCAAGGTGGGCCCCCGTTTCTCCACTGCCGTGACGTCATCGTGTCACGTGGTGTGGCATGATCGTGTCGCGTGATTTGGAGGCGCACAACCACAGCGACTGCGCGAGGTGGGCCCCCGTTTCTCCAATGTCGTGACGTCATCGTGTCACGTGGTTTGACGTAATCTATCACGTGATTTGGAGGCGCATAACCACGGTGAAGGGCTGAAGTGGTAGCTAAAGTAGTATGGTTCGCATAAAAACGAACCCCACTAAAAAGCTGCGAAAACTCTGTTGAAACGTTGGATGTAAAGTATGGGGCAATGAATAACTTGCAGTATATAATCAATTTTTTTTGGCGAGGAACGGACTGCATGCGGTCGCCCTGGCACAAATCGAGAGACCATGGGGCACAGAAGTCTCAGCAGAGCGCTGAAGAGTTGGCACATGGTCTTTCCAGTAGTGTTCACTCAGCTTATGGGCTCTCAAAGGAACGAATCAATACTCTGCTCAAAGATTTGCAGTAGGACAAGGGATAACAGAGATATAAAGGTCTTAAAAAAATTCCCCTCAGAGGCCATCAGGCCGTGGGGCCTTCGAAAGCGGTAATCTGTCAATTCCATCTTTCAATTCCCCAGAGTTATAGGGCCACTTATTACCTCGCACTTTTCCTCAGAAAGCGGGGAAACCACAGACACCCAGCGCGCTACATGAACATCGCCAGCAATGCTTGAAGCGGTTGCAAAAAGGGAGGGGCAGTATTTTCAAAGCTCGGTTGATATTTCATCTGCCCTTGTGACCAGGGTGCCCTCAGAGTAGAGCAACAGATACGCTTGGTACTCCCGTGCCGATGCTCATCAAGCAAGGGCTGTCTAGTTGGCTAAACAGAGTGCAAAGCACGATTACTGCGGGATCATACACTGACCGCTGGAAAGTATTCTGCATCGAAACTTTGAAGGCGAGACTTTACAGTTGCAATTTCTTCTGTGTACAACCGTGTAGCCTCGCATTCAAGTTCGCGCAAATTACAAAGGCATTGAAGCAGCCGTTTCTCGTTACCATGCTTAAAGTAGCTCCGCATGGAGCCGATCTCAAAACCAATTCCAAGAGCTTCCTGCTTAAACACCTCCCAAGCTGCAAATAATGGGATTCCCATGGTCAAGCTAGATTCTTAAGTTCAAAGGTGGTCCCCACTCGCCGCTTGAAGTCGTCATTTAACAACGAAGAATTAAGCTTCCACAGTTACCGCTATGGCTTAAATTTAGGGCGGGCACATTCTTCAATTCGTGCAATTACCACGGCATGATCAGAGAAAGAAATAGGGCTGACGTCACACGAAATACACCTTTTAAGTATATCTGCGGAAACGTAAATCCGATCTAGGCGAGAATGCGAGGCTCCTCTAAAAAATGCGAAGTCGGATGACAATCCGACATTAATTATTACTGCAGTTTCTGTGGTAGGCGATAAAGTTGCAGTGTTCTTAGGGTCACTTGGTGCACACAGGCAACTAAAATCGACCAAGAGTAGACCATGCCGGTGACCGTCTAGAAGAGTTGTCATATCCTCAAAGAAAACTGCTCTTTGCAGCCGATTTTTTGAAGCATACACGTTGACGTACCTTCACGATTCACCATGCGGCCGAAAGTCACAACATTTTACCTGTCCTTCTGTATCAACCTGGCACATAACGTCAGAAAAAATTGGCTGTAGTTTAGCTCTGGTTAAACCTGGAGAAAGGCGAAAGCAACATAGGCCCGTAGCCATACATCGTTGCGTGAAGCCATATATTGTTCCGTGAGCTACATTGCCCACAGTGCCGCCGTCAGCAAGTGTCGTTAATACGCACAGCTTGTGTGCCTCGTGGCACATGCTCACCTTCTTTTCCTTAAAATGATCGGAGTGTAAAACATTGACAACGCAAACGCCAATAACACAATGAACACCGATGGCCTCTGGCTTTAGCGCCGCGTTTCTGGCACAACCTTGCCAATGCCTACAACTCACATCTCTCTTCACTGCATGTGTTATACGCACGATTCAGACATGAACTGACCCAGGGAGCCAATATGCGCACTTCCTATCCTTGAAATGATCGCAGTGTAAAATGTGGTGAACGCCAGCGCCAATGACGAACGTCGACGGCCTATTGCTTCAGCGTCGCGTTTCTGGCACAACGTTGTCAATGCCAACGGATGCAGCGAACGCATGCAGCGCACACCTGTCACTACCACCACTTAGTTTAAAGCATGGTTGAGGTGTCCGCTTCTTGAACAGGGCAGTTATGGGCCTTCCCTCTGGTTCATGTGTCCACCGAGATGCGAAGACCTCGCCCTCACCTCAGGGTAGGTATATCCTGGCGTAGCTGAGCGAAGCCACTGCCAATCTTACATACACCACAAACCACACAGATGGCGATGCTCAATCACTACTGCGCATCAGAGAGGGAGAGAGAGGGTGAGACTGACGGCGAGGGGATGGAAAGCGCGCGGCGGCGGCGGCTCCGTCGGCGGTACCGTCGGACCAGCTGCGCCCCGTGTGACGTCACCCGCTCCTCGCGCATGGGCAGCTTGGCCTTTCCAGAGCCCCGCGAAATGGCCCGGCGATTAGCGTCGTGTTGCTTTGGCAACAAGAGAGATACTGTTTATGAAGGCCAGAAAGCAGCCTGTCGAAAGGCGTATCGAGTGCGACACACACACATTGTAATTTCTTAAGTACCGCAGGGCCACCTCTGTATCCAATTCACTTTTTTAGTCTCTTGAAGAGCGACAATGTCTAACCGAGTGCACCTAAACAATCGGAGCAGCTGTGCCTGATTCCGTGTGGACCGGAGCCCGCAAATGCTGAGCGTGCCGACAATGCTGGACGTTCACCATGGTGACAAAACGTGTCCAAAAGTCAAACGTCCGCAATGTCTGGCTCCGGTACGGAATGTGAGACCTCGCCAGAGCTGGAACCTTTTCTCCTCGACCTGGAGCGCGAGTTTTCTTTGTCTTTTGACTTTCGACGGTGGGACCTGTGCTTGGATGCAGGAGCGGCGTCCTTCTGAGAGTAGGGAGAACCCGGTGACACGCCACGATTTCAGTACACAGTTGAACTTGGCACACCCAGCCCCCCCCCCCCCCCTCCCCCCCCTTGCAGTCAGGGAGTGAGCTGACAGACTGGCAATTAGCCACCTGATTGTCACACCCAACAGAGGCATAAGGAATCCCGTCACCGCAGGTGCTTGGCGCCGCAGCCACACTACCGCCCTTTTCTTTCACCGTCTCATGCGCAGGGCAGGAACGCGCACAAAGAGCTTCATCACTGACGGAGTGCATTTCCGCTGAGTTCTCAGCCAAGCACTTTCGATCCACATCTGCAGACAGCTGCGCCGCCGAGGGAGGCGTGGAAGGCCAACGCTGCATATCAGGACCTGCATCAGACACCGGGCGATAAATTGGTGATTAAGTGCGTGTAACGGCTGACATGCAACCAGTAGAATACAAAACTTTTTTCGCTTCCATCAAATGATCCTGGAGAGTGTCGTCCAGGGAACGGGTGCCATCGCGGAGCTTATCGGCTTGCGACACAAATAAGGCCTCTGAAGTGTGGCCAAATCGGCGACAATCATTACACCGGAGAGTACGACAGTGGCGGCGTATTTGCCCAACCATGTGACAACGCAGACACAAAGGAGGCCTGCCTGGAATTAAAACCAGGCTCTGTAGACCACAAACTGTCAAGAGATGAGGTACGTCGTTGACAGTTACGCTATGAGCCAGAGTCAGTGTGATGTCTCTATTCAAACTGCGCATCCCATCCTTTTCCGAAACTCTACAGTGCTCCAAAGTGATGGATATAACTTTCCCGCAAGCTCGGAGGCCGTCACGAATGTAGACATATGCTACGTGTTCTGGGAACCAAAGAAGGTTTAGCTTGACGGTCTGCGGCTCTGGGTCAATGAACTGACAACGACGGTTGTAACTTTGCGGTGTTCACATGCTTAGCTTTGGCTGTAAGGCTGTCTTGCAAGTAATCATCCACACCTGTGACATCTGGAACTGTCCGACGGAACGGACTTCACTTAAAACTACTACAGAGCGTAAGGCCTCTTTGAAGTCCTGGGCATGATAGGAAGGTCCAGAAAGGTGAACCGATGAAAAAACTGTATTGAAAAGTAGCTTACCAGTAAGTAGACGTGGCAGAACTGTGTGATAAGAAGTATTACTGGCGGCATACGCCGCAACAGTACCTCGGTAAAGGGCCGATTTATCCATCCCAGCGGAGAACATCAAAAACGCGACCGTTAGGAACGATGCCTTCGTCTTTCGTCCACTATCTAGGCTAGGCTATCGCCTAGGCTAGGCGAGGCTAAGCTACGCTATTACCGCAGGCAACACGCCTCGTGTTGAGCTGGTTGGTTGGTTGGTTCGCCTCAAGCAGAATGGCACATACCTACTACGGGGGAGTGGCCAAGACACAGGCGGTGAACTGTTGGAATGATTAGGAGCTTTAGAGCAAAAAGAGAATTAATAGGGTATAGGCTGACAGATTGGACGACGCAACGAAAGGGGTCCTGTTAGCTGGGAGATCGAAGATGGGACGACGGCTTTATGTGCAAATTTGAATGCATCATATGGAATGGTTCAATTTTGTATTGACTGAAAGAGAGACAGAAAAAAAATAAAATAAAAATATGATAATAATAATAATAATAAATGAACTGTTTGATAATCAGAAAAATGAAAACAAATAGAAAAATAAATAAATAAAATTTACATTAGCATGGGAGTCGCTGTGTTTCTAGAAGAAATTTTTGAACTGCACAGCGCGCACTCCTGTTGCTTCGTCCAAGCGAAGTAGCGCCAAAGGAAAGAACAACCTCAGTGGTCACAGGCAGACCCAGCTGGTGAAACGGAATTTCTAATAGGCGCCTCCTCAAAGAAGAGAATCGGCGGCAGAACAGCAGGTAGTGATCCACTGTCTCAGGCTCGGCACAAAATGGGCACAGTGGAGAAACCGCCAGAGCAGATCTGTGAAGGTAGAAATTTAGCAGAGGAACTCGGCATCGCAAACGCGTGAAAGAGACCTCCAGTCTGCGCGAATTCCAGTCTTTGCGGCTCCAAGGGTGCAGAAGGTGCTTATATTCGGGAGATGAAGTAAGCGCCGAGGCTGAAAATTCCTGAAATATTGTGTAACTGCGAAACCTCACCGCAGCTGTATATGCGCAGGTTGGCAGGACAGCAATTATTGGGCCACAGAGAGAGGCCCTTGCTAATGAATCAGCAACCTCATTTAACTGAATGCCCACATGACCCGGTACCCAAAGCAACCTCACCGAATTTAGATGGAGCGGGATCAGCTGCTTAAAGAGGCGTAATGCCCGAGACTCAGAGGGTGATGATAATGAAAAGCAAATAGATAGAGAGTCCGTTATAACCATGACTTGGGAAACGGCAGGATCTAATTTACGTAAGGCTAGAATGACAGCTAATATCTCGCGCTCTGCATTTGAGACCGTCGTCTTCATCAACTTCCATCTGGTTCGTCCCGCGGCACTGCCTGCTCACCGTCGTCTTCTACGCAGCACATAACCTTGCTTTCGCTCCGATTCGATTGTAGCAAACATTCTTTGTAGTTTTATTGAAAGGAAGTGCGCAAAGCTGGCTCCCTGGATCAGTGGACGCCTGAATCGCGCTTTGAGGTACGTGGAGTAGTGAGAGAGGTGCGGGCTAGATGCGTGAGCGCTGACAGCGTGGTGGCAGACACTCGTCACTGCAGCAACAGGCCGCAGCGTTCATTGGGCGAGCAGACTCTCGCGATCAGTCATTGGAGCGGCGCTACTCGGACGCGGAGCTGAACGGACGTGCCTTACGTGGGCTCCGTTCTTTTTGAATACATTTATCCGGACTCCTTCACCCTTCGTTTGCGAAACTTCACCAACGCATCCGTGGAGGTGAGAAGATTACTTTGCATGATTACTTTGACACTGTTATTCTACTGAGTGCTTTGGCAACTCGCCGAGGATTAACATACCCAGCAATCTTCTGGAATATGAAGGTGGGTAGGTTAGTGAAAAGTCATTAGTGCTGTACTACATGGATGAGCGGAGGCACTTGGGACTTAGGAAGCCATCCAGTTATGGGAGTGGTTTAGTAAGGTACTTGCAGTGCAGTGCTTCTTGAGGGCAGCGGAGATGGCCACTTTACTTGTTTCATTGCGCTAGCACTAAGAGAGGAGACGTGAGAAAGCATTTTGTCTGTTACGGGCATCTGGCCCTCATAAAGATGTAACAACTTTTCACAGCGTATGTTTACTCAATACCTGAAAGACAAAATGCGTAGAGTCCAAAGTTGCAAGAAATGTCATACAAAGGCACCAGAGGCTTGCGAGCTGTTCCGCTACTGCAAGCAGAAATCTTATTTTGACAAATGAACTCTCTTGGAAGGGTGCTCAGCGAGCAACCTACATTTCACACTTCAGTGTGGGGGCCTAGTGAGTGGTGCTTGACTTCCCGTGCCACTTTCATTGCAGAAGCCGAAGTGCTTTTACGAACTACACAACAGAGAACTGTGCATTACAATGTACACGGTGTCTGAGAAGGATATATATATGTATATATATATATATATATATATATATATATATATATATATATATATATATATATATATACCTAGCAATGTGTCACCATGTGCGGTGGCAGCTCAATTCTTCCCCAGCGGCTGTTCGGTATGATCAACCTGAGCGGCAGCGCACTCCAAAGAACTAAAATAGCACCTGCTGCCCTAGCATAGAAGACGCGTATTGCTTGATCTTTGCACCACTCCTCCTGGAGTGCAATGGGGACTCTCAGTGAATTATGGATCCACTCGAGAGGGTCCAACTGCATGGTGACAACAGCAGCGGCGACAGCAAAGCATAAGATTTCCACCTCATACTTGTGCAGGCCGAATCTCGACGCAGCTGAGGTCCCATCCCATCCTCGCACTCACCTGCTGGCCTTCCGGGAGCCCTTGCCTATAAATTCAAGCCGCCATCAACAGATCACCAACACAGCAGCGGCGACAGCAAAGTGTTAAGCATCTAAGTTGCCCCTTGATCTTGTGCAGGTTAGTCCTGTCACTACGGTGATTTTTTTCTTTCTCTTTTTTTTTATTTCTCTGCAGTTGCTGCTGCTGTTCATTTCGATTTACCATGGCCTCCTGTGCCTAACGAAACAGATCAAGCTTGCCATTTCAGTGCTGTCTTTACCTTTTGCTCTACTTATCGCACGCATCATCATTCATCATTTATTTTACCCTTAAAGGCCTCTGTTGAGGCATTACATAAGGGGGGGGGGGTACAAAGCAAATGCATCTGTGAATAATACGTTAATAGAACAAAACATAATGCAATACAATAAAATGAAAAACGATACATCACAATACAACGTTGGTCAATAATGTAGGGCGCAAGGCTGAATTAGGCGGTAACAACAACAACAAGAAAAAGAATAAGTGTAACTGGGTGAAGTTTGAGAAGTAGCTTTTATTCAGTACTGTGATTAATTAATGCCTGTCGAAATTTAGTAGCGTCGCGCTCGTTAACAATGTAGTCGGGTAGCAGGTTCCAATTTTCAATGTTAGTCAAAGAGGCCGACCTTCATAACTCCAAAGAGGAAGTAAGACAAGAGCTGAAAGTGTTTTGCGAGTGCAAAGAAAGAGGTTTTTGCAATGAAATAAAGATGTATGGTATTGTATTGTAAATACGGGATTTTAAAACTGAACAAGGGAATTTTGTACAGCGCCTGAATTTGCAGACGAAACGATCGAGGAACTAAAGCAAAAACTGGGGGCAGAATTATTGAACAGGGCAGATCTGGACACAGAAAATAAAGCGTTTCGCGAAATATGCTTCGCAGCAGAAAGTAAAATTTACGATTTTGAAGACAGGATGGTCCCTTCGGAACAGTGTTCCCGGAAGGCAAGTATTGAATTTCAGGGTGTTATTAAAAAAGAAAATGAATGCTTTGCAGATTTGCTTTGTAACTTCGATTGTGGTGTGAAAGAAGCACTAACGGAAAACATGTTGAACATAGCAAAGCGCAATAAAAAGACTGGGACAAGAAGAAGAAGAAGCACGCAGGACAAACGCTTGACATCAACTAGTTCTTTACTCGGGAAAAAACACATATATACAGATACATAGAGGGCGGAAACAAATTATTAACCAAACAAGGAATCGGCTTTTACACAAGTGTGTTTAGCGTGAACAGGTATCAAGGTAAGCAATTTCCTTGCGGGATAAGGTCAGGGAAGGAGTGCTGATACAATTTTCAGCTTTCTTTACAATGGGATATGCCTCTATAATTTCTCTGTCAAGCCTATTTTTTCCTTTACCGCACGTGACTTCCAATCGGCTCTATTTAGCGAAAACAGGGTACTTATAAAGGCTATCACAGGCAAACAAGGAGACAAGAAGAATCAAAAGCAACATGCGCACGGCAATGGCAGTGTCAACAAGGCCACGTGTGGTTACGACCCATGGAAAGCTCGGATGTACTCGTCTAAGAAACTGATCTCTTGCCTTGAAAGAGACATAGAAGGTGCGCTAACGTCCTCATCGCCCCTTTTGGAGATGAAATAAGCCTCGATACCTTCTCTTCCCGTTTTTATTTTGGCCTTAGAAAGGACCTTGGTTTTTTCCAGGTAAGGAGAAAACCTGTCCTTAACGTTAAATGCTTAGGTAATGTGGTCCCTAACACATCCTAACACAACCTAGAACGGACTACAACTTACAATTCTTGGCTCATAATCTTCACGTTTTTCTCAACAAATATAACGACACTGTTGGATTTACTCCTAAGGAATTGTGAACCTACTTCGTGCAAATATAATGTATGCATACATGTCTTCTTACTTTAAATATTATACCCACATTTTCAAACTTTCCGTCCTGATGAGCGTTTTCCATTGATTTTATTATTCAACTTTTTTGTTTTGTTTTCATATCGTGCAACATTGACGTATGCATTGTATAACACTTTTGGATGCCATGCTAATGAACTTGTGGAATTTGTTGTTCGCACCAGCTATGTTGAGAAGTGGTTTCGAGGGCCTTTGTCGAGCTCTTTGTACAGCTTTTAGCCCAGGCGACCATCCAGTTGATGGAAAATAAACTTCATTTGATTTCATTTCATATAAGGACATCAACCCCTTATCGCTATCCGTACAACTGCCGTCCGTGACAATGGATCTGAATATCGGAACTAAAGTAAGAACCGAACTGCTGGCGCACTCAAGTCGAATATAGCCTTGAGTAAAACAAGTTTTTTAGCAAGTTGGTAACATTCTTGATTCATATTGCAGCGAAGAAGCACAAACACACAGAGTACGAACACGCAAAAAAGACGGAGGAACGCTGCACTGACAACTGGTTTACTGCGAAAAGATTTCGAGCTTAAATGCTCACGCATCTGCGCAATACAGAAAGAAAACCATAACAACCACGTGCCAAAGAACGTCAGAAACATCTTATCATCTTGCCGCAAAAAAGGTTGAATTCTGAAGCCTACATCACTAATGCAACAATCTGCTCTTTTCTCTATGTGAAAGGCCTCCAGGAGTTGACCTGTCGTTCTATACTTGCTGCTCCGTATGTCTCAAACACTATCGATACGTGGCGAAGATGTGACGCATGACTGGCAGTGCTTAACCAAGTGCAAATTCTCATTGTTCTTTAAATTTCTTTGGTGGTACCCTAGCCGGTCGTTAATGCACCACCCCGTTCGACCGATGTACACTTTTCCACACGAAAGTGGCAGCTCGTATACGACCTCAGGAGTGCATTGCGCATAGGGCGGAGTGTGGTGTTTGCCACACCCGCTTCTCCTTGTTTCGCTTCCGGAAATACGAGGGCACAACTTTGAAAGCTTCACCGGAGCCGAAGAAAGCGAGCGGCACCCTGTACCTACTCGCAACCTTCTTCATGTTATGCGACACCTTGTGTAGGTAGGGGGCAACTTCCGGTTGCAGATTCCTGTTCCTCTCTTTCGTCTTGGAGTTCGCTGTTCGTGCCTTCACTTTTTTCAGGCAAGCTTCAGCAACAGAACTCACGACCGACAATAGGTAGCCCGCTGACAAAATTCTAGCCAATTGGTTCTCAAAGCTAGACTGCATCTCATGGACGCACGACTTCTCAAGCGCCGAATCCAGACACAATCTAACTATGCCTCTTTTTACCACCTTCGAATAAGTAGAATCGTAAGGGAGGAGTTGCTTCTGAACCCGAGGGACGCACGTCCGACAAGAATGATCCCTGCCCAACTTCACCTGAATATCTAAAAACTCAAGTTCGTCGCTATCCGGTGTCTCAAAACTTAATGTTAGACCCATTCCATTCTTTCCAAAAGCATCCAAGAACGTTGTTAACAATAGCGCAGTAGTGTAAGTGGCTCTACTTGTCAAAAAAATTAAAAAATCATCAACATATCGGCACACGTTAGATGACCTCCTAAGAGTGAAAAACAGTGCTTAAAACCTGGTCAATGCTGACTCAAAAAATGTCGCTTAAAATGGGTGCAACGCAACATCCAATTCAAATCTCTTTCGTCTCCAAATAGAGGTGATTGTAAAAAGTGATATAAGTACCTTTAAGGTAAAATTCTAAAAGGTAAAAAATTGTCAACAGACATGCCAGCCGAATTTTCGAAAGGGACAACACCACTGTTGTCAATACATTGTCTCAAAGAAGCGAACAACTCTTGGTGACGTATAGAATAAAAAAGATCCTCTACATCGACAAAGAATGCAAAGCCGATGTTGCAGTCGGTCTTGAGAAAATAAACTACGTCTCCAGGATTTTTGACAAAGACCGGATCGTGAACATTAAGTTGTTTGAAAGATTTATGCAGAAACCGTCTAACATGTAACTGCCAAGAGCCTTTTCACTTATAATACTGCAGAAAGGGACCCCAAATTGTGCGCCTTACCACTAACGAGAACATTCAAAGCATTACCTTTAGACTTAATAACTCGCGTAAACAAAGTATCATTCTCAAGATACTTGCACATGTCGGCTATCCTTTGTTTTGCAATTGTAGCACGACGCGTTATAAGGGTGAAACTGTTTTCAACCGCTTGAATGGCTTTTTTATGGAACAGGCTTTCGGCAACACCACAAATCCTCCTTCTTTTCAGCTTGTAAAAGCGATATAAATGAAATTGGTAAATTGGTTTTTGAGTAAAGGAAATGGCGCTTTATCTGCCTCACATATCTCGGCGGACAGCTGAACCGCGCCGTAAGGGAAAGGAGGATCGTGGGAGTGAAAGAAGAAAGAGTAAAAGAGGCGCCGTAGTTGAGGTCTCCGCAATAATTTCGACCAACTGGGGATCTTATAGTCAACAATGAGTATCACCACCCTCTGCCAAAAAGTTGTTAGGCTCCTATCCCTTGACAGACCAGCTGTTTTTTGGAGGCAATCAACACCTTCAAGCAACAATCTGTCCTGTTGCTCCATAGGCGCTTTCCTGGGGATGCGACGGTTCAGGGCAGCCAGGTCCTGAATAGGAACAGTGGGAGGTAATCCGTACTTAGGCCGGTTGCTGAGTAGGCTGTGTATATTCTTTGGCTCGTCTACCCCGCCCAAAAACGTGATGCTTGAGCTTGAGCTTGACTGTGAGGCAAGAGGGTTGAGGGCTTCATTACTTGTCCTGTACTTCTCCGGTTCCCTGAGGGCCAGCCCAAGGCAGTACTTCCACCACTGCTTTGTCAGCTGTCCGGTGTGGCGTTTGTAATGGCCTAGTTTGCATGCGGCGAGCCACTTGACATTCAGAGCATAACAACATGCGGATAACCAGTCTTCGTAAATTCGCACCTGACGCCAAAGCTCAGAACGTAAAACTTTGCAGATGCGTTTAACATGCTCCCTAGAGGGTCTAACAAGGCCGAAGAGGGCACTCACATCTACCGGAATCCTGCCTTTTATGAGGCATACGGCTTTCCGCGTACTGTAAGTGAAAGAGGCCCTTGGCAGTTACATGTTAGCCAGTTTCTGCATAAATCTTTGAAACAGCTTAATGTTCACGATCCGTTCCTTGTCAAAAATTACAGAGACGTAGTTAATTTTCTCAACAGCGACCGAAACATCGGCTTTGCATTCTTTGTCAATGTAGAAGATATTTTTTATTCTATACCTTACCAAGAGGTTTTCGCTTCTTTAAGGCATTTTATTGAGAAGAGTGGTGTTGTGCCTTTCGGAAAGTCGGCTGGCATGTCTGTAGACAATTTTTTGACACTTTTAGAATTTTACCTTAGAGGTACTTATGTCACTTTTTACAATCACCTTTATTTCATTTCGTCATTATTTCGTCATTTTGGCAGCAGTGGTTGCGGAAAGCGGACCTTACAGACACTAATTCCTGTCAACTGCTTCATTCAGGAAATCGGCGACTTGGACGTTGGACGGAATCTGCATCCGATCTGATCCCTCGACAACCACCGCTCGTGCACAGCTACCTGCCTGGTCATCAGGACCAGCCTGCTGCGCCTGACACCTACCGGCCAAGCCTACTACAAGTGGACGCATCACGCATCGCTTCTCGTCATTTTGGCAGCAGTGGTTGCGGAAAGCGGACCTTACAGACACTAATTCCTGTCAACTGCTTCATTCAGGAAATCGGCGACTTGGACGTTGGACGGAATCTGCATCCGATCTGATCCCTCGACAACCACCGCTCGTGCACAGCTACCTGCCTGGTCATCAGGACCAGCCTGCTGCGCCTGACACCTACCGGCCAAGCCTACTACAACTGACGCATCACGCATCGCTTCTCGTCATTTTGGCAGCAGTGGTTGCGGAAAGCGGACCTTACAGACACTAATTCCTGTCAACTGCTTCATTCAGGTTGGTGTATCATTATTTGGTTCGCATTGTTAAAGTATTGACCTAATCTTCTGCTGCTTCCACTGCTGCCTAAACTGACTTTAGGAGTGATTGAACCATGCCGTCTTGTGCCGAGCTTGCAAAAGAAATTCAGTCGCTTCGGGATGAAATGGCTGCGATGAAAGAAACCCTAGCCACGTTCACTGATCAGTACGAAACAGTGAAAAAAAACAACGAATCCCTCACCGAAGAAAACGAAGCACTGAAAGAAAAAAACGAACAACTTACACAACGCTTGTCTGATCTTGAGCAATACTCACGCCTAAATAAAATCGAGGTAAAAGGTGTCCCAGCGACGCAAGGTGAAAGCTGCGTATCGATTGTTCAAGCCATTGGTGACAAAATTGGCTGTCCCGTCAACCCCTGTGACCTCGACACTGCACATCGCGTTCCTGCCAAAACAGACACCAATATTATCGCACGGTTCCTATCAAGAGACAAGAAAATTGAGTTCTGTGCTAAAGCAAGGAAGGCTAGGTTGTCCACAGCAGATATTGGGTTCCCAGAAAGCTCGGAAGGGGCAGTGTATGTGAATGACCATCTGACACCAGAACGAAAACGACTTTTTGGGCGTGCACGCGAGCTCAAAAAGGAAAAGCAGTGGAAGTACCTGTGGACCGATAACTGCACAATCAAAGCCAGGAAAGCTGATAAGAGCAAGGTCTATCGTATATCGTGTGTTGCAGACCTTGCCATCTTCACGTAGGCGCTTACAGCTGTTCTGTCATCTATCACATTCGCATGAGCGTTTATTCTTACCATCAAGCAAAATCTATATTCCAAGAGAAACAGGTTTCACTATCATTACTGCATCTTAACATCCGGAGCATACGCAAACATTATGATGACCTTGTAACATTACTCACTTTATTAGACCACTCCTTTTCCTTCATCTGTCTGTCTGAAACATGGTTATCGCAAAATGATGGAAACTTATACGGGCTGACAAACTATGTCTCAAAATACTGCAATCGTGACAGTTGTCGTGGTGGTGGTTCTGCCATGTTTATCAGACGTGACCTGATTTATGCTCGTCGCCACGATATTTCATTCAACGCACTTCACTGCGAATCCATTTGGCTAGAATTTGAGCACTCTGTGCTGGTATTGAATAACCGCAATACTATAGTTGCCTGCGTTTACCGTTCACCGTCGTCTTCTTATATCGAGTTTTGTTCGCAGTTGCAAATAATCTTTAATACCTTGGCACATGAAAACAAGAACATAATAGTGTGTGGCGACATAAATATCAATATTCTCAACCCTAGCAGCTCATGCTGTTCTGAATATGTACAATGTATGCTGAACTTTGGCATTTCATCTCTAATTCTTTCTCCTACTCGATCTGACATAGCTGGCTCGAATACATTAATTGATCACATACTGACCAATACGGATGTTGATTACACAGCAGGAGTAATTGACTACTCAATTACTGATCATAATCCTATTTTTGTATGTCTAGGTTCAAAAAACAAAAAACCCGTGAATAGTTATAACAAAGCATCCTTTAACTACGAACAATTTGTCGAACTTATTCGCCGGATCGATTGGAATTCTGAGTTGGAGGAGGAATGCCCAAGTAAAGCGTTCGAACAATTCTCAAATAAAATTGCCACATGCATTGAAGAATGCACCACATATACTACTGCTGTGCGGTGGTTTCGAACACCGAGAAATCCTTGGATTACTAACTCATTGATCCGTTCTATCAATAAAAACAATAATTTGCGCAAAAAGCTTAAAACCCAGCCTTTTAACAATGCTTTGAGATCTCGGTTTAAAAAATATTCCAATACACTTTCGGCGGTACTGAAACTTGCTAAGCGTAATTATTATCAAGATCGCATTCTAAAAAATGGCAACGACACGACGCAATTGGCAACTTATTAAGCAATTTCTTAACAGTGATAGTCGTGAAACGTGTCTCACAAAGATAAGATGTGAAAATGCAACATATAGTAACCCTGATGACATTGCCAGTGCCTTTAGCCAGCACTTTAACTTTTCCCAGGCTTTACAGGACGTAAGCACTTTACCGTCCTTGCCACGTTGCTCCCGCTCTTTTTACTTATGTCCTAGGTCAACAGAAGAAGTCCATCAAGTCATTAAATCTCTCAAAACAACCGGTGCAGGATTAGATTCGATTCATCCTTCTAAAGTTAAGCTGATTTCAGAAGACATATCCCCAGTTCTCACCATAATAATTAACAAAATGTTCAAGGCAGGTGTGTTTCCAGATTGTCTGAAGACTGGTAAAATTATCCCAATTTTTAAGGCAGGTGATCGCAACCACATCAATAATTACCGTCCCATTTGCATTCTCCCTTTTTTCAGCAAAGTAATTGAGAAGCTTTTTTGCACGCGTATAATGAACTACCTTACTACATTTAAACTTTTATCTCCTCAACAGTTTGGCTTCAGAGAGGGTTATTCTACCGAACTAGCACTGATAAATTTCATTGAAAATGCCAAACAAGCCATTGATAATGGCTTAATTGTTGGAGCAATCTTCATCGATCTAACAAAAGCTTTTGACTCAATTAACCACCGCATACTTGTTCATAAGCTAGAATCTTTTGGTATTTCCGGTCCACCTCTTCAGTTCATATGCAGTTATTTAAGTAATCGATCACAAGTTATTGCTATAAACGACACTTTTTCTACCTCTCAGACTATAAACCAAGGTGTTCCGCAGGGATCAATACTGGGCCGTTACTGTTCTTACTATTCATTAATGATCTACCTATAGCACTAAACCACGCAAAATGCGTATTATATGCGGACGATAAAACCATTTACGCTTCAGACAAATCCACCACCACACTTCAGCATAAACTTAACATAGACCTAAATAATATCAGCCAGTGGTGCAAAAATAACATGCTGCAAAAGAAACCCCAAAAAAACAACTTTCATGCTATTTCACTCTCCTCTCAGAATCATAAATATTCTACCATCAATAACACTTCATAACCATGCACTGCATATTTCCGAATCTTTCAGATTTTTTGGGGTCACTTTAGATAAGCACTTGAAGTTTCATCTCCATGTCCAATCACTCATGCATAAGGTTTCCTTCGGCATTCATATCATAATCAAAACACGTGCATACTTTCAACCGCACATCTTACGTTCATTATATTATGCATATATCCACAGTCACCTTAGCTACTGTTTGTCCTGCTGGGGAAATACATATTTCACTCACATTGAAAGACTTCAGCGCCTTCAGAATCCGGCCATCAGGCTCATGTCATTCAGTTCATTCCTAACACACTCTTTACCACTTTATTATAGCTTGCGCATACTTCCACTTCAACAGTTATTCACTGTGAAATTATCCATCATTATCTACAAGGTAATTAATCATCATGCTCATATTGATGGCTTTCCTGATCAGCTTATAAATACTAATTCTACTAGGTTTCAACAGCGTAATAATCTTCTTCTACCTAAAGTGAGGACTAATTATGGAAAATTTACCACAATATTTGCCGGCATATCCTGTTGGAATACTTTGCCATGTGAAATTAAAGCGTCGTTTACTGTTCACTCATTTCATCACCGCATTAAAGAGTACTTAATTAATTTCTTGTGTAGTTCACATGCCTAAACAGTAGTAATCCTTGTTTAAAGCCTCATTTTCTTTGCATTATGCTACAAAGTTGTTGCTGTATATACTTTTTGTTCCGTTTTTCACACATAACATTGTAAATTTTTTTGTAGATTGTTTATTTATGCTAATTGATACACTGCCTTCCATTCTTTGCAATTTTACCCCACTTGATTTGTTCTAGGAGGTCCCCCCGACAGTCGTGTACTATGGGACCTCCTTCTGTACTGATTTTATTGTATTTGTATTACTATGTGCGTAATAAATTTACAGACGAAAGGGATTTGCATTGGATCTTGCGTTGCACCCATCTTAAGCGACATTTTTTGAGACAGCATTGACCAGGTTTTAAGCACTGTTTTTCACTCTTAGGAGGTCATCTAAAGTGTACCGATATGTTGATGATGTTTTAATTTTTTTGACAAGTAGAGCCAATTACACTACTGCGCTATAGTTAACAAGGCTCTTGGATGCTTTTAGAAGGAATGGAATGTGTCTAACATTAACTCTTGAGACACCGGATAACAACGAAGTTCAGTTTTTAGATATTTGGGTGAAGTTGGGCAGAGATCATGTTTGTTAGATGTGCTGCCCTCGTGTTCGGAAGCAACTCCTGCCTTACGACTCTACTCATTCGTAGGTGATAAAAAGAGGCATAATTAGTTTCTGTCTGGATTCGGCGCTTGAGAATTGCAGTCTAGCTTTGAGGACCAATTGGCTAGAATTTTGTCAGCGGACTACCCCTTGTCGGTCGTGAATTCATTTGCAGAAGCTTGCCTGAAAAAAGTGAAGGCACGCAGAGCGAACCTCAAGACAAAAGAGCGGAACAGGAACCTGCTACCGGAAGTTGCCGTCTACCTACACAAGGTGCTGCATAACATGAAGAAGGTTGAGAACAGGTATGGGGTGTTTTTCCGGCTCCGGTGAAGCTTTCAAAGCAGTGCCCTCGTATATCCGGAAGCGAAACAGGGAGAAGTGGGTGTGGTAAAAAGAACACTACGCCCTATGTGCAATGCGCATCTTAGGTGGTATACGAGCTGCCACTTACATGTGGAAAAGTGTATATCGGGGAAACGAGCGGCAAGGGGAGCGCGAAAGGAATTTAAAGAACAAGGAGAACGTGCACTTGGTAAATCACTGCCAGTCATGCGTGACATGTGCGCCACGTTTCGATAGTGTTCGAATCCTATTCAGCAGCAAGATCCAAATGGCACGTGAACTCCTGGAGGCCTTTCACATAAAGAAAAGAGCAGATTGTTGCATTAGTGATGCTTCGATTTTTTTACGCTTTGGAATTCAACCTTTTTGCGGCAATATGATAAGATGTTTCTGATGTTCCTTGGCACGTGGTTGTTATGGTTTTCTTTCTGTAGGGCGCAGATCCGTGAGCCTTTTTAAGCGAGAAATCTTTTCCCAGTAAACCAGTTGTGAGTGCAGCGTTCGTCAGTGTTTTTTGCGTGTTCCTCCTTTGTGTGTTTGTGCTCCTTCACTGCAGTATGAATCAAGAATATAGCCTAAAAAAACAAATCCACCATCAGTTTCAGTGTACTGTTTTATCAAAACCAGGCAGGCATTTGATTACCCTGCTGATTTTTTTAGCGCGGATGCTTTAAACTCCGTGTAAGAGGACGGCTTAGATGAATTGTGCAGGGTCCACACGCCGATGACTCACAATGACGGCCTAGTGTTTCCACCATATTGCGTTCGCGCAGATGCCAGACAACGAGAAGATATAATTCCTTCACCAAGCTTATCTTGAGGTATACAAAGCTAAACCCGAAGCAACACACTATTGGAATAAAGGGCCTTCAAACGCATCTTGCGTACCCTCAAATGATGTTTTCGCTTCTATGTTACATTGGCCATTTCTGTTTCGCGATAGTCGGAGCATTTTTTCCATTTTCTTTTTTTACTGCTTCGGGATCCAACATTCATTTTTAGTGACGCTCTCACTGCTTATGTAACGTGTTGTCTTTTTGTACAACCTCCCCCACTGCAAATGCACTATACGGTGTGGGTGAATAAATAATTCCGGAGAACACTCAGGACTCCTACCTGCATGCGATAACGAATCATGCAGGCGGGTGGTGAGCACCAGCAATAGCGTACTGCTCTAATGCCGTGGCCGGCGAAGCTGATCTGTTCAAGCCACCGGAACGGTAGTTGTTGAAGACGACGATACCCATATCCAGCTCGAGAGTCTCACTCTTTAAACAATGAGTTAATCAGCAATCAGTTAGACAGGCATACCAGAGCGGAAGGTATGAAAACTGACATGCAAGAATCCAAACTAATGTTCAACAGGCTCGCAAGAGGACAGGAGTTCACCATTGCTAGCGAGGTGCTGGAAGTGGTAAGGGAATACGTCTACTTAGGGCAGGTAGTGGTCACTGATCCAGATCATGAGAGGGAAATAACTAGAAGGATAAGATTTGAATTGAGCACATATGGAAGGTTCACTCAGATGATGAATGGCAGCTTACGAATAACCCTCAAGATAAAATTGTAGAATATGTGTTATATTATCGGTACTCACAAACATGGAAGCTAACGAAAAGTGTACAGATTAAGTTAGATTAAGTACAGCTTAAGGAGCTATAACGGGGGTAATATATCTCAGTCGAAATCACAACTAAGGAGTGGGCTTGGACAGGACATGTAATGCGAAGAAAAGATAACCGCTTGTCTTTATGGGCAGAGGATTGGATTTCAAGAGAGCCCAAGCCTAGCAGGTTGCGGCGTCAAGTTAGGTGGAGGGGGAAAATGGAGAAATTTGCGGGGATACGGTGGCCGCAGCAGGCAGAGTACAGGGTAAATTGGAGAGGCATAGAAGAGGCCTTTGCCCTGCATTAGATGTAGTCAACCTGCTGCTTCTGCTGCTGCGGCTGACGATGATGACAACGAAATGCTTTGCTGATGGTTGAGTGGTTTGATGAAGTAGCCTGTCAACCTGACCTATTTATTTATTTATTGATTTATTTCGGATACTTTCCAGGCCCGAAGGCATTACAGAAAGGAGTGGTAAGATACATAAAATGAACAATGCATGTTAAACAATATTATTTACAAAACGGCAGAAAATACAGTTGTCTTGAAATTGCAGATGTCAGAAATGGCAGCGATGGAGGGAGGAAGGTCGTTCCAGTCTGCGCTCGTTTTGGGAATAAATGAATTATGACACGTTTTTGTTCTGGAAAATGGAACAGGAACTTTAAACATGTGGTCAGAACGGGACGATATGTATGATGGTCGAGCAAAAAGATGATCCTTTAATACAGGGTTGTGATGATACATTCTATGGAAAAGACAGAGTCGAAAACATTTACGGCGTGAGGAAAGGTCTGGCAGGGTAAGGGTGTTTTTCATGGAAGTAATGTTGGCGTGACGGGAATAGTTAGATAAGATGAAACGTGCTGCGCGATTTTGAATGGATTCAAGTGTGTTGATTAATGTGATTTTACTGGGATCCCATACTGCGCAAGCATATTCTAGCTTCGGCCGCACTAATGTTTTGTAAAGTGTTAGTTTTATTGGTAGAGGCGCAGCAGAGAAATTTCGACGTAAATATCCAAGAACCCGGTTAGCGTTATTAGCGACATGCTCAACGTGCATATGCCATGATAGGTTACGTGAAATATGAACACCTAGGTATCTGTATGACTTGACGGATTCAAGGGAAGTGCCACGAAGAAAGTAAGTGCGCGTGTTATCAGTGATGTTAGTGCGACGCGATACATGCATTGTTTTACATTTGCTAGCATTTAGTTGCATGAGCCATTTATCGCACCAGTTAGATATGCTTGTAAGGTCTTCTTGAAGCTTAATAAAGTCAGTGTGGTCAGTTATTGTGCGATAAATGACGCAATCATCTGCGAAAAGCCTGATAGATGAATGGGAAATGCATTTAGGTAGGTCGTTAATGTAGATAAGGAAGAGACGAGGTCCCAGTACCGATCCCTTCGGTACGCCCGATGTTACAGAAATGTGAGAAGATGAACAGTCGTTAGCAGAAACGTACTGAGTTCGATTAGAAAGAAAGCTTTTAATCCAGTTTAGTACATGCGGATCAATGTTAAGCATGCTAAGTTTAAAAATTAGGAGATCGTGTGAAACAGTGTCGAAAGCTTTCGCAAAGTCCAAAAACACGCAGTCTACATCGAAGCTCATGTCAGCATGGGTAAATAGGTCATTAGTAAAACATATAAGTTGTGTTTCACATGAGAATGTCTTTCTAAAACCGTGTTGTTCAGCCGCAAAGAAGGAATTAGACTCAAGAAAAGTGATGAGATGCGAAAAAATTCAGGGGGCACTTTGACTGTCTAAAGTGCTTAGATGCGAAAGCGTTTTCCGCACCACTTTCAGTGCTTCTGTGGCACTGGTGGCGTCACATGTAATGGAGTACTAATTGTTAAGTGATGACAAATCACTAATTAATGGTTAATTAATGATTAATGCCTGAATACTAATTAACTGCTAATTAAGCTTAAGCTTCGCCTTTAGGAGTGGAACGCGACAGCGTGTTGTAGCGCTGCCAGGGAGTCCACGGAACGCCACCACCCGTTCGGCGCGATGCCTTGCCGTTTCAACGCAACGGTTTTTGAGGAAAGGAAATGGCGCAGTAAGTCTCTGTCATCTCGGTGGACACCTGAACCGCACCGTAGAGGAACGGAGGAAGTGAGAGTGAAAGAAGAAACACGAAGATGGCCCGTAATGAAGAAAATGAAAATTGTATTTGAGGAAAGAAAATTACGCAGTAACTGACTCACATACCTCGGTGGACACCCGTCAAAATTCAGGGGGGGGGGTGCACTTTTTTGACCTAAAGTGTGGTCACTGATGTGTGGTTAAGATGTTAAGCTTCGCCTCTAAGAGTGGAACGCGAGAGCGTCTTGCAACGCTGCCAGGGAGTCCATAGAACGCCATCGCCCATTTGGTTCTACGCCTCGCTCGTCGGTAAATTGGTTTTTGAGGGAAGGAAATGTATTTCTCTCTCATACCTCGGTGGACACCTAAACCTCGCCGGAAGGGAAGGGAGGAGGATGGCAGTGAGCGAAGACACCGTATTCACTAGACGTGCCTTTGTTCATTCCAAACCATCGAGCTGGCATGGCGGAGTGGATAGCATGCTCGTCTCGCACTCCGAAGACCGGGGTTCGATTCCCGAGCTCGACCAATTTCTTACTAGGTTTTAT
Source organism: Amblyomma mixtum (assembly GCF_055824585.1). Lineage (NCBI taxonomy): Eukaryota > Metazoa > Arthropoda > Arachnida > Ixodida > Ixodidae > Amblyomma > Amblyomma mixtum. Next base: position 96,375,038 of record NC_143012.1, on the reverse strand, counting down.
TTATTTATATGGCCTGACTAGAGAAGTTAATTAGGCTAATTGCGTAATTAAGCAATTAACTAATCTCAGTCCCACTTACTTGGAGCATCACTATATGGTCCCTTCAATTAGTTGCATGGTTACTAGCCAAAGTACAATTGGCCCCGTTTGAAATTGGCGCACTGTGACGTCACGATCGTTTCGACCAACTGAAAAGCGTGACATTCTCTGTCGACAACTGCTGCTTACAACGATGAGACATTAAAGGCTTTCGCCTTAATAAATAACATGCTCCAAAAGTTTACATGGAATACTCGTGAGTGATATGGGACGGTAGTTATTGGGGGAATGGGTGTTACCTGATTTAGGGACCGGAACAACCTTGCCAACCCTCCAATCGCTTGGGAGTACTGAGGAACCTAGAGACTGTGAAAAAAGCATCGAAAGCATAATGGACGAATACGGTTGAGTAATTTTGAGCATTTTACAGTTGATTGAATCTTCGCCCGATGAAGAAGATATTTTCATGTTATCAATCAACTTTGCTATGCCCGCAAAGTCTATATTAATGGAATTCATTGGCAAGTAAGAGCAATTAGGTAGAGACGGAAGAGTAATAGGAGCACTTTTGAGGAAGACGGAACAAAATACATCATTCAAAACGGAACAGCACTGGTTCGGAGGGATCGGGACATTGTCAGAACGGGCTAGTTGGATTACTTTGCTTTCTTTGCCTCCAACAATACTCCAGAATTTGCGTGGATTAGATTGTAGAAGCGATGGGAGGGTGTTGTCAAAAAAATTCTTTTTTGTATTTTTGATTGCGATAGCGTATTCTGCGTGAATGTGATGATACGCAGCCCAGCGTTCAGGAAGGTTAGTTGCTTTGGCGAGACGAAAAATACGCTTCTTTTTGTTACGCAGGCGGCGTAGGGTTGCAGTAAACCATGGTGAGGCAGAATGCGAAAGAACCTTTCTTTTAGGCACATGACGATCTATTAGTGTAAGCATTTTGTGTTTGTACAATAACCAGTTCTCTTCAACGGTACGTTTAGAAAAGTTTAGTGTGTACTCAGTAATGAATGACTCTAGTTCAGCTGTGATGGATGTGGTATCGGCGGCATTGTAGTCACATATAGTTTTAACGACTTTCGTAGCACGAACTTTTTTTTTAATTGCGAAGTGGAGAACCGAGTGATCACTGACTCCTTTAATATACGTTGGAACTGAGACCAAATCAGGTGCTGTGGTAAAAAAGAGGTCTAAAGTGTTAGAGGAACTGCTGGTAGTGCGTGTGGGTTCATGAATCAGCTGTGTTAGATTGAAATCAGCGCAGATGTCTAAAAAATGGATGCATTCGGAGGATGACTGCTTAAGAGAGGGAACACCAGTTTTCCACACTATATTTGGGAAATTGAAATCACCTAATAAGAACAAATGCGATTTTGGGTATCGGACAATTAATTTGTTAAGGACATCATGAAGATCAGCGCAGAAAGTAGCTGGTGAAGATGGGGACCTATAACATGCACAAAACATAAGATCGCCTGTTGGAAAAGCTACATGAGTGCAAACTATTTCTAACGGTGAATCAATGGGGATAGCGAAGGAATTGATAACAGCATTCACGGCGATGAGTACGCCTCCACCTGCACGGATATCGCGATCGAATCTGTAAAAGTTATATGTTTTTTCACAGTCTAATATTTCACTATTTTTATTTTTGCTGAGAGCCACGTTTCAGTAAGAACAACTATATCAGCTGAGCATGCGTCGATATGAGATGACAGCGATGTGCGTTTGTTGGTTATACTTCGAACATTCGTGAAAATAAGAGATATGCAGTTTTTTTCGCTTTGGACAAGAGATAGTTATGCTGAATCTGAATTTAATGAGGGTGAAACCGGTGGTGTGTTGCCTGTTTTGGGTCGAGTCGCGCTCCTTGCTGGTCCGATCTCGCATACTTCGTCTGTGGTTGCGCTATACACGTAGCACTTATTACCTACGATTAGTTTGTTATGTCGCAAAGAATATAACTGACCGCTAGCCTTTCCAAAGTCATTTAATGCTTTCCTCGATCGACGGGTAGCTTTGCAAAAATCTTCGCCGATTGACACACCCTCTCGTTTAAACTTCGATTTTTGGGAAAGTATGCAGTCTCTCATTTTGAAAGACGCAAACTTGGCAATAACAGGCCGTGTCTTGCCGACATTAAATGTGCCTAATCTATGGGCTCTATGAATTGCGACTTCTGACGAATTCATGTTAAGGCACTTAGGAAGAAAGTGATGTATCTGGGCTTCTGATTGTGCCCACGTTTCTGATAAGTTGTCCGAGATTCCATAAAAAATCAAGTTATCGCGTCTTGATTGATCCTCGAGATCGTCTAGTCTTGACGCGAGCACAGCATTTTCATTTGAAATTGCTTCTTGAACTACGCAAGCAATATCTGTTCCTGAAGGCGTATTTTCAAGACACTCAACCGCGGCTTCCACGGCAGCCACTCTATTGGAGAGGTGGGAAACAGTCTCAGTAAGGGCTTCATGGTTGACCTTAAGTTCCGCTATGGCATTCATCATTTCAGTATGACGCGCGTCAAATTTGGACGACAAAGCAGCTATGGCGGCCATAACTTCACTGTGCTGACGGTCAGCGTCTCCAGGACCTGGGTTTAACTCCACGTCACCGGAAAGTAATAGCAACATAGCAGCAGATACACAATCGTTCAGAGTGGCAACCAGCACTTGTGGGCAAGGGAATAGCAGCAAACAGACATTGTTTGTACGTTTGCAAAGCAGAGATTCAGACTGACTAACCTGCACAAGAAAGCAGAACGGAGTTCTTAGCAGCAACCGCATGGTAGCTGCTCTCCCGTGCCCACTGGAAGCGCCTTGGAAAGACCAGTTGCTTAAATCTGGCCGCTGCAGTGCTGCCGCTGGCGGCAGTGTCGATGTCCCACTAGGTACGGGCGTGAAGGTGGCGTTTTCGGTGATCAGATATCGAAGGCTGTTGTTGGCTTCGGGGGGTGGTAGATGCAGCAGGGAATCCGATGCAGATGTGGACGCAACACACGTGTCAGACGGTGAAAGCCATGAGCCGAGAACAGCAAACTGCACAAGAAAGCAGAACGGAGTTCTTAACAGCAACCGCATGGTAGCTGCTCTCCCGTGCCCACTGGCCAGCCCTGGATTAGAAACCACTTGGGGAGAAATTTTATTTTTAAAAAACCGTACTTTCATTTCTTTGGCGATGAGGTCACATGGGTATTCCGGCTCCCTTGCGTGGACAACGACTCCCGATTTAGCGCATCATGAGCAATATAATGCTTATCATTAATAAAACGGCCGCTCCACTTGAGCGAGGCGAAGTGAGTGGTGACGGAAGGGCGCACACTTCAGTTCCATCGGCTATGCAGCCCAACGCTTGCAGCAGAGTCCAGCAGGACTGAACGCAAGACTTTAAAACTGCTGCAGGTCGATTAAATTCATGGTTGGTTCGAAGCTGTGGCTTCCATGGGAGAACATTATCACCCGCGAGGGTGTTTAATACATGGTCAGTTTTAATTTTGTGAGTGCATGCTTCTATCTATGTTCTATCTAGGATAAGTTCCTTCCAGTAGGTAATCATGGACGCATTTCGGTCTTGGCGGCTTTCCGATTCTGCTGAAAAAAGCCTTGTTCTTACTGCCAGGAAAGGAGGAGAGATTGGTTTCTCCACCATTCCCTTCCATCCGTGGATCATGGCTGCCTTTTCGATTACAGAGTTCATAGTTGAATTTCAGCGGTCGGAAATTTTCAAAACATATTTTTCTATTTTACGACTATGCCTTTTTTATTACGTTTCTTCTCGAATAGTCAGAATCCTGAGTTACCGCTCTAGCTGTGGTTTTTATCTTTTCTATAGCCGCGTTAAGCTGATTTCGTGCAGGTGTCATAAAGATGAAAGATGGGCAGGCCGCGAACCTATGCCACGCTCGCATTTTATGTCTTCATTTAGAGCTGTAGGAATAATACATGAACTGCCGAGAAGCTGAGCGAAGCCCTTCAGCTTCATTCTTTATCATCAGCATAGCATTATCTGAAGGTAACTTATTGCTCGCTGGGAGGGATTCATTCACGGGAGCAAAAAACGACTGTATTGTACCGCAGGAATTGCAGCTGACCAGACCCTGAGCCATCTTTTGAGATCACTTGACGGCGTTAGCAGCAGCAGAGTAGAGCGACAGCACTTCGAGGAGGCATTAAAATCTTCGTAAGTATTGGATGCACTATATTTTCTCTTAGTTCCATTAATATCTAAAGTACGTTCAGTTAATATTTGTATTCTGAATATAGCGTCAGTTTTGCTACCGAAATGCGTAATGTTGCTCCTGTTCATTGCTGCATTCAGTTTAAAGAACTGCACACGCGAATACGACTGTCGAGAGCAGTCGCGCTGCCGCCTATTGGAATATGAATATGTTTTTGGAATGGAATATGTGTTTCCTGTGTGTGTCTTTTGTGCGCAATTGGCACCTAAAACAGAATATGAAACCTATCGCAGTAGGAGCCTATTGCTCCGTGTTACCAGCTTCATCTGCTTTACGACCTGGACGAAGGGAAATATTGGATCCTAGTTTAGAATTAGCCTGTATGAGTGCATTTGTAAAACAAATCGACGACCTATCGTCGAAGTCTATGCTTCTTGATGATGATATGACTGGTGCCTTAAGCGTTGGAGCGTTGCCGTCCATTACGTGTTCGTTATAACATCCTCTGCCTCCGAGAACTATGTCAATGATAATATAAATATATTTTTTCGTTTTTTTGTGTGTGAATTGAGATGAAATGTGCTTTGATGCGACTGTGTGCTGAGCTGGAAATGCATTTCTTCTTTTGTCGCTGAGAGAAAATTTAGTAAATGCGTCTATTAGAAACACGCATGCTATCTGTTATTTATGAATTATTTCCTTTGCTTCTGGAGACTCTTTTTCATAAAGCGCCGTATCCACTCACTAATTCATCCCGTTTATTGCGGTAAAGTTATACATAAAAACTCTCTGCCCCGTGCAGCGCTTCATACTCTGGGGAATATAGAATAAAAGCTAACGTCAATACAAATTTATGTAAATTGATCATTAGTCGTTTTTTTATAGAGGTGCTAAAACTAGGATCAAATATGGCTGTGGTTTGGCTCTGGTCAAACCTGGTAGAGCAGCGAGATGTGTATATACCCTTGGCCACGCATAGGTTTCTCATGAAAGTAAGGCCCACGACGGAGCGTTTGGAGGCCGTGTGAGCGGACGCGCTTCACAATGCGCTGCGCAATCTTTATCTTTTACGACCGGATTATCGCATCCCAGCGGTCTGAAGCTAGTATTATCAGCCTCCGCTTCTCGCCAGGAACCTGCTGATACCAACCTTTCCTGCTTTGAACTTCTACATCAAGATGCAAGTTCACATCTTTTCCCCACAGCGCTGCGCTGCGAGACTAAGCCTCGCGACGCAGCAGCCACCGATCATGAACGCCGCTAGAGACGCAGCTTCGCGTTCGGACCAGCTGCCCGTCGGCGCCTCGACGGCGGCATGGAACCCATTGTATTACAGGGAGAAGATATATCACCCTCGGAACTGACCTCTTCCAACGCGGCGAGGCGCGCACACCAGCTGCGTGCTCTGACGTCACTCCACGCATGCACACAGCTGGCGGAGCGTGGTTCCACGGCTCAGCGCGCAGCCACGATGACCTCGCGAAGCGGATGGCAAAGTGTAGCTCTCGCTACAAAAGATGAGTGGCAGTAGTTCATAACCCTCGGTAGAAGTTCATCACGCGGTAGAGTACCGGTACTTGGTGGCTGTCTAAGGGTGCCGGTGGTCACTTTCAGGTGGCCGCCACTCAGTGCTCGGAATGTTAGCGATGTTTTTCGGGAGCCGTATAGTTGAAAGAATAAACTAACGGTTTTGTGAACAACCATATTCCGCGCCGTCGTCCTGCAAAGACTAGCATTAAGGGACAATGGCAGGAGCACTCAAGAGATCAGCGGGTGGTTCTCGGTCCATGGTATTACTTCCAATACATAGAGTGGACGGAATGGCGCGAGAAAATTTATAGACTAGGTAAAGAAATATACGGTCACTTTAAAGGGTGCTTTAATTACCGAACTGCTTGCGTTAGTCCCCTTTGCTGGATAAATAAAAAACCCTCTGCACCGTTTTTTTTTACGTGGAATGCTTCCAAATCTGACGGTGCCTTCATATCTCCACTCCGGCCAAGGATCTTCATCTCCCGAAGGCGTGGCTGACACTTCTGGCATTCTTTGCATCTTTTTACCCGCGGTCCATGTTCTGCCGCTCGATTACATGTGAAGCATTGTGCACAGTGATGCGAAAGATGTCAACCTCCTAGATTTTTTAGCGATCATGCTTGCTCAGCAGCGCGTGGTATCTCAGGTCAGTGGTATCTCCTGTACCAAACCTGTGCAGCACTTCACGTACTGCTTGCCATTCTCTTTGTTGCAAGAGCTCTTTTTTTCATCGCTCGCAATGCGCGCGCATAGCTGGGCAAGCTTTCGTGCAGCAGAAAACAAGACCGGCACGCCAAGTCTCATCGTGACCTTTTTCACATTCTGCGCGACCCTGTGCTCATCAGGTATCGCTTCTAAAGATACCACTTCGGTATTTTTTTGAAGAAAGGAAATGCGCAGAAACTGTCACCCCCGGCTGCGAAACCAATAGAGAGGGGGTCGGAAACCAGAGGGTAAAATTTCTAAATTGTTTTTTGGGGAAAGAAAATGCGCAGTATCTGTCTCACACATCTCTGTGGACACCTGAACCAGAGGGAAGGCGCATAACTACCCTCTTGGAAAAATGGACACCTCTATAGTGCTTTAAGCAACGGGGTGGTAGGGACAAATGTTCGCTGCATGCTTTGGTATTGACAACGTTTTGCCAGAAACGCTGCCACCTACCACTGTGGCAGGGTGGATGGTGACTTTAATGTAGATATAAAAACAACCAGGAATTTCTTAACACTTATGCGGGAGAACTTCCCGTTCCTCTCGGTCATAAGGGTCCCACAGGTGTGACAACCTTGCGAAATACTGGCGCACACCTCGTCTTTGAGAACCAGGCATTGGTGCGGCAAGTCGAGCATATATCCATCTATTTCTCCGTCCAGAAAGCTTCTTTCATGGCAATCAAGAACTGTTAGTGGAGTGTTTCTTGGAGAAGGAACATGTGTGAAAACTAACAAGTTATCTGTAAATGTGCGTACATGTATTGCTCGAAATCTTTGCCTCAAACTATTGAAAAGCTGAAACAGCTGCTGAGCTGCGCACAGATTTTTTGAACGTATTTGTGCGCGCTGTCAAATTACGGAAAACGCACGAGCACACAAGTCGAAGCGCTTGCCTAGAACAGCCAACGATTACTATTCTTGAGGTAGGTTAATTCAGTTCTCCTAACATCATCGAAGGCGAGCGGACGCATTGCTTATTTGGAGATGTGCATTGAGAAATCTTCGATAATTTCTCGTTCCCGTCTTTTTGTAGCCCGACCTATTGCCTTGGTGTATTTTAGCAGTGGTGTGCATTTACAGTTTGCGCAATCAGGTGCGAAACCTCTGTATTTTGTTAGTTGTTCACATGCTCTTTCGTGTTCTCTAAGCCCCTTCTTAAAGCACCTGCCCTTTTGCCCTACGTAGGTTCGTTGACAGCTGAGCGGAACGCTGTAGAGAACACGAATGATCATGAATAAAACTTCCAAAATTCGCGACTTTAGCCCCTAATCACGCAGACTGGAAATGCGCACCACTGGTAAAATACACCAAGGTAATAGGCCGGGCATGAAACAGACGGGAACGAGAAATTATCGAAGCTTTCGCAATGCACGTGCTCCAGGTAAGCAATGCATCAGCTCGCCTTCAGAGGTGTTAAGGGGAACTGATCTAATGTACCTAAAGAATAGTAACATACGGCTGTTGTAAGCAAACGCTTTGTCCAGTGGGTTCGTTCCCTTTCCGTATTTGGACAGCGCTCACAAATACCTTCAGGAATGCATTTCAAACCTGCTCCAGTAGTAGCTCTTTTGGCTCAGGTTTCACATTATGATAACGTAATCGGCTGCAATTTTTTCAATATTACAGCGCTAGCATGTGCAGCTCGAGTATCGCGGGACGGTGCTGCAGTACGCTGTTGCTGCGCCGTCGGACGGTGCTCTGAGGCTGCACCAAAGCGCCGTTCGACGGCACTCCACACACTGCCTACTTTAATGTGTTCCGCTTGAAACATGACTTGGCGTCAAAAAAGTACGTTGCTGAAGCGCACCAGGTCGCACACTTTTCGGAACTCGTACGCGTACGGGCACTTTCCGTCCACAGACGCCGGCATATTCTCGGCATAACGACGCAAACCGAGGTCGCCGTGTTTAGTTCACGATAACCATGGTAAGCGGCGTAACCGTGGTTCTCGCCGTGTGAACAGCTGTAATTATAATTAGTGAAAACAGCAGTTACCTTAACCGCGGTTAGCTGTACCCGTGTGACAAGGGTACAAGAGTGAGTGCCACTCCGGCTCATACTAGGTCTGTGCGCACAATTATTCTAGGTGTACAGTCAATCTACAGAAATGCTCTTTGGTAGAAACAACAGATCCACAATGTCGGTACATTATGCGTGTTTTCCACAGGCTGTGTAATCCAATTAAATATAACACATCTAAGGGGTCAATGATAAAAATGTAGTGCAGTGAAACATTGTACAGAATGCGCCGTCAAATCAAGTCTTTTATATAATGGCCGTTATATGACTTCCCAGAAGAGTATTGCATTTTTCCAATGGATGAAACGGCGCTCAATCGCTTAAGATGTGTCGCAAAGGCGAGAGTTCAGTGTAGACACAAAATACCCTTATTTTCTAGCCCGTTTTAGCTGGTAATGTCTCAGTGTGCAGCTTAAAGGAAAAATATTTTTGTCCATGTCGAGAGGAGCATTTTACGTAGCCTCTTGAGTACGTCATGTCCCGGTATACCAGAATACACATAGCGATGTAGTGGCGGAGGAAAGAGCATACAGATCAAGTTCTTGCACAACTGTTTCCTCGACACTGAAAAAAGGAACTCGGGTGAAAACCAAACAAGCAGGACACGAACAGAAAATACTCCTCTTGCATGAATCCCATCAAACACGGGCGATCAGAAGCATTAGAAGACTCAATGATGCTTGGTAAAGCATGAGCTAAATTTACGTGCAGAAATGCTCGCATTTCTGCATTTCTGCTCGCATTTCTTTTTCACAAAGAAAAAGCGTCTTTTTCGTGAAGCTAAAAGAACTGCACTGGCTTATAAATGGACAAAATATTTCTCGTGCCTGCAGGATTACACGCGTCTCCTTAGGTGTACAAAAAGAAAGTTTTTCCACAATGATCTGTATGGAATTCTACTAACAAACCCAAAGAAATTCGGCGGATGTTATCACCCAAATCAGGCAACACTCATTGCATTACCCTTTTGTATCCAGATGGTTCACAGGTGCCTCCAGAACTTCGATCTGACGTCATGAACTATTATTTTACATCAGTCTTCACACATGAACCTGCCTGGAATACATCACACCAAGATTTTTTATCTTTTCTGCGATGACACCTAACAACATCACTAGTGCTGGCATTTGTGCTCTGATAGACAAACTAAACTTATCCAGTGCGGCCGGGCCTGACAACCTCACTGCCAAGATATTAAAAGCTACAAAAAATGTATCTTCTCATTTTCTAAAAATAATCTTTGATCAATCTCTTGCGAACAGTTCCATACCTAGTGACTGGAAAATTAACAAAGTCCTTCCTGTGTTCAAGGCTGGCAGCCGGAGCGATCCGTCGAATTATCGTCCTATTTCATTAACTTGCATACCATGTAAATTTCTTGAGCATATTATATACTCGCATATTGCATCCCACCTTAATTCCAACTCCTTCTTCTTCAAAAATCAGCATGGCTTTCGTCGCGGCTATTCATGTGAATCAGTTATTTGAGTTTACCATGGACCTTCAATCAATCAACTTTATTCAGCATTTTTGTCTGAACAACAGAAAAGAAATGCTAGGGTAGGAGCAAAAAGCCACAAACTCAGTAGCTTGACGAGGCTCCCACCCCTAACTGACAAGGCCAACAGACTGTCACGTTATTACATATATATATATATACACACACATACACACACACACATATATATATATATATATATATATATATATATATATATATATATATATATATATATATATATATATATATATATATATATATATATATATACATGTAGGACTTACAACCAGCGAAAAAAAAAGTAGGCAATGGAATGTGCAGTAAGACAGGTGCTATATCTGAAATAGTTTTGATGTGAGAAATGAACATGTATCTGTGTTAACTCGTCGCAGACTATTTATACATATTAAGATGACAATTCAACGCACAGAAAATGAAAGAAACATATCTAGCCGGAAAACAAAAAAATCGCGTCAGCAGCTCCAAAGGGTCAAATATAATCGGGCGTACACAAGTTCACATAATAGAAGCAGGAAAATAGACGATGACAAAAAGATACAATACATCCGCAGTACAAAAGCAGTTTGTGTCGGAAAAACATAATTAAACTCATATGTCTTCAAGGATAAGGTATTTCTGCCACTTATATTTGCTAAGGTTATGTATATTTATATTTTTATTTTGTAGGAAATTCAAATATGTAGGCATGTGGTACTGCAGCATGTGCCGACCCTGATTAGTGCGGGAAGAAGGTATAGACCAGTGTTCTCTCTTTCTGAATATGTAGGGCACTTCCAAAGGTCGATGTAAATTACATAAGTTGAGGAAAGCTTCGTTGTTAGTTTGAATAAGTTGTTTGTACTTCATAACGAGGTTAAGTTTATGTATGTGGTGTATAGGGAGTACATTAAACGAAGCAAAAAGTTCTCTTCTATGGGCGTCATATGAGGCATTTGCTACATGACGAATTGCTTTCTTTTGTAATAGCATCAATTTGGTAAGGTTGGATTGAGTTGTGTCCGGCCATACAAGACTGCAGTAGTTAATTTGGGGAGCGAAAATTGAATTATAAAGGATTAACTTAATTTTAGTCGGAAGCATCGTTCTAAACTTACACAGTACGCCACAAGCTCTTGCCAGGTTTCCCGCCACGCGTTCCACGTGGGCATTCCAGTTTAGATGTTGATTGAACGTCACACCCAATGTTTTTATTTCTTTAACGACTTTTATTTGTTCGGAACCGAGTTTTATGTCGATATCCCGACTGATAACCTTCTGTACAGGGGTAAATAATATGGCTCTTGTTTTAGCAACGTTAATTTGTAAACTGTTTATTTGAGTCCATTGAGAGAATTTTTCAAGTGTAACATTTGCGAAATCAGTGAGTTCTTCAATACTGGCTGACTGGAAAAAATGCTTGTGTCGTCTGCATAAACGATGTAAGATGCAAGTGTGCTGGTGTTTACTATATCATTTATGTAAATATTAAATAAAACCGGTCCGAGTATACTGCCTTGCGGCACACCTGAAGTGACATTTAATAGGGAAGAGTGAGCTTTGTTAATCACGACGCATTGTTTACGGTGGTTTAAATATGACTTGAGAAGGTTACCAGAAACTCCTCGAAATCCATAATGCTCTAACTTTGTAGATAAGATTTTGTGGTCAATTCTGTCGAATGCTTTCGAGAAATCGATCAGAATACCTAGGGTCATTTTGTTATTTTCAAACCCTCTAAGTATTAATTCCTTCTGCGTCAACAAAGCTAATTCAGTGGACATACCTCGACGGAACCCGAATTGCTGTGGAGATAAAAGCTTGTGCTTATCACAGAAACCGGTGATTCGCTTGCATGTTATTTTAAACCTTGATTAAAAAACTTAAAAACTTAATTTTAAAACTTAAACCTTGATTCTTTGTTCCAAACCGATGTCATCTATCTAGATTTTTCCAAAGCATTCGACCGTGTCCGACATTAGCGTCTTATGTTCAAACTTTCAGGTCTTCACCTTCACCTACTTGTTTTAGACTGGATTCACAATTTTCTCACAGCTCGCTCTCAGTTCACCGTAATAGGCGGACTTCCTTCAAATTCTACTTCCGTCTCCTCCGGAGTACCACAGGGGTCTGTGTTGGGTCCGCTTCTCTTCTTAATATTTATTAACGACCTCCCACACAACATCTCATCCACCATCCGTCTTTTCGCAGATGACTGCCTTACCTACCGCCGTATAAATACTAAAGACGATCAAGCTGCCCTCCAAAACGATCTGAAGCTCATCGAAAATTGGTGCTCTTTGTGGATGATGGAACTGAACATTAAGAAGTGCAGTTTTATGCAAATTTCTCGGAAATGCTCCAATTTAACTTATCCTTACTCTTTATTTTCTGAGGACCTATTGCAAGTTGAATCTTATCGTTACCTTGGCATCACAATCAATAGCAAATTAACTTGGGTTGATCATATTACAAAAATCACGGCCGACGCTTCACGTACACTTGGTTTTATTAGAAGATCACTTCCCTCTTCCCCCGCTAACATACGTAAACTGGCTTATGAAACTTTTGTCCGCAGTAGGCTGGAGTATGCATCCGCGATCTGGAGTCCTCATCAGTCCTACCTAATTAACATGCTTGAAGCCGTCCAGAACCGTGCAGCCCGCTTCATATCATCAACATACGACTTTCATTCCAGCGTAAGTTCCATTAAATCATCACTTGACCTCACTTCCTTAGCTCTCAGACGAAAAGTTGCGCGCCTTTGCTTGTTCCATAAGTTATACTTCAATTTCCCGTCTCCGTGGTTCCCTCATATCACCTCCCTTTCGTACATCGCGCCGCCTTTTTAATTCAAATAGTGTCCAACGACTTCATGGCTCCACCAATGCTGTCAACAAGTCCTTCTTTCCGACCGCAATTGAAGAATGGAACCTTCTGCCCGATTGACTAACAAATGTAAACGATGCGACAAGTTTTAAGGCGATGTTGTTAGATCACCTGGGTTGACATGTCTTTTTTTTCTATTTGTGTTTATATGTAATTCTTTTTCCCGTATTGAGTTTTGCTGCCCTAACCTCTCGCCGACGTGTGTGGTGCTTGTGCCCTAAAGGCATTTTTTACCTGCACCGTTCTAACTATAACGTTCCTTGCTTCTCTTTATGTTCCTATATTGCATTGTTATATTTTTGTGACCTTTGTTTTTCCACATCAACCTTGTATACGCTCCCCCCTTATGTAATACCCCGACGGGGGCCTTTAAGGGACAATAAATGATGATGATGATGATTTCGTGTGTAGTGTCCCTGGAAAACACGAAACGTGAAACCACCTGTCAGATCTACACGTGGACTAAGCCGAGGCAGCAAAAGGCCGGAAAAAGTTGTCCTGCATAGTTGTTTCAAAAATGGCTGAGGCTTAACTTGGTTAAGCCTGGAGAATGCGAAGCATCATCGTGTCGCGTAATTTGGAGGCGCACAACTACAGTGACGGCGCGAGGTGGGCCCCCGTTTCTCCACTGTCGTGACGTCATCGTGTCACGTGGTGTGACGTCATGTATCACTTGATTTGGAGGCGCACAACCACAGCGACGGCGCGAGGTGGGCCCCCGTTTCTCCACTGTCGTGACGTCATCGTGTCACGTGGTGTAACGTCATGTATCACGTGATTTGGAGGCGCACAACCACAGCGACGGCGCGAGGTGGGCCCCCGTTTCTCCACTGCCGTGACGTCATCGTGTCACGTGGTGTGGCATGATCGTGTCACGTGATTTGGAGGCGCACAACCACAGCGACTGCGCGAGGTGGGCCCCCGTTTCTCTACTGTCATGACGTCATCGTGTCCCGTGGTGTGACGTCATCTATCACGTGATTTGGAGGCTCATAACCACGGTGAAGGGCTGAAGTGGTAGCTAAAGTAGTATGCTTCACATAAATACGAACCCCACTAAAAAGTTGCGAAAACTCTGTTGAAAAGTTGGATGTAAAGTCTGGGGCAATGAATAACTTGCAGTATATAATCAATTTTTTTTGGCGAGGAACAGACTGCATGCGGTCGCCCTGGCAAAAATCGAGAGACCATGGGGCACAGAAGCCTCTGCAGAGCGCTGAAGAGTTGGCACATGGTCTTTCCAGTAGTGTTCACTGAGCTTATGGGCTCTCAAAGGAACGACTCGATACTCTGCTCAAAGATTTGCAGTAAGACAAGGGATAACAGAGATATAAAGGTCTTAAAAAAATTCCCCTCAGAGGCCATCAGGCCGTGGGGCCTTCGAAAGCGGTAATCTGTCAATTCCATCTTTCAATTCCCCAGAGTTATAGGGCCACTTATTACCTCGCACTTATCCTCAGAAAGCGGGGAAACCACAGACACCCAGCGCGCTACATGAACATCGTCAGCAATGCTTGAAGCGGTTGCAAAAAGGGAGGGGCAGTATTTTCAAAGCTCGGTTGATATTTCATCTGCCCTTGTGACCAGGGTGCCCACAGAGTAGAGCAACAGATACGCTTGGTACTCCCGTGCCGATGCTCATCAAGCAAGGGCCGTCTAGTTGGCTAAACAGAGTGCAAAGCACGATTACTGCGGGATCATACAATGGCCGCTGGAAAGTATTCTGCATCGAAACTTTGAAGGCGACACTTTAAAGTTGCAATTTCTTCTGTGTACAAACGTGTAGCCTCGCATTCAAGTTCGCGCAAATTACAAAGGCGTTGAAGCAGCCGTTTCTCGTTACCATGCTTAAAGTAGCTCCGCATGGAGCCGATCTCAAAACTAATTCCAAGAGCTTCCTGCTTAAACACCTCCCAAGCTGCAAAAATGGGATTCCCATGGGCAAGCTAGATTCTGAAGTTCAAAAGTGGTCCCCACTCGCCGCTTGAAGTCGTCATTTAACAACGAAGAATTAAGCTTCCACAGTTACCGCTATGGCTTAAATTTAGGGTGGGCACATTCTTCAATTCGTCCAATTACCACGGCATGACCAGAGAAAGAAACAGGGCTGACGTCACACGAAATACACCTTTTAAGTATATCTGCGGAAACGTAAATCCGACCTAGGCGAGAATGCGAGGCTCCTCTAATAAATGCGAAGTCGGATGACAATCCGACATTAATTATTACCGCAGTTTCTGTGGTAGGCGATAAAGTTGCAGTGTTCTTAGGGTCACTTGGTGCACAGAGGCAACTAAAATCGACCAAGAGTAGACCATGCCGGTGACCGTCTAGAATAGTTGTCATATCCTCAAAGAAAACTACTCTTTGCAGCCGATTTTTTGAAGCATACACGTTGACGTACCTTCACGATTCACCATGCGGCCGCAAGTCACAACATTTTACCTGTCCTTCTGTATCAACCTGGCACATAACGTTAGAAAAAATTGGCTGTAGTTTAGCTCTGGTTAAACCTGGAGAATGGCGAAAGCAACATCGGCCCGTAGCCATACATCGTTGCGTGAAGCCATATATTGTTCCGTGAGCTACATTGCCCACAGTGCCGCCGTCAGCAAGTGACGTCAATACGCACAGCTTGTGTGCCTCGTGGCACATGCTCACCTTCTTTTCCTTAAAATGATCGGAGTGTAAAACATTGACAACGCCAATAACACAATGAACACCGATGGCCTATGGGTTTAGCGCCGCGTTTCTGGCACAACCTTGCCAATGCCTACAACTCACATCTCTCTTCACTGCATGTGTTATATGCACGATTCAGACGTGAACTGACCCAGGGAGCCAATATGCGCACTTCCTATCCTTGAAATGATCGCAGTGTAAAATGTGGTGAACGCCAGCGCCAATGACGAACGTCGGCGGCCTATTGCTTCAGCGTCGCGTTTCTGGCACAACGTTGTCAATGCCAACGGATGCAGCGAACGCATGCAGCGCACACCTGTCACTACCACCACTTAGTTTAAAGCATGGTTGAGGTGTCCGCTTCTTGAACAGAGCAGTTATGAGCCTTCCCTCTGGTTCATGTATCCACCGAGATGTGGAGACCTCGCCCTCACCTCAGGGTAGGTATATCCTGGCGTAGCTGAGCGAAGCCACTGCCAATCTTACATACACCACAAACCACGCAGATGGCGATGCTCAATCACTACGGCGCATCAGAGAGGGAGAGAGAGGGTGAGACTGTCGGCGAGGGGATGGAAAGCGCGCGGCGGCGGCGGCTCCGTCGGCGGTACCGTCGCACCAGCTGCGCCCCGTGTGACGTCACTCGCTCCTCGCGCATGGGCAGAGCCTCGCGAAATGGCCCGGCGATTAGCGTCGTGTTGCTTTGGCAACAAGAGAGATACTGTTTATGAAGGCCAGAAAGCAGCCTGTCGAAAGGCGTATCGAGTGCGACACACACACATTGTAATTTCTTAAGTGCCGCAGGGCCACCTCTGTATCCAATTCACTTTCTTAGTCTCTTGAAGACCGACAATGTCTAACCGAGTGCACCTAAACAATCGGAGCAGCTGTGCCTAATTGTGCGTGGACCGGAGGCCACAGATGCTCAGCGTGCCGACAATGCTGGACGTTCACCATGGTGACAAAACGTGTCCAAAAGTCAAACTTCCGCAATGTCTGGCACCGGTACGGAAGGTGAGACCTCGCCAGAGCTGGAACCTTTTCTCTTCGACCTGTGCTTCGATGCAGGAGCGGCATCCTATTGAGAGGAGGGAGAACTCTGTGACACGCCACGATTTCAGTACACAGTTGAACTTGGCACACCCAGCCCCCCCCCCCCCCCCCCCTCTTGAAATCAGGGAGTGAGCTGACAGACTGGCAATTAGCCACCTAATTGTCATACCCAACAGAGGCATCAGGTATCCCACCAGCTCAGGTTCTTGGCGCCGCAGCCACACCACTGCCCTTTTCTTTCTCCGTTTCATTCACAGGGCAGGAACGCGCACTAAGAGCTTCATCACTGACGGAGTGCATTTCCGCTGAGTTCTCAGCTAGGCACTTTCGATCCACATCTGCAGACAGTTGCACCGCCGAGGGAGGTGTGGAAGGCCAACGCTGCATATCAGGACCTGCATCAGACACCGGGCGATAAATTGGTGATTAAGTGCATGTAACGGCTGACATGCAACCAGGAGAATACAAAACTTTTTCGCTTCCATCAAATGATCCTGGAGAGTGTCGTCCACGGAACGGGTGCCATTGCGGAGCTTATCGGCTTACGACACAAATAAGGCCTCTGAAGTGTGGCCAAATCGGCAACAATCCTTACACCGGAGAGTACGAGAGTGGCGGCGTATTTGCCCTACCATGTGGAAACGCAGACGCAAAGGAGGCCTGCGTGGAATTATAACCAGGCTCTGTAGACCACAAACTGTCAAGAGATGAGGTACGTCGCTGACAGTTACACTATGAGCCAGAGTCAGTGTGATGTCTCTATTCAAACCGCGCATCCCATCCTTTTCCGAAACTCTACAGTGCTCCAAAGTGACGGATATAACTTTCCCGCAAGCTCGGAGGCCGTCACGAATGTAGACATATGCTACGTGTTCTGGGAACCAAAGAAGGTTTAGCTTGACGGTCTGCGGCTCTGGGTCAATGAACAGACAACGGCGGTTTTTCACTAGTAACTCTCCGGTGTTCACATGCTTAGCTTTGGCTGTAAGGCTGTCTTGCAAGTTATAATCCACACCTGTAACATCTGGAACTGTCCGACGTAACTGACTTCACTTAAAACTACAACAGAGCGTAAGGCCTCTTTAAAGTCCTGGGCTTTATAGGGAGGTCCAGCAAGGTCAACCGATGAAAAAACTGTATTGAAAAGTAGCTTACCAGTAAGTAGACGTGGCAGAACTGTGTGATCAGAAGTATTACAGGCGGCAGACGCCGCAACAGTACCTCAGTAAAGGGCCGATTTATCCATCCCAGCGGAGAACATCAAAAACGCGACCGTTAGGAACGATGCCTTCGTCTTTCGTCCACTATCTAGGCTAGGCTATCGCCTAGGCTAGGCTACGCTAAGCTACGCTATTACCGCAGGCAACAGGCCTCGTGTTAAGCTGCACCATTCTCTCGCGCTCTGCATTTGAGAGCGTCGTCTTCATCAACTTCCATCTGGTCCGTCCCGCGGCACTGCCTGCTCACCGTCGTCTTCTACGCAGCACATAACCGTGCTTTAGCCCGATTCGATTGTAGTAAACTTTTATAGTTTTATTGAAAGGAAGTGCGCAAAGCTGGCTCCCTGGATCAGTGGACGCCTGAATCGCGCTTTGAGGTACGTGGAGTAGTGAGAGAGGTGCGGGCTAGATGCGTGAGCGCTGACAGCGTGGTGGCAGACACTCCTCACTGCAGCAACAGGCCGCAGCGTTCATTGGGCGAGCAGACTCTCGCGATCAATCAATGGAGCGACGCTACCCTGACGCTGAGCTGAACGGACGTGCCTTACGTGGGCTCCGTTCTTTTTGAATACATTTATCTGGACTTCTTCACCCTTCGTTTGCGAAACTTCACCAACGCATCCGTGGAGGTGAGAAGATTCGTTTGACACCTTCGGAGCCTGATTCCGTCCCCTTTCGACGCACCACTGGGCTCTTCGCCTCACCCGCGGCGATCGCGGCCCGGCTTCGCCGCCTGCGCCGCTGCCTTTCGCAGACATACAATACTGCCTACCAAGTAGAAGGCGGGTCCATCACCTGTGCCGAATTTGCAGCGGATTTACACTGGGCGCGTGCAGTGAAGGCACGCCGTGCAGCCGCTGCACACCAGCCCAGCGTCTCGCCACCGCCTGCCTCCAACGCATCCATGACCTCTCCTCCGCCGTATAACACCGCTTCCAGTATTGCCACTCTATGTCGCCATGCTACCCTCCTTCGCCTTCCAGCGGAGCACTTGAAAATCGTCTTCAGACGGGCAGGGTTGCTTGATGTTCGCACGACCACCAACGGAGCCCTGCTGCAAGTCCGCTGTGTCCTTTCAAGCATCGGCTACGTTACCTCGCAACCCGCCGACCGTGTACGGATCAATCCATACAATAACTAATTCACTGTCAGCACCCCATCTGACCCGCGCGCTCGTCTCTACCTCCGGGTCTCGGAACTCCGCTTGGGTCCTATTTCTTACCCCCTGCGTGCCCACATAGCCGCACCGGACGACGCTCTCCGCGGCATCTCACACAACGCCATGGACTCTCAAATTCTGGAAGAATTAATCCAAGACCTCCAAGCGATGAACATCAACACCCCCTATGCTATCGCCGACGCGCGTCAGATTAGGTGCTCCAAATCTATACTCAACACCTTCGTCGGTACCATCACCCTCCCCAGTACTATCGTCTGTAACAGTGGGATTTACCTATGCCACCCGTTCTTCTCTAAATGAGATGCCTGCACCAACTGCTGGCCTCCAGGCCACCATGCGAAAGTCTGCACGAGGCGCATGTCTGCGTTCTGCCACCGCTGCGGCCAGGCCCACTAGAAAGTCGAACCCCGTAGCTGCGTCTCCAGTTGCATCATGTGCAAGAGGGCACACATCACGTGCTCGCGCTCGTACTGGCACCGCTTCGGCCGGAACGGCCCGTGGTTACCTCCAGCCACCTCCAAGCCCCAACCTGCTCTGACGACGAATCCTACCGAGCCCATCCTCACGACCTCACGGCCTTCCCGCCCCAGCTTACGCGCTGCCTCCCGTAGTACCCGATATGCCAGCCGCCACCGCTCCGTCTCCTTCCCGCCTCTACCCAAATCCGAGGCGTCGACCAGCAAATCACCAGCAAGGTGCAAGTCGCAGCCCACCACGCTGGACTTCAAAATCATGGTCCTCGGGGCCACTATCGCTGCCCAGCAGCTCCAAATTCAGGAGCTCTCGCATCACCTGCCGGCCGCTCTAGCGTGTTTGTCTTCTCCCTGTCCTGCTCCTCCTACTTTTGCACCAGCTGCCGCCTCTCTCCAACCGCCGCCACTGCCAGCCCCAGCTGAGGAGCCGATGGACACGGCA
Organism: Amblyomma mixtum; assembly: GCF_055824585.1. Lineage (NCBI taxonomy): Eukaryota > Metazoa > Arthropoda > Arachnida > Ixodida > Ixodidae > Amblyomma > Amblyomma mixtum. The sequence goes on along the minus strand of NC_143012.1, from coordinate 96,355,108 downwards.
CCCTCGGCTGCGTCATTTCGTGCCTCTTCTGCCACACATTACCCTCCCGCCCACACCGCACAAACGCCGATCCCTCTCATGTGACGCCCTCGCGCCGGAGCGGGATGTTGTCCGCCATGCACCCTCCGTTTTAAAAGCGTTTGAGGAGCGCATCATGGCCCGCTTACGGCGACTTGTGAAGCGCGTCGCCAGTATCGACACCCGCTTGGCCGCCATTTAATATTACCTCACCGCCCAAGACACCAGGGTTGCGAGCCTAGAGGCCCGCGAGAGCGCGTCTGAGGCCACCCTCGCGCACCTCTCAGCACCTGCCCCACCAATCCATGTGCTTATTCTAACTCCCTCTGAGAACCTCACTATCCTTCATGGCTAGACACCCCACACATCGTAATCTCTGGCCGTAGTACTGTCGGGGGTTCCACTGCAAACGGAGCACCCTACTGCTCCACCTCCAGAACATCCCTCCTGACACTCTCCCCTGTGTCCTAGCAGTCCACGAATGTCTAGCCCCTGTGAAGCTGCGTGACTACGCCTCCTTCCGTCACCCTTCGGAGGCCCGACGAAGCCTTACAACGCTGATGCACCGCAACCTCACTGCTGTGGTGCAACATCTGGACGTTTCGAAATGCGCCCAGCTCCTCTTTGCAATTCGTGCCAGCCGTCGAACTGAGGCAAGCCTCTTCGTTCTCAATGTTTGCAGCCCTCCCAAAGACCCTTCAACTCCTTTCCTCCTCGACCTCCTCAAAGCGCTCACCTGCGCTGTCTGCAGCGAACTGGTCAGTCTGGGAGACGTCAGTGCACCCCATAACATCTGGGGCTACTCACAGAGCACCCGCAAGGGTCACTCACTTTTGACTTTCATTCAGAACAAATGCCTTTCTGTGCTTAATGACATCGCTTGCCCCACCAGGATCGGATCCAGTGTCCAACGGGACACCAATCCTGACCTTGCCCTTGCCAGAAGTATCATCGATTCCACAGGGATTAATACAGGGGTCTCCCTTTGTAGCGATCACTACATCCCCTGCACCACTTTCTCCCCTCTATTGCTCGTACCTCTCCTCGTCTTACCCAGATAGTTGACAGGGACCGTTTCCGCTACCCTCATCAGTCTACTTCCTCTTCTGCTCCTATCACCGATCTGTCGGCCTGGACTGAGACCCTATTTTCGCACGTCCACACTGCCACGTCTACAATCCCTCCCACGCCACACTCCACTACGGCATAGAGCGGTCTGCTGCGCCTTTGGGAGGATTACCACGCTCTCCAACGCGTCTGGCAGACTCAGAAACACAATCACCGCCTGCGCCTCGGTTTACCCCAGCCTGCGTCTTTTAAGGAGGAACACTGCTCCTCTCTTCTTCGGCAAAAGTGGGGCCAGACCTGCGATTGTATGGCTGGCAACCTGGGCCTCAGCCACACGTGGTCGCTTCTAAAGGTGCAGCTGGACCCCATGCACACCAGAGCCTCCCAGCGCAAGGGTATCTCCCACCTCCGTAACTCCTCCCCACTCTCCAACACTCCCTTCTTGGCTGCCCACAGGAGCCACTACCTCGGCACCGCCCCCTTCTACTCTTCCCATATACTCCGGCTCCGCCAACCCCAATCTTGATTCGGACATCTCCCTGGGTAAGGTTCGTTAGGCGCTACTGAAGCTCCGCACCACCTCGGTCCCAGGAGCTGACCGCAACGCTATCAATGCAGCCCCTAGAAGCCCTTACTAACCTTATCAATAAACATTGGCAGACTGGCACTCTTCTCTCCTCGTGGACCCATGCACGTCTCTCTTTCATCCCCAAATCCGCCCACGTATTGCCCTAGAACACTTCCAGCCCAGTTCTCTTACCGCCTGCAGACGTATCTGGATGACCACGACATGTATCCGCACTCCATGTTCGGCTTTCGTCCCCAATCATCAACCCAGGATGTCGAACTGCAGCGTTTCGAGGATGTCCTACAACCCTCCCACCACAAACGCACTCGAGCTGTCATGGCGCTGAACCTTACCGAACAGTGTACATCACGCTGCCATATTGGACGCTATCTCCTTCCTCCTTGTGGGACCCCACGTCTATTGTTACATCACTCGTTTTCTCGCGTGCCGCACAGCAGAAAACTGATCAGGCCCACTTTCTTCTCCTTCTTTCTCCGTCTTGCAACAAAGGTTCCCCGCAAGGTTCTGTCTTTCCCCCCTTCTTTTCAACATAACCCTGTTCCCCGGGCGCTTACTCTGCATACTATTCCAGCTCTATCTCATGCTTTCTACGCCGATGACATCCCCTCGGGGTGACCACCGGCAACCTTGGCGATATCGAGGATACTCTCCAGGCAGGCGTGGATGCGGTGGTTGCTCATGCTCGGCCTATCGGGTTGAGCTGCTTCCCGCTTAGATCAGAGCTATTGCTCCTTCTTCCTAGAGGAGCGGCCCCCATGTCGCCTTCTCCTCTCACTGTCCCCCTGGACGGCATACCCATTCCTGTTGTCTCTACTATGCGAATCCTAGGACTATTTCTTCAGTTCACCACCCGCACACCACCCTCATCACTCTACTCAAGAACGCTATACACCAGACCACCCGCCACCACCGCATGCGCGAACACGATCTCCGCCGCTTGGTCCAGGCCTTTGTTCTAAGCCGCTTGATCTATTTTCTTCCTTATCTCTTCCTTTCTCACACCGAGGAGGACAAAGAAAACAGCCTCATTCGCAAGGCGTATAAATCTACCCTATCCCTTCCCATATCTACCTCGACGGCTCGGCTTTTGTCCATGGGTCTTCACAACTTAATTAAGAAGCTGACCGAGGCCATTCGTGCGGCGCAGCTCCTCCGTCTCTCCCGCACCCGCACGGGTCGCGCACTTCTCTCTACCCTTAAGCTCTCCTCTCATATTCACCTTCCTACCTCTCAGCCCATCCTGTCCCACGTCTCGTCCGCCCTAACCGTTCAGCCCCTCCCTAACAATACGCATCCTGATCACCACACCTCCCGCACAGCAGCGCGAGCCTCCCCACTCAGACGTGAGTATGAGCGGAAACCTGCATTGGCTTATGAGGATCCAACCTCGCACAGCCGCTTCCCAGCCCACACACTTGCAGCCACTGACAACAATCTGGAAACCACTCCTACTGCCTCAGTCTACACTTCGATCTCTGAAGACGCTGAGGAGGCACTTATTGCCCATGCCACCACGTAGAACTCCGGGGAATACATTTTCAGTGACTCCAAGCCTGCGGTCTGCGACTACGTGGTTGGACAAGTGGTACCCCCGGCAATCGGCACCATCCAAATCATCTGGGTGCCCTCTCACGTGGCCCATCCTGGCAACGTGGCTGCTATTTCTGTCGCTCGCGATTCGACCGACTGTGCAAGCCAGCCCCCGCCGGGAGTGGATACACGCGACGCGTTCCTCACGTACCATGATATACATTTAAACTACCGCCTCTCTCGTCTACCTTGGCTCCATCCGCACAAAACCGTTTCCCAGCACCACCAACACTTGTGGCGCCACCTGACTGCCACACATTTCCCACCCCCGCACGTCTTGCCCTCCTCCACCCCGGAGAATACTCGCCGGCATGGCGCTTATGTGACAGCCCAAGAGCCGGCTAACCCTCATATCCTATTCTCCTGCCCAGCACACTTGCCCCCTGCCTCCTGGCACCTAAACAGTCCGCAGCAGTGCGAGGCTGCTTTGTCCAGCAGCCAACCGACTCTCCAACTTCGGCTGGGGACCTCGGCCGAGGAGGTCGCGACTAGGCACGGTCTGGACGCCACAACCGGCAGCCTGAAGGCCGCCCACAGTGCTGTTGCATAATTTTGTTTTTTTTAGGCCATTAACTGCCATCTGCCAGATTGGCAAGGTGGGCTAGCTGCGTATGCATTTTAATTTTCTTTACATATAGCTTGCATGTTTCAGTAAAGTTAAGAGGCTAGATTGCGACAGTTGTTTGAACCGATGACTTCTGCTTCTTGATATGCATGCTTTAAGGCGTGGTTGCGGTGCCCACCCAGATGTCCAGATGTGGAGTTCGTGTGGAAATGTGCAACAAATGATCAGCAATATCGTCGCGCCCTTGTAGGCCTCGAAAATGATGGTTGTTGGAGAGTAAGCCAGCATCAGGAAAACACCAACTCCTTCTAATGCGTGATCCTGAATACAATTCGGCCATAGAGGCATTCCGATTCCGGTCAAACAACTTTGTCCTTGCGGCCAGGATCAGAGGAGGTGGACTAATCTATATTTCTATTGCAACTACTGATCACGCCTGCCTTTCAAATTTTAGTTTGTATTGCTGAATTCCAGCGCGTTGGAGGTTTTAAATGGCAATGCCTATCTTCCTATTATGCCTTTTTCTATTCCTTTCTCCTACGATCAGTAATCATGAGCGACACTTCTGCCTGTGCCTTTCTGATTAGTAGCCAAGAAAAGGTATCTTACACATGCCATAAACCTAACAGAGGAGCAGGCCGCCGCTTACGCCAGGCTAGTATTTCAATTCTCATTTACCACTCCAAGAATAATGCAGCAGCTGCCCAGAAAGTAAGCGAAGCCCGCCTGATTCACCCTTTAGCTTTTCCATAGCTTTATATGAAGGTAAATTACTGCTCGCCGAGCGGTCTAAACTAATACTTCTGTACCACAGGGAGTGCGCCTGGAGAGAGGTAGAGCCTTTTTTGGAGAATACTGGAAGCTGTAAGCAGCAGCGGGCTGAAAGCCACAATATTTCGAAGAGAGATCAAAATATTCGTAAATAGTGGATATATTTTCTTTTTTCATGAGTTTATAAATTACAGAATAAGCTTCAGTTATTAGCTATTTGTATTCTTGAAAGACCGCCTCATGTGCTGCGCAAATGCTGAATTGCTGTCATTGCTCTATCGTGTTTAAAGAGCTGCAATCAAAAATAAGGCCCTCACCTGCAGTTCCTCTGCAGCCTAGTGCAACAAGAAACGTGCTGGCAACAGGAGCCTGTCGTCCTGTAGTACCAGCTATTCACTGTTATTACCAGGAAAAAGGCATATTGTTGTCCGGTAAAGCATTTCCCTGGTAGAGGGCAAATAAGGGCTGCGTGGTACATGTTTTACGAAATTGAAAAAACAGCGCAACGAAAGACGACACAAGAGATGGACAGCGCTGGTGTCTTCTCTATCTCTTGTGTCGTCTTTCATTGGGTTGTGTTTTCCATTTCGTAAATCATTACCCTGGATACGTGCATTTGTAAAGCAAGTTGAAAACCTGTCGTATAAATTTTGTTTCTGTAGAGTTGATATCATGTTCAATCTGAAGCGTTGTCTTGCAATACGTATTCATTTTAAGAGCCAATGATACTAAAGGTATCCCAATGCCAGTTTATATATTTTTTTTTTGTCTATAAGTTGAGTTGAAACGTAGTTTGCCCTGATTGATGCGCAGACCCGACAATTTTTTTCTTTGTCTTTTTCAGTATATTTAGAACTTGTGCCTGTTAGCAACGTATGCTATCAGTTGTTTATAGATTAATCCCCTTGCTTACAGGGACCATTCTTCATTAAATGTTGCTACTTGAACTCTGTTTATTCTTGCCATATTGTTACGTGACGGCAAGCGATGAAGAAAGGACTGCGTGACCGATGGCGATGATATGATTTAATGTCTGCGAGCCTAGCACGAGCGCTCCTGCCCAAGCCACTGCCCGCTTCGTCGTCTTCTAGTCCGTCACATGACTCGGGGCCACGAAGCGATCGTCCCGATCGCGCGAACTAGAAGAATGCCACAGACGATGACAAGCAGGACGTGACGATGGGCATGGCAGAACATATATGAACAGAGAAGAGAAGATGAAGGGCTTGCCGTCACGATGAAAGAGATGATGAGCGGGTGAAGCCAGGTCCACGAAGACTGAGGAGCCACCGGTTTCTGGAAGTCAACGTCGAGGCCCGTGGACACACCCAACAGCAGGGGCTGGGGTACTTGTTTCTCGTGTGGGTGTCGGTGGTCAATGGGTTCTCTGGTCAGTGGCGGCGGTCTCGGTTCAGTGGGGTCGTAGGTCGTTGGGTCTTCTAGGTTCTCATGTGGGTTCTCATGTGGGCGGTGAGTGGGGTCACAGGGCAGTTGCGGCGGTCGTGGTGTCGTCGTGTCTTCTTATCGGGGCTTGGGGCGGGGCGGTGAAGAGCGGCGGCGTCGGGGCATACCTGGCAGGCTGGGGAAGCATCGGGAGGTGCGAAGCCGTGAGCTCTCCACAGAAGACCTCGGTGTACAGCAGGCTCCTAAGCTCCGGGACCGGGATGAAGAAGTTACCCAGCACCTTACACCAAATGTTACGTGACGGCAAGCGATGAAGAAAGGACTGCATGACCGATGGCGATGATATGATTTAATGTCTGCGAGCCTAGCACGAGCGCTCCTGCCCAAGCCACTGCCCGCTTCGTCGTCTTCTAGTCCGTCACAATATTCTTGAGATACAAATCTAGGTTTAACTTTCTGCACTGTACTCAAAATCATACTTCGGGGAATATAGTTTTCAGTCAATAGAAATCGTCGATAGCATTTATAGTAAATTGTGGACAACTCGGTTACCACGGTTACTACAGTAAAACAAGGAGAGAAAAAAACGGGGACAGTCCATTAACCTTGAGAGAAGTCCACCGCGCAATATATATAGTGGCGGCACCTGTTGCCTGTCAAAAGGCTGCCGATGATTACCTTGCAGTGAGGCGCCGCTCAGTGCTGTGAATATGAGCGGTGCTGTTCCCGCGCCGTAGAGTTGACGGAATAATTTGCCCTTTTGGTGCACACACCCATTTTGTGCATTCGTCCTGCGAAGACCACCATTATATGACAGTGGAAGGAGCACTCACGAGATCATTGGGTACTTGTGGTTCCATGACATTACTTCGAATGCGAATAGTGTATGACACGACAAATCAAAAGCTGCATCTCGTTTAGTTACTCGTTCTAAATGATTTGTTGATAGGGTTGAAATGGCATAGCAGCCGGGCCGAGGGCCGCAAGCACACTTCCATGCCTGGGACTTTCCGCTAATCCTAACCTCAGTGGAAGCCAAATATTCTGACTATATGTAGAAATTTGAATGAAAATATGACTGATTCATTGATTGCGCCCAATGCGTCTGTCATGGAAGGATAAATGATTATCTATTATCCAGACTATCTGTTCCGTGGTCATGAGGCTCATTGCGAGCAAGCTGCGATAGGTCTTGTTTCTGCCCTGCATGATTACTTTGACACTGTTATTCTACTGAGTGCTTTGGCAGCTCGCCGAGGCTTCACATACCCAGCAATCTTCTAGAATGTGAAGGTGGGTAGGTTAGTGAAAAGTCATTAGTGCTGTACTACATGGATCAGCGGAGGCACTGGGGACTTAGGAAGCCATCCAGTTATGGGAGTGGTTTAGTAAGGTGCCTGCAGTGCAGTGCTTCTTGAGGGCAGCGGAGATGGCCACTTTACTTGTTTCATTCCGCTAGCACTAAGACAGGAGACGTGAGAAAGCATTTTGTCTGTTACGGGCATCTGGCCCTCATAAAGATGTAACAACTTTTCACAGCGTATGTTTACTCAATACCTGAAAGACAAAATGCGTATTGAGTCCAAAGTTGCAAGAAATGTCATACAAAGGCACCAGAGGCTTGCGAGCTGTTCCGCTACTGCAAGTAGAAATCTTATTTTGACAAATGAACTCTCTTGGAAGGGTGCTAAGCGAGCAACCTACATTTCACACTTCAGTGTGGGGGCCTAGTGAGTGGTGCTTGACTTCCCCTGCCACTTTCATTGCAGAAGCCGAAGTGCTTTTGCGAATTACACAACAGAGAACTGTGCATTACAATGTACACGGTGTCTGAGAAGGATATATATATATATATATATATATATATATATATATATATATATATATATATATATATATATATATATATATATATATATACCTAGCAATGTGTCACCATGTGCGGCGGCAGCTCAATTATTCCCCAGCGGCTGTTCGGTATGATCAACCTGAGCGGCAGCGCACTCCAAAGAACTCAAATAGCACCTGCTGCCCTAGCATAGAAGACGCGTATTGCTTGATCTTTGCACCACTCCTCCTGGAGTGCAATGGGGACTCTCAGTGAATTATGAATCCACTCGAGAGGGTCCAACTGCATGGTGACAACTGCAGCGGCGACAGCAAAGCATAAGATTTCCACCTTATACTTGTGCAGGCCGAATCTCGACGCAGCTGAGGTCCCATCCCATCCTCGCACTCACCTGCTGGCCTTCCGGGAGCCCTCGCCTATAAATTCAAGCCGCCATCAACAGATCACCAACACAGCAGCGGCGACAGCAAAGTGTTAAGCATCTAAGTTGCCCCTTGATCTTGTGCAGGTTAGTCCTGTCACTACGGTGATTTTTTTCTTTCTCTTATTTTTTATTTCTCTGCCATTGCTGCTGCTGTTCATTTCTATTTACCATGGCCTCCTGTGCCTAACGAAACAGATCAAGCTTGCCATTTCAGTGCTGTCTTTACCTTTTGCTCTACTTATCGCACGCATCATCATTCATCATTTATTTTACCCTTAAAGGCCTCTGTTGAGGCATTACATAAGGGGGGGGGGGTACAAAGCAAATGCATCGGAGAATAATACGTTAATAGAACAAAACATAATGCAATACAATAAAATGAAAAACGATACATCACAATACAACGTTGGTCAATAATGTAGGGCGCAAGGCTGAATTAGGCGGTAACAACAACAACAAGAAAAAGAATAAGTGTAACTGGGTGAAGTTTGAGAAGTATCTTTTATTCAGTACAGTGATTAATTAATACCTGTCGAAATTTAGTAGCGTCGCGCTCGTTAACAATGTAGTCGGGTAGCAGGTTCCAATTTTCAATGTTAGTCAAAGAGGCCGACCTTCATAACTCCAAAGAGGAAGTAATGCAAGAGCTGAAAGTGTTTCGCGAGTGCAAAGAAAGAGGTTTTTGCAATGAAATAAAGGTGCATTGTATTGTATTGTAAATACGGGATTTTAAAACTGAAGGGAATCTTGTACAGCGCCTGAATTTGCAGACGAAACGATCGAGAAACTAAAGCAAAAACTGGGGGCGGAATTGTTGAACAGGGAAGATCTGGACACACAAAATAAAGCGTTTCGCGAAATATGCTTCGCAGCAGAAAGTAAAATTTACGATTTTGAAGACAGGATGGTCCCTTCGGAACAGTGTTCCCGGAAGGCAAGTATTGAATTTCAGGGTGTTATTAAAAAAGAAAATGAATGCCTTGCAGATTTGCTTTGTAACTTCGATTGTGGTGTGAAAGAAGCACTAACGGAAAACATGTTGAACTTAGCAAAGCGCAATAAAAAGACTGGGACAAGAAGAAGAAGAAGCACGCAGGACAAACGCTTGACATCAACTAGTTCTTTACTCGGAAAAAAACACGTATATACAGATACATAGAGGGCGGAAACAAATTATTAACCAAACAAGGAATCGGCTTTTTCAGAAGTGTGTTTAGCGTGAACAGGTATCAAGGTAAGCAATTTCCTTGCGGGATAAGGTCAGGGAAGGAGTGCTGATACAATTTTCAGCTTTCTTTACAATGGGATATGCCTCTATAATTTCTCTGTCAAGCCTATTTTTTCCTTTACCGCACGTGCGTGTGGCATTGATCTGCGGCTCATTTGCTTTACATTTTTTACACGACTTGCAGTGTTCTGCTAGGTGCTACAGCTTGCACAGCACGATGGTGTTCCCTCAACCTATCGTTCCCTCAACCTATCGTGCAAGCTGTAGCAACGGATGGGCACCTAGCAGAACACTGCAAGTCGTGTAAAAAAATGTAAAGCAAATGAGCCGCAGTTCAATGCCACACGCACGTGCGGTAAAGAAAAAAATAGACTTGACAGAGAAATTATAGAGGCATATCGCATTGTAAAGAAAGCTGAAAATTGTATCAGCACTCCTTCCCTGACCTTATCCCGCAAGGAAATCGCTTACCTTGATACCTGCTCACGCTAAACACACTTGTGATAAAGCCGATTCATTGTTTGGTTAATAATTTGTTTCCGCCCTCTATGTATCCGAATATATGTGTTTTTTTCCCGAGTAAAGCACTAGTTGATGTCAAGCGTTTGTCCTGCGTGCTTCTTCTTCTTCTTGTCCCAGTCTTTTTACTGCGCTTTGCTAAGTTCAACATGTATTACCAACTCGCCCAACTTTCTGTATTGCAATAACGGGAAGCGACATAGATGTCCGCCATCCAGTGCACACCCGAAAAACTGATAAGACAAAAAGCATTGTCGTGCAGTTTAAGACACGCACGAAACGGGATGCTCTTTTGCAGAAAGCAAAGGAAACGCGCTTGACAAATGATGACCACGGCCTTGATGATACAGCACCTGTTTACGCAAATGAGCACCTCTGTCTACCACTCAAGAATTTGCTTGCGATGGCTGTCAAAAAGAAACACGAGCATAAATCGAAATCCGTATGGGCACACAACGGCAAAATCTATGCAAAGCAACCAGACGGCAGCTCAGCCGTGTTGATACCACGTGAAAGTAGTCTAGAAGATATGTTCTCTCAACCGGACTAAGGCCCGCTGTGCTGATAAAAATGCATAATTGACAATCTTATCATGGATTCTGCAATGAATTATGAAGAATTCATTTTTCCCAAAAATGTTGAAACCTCAGAAACATCTTTTGAATCAGTTCTGGATATCAATGCACGGTCTGTGACTGGAAAGGGGACATTCTTACTTCATTTCCCAGTGATTTTTGTTTTAAATTTAGCATGGTGATGTTACCAGAAACATGGTACTATGATGGCTGCATAATGTTAGAATTAAAACATTATAATAATTTCTTTCTAAATCGTACAGGCAGACGGGGCGGTGGGGTCGCGATTTATGCTACAGTGAGTAAGAGCTGTAAATTTCTACCTGAATTTAGTAAAGTACGGTCCGACTATGACATAATAACCTTACAGAGCAAAAATGAAACCATCTCAGTTTTATATCGTCCACGAGGAGGTAACATGAATTCTTTCCTTCAATCTTTTATGCTCTTGCTGGAACACGTGTGCAGCAACAACTCCCGTTTTGTCTGGAGTGGTGATTTTAACATTACTGTGCTTGATGATACTCAAGCTACTCGGGAGTTTAGCAGTGTGTTGCATTCTTCTGGTTTCCTGAACTTATTAACAACATCCACACGAATCACTGCCAGTACAAAATCGTTGCTCGACTTCATTTTAAAAATTTATAATACTGTAGTTTATAGCTGTGTTACTGTTACTGAAATAAGTCACCATTACCCTGTATTTATGACCTATCAGACTGATTGGAAAAGCTCACGGGAACGCAGGGAATCGCTAATAGTTCAGTCCACCACCGAAGAGAGTGGGGAATCTTGAAATGAAAACGAAATATACAGCACATTCATGGGTTTAAATAACAGTAGGTCATTAGATGCTGACGATATTGAAATTAAAGTAAGACATGATGTTACGCTTGCCGGTTCATGGTTAGAGCAAAACAGACTCTGCGAAGACGACTGGACAAAAGACGTCATGAGCGCAGACTTCCAATCGGCTCTATTTAGCGAAAACAGGGTACTTATAAAGGCTATCACAGGCAAACAAGGAGACAAGAAGAATCAAAAGCAACATGCGCACGGCAATGGCAGTGCCAACAAGGCCACGTGTAGTTACGACCCATGCAAAGCTCGGATGTATTCGTCTAAGAAACTGATCTCTTGCCTTGAAAGAGACATAGAAGGTGCGCTAACGTCCTCATCGCCCCTTTTGGAGATGAAATAAGCCTCCATACCTTCTCTTCCCGTTTTTATTTTGGTCTTAGAAAGGACCTTGGTTTTTTCCAGGTAAGGAGAAAACCTGTCCTTAACGTTAACTGCTTAGGTAATGTGGTCCCTAACACATCCTAGAACAGACTACAACTTACAATTCTTGGCTCATAATCTTCTCGTTTTTCTCAACAAATATAACGGCACTGTTGGATTTACTCCTAAGGAATTGTGAACGTACTTCATGCAAATATAATGTATGCATACATGTCTTCTTACTTTAAATATTATACCCACATTTACAAACTTTCCGTCCTGATGAGCGTTTTCCATTGATTTTATTATTCAAATTTTTTGTTTTGTTTTCATATCGTGCAACATTGAAGTATGCATTGTATACACTTTTGGATGCCATGCTAATGAACTTGTGGAATTTGTTGTTCGCACCAGCTATGTTGAGTAGTGGTTTCGAGGGCCTTTGTCAAGCTCTTTGTACAGCTTTTAGCCCAGGCGACCATCCAGTTGTTGGAAAATTATCTTCATTTGATTTCATTTCATATAAGGACATCAACCCCTTATCGCTATCCGTACAACTGCCGTCCGTGACAATGGATCTGAATATCGGAACTAAAGTAAGAACCGAACTGCTGGCGCACTCAAGTCGAATATAGCCTTGAGTAAAACAAGTTTTTGGGCAAGTTGGTAACATTCTTGATTCATATTGCAGCGAAGAAGCACAAACACACAGAGAAGGAACACGCACAAAAGACGGAGGAACGCTGCACTGACAACTGGTTTACTGCGAAAAGATTTCGAGCTTAAATGCTCACGCATCTGCGCAATACAGAAAGAAAATCATAACAACCACGTGCCAAAGAACATCAGAAACATCTTATCATCTTGCCGCAAAAAAGTTTGAATTCTGAAGCCCACATCACTAACCCAACAATCTGCTCTTTTCTCTATGTGAAAGGCCTCCAGGAGTTGACCGGTCGTTCTATACTTGCTGCTCCGTATGTCTCAAACACTATCGATACGTGGCGAAGATGTGACGCATGACTGGCAGTGCTTAACCAAGTGCAAATTCTCATTGTTCTTTAAATTTCTTTGGTGGTACCCTAGCCGGTCGTTACTGCATCACCCCGTTTGACCGATGTACACTTTTCCACACGAAAGTGGCAGCTAGTATACGACCTCAGGAGTGCATTGCGCATAGGGCGGAGTGTGGTGTTTACCACACCCGCTTCTCCTTGTTTCGCTTCCGGAAATACGAGGGCACAACTTTGAAAGCTTCACCGGAGCCGAAGAAAGCGAGCGGCACCCTGTACCTGCTCGCAATCTTCTTCATGTTATGCGACACCTTGTGTAGGTAGGGGACAACTTCCGGTTGCAGATTCCTGTTCCTCTCTTTCGTCTTGGAGTTCGCTGTTCGTGCCTTCACTTTTTTCAGGCAAGCTTCAGCAACAGAACTCACGACCGACAATAGGTAGACCGCTGACAAAATTCTAGCCAATTGGTTCTCAAAGCTAGACTGCATCTCATGGACGCACGAATTCTCAAGCGCCGAATCCAGACACAATCTAACTATGCCTCTTTTTACCACCTTCGAATAAGTAGAATCGTAAGGGAGGAGTTGCTTCTGCACACGAGGGACGCACGTCCAACAAGAATGATCCCTGCCCAACTTCACCTGAATATCTAAAAACTCAAGTTCGTCGCTATCCGGTGTCTCAAAAGTTAATTTTAGACCCATTTCATTCTTTCTAAAATCATCCAAGAACCTTGTTAACAATAGCGCAGTAGTGTAAGTGGCTCTACTTGTCAAAAAAATTAAAAAATCATCAACATATCAGTACACTTTAGATGACCTCCTAAGAGCGAAAAACAGTGCTTAAAAACTGGTCAATGCTGACTCAAAAAATGTCGCTTAAAATGGGTGCAACGCAAGATCCAATGCAAATCCCTTTCGTCTCCAAATAGAGGTGATTGTAAAAAGTGATATAAGTACCTTTAAGGTAAAATTCTAAAAGGTAAAAAATTGTCAACAGACATGCCAGCCGAATTTTCGAAAGGGACAACACCACTGTTGTCAATACATTGTCTCAAAGAAGCGAACAACTCTTGGGGACGTATAGAATAAAACAGATCCTCTACATCGACAGAGAATGCAAAGCCGATATTGCAGTCGGTCTTGAGAAAATAAACTACGTCTCCAGGATTTTTGACAAGGACCGGATCGTGAACATTAAGTTGTTTCAAAGATTTATGCAGAAACCGTCTAACATGTAACTGCCAAGAGCCTTTTCACTTATAATACTGCAGAAAGGGACCCCAAATTGTGCGCCTTAGCACTAACGAGAACATTTAAAGCATTACCTTTAGACTTAATAACTCGCGTAAACAAAGTATCATTCTCAAGATAGTTGCAGATGTCGGCTATCCTTTGTTTAACAATTGTAGCACGACGCGTTATAAGGGTGAAACTGTTTTCAACCGCTTGAATGGCTTTTTCATGGAACAGGCTTTTCGGCAACACCACAAATCCTCCTTCTTTTCAGCTTGTAAAAGCGATATAAATGAAATTGGTAAATTGGTTTTTGAGTAAAGGAAATGGCGCTTTATCTGCCTCACATATCTCGGCGGACACCTGAACCGCGCCGTAAGGGAAAGGAGGAAGGTGGGAGTGAAAGAAGAAAGAGAAAAAGAGGCGCCGTAGTTGAGGTCTCCGCAATAATTTCGACCAACTGGGGATCTTATAGTCAACAATGAGTATCACCACCCTCTGCCAAAAAGTTGTTAGGCTCCTATCCCTTGACAGACCAGCTGTTTTTTGGAGGCAATCAACACCTTCAAGCAACAATCTGTCCTGTTGCTCCATAGGCGCTTTCATGGGGATGCGACGGTTCAGGGCAGCCAGGTCTTGAATAGGAACAGTGGGAGGTAATCCGTACTTAGGCCGGTTGCTGAGTAGGCTGTGTATATTCTTCGGCTCGTCTACCCCGCCCAAAAACGTGATGCTTGAGCTTGAGCTTGACTGTGAGGCAAGAGGGAAGAGGGCTTCATTACTTGTCCTGTACTTCTCCGGTTCCCTGAGGGCCAGCCCAAGGCAACACTTCCACCACTGCTTTGTCAGCTGTCCGGTGTGGCGTTTGTAATGGCCTAGTTTGCATGCCGCGAGCCACTTGACATTCAGAGCATAACAACTTGCGGATAACCAGTCTTCGTAAATTCGCACCTGACGCCAAAGATCAGAACGTAAAACTTTGCAGATGCGTTTAACATGCTCCCTAGAGGGTCTAACAAGGCCGAAGAGGGCACTCACATCTACCGGAATCCTGCCTTTTATGAGGCATACGGCTTTCCGCGTACTGGAAGTGAAAAAGGCCCTTGGCAGTTACATGTTAGCCAGTTTCTGCATAAATCTTTGAAACAGCTTAATGTTCACGATCCGTTCCTTGTCAAAAATTACAGAGACGTAGTTAATTTTCTCAACAGCGACCGAAACATCGGCTTTGCATTCTCTGTCAATGTAGAAGATATTTTTTATTCTATACCTTACCAAGAGGTTTTCGCTTCTTTAAGACATTGTATTGAGTAGAGTGGTGTTGTGCCTTTCAGAAATTCGGCTGGCATGTCTGTAGACAATTTTTTGACACTTTTAGAATTTTACCTTAGAGGTACTTATATCACGTTTTACAATCACCTTTATTTACAGACGAAAGGGATTTGCATTGGATCTTGCGTTGCACCCATCTTAAGCGACATTTTTTGAAACAGCATTGACCAGGTTTTAAGCACTGTTTTTCACTCTTAGGAGGTCATCTACAGTGTACCGATATGTTGATGATGTTTTAATTTTTTTGACAAGTAGAGCCAATTACACTACTGCGCTATAGTTAACAAGGCTCTTGGATGCTTTTAGAAGGAATGGAATGTGTCTAACATTAACTCTTGAGACACCGGATAACAACGAAGTTCAGTTTTTTGATATTTGGGTGAAGTTGGGCAGAGATCATGTTTGTTAGATGTGCTGCCCTCGTGTTCGGAAGCAACTCCTGCCTTACGACTCTACTCATTCGTAGGTGATAAAAAGAGGCATAATTAGTTTCTGTCTGGATTCGGCGCTTGAGAATTGCAGTCTAGCTTTGAGGACCAATTGGCTAGAATTTTGTCAGCGGGCTACCCCTTGTCGGTCGTGAATTCATTTGCAGTAGCTTGCCTGATAAAAGTGAAGGCACGCAGAGCGAACTTCAAGACAAAAGAGAGGAACAGGAACCTGCTACCGGAAGTTGCCGTCTACCTACACAAGGTGCTGCATAACATGAAGAAGGTTGAGAACAGGTATGGGGTGCTTTTCCGACTCTGGTGAAGCTTTCAAAGCTGTGCTCTAGTATTTCCGGAAGCGAAACAGGGAGAAGTGGGTGTGGTAAAAAGAACACTACGCCCTATGTGCAATGCGCTCGTGAGGTGGTGTACGAGCTGCCACTTACATGTGGAAAAGTGTACATCGGGGAAACGAGCGGCAAGGGGAGCGCGAAAGGAATTTAAAGAACAAGGAGAACGTGCACTTGGTAAATCACTGCCAGTCATGCGTGAAATGTGCGCCACGTTTCGATAGTGTTCGAATCCTATTCAGCAGCAAGATTCAAATGGCACGTGAACTCCTGGAGGCCTTTCATAAAGAAAAGAGCAGATTGTTGCATTAGTGATGCTTCGATTTTTTTACGCTTTGGGATTCAACCTTTTTGCGGCAATGTGATAAGATGTTTCTGATGTTCCTTGGCACGTGGTTGTTATGGTTTTCTTTCTGTAGGGCGCAGATCCGTGAGCCTTTTTAAGCGAGAAATCTTTTCCCAGTAAACCAGTTGTGAGTGCAGCGTTCGTCAGTGTTTTTTGCGTGTTCCTCCTTTGTGTGTTTGTGCTTCTTCACTGCAGTATGAATCAAGAATATAGCCTAAAAAAACAAATCCACCATCAGTTTCAGTGGACTGTTTTATCAAAACCAGGCAGGCATTTGATTACCCTGCTGCTTTTTTTAGCGCGGATGCTTTAAACTCCGTGTTAGGGGACGGCTTAGATGAATTGTGCAGGGTCCACACGCCGATGACTCACAATGACGGCCTAGTGTTTCCACCATATTGCGTTCGCGCAGATGCCAGACAACGAGAAGAAGTAATTCCTTCACCAAGCTTATCTTGAGATATACAAAGCTAAACACGAAGCAACACACTATTGGAATATAGGGCCTTCAAACGCATCTTGCGTACCCTCCAATGATGTTTTCGCTTCTATGTTACATTGGCCATTTCTGTTTCGCGATAGTCGGAGCATTTTTGCCATTTTCTTTTTTTACTGCTTCGGGATCTGACATTCATTTTTAGTGACGCGCTCACTGCTTATGTAACGTGTTGTCTTTTTGTACAACCTCCCCCACTGCAAATGCACTATACGGTGTGGGTGAATAAATAATTCCGGAGAACACTCAGGACTCCGACCTGCATGCGATAACGAATCATGCAGGCGGGTGGTGAGCACCAGCAATAGCATACTGCTCTAATGCCGTGGCCGGCGAAGCTGATCTGTTCAAGGCACCGGAACGGTAGTTGTTGAAGACGACGATACCCATATCCAGCTCGAGAGTCTCACTCTTTAAACAATGAGTTAATCAGCAATCAGTTAGACAGGCATACCAGAGCGGAAGGTATGAAAACTGACATGCAAGAATACAAACTAATGTTCAACAGGCTCGCAAGAGGACAGGAGTTCACCATTGCTAGCGAGGTGCTGGAAGTGGTAAGGGAATACGTCTACTTAGGGCAGGTAGGGGTAACTGATCCAGATCATGAGAGGGAAATAACTAGAAGGATAAGATTTGAATTGAGCACATATGGAAGGTTCAGTCAGATGATGAATGGCAGCTTACGAATATCCCTCAAGATAAAATTGTAGAATATGTGTTATATTACCGGTACTCACAAACATGGAAGCTAACGAAAAGTGTACAGATTAACTTAGATTAAGTACAGATTAAGGAGCTCTAACGGGGGTAATATATCTCAGTCGAAACCACAACTAAGGAGTGGGCTTGGACAGGACATGTAATGCGAAGAAAAGATAACCGCTTGTCTTTATGGGCAGAGGATTGGATTTCAAGAGAGCCCAAGCCTAGCAGGTTGCGGCGTCAAGTTAGGTGGAGGGGGCGAAATGGAGAAATTTGCGGGGATACGGTGGCCGCAGCAGGCAGAGTACAGGGTAAATTGGAGAGGCATAGAAGAGGCCTTTGCCCTGCATTAGATGTAGTCAACCTGCTGCTTCTGCTGCTGCTGCTGACGATGATGACAACGTAATGCTTTGCTGATGGTTGAGTGGTTTGATGAAGTAGCCTGTTAACCTGACATATTTGAGCCAGCCCTGGGTTAGAAACCACTTGGGGAGAAATTTTATTTTTAAAAAACCGTACTTTCATTTCTTTGGCGATGAGGTCACATGGGTATTCCGGCTCCCTGGCGTGGACAACGACTCCCGATTTAGCGCATCATGAGCAATATAATGCTTATCATTAATAAAACGGCCGCTCCACTTGAGCGAGGCGAAGTGAGTGGTGACGGAAGGGCGCACACTTCAGTTCCATCGGCTATGCAGCCCAACGCTTGCAGCAGAGTCCAGCAGAAATTAACGCAAGACTTTAAAACTGCTGCAGGTCGATTAAATTCATGGTTGGTTCGAAGCTGTGGCTTCCATGGGAGAACATTATCACCCTCGAGGGTGTTTAATACATGGTCAGTTTTAATTTTGTCAGTGCATGCTTCTATCTATGCTCTATCTAGCATAAGTTCCTTCCAGTAGGTAATCATGGACGCATTTCGGTCTTGGCGGCTTTCCGATTCCGCTGAAAAAAAGCCTTGTTCTTACTGCCAGGAAAGGAGGAGAGATTGGTTTCTCCTCCGTTCCCTTCCATCCGTGGATCATGGCTGCCTTTTCGATTACAGAGTTTATAGTTGAATTTCAGCGGTCGGAAATTTTCAAAACATATTTTTCTATTTTACGACTATGCCTTTTTTATTACGTTTCTTCTCGAATAGTCAGAATCCTGAGTTACCGCTCTAGCTGTGGTTTTTCTCTTTTCTATAGCCGCGGAAAGCTGATTTCGTGAAGGTGTCATAAAGATGAAAGATTGGCAGGCCGCGAACCTATGCAACGCTCGCATTTTATGCCTTCATTTAGAGCTGTAGGAATAATACATGAACTGCCGAGAAGCTGAGCGAAGCCCTTCTGCTTCATTCTTTATCATCAGCATAGCATTATCTGAAGGTAACTTATTGCTCGCTGGGAGGAATTCATTCATGGGAGGAAAAACGACTCTATTGTACCTCAGGAATTGCAGCTGACCAGACCCTGAGCCATCTTTTGAGATCGCTTGACGGCGTTAGCAGCAGCAGAGTAGAGCGACAGCACTTCGAGGAGGCGTTAAAATCTTCGTAAGTATTGGATGCATTATATTTTCTCTTCGTTCCATTAATATCTAAATTACGTTCAGTTAATATTTTTATTCTGAATATAGCGTCAGTTTTGCTACCGAAATGCGTAATGTTGCTCCTGTTCATTGCTGCATTCAGTTTAAAGAACTGCACACGCGAATATGACTGTCGAGAGCAGTCGCGCTGCCGCCTATTGGAATATGAATATGTTTTTGGAATGGAATATGTTTTTCCTGTGTGTGTCTTTTGTGCGCAATTGGCACCTACAACAGAATATGAAACCTATCGCAGTAGGAGCCTACTGCTCCGTGTTACCAGCTTCATCTGCTTTACGACCTGGACGAAGAGAAATATTGGATCCTAGTTTAGAATTAGCCTGTATGAGTGCATTTGTAAAACAAATCGACGACCTATCGTCGAAGTCATTGCTTCTTGATGATGATGTGATTAGTGCCTTAACCGTTGGAGCGTTGCCGTCCATTACGTGTTCGTTTTAACATCCTCTGCCTCCGAGAACTATGTCAATGATAATATAAATATATTTTTTCGTTTTTTTTGTGTGTGAATTGAGATGAAATGTGTTTTGACGCGACTGTGTGCTGAGCTGCAAATGCATTTCTTCTTTTGTCGCGGAGAGAAAATTTAGTAAATGCGTCTATTAGAAACACGCATGCTATCTGTTATTTATGAATTATTTCCTTTGCTTCTGGAGACTCTTTTTCATAAAGCGCCGTATCCACTCACTAATTCATCCCGTTTATTGCGGTAAAATTATACATAAAAACTTTCTGCCCCGTGTAGCGCTTCATACTCTTGGGAATATGGAATAAAAGTTAACGTCAATACAAATTTATGTAAATTGATCATCAGTCGTTTTTTTATAGAGGTGCAAAAACTAGGATCAAATATGGCTGTGGTTTGGCTCTGGTCAAACCTGGTAGAGCAGCGAGAGGTGTATATACCCTTGGCCACGCATAGGTTTCTCTTGAAAGTAAGGCACACGACGGAGCGTTTGGAGGCCGTGTGAGCGGACGCGCTTCACAATGCGCTGCGCAATCTTTATCTTTTACGACCGGATTATCGCATCCCAGCGGTCTGAAGCTAGTATTATCAGCCTCCGCTTCTCGTCAGGAACCTGCTGATACCAACCTTTCCTGCTTTGAACTTCTACATCAAGATGCAAGTTCACATCTTTTCCTCACAGCGCTGCGCTGCGAGACTAAGCCTCGCGACGCAGCAGCCACCGATCATGAACGCCGCTAGAGACGCAGCTTCGCGTTCGGACCAGCTGCCCGTCGGCGCCTCGACGGCGGCATGGAATCCATTGTATTAGAGGGAGAAGATATATCACCCTCGGAACTGACCTCCTCCAACGCGGCGAGGCGCGCACACCAGCTGCGTGCTCTGACGTCACTCCACGCATGCACACAGCTGGCGGAGCGTGGTGCCACGGCTCAGCGCGAGTGTAGCTCTCGCTACAAAAGATGAGTGGCAGTAGTTCATAACCCTCGGTAGAAGTTCATCACGCGGTAGAGTACCGGTACTTGGTGGCTGTCCAAGGGTGCCGGTGGTCACTTTCAGGTGGCCGCCACTCAGTGCTCGGAATGTTAGCGATGTTTTTCGGGAGCCGTATAGTTGAAAGAATAAACTAACGGTTTTGTGAACAACCATATTCCGCGCCGTCTTGCTGCGAAGACTAGCATTAAGGGACAATGGCAGGAGCACTCAAGAGATCAGCGGGTGGTTCTCGGTCCATGGTATTACTTCCAATACATAGAGTGGACGGAATGGCGCGAGAAAATTTATAGACTAGGTAAAGAAATATACGGTCACTTTAAAGGGTGCTTTAATTACCGAACTGCTTGCGTTAGTCCCCTTTGCTGGATAAATAAAAAAACCCTCTGCACCGTTTTCTTTTACGTGGAATGCTTCCAAATCTGACGGTGCCTTCATATCTCCACTCCGGCCAAGGATCTTCATCTCCCGAAGCCGTGGCTCACACTTCTTGCATTCCTTGCATCTTTTTCCCGCGGTCCATGTTCTGCCGCTCGATTACACGTGAAACATTGTGCACAGTGATGCGAAAGATGTCAACCTCCTATATTTTTTAGCGATCATGCTTGCTCAGCAGCGCGTGGTATCTCAGGTCAGTGGTATCTCCTGTACCACACCTGTGCAGCACTTCACGTACTGCTTCCCATTGTCTTCGTTGCAAGAGCTCTTTTTTTCATCGCTCGCAATGCGCGCGCATAGCTGCGCAAGCTTTCGTGCAGCAGAAAACAAGACCGGCACGCCAAGTCTCATCTTGACCTTTTTCACATTTTGCGCGACCCTGTACTCATCAGGTATCGCTTCTAATGATACCACTTCGGTATTTTTTTGAAGAAAAGAAATGCGCAGAAACTGTCACCCCCGGCTGCGAAACCAATAAGGAGGGGGTCGGAAAGCAGAGGGTAAAATTTCTAAATTGTTTTTTGGGGAAAGAAAATGCGCAGTATCTGTCTCACACATCTCTGTGGACACCTGAACCAGAGGGAAGGCGCATAACTACCCTCTTGGAAAAATGGACACCTCTATAGTGCTTTAAGCAACGGGGTGGTAGGGACAAATGTGCGCTGCATGCTTTGGTATTGACAACGTTTTGCCAGAAACGCTGCCACCTACCACTGTGGCAGGGTGGATGGTGACTTTAATGAAGATATAAAAACAACCTGGAATTTCTTAACACTTATGCGGGAGAACTTCCCGTTCCTCTCGGTCATAAGGGTCCCACAGGTGTGACAACCTTGCGAAATACTTGCGCACGCCTCGTCTTTGAGAACCAGGCATTGGTGCGGCAAGTCGAGCATATATCCATCTATTTCTCCGTCCAGAAAGCTTCTTTCATGGCAATCAAGAACTGTTAGTGGAGTGTTTCTTGGAGAAGGAACATGTGTGAAAAATAACAAGTTATCTGTAAATGTGCGTACATGTATTGCTCGAATTCTTTGCCTCAATCTATTGAAAAGCTGAAACAGCTGCTGAGCTGCGCACAGATTTTTTGAACGTATTTGTGCGCGCTGTCAAATTACGGAAAACGCACGAGCACACAAGTCGAAGCGCTTGCCTAGAACAGCCAACGATTACTATTCTTGAGGTAGGTTAATTCAGTTCTCGTAACATCATCGAAGGCGAGCGGACGCATTGCTTATTTGGAGATGTGCATTGAGAAATCTTCGATAATTTCTCGTTCCCGTCTTTTTGTAGCCCGACCTATTGCCTTGGTGTATTTTAGCAGTGGTGTGCATTTACAGTTTGCGCAATCAGGTGCGAAACTTCTGGATTTTGTTAGTTGTTCACATGCTCTTTCGTGTTCTCTAAGCCCCTTCTTAAAGCACCTGCCCTTTTGCCCTAAGTAGGCTCGTTGACAGCTGAGCGGAACGCTGTAGAGAACACGAATGATCATGAATAAAACTTCCAAAATTCGCGACTTTAGCCCCTAATCACGCAGACTGGAAATGCGCACCACTGGTAAAATACACCAAGGTAATAGGCCGGGCATGAAACAGACGAAAACGAGAAATTATCGAAGCTTTCGCAATGCACGTGCTCCAGGTAAGCAATGCATCAGCTCGCCTTCAGAGGTGTTAAGGGGAACTGATCTAATGTACCTAAAGAATAGTAACATACGGCTGTTGTAAGCAAACGCTTTGTCCAGTGGGTTCGTTCCCTTTCCGTATTTGGACAGCGCTCACAAATACCTTCAGGAATGCATTTCAAACCTGCTCCAGTAGTAGCTCTTTTGGCTCAGGTTTCACATTATGAAGTAACGTAATCGGCTGCAATTTTTTCAATATTACAGCGCTAGCATGTGCAGCTCGAGTATCGCGGGACGGTGCTGCAGTACGCTGTTGCTGCGCCGTCGGACGGTGCTCTGAGGCTGCACCAAAGCGCCGTTCGACGGCACTCCACACACTGCCTACTTTAATGTGTTCCGCTTGAAACATGACTTGGCGTCAAAAAAGTACGTTGCTGAAGCAAACCAGGTCGCACACTTTTCGGAACTCGTACGCGTACGGGCACTTTCCGTCCACAGACGCCGGCATATTCTCGGCATAACGACGCAAACCGAGGTCGCCGTGTTTAGTTCACGATAACCATGGTAAGCGGCGTAACCGTGGTTCTCGCCGTGTGAACAGCTGTAATTATAATTAGTGAAAACAGCAGTTACCTTAACCGCGGTTAGCTGTACCCGTGTGACAAGGGTACAAGAGTGAGTGCCACTCCGGCTCATACTAGGTCTGTGCGCACAATTATTCCAGGTGTACAGTCAATCTACAGAAATGCTCTTTGGTAGAAACAACAGATCCACAATGTCGGTACATTATGCGTGTTTTCCACAGGCTGTGTAATCCAATTAAACATAACACATCTAAGAGGTCAATGATAAAAATGTAGTGCAGTGAAAAATTGTACAGAATGCGCCGTCAAATCAAGTCTTTTATACAATGGCCGTTATATGACTTCCCAGAAGAGTATTGCATTTTTCCAATGGATGAAACGGCGCTCAATCGCTTAAGATGTGTCGCAAAGGCGAGAGTTCACTGTAGACACAAAAATACCCTTATTTTCTAGCCCGTTTTAGCTGGTAATGTCTCAGTGTGCAGCTTAAAGGAAAAATATTTTTGTCCATGTCGAGAGGAGCATTTTACGTACCCTCTTGAGTACGTCATGTCCCGGTATACCAGAATACACATAGCGATGTAGTGGCGGAGAAAAGAGCATACAGATCAAGTTCTTGCACAACTGTTTCTTCGACACTGAAAAAAGGAACTCGGGTGAAAACCAAACAAGCAGGACACGAACAGAAAATACTCCTCTTGCATGAATCCCATCAAACACGGGCGATCAGAAGCATTAGAAGACTCAATGATACTTGGTAAAGCATGAGCTAAATTTACTTGCAGAAATGCTCGCATTTTTGCATTTCTGCTCGCATTTCTTTTTCGCAAAGAAAAAGCGTCTTATTCGTTAAGCTAAAAGAACTGCACGGGCTTATATATGGACAAAATATTTCTCGTGCCTGCAGGATTACACGCGTCTCCTAAGGTGTACAAAAACAAAGTTTTTCCACAATGATCTGTATGACATTCTACTAACAAACCCAAAGAAATTCTGGCGGATGTTATCACCCATATCAGGCAACACTCATTGCATTACCCTTTTGTATCCAGATGGTTCACAGGTGCCTCCAGAACTTCGATCTGACGTCATGAACTCTTATTTTACATCAGTCTTCACACATGAACCTGCCTGGAATACATCACACCAAGATTTTTTAAACTTTTCTGCGATGCCACCTAACAACATCACTACTGCTGGCATTTGTGCTCTGATAGACAAACTAAACTTATCCAGTGCTGCCGGGCCTGACAACCTCACTGCCAAGATATTAAAAGCTACAAAAAATGTATCTTCTCATTTTCTAAAAATAATCTTTGATCAATCTCTTGCGAACAGTTCCATACCTAGTGACTGGAAAATTAACAAAGTCCTTCCTATGTTCAAGGCTGGCAGCCGGAGCGATCCGTCGAATTATCGTCCTATTTCATTAACTTGCATACCATGTAAATTTCTTGAGCATATTATATACTCGCATATTGCATCCCACCTTAATTCCAACTCCTTCTTCTTCAAAAATCAGCATGGCTTTCGTCGCGGCTATTCATGTGAATCAGTTATTTGAGTTTACCATGGACCTTCACTTAAACCTTGATTCTTTGTTCCAAACCAATGTCATCTATCTTGATTTTTCTAAAGCATTCGACGGTGTCCGACATCAGCGTTTTAGGTTCAAACTTTCAGGTCTTCACCTTCACCCACTTGTTTTAGACTGGATTCACAATTTTCTCAGAGCTCGCTCTCAGTTCACCGTAATAGGCGGACTTCCTTCAAATTCTACTTCCGTCTCCGCCGGAGTACCACAGGGGTCTGTGTTGGGTCCGCTTCTCTTCTTAATATTTATTAATGACCTCCCACACAACATCTCATCCACCATCCGTCTTTTCGCAGATCACTGCCTTATCTACCGCCGTATAAATACTAAAGACGATCAAGCTGCCCTCCAAAACGATCTGAAGCTCATCGAAAATTGGTGCTCTTTGTGGATGATGGAACTGAACATTAGGAAGTGCAGTTTTATGCAAATTTCTCGGAAACGCTCCAATTTAACTTATCCTTACTCGTTATTTTCTGAGGACCTATTGCAAGTTGAATCTTATCGTTACCTTGGCATCACAATCAATAGCAAATTAACTTGGGTTGATCATATTACAAAAATCACGGCCGACGCTTCACGTACACTTGGTTTTATTAGAAGATCACTTCCCTTTTCCCCCGCTAACATACGTAAACTGGCTTATGAAACTTTTGTCCGCAGTAGGCTGGAGTATGCATCCGCGATCTGGAGTCCTCATCAGTCCTACCTAATTAACATGCTTGAAGCCGTCCAGAACCGTGCAGCCCGCTTCATATCATCAACATACGACTTTCATTCCAGCGTAAGTTCCATTAAATCATCACTTGACCTCACTTCCTTAGCTCTCAGACGAAAAGTTGCGCGCCTTTGCTTGTTCCATAAGTTATACTTCAATTTCCCATGTCTCCGTGGTTCCCTCATATCTCCTCCCTTTCGTACATCGCGCCGCCTTTTTAATTCAAATAGTGTCCAACGACTTCATGGCTCCACCAATGCTTTCAACAAGTCCTTCTTTCCGACCGCAATTGAAGAATGGAACCTTCTATCCGATTCACTAACAAATGTGCACGATGCGACAAGGTTTAAGGCGATGTTGTTAGATCACCTGGGTTGACATGTCTTTTTTTTCTATTTGTGTTTATATGTAATTCTTTTTCCCGTATTGAGTTTTGCTGCCCTAACCTCTCGCCGACGTGTGTGGTGCTTGTGGCCTAAAGGCATTTTTTACCTGCACCGTTCTAACTATCGCGTTCCTTGCTTCTCTTCATGTTCCTATATTGAATTGTTATATTTTTGTGACCTTTGTTTTTCCACATCAACCTTGTATACGCTCCCCCCTTATGTAATACCCCGACGGGGGCCTTTAAGGGACAATAAATGATGATGATGATGATTTCGTGTGTAGTGTCCCTGGAAAACACGAAACGTGAAACCACCTGTCAGACATACACGTGGACTAAGCCGAGGCAGCAAAAGGCCGGAAAAAGTTGTCCTGCATAGTTGTTTCAAAAATGGCTGAGGCTTAACTTGGTTAAGCCTGGAGAATGCGAAGCATCATCGTGTCGCGTAATTTGGAGGCGCACAACCACAGCGACGGCGCGAGGTGGGCCCGCGTTTCTCCACTGTCGTGACGTCATCGTGTCACGTGGTGTGACGTCATGTATCACGTGATTTGGAGGCGCACAACCACAGCGACGGCGCGAGGTGGGCCCCCGTTTCTCCACTGCCGTGACGTCATCGTGTCACGTGGTGTGGCATGATCGTGTCACGTGATTAAGAGGCGCACAACCACAGCGACGGCGCAAGGTGGGCCCCCGTTTCTCCACTGCCGTGACGTCATTGTGTCGCGTGGTGTGGCATGATCGTGTCACGTGATTTGGAGGCGCACAAACACAGCGACTGCGCGAGGTGGGCCCCCGTTTCTCCAATGTCGTGACGTCATCGTGTCACGTGGTGTGACGTCATGCATCACGTGATTTGGAGGCACACAACCACAGCAACGGCGCGAGGTGGGCCTCCGTTTCTCTACTGTCATGACATCATCGTGTCACGTGGTGTGACGTCATCTATCACGTGATTTGGAGGCGCATAACCACGGTGAAGGGCTGAAGTGGTAGCTAAAGTAGTATGCTTCGCATAAAAACGAACCCCACTAAAAAGTTGCGAAAACTCTGTTGAAACGTTGGATGTAAAGTCTGGGGCGATGAATAACTTGCAGTATATAATCAATTTTTTTTGGCGAGGAACAGACTGCATGCGGTCGCCCTGGCACAAATCGAGAGACCATGGGGCACAGAAGTCTCAGCAGAGCGCTGAAGAGTTGGCACATGGTCTTTCCAGTAGTGGTCACTGAGCTTATGGGCTCTCAAAGGAACGAATCAATACTCTGCTCAAAGATTTGCAGTAGGACAAGGGATAACAGAGATATAAAGGTCTTAAAAAAATTCCCCTCAGAGGCCATCAGGCCGTGGGTCCTTCGAAAGCGGTAATCTGTGAATTCTATCTTTCAATTCCCCAGAGTTATAGGGCCACTTATTACCTCGCACTTATCCTCAGAAAGCGGGGAAACCACAGACACCCAGCGCGCTACATGAACATCGTCAGCAATGCTTGAAGCGGTTGCAAAAAGGGAGGAGCAGTATTTTCAAAGCTCGGTTGATATTTCATCTGCCCTTGTGACCAGGGTGCCCCCAGAGTAGAGCAACAGATACGCTTGGTACTCCCGTGCCGATGCTCATCATGCAAGTGCCGTCTAGTTGGCTAAACAGAGTGCAAAGCACGATTACTGCGGGATCATACACTGGCCGCTGGAAAGTATTCTGCATCGAAACTTTGAAGGCGACACTTTACAGTTGCAATTTCTTCTGTGTACAACCGTGTAGCCTCGCATTCAAGTTCGCGCAAATTACAAAGGCGTTGAAGCAGCCGTTTCTCGTTACCATGCTTAAAGTAGGTCCGCATGGAGCCGATCTCAAAACCAATTCCAAGAGCTTCCTGCTTAAACACCTCCCAAGCTGCAAATAATGGGATTCCCATGGTCAAGCTAGATTCTGAAGTTCAAAGGTGGTCCCCACTCGCCGCTTGAAGTCGTCATTTAACAACGAAGAATTAAGCTTCCACAGTTACCGCTATGGCTTAAATTTAGGGCGGGCACATTCTTCAATTCGTGCAATTACCACGGCATGATCAGAGAAAGAAACAGGGCTGACGTCAAACGAAATACACCTTTTAAGTATATCTGCGGACATAATGTGTGCTTCCAGAAGATGGCTCCTCAACATTGTCTTAGCCTCACATTGGATGCTATCGGGCAAAACGTGCATACCTTATTGCAACCTACATCCCTGATAGTATTGATAACTTTCAATATGATTAAAACGAGTTTTGGGCACTCGCTTGCCTAACGCTTTTAAGAACCTATTTGCGCAACATTCTTGTCGGAGTCCGACGACAGAATCAAATACATTTAAACTTTTATGAAAGCCGGAGTCTGCTATCGTCTTGCTTTGCTCCATCCAACAGTGGAGAGCTGCTCTCGTGCATTAACACCATTAAAGACAGCTGGTCAGTAGATACAGGAGACCTGGGTATAGCGCAGGTTAAGCATGTTCTGTATTATGTTTGGTTATTGCCCATATATTTATTCTGATTCAGCTACAGCTGTATTTCTAAAGATAGTGTGCTGGACCGACACCGATGTTCAAATGTGGCGAGAAAATTTTCAATAATAACTACCTTACGATGTTTATATTACGTGCAATCTGAACAAGTAATACAGAAACAACGCGGGGTGCGGGGCTTATATTTTTGCTTAACATTATCTGCCTCTTATTTTCAGCATGGTTTTCGAAAGAACTAATGCCCGGAAACACCTTTGCTGATGCAAAAGGAAATAGTTATATTCAAATTTCATAAGAACGAGATAGTTGCAAATATACACATATTTTACTAGGTTTTTATTCTTTATAGTGTGCAGTTTTTTGAATAAATGCAAAACTATGACAGCTCATCATGTCGAGAACATCCCATACACAGATGGAAATCTAGATTTTAAAAACTAATTTTCTCCAACGCAATGCTTCAGTGCTATAGACGGATGGTAGCTTGAGTAACGCAAATATTCTAAATAATAATCCTAGGAAAACAAGACGGAATTGTAATATACCACAGGGAAGCTTATAACACAGTTTAAAACGTATTTTTTAAGCCATGACTCTGGAGCCATATTTTAAAATCCCTGATGGGAAGGATCATGCCGACTGTATTAGATATAAATATACTCAGCTGAATGTGCATTTCACCGGTGCAATCCATTCTTACCATTATATTTAAGATTTATTTACAAACTTGCAGTAACGTCGATCACAGTTTTGCAGTAGCATTTGGGACAATGCTGGCGTTTGAAATTTGTCTAAGATACACCTTCAAAAACAGCTGTGCGGTACGTTGTTTAAAGTAAGAAATGCTGCTGATGGGAGCCTTGTACAATTACAGTAATTTAATCAGTTGCAAATCGTCATAAGGAGACCCAAATTATTTTGATTATTTAGCAGAACGTGCAAAATACCCTTGTCCTCCTCAATACACAAAAGAAAGAGGTTAGGACCCACACAAAGAGCTCATATCTGAACAATCCTTGGTATAATCTGCCTGATTGACTAAACAAGTTAAAAAAATTGTCTGTACTGTTCTGCATTTAAATAGTGTTACTGAACAACCTTCAGCAGTTTGACGTCATGATACTGCCTGCATCTTGCAAATTAGTTACTTTTATTTAGTCTGGAGTGTTGCTGTTTTATTTTGTGGGGCAACGAATAGCTCTGCTGTTTTCCTAGCCTTCCTGTTTTCTTAGTTGTTTACTTTTTCTTTGCGTGGAAAACGATATTTTTCTTCAGTTTAGTGGTTATGGCACTCCCCTGCTGACCCAAAAGATGCGAGTAAGATCTTGTGCAGCCATCTTAGTCTGTTGGAACCGAATTGCTGGAGGCCCGTGTGCAGTGCGTAAGTGCGCGTTAAAAGAACGCCAGGTTGTCGAAACTTCCGGAGCACTTAACCACGGCGTCGCTTATGGCATGATTCACTTTGGAACGAAAATACACACACTCATACACACACACGCACGCACACGCACACATATACACACGCACGCACACACACACACACGCACGCACACACGCACGCACGCACACACGCACGCACACGCACACGCACGCACACGCACACGCACACGCACACGCACACACACACACACACAGACACACACACACACACACACACACACACACACACATTCAAGCTTTACTGCAAAGATTTTAGACGAAAGTAAATGACGGTGTAACTGTCGTACATATCTCGGTGGACTCTTCAACAGCGCTTTAAGGGAGGGATGAAGTGGGGATTGAAAGAAGAAAGAGAGAAAGAGGTGCCGTAGTGCAGGTCTCCAGAATAATTTTTACCACCCGGGGATCTTTAAAATGCACTGACATCGCACAGCACACGGGCGCCTTTTTGCGTTCAAGCTGAATAATTGTATAGTGGATCCGAGAAGCTGGTGAGCTTTTACTCGAGTCCGCTTTTCTGTTTTGCAGAATATAAGCAAGTATTTAAAAGAATATTAGAGAATATATTCGTTGACCGACTGATAAACCTCACAGGCACTTCATCATCATCATCAGCCTGACTACGCCCACTGCAGGGTAACGGCCTCTCCCATGTCTCTCCAATTAACCCTGTCCTTCGCCAGCAGCGGCCACAGGCACTTATTAGTTTCTTTTTCTTGATTCCACAGGGACGTCTGCTGAGCAGATATCGTTAAGGCGCCATCATGCCGGTAAGAAATTTGAGCATGTCCCGTCTCTTCCTTTGTCAAATCTAAATCTACAGCAAAAATTCTTGATTGCCATTCATTAAATTACGCTGGTTGTTCTAGTTTGAAGAGTCCTAGTTTATCGCTTAATGCCTTGCCCAAAAAGTGAACTCCACGTATAGCTTTTAACAGGTGCGCTCTGTGCCTATGTTTTGCTGAGCAGAACGCAGTTAATCACGAGTGAGTGACAACAGCCAAGTTGGTAGACCTGACATCAGTATGAAAAAGCCTCTTTACATTACGCTTGACCACACAGTTTAAGAATTCTCGGCTTCCGCATAAGAATAACACACTGTAATTGTTTTCTTTGCTGTGCAGAGTATTTTCTAGTTCTTGATAATTGGGGATATAAAGACCGATCAAAAAACAAACGCGCAACGAAAATTGGCTGCCGTTCTGATGCTGCAACGCAAAAAGTTGCGCGAGCAGAATGCGCTTTTAAAACGTTGTCAGTGTAGGTTTCTTTTACATTTGATGCTCTCTTTTCCTGCATCCCACTGCTCGGCTAAATATTTTCGCGGTACTTTCGCTGTCTTTTATGACTCAATAATGACGTCATCCTTCACACGTGCTCCATTCACACGTTGTCCTGTGTACTTCTCCTCCTTGTGAATGCGTCCTTTTCGCTGGTTTTCTTCATATCATTTCATTCCATTCACACGTCGCATACTATTCGATAACTTTATGGATCGCCAAATGATTTTTAATCCCTGGGTATTAGTTGCATTAGGCGCATTTGGTTTACTCCTGCGCCACGTTGGATCAGCCAATCGCGCAAGCTCGCTGAGGTGATCAGGTGACCTTTCTGCGCCGCTTTTCCCGTCTGCCCGCTCGCTGCTTCCTTGGGGGCGTCACTAGGACTGCTTCTCCGTTTCCGTCGACGCACATTTTCCCTCCCACCACATTTCGTCGGGCGGCTGCCCCGCTCGGTTTGCTGTGGGCGCGGGATGTTCCCCTTAGCTGGCGCAGAGGGGCCGATGCCGGCATTTATAGCACGCATGCCACCCCTTGAGTAAAATCTTCAAATTTTGTTACGCTTTATATTTTCCTGAGCATAAAATATCGGCAGGTTGCGGTGAAAACGCGTGGTGTGGTGCGGCCGACGAAACGCGCTTTGACGTTGCAAATACCACACTGCTTGTGACCTGAGAAATCAGATACGTCGCTTCAGGCTGAGGCCCACTGCGCCTAAGTTCCACGCATACATCTACGACCGCAAAAATTAAATTCACTGTTATATATGGTACTCAACTTTTGCAGCTGCTTACGGAGGGGAACTATCCAGACGATATCGTTGCCAAGCAGAAAGAGGTGTTGGCGAGGAAAGGATATCACGTGATATTTGATGTAAGTATTTATTGAACTTGACATTTCCCTATCGATTCTGCGAGTTATGTTTTTATTGAACCGAAATTTCGATAAAGAGAAACAAACAAGAACTACTGGAGAGCTTTTTTTCTCACGGAAGCCACATTAAGATTCGCTAGGCGGCTTATCCCGCCGTTACACTCGTAAATCAGGATATTATACTAGCTCTGTTTTGGAGACATCTAGGCGGTCCGTAGAAGTGTCGTGTTTTTCACGTCACGAATCTGTTGTTCTCGATGACCAGCGCTAACGAAACCACAACTTCTTGAAAAGGTAAAGGAGGACGTAGACGAATAGTAACTTTCGAGCAGTTTAAAAAGAAATGATAGAGAATCTAAAACAGAACATCCCGGCTTAACGCAATTTGTTTTCTCAGTGAAGAACTTTCATAATTAAAGGAGTGAAGGCAATGTCAGCAATATTGCAAAGCGGAACCGCACTGGACTAATGTATTCCGGACTAATAATTTACATTACTGGTTCTGATATAATCGCATGGTTTCCAGATAGCTTTCGTCATTCCGCCTAATATTAGGCAGACATTATAACGCTTTAAAGCTATCATTCTACAATACTACCTTCCAGTCTAACCGAAAGGGTCAGTATATGTATCAAAAATAACTATCACTACACCGAATCAACCGTAACCTGCACTGAAGCCTAATCAGATCTGGGGATCTTCATTGCTGCTCACTGGCGACAAAAGATGTTGTAGCTTTTTTTTACATTTCACATTTTTTTACGATGACTCCCTAGTAATAAAATTGTGAGACATTCCAGCGGCTAAAAAAGACACGGGCCTTCGTCGGTGTCTTTTCTAGACTCTGGAATGTCTCACAATTGCGCTAGCAACCAACAAGCCCAGTTTTCTACGCGTAATAAAAGATTTGACGAAGTTGCCACATGTCATGTTCCCGCTTTCACATGCCACAACGTCATTATACTGCCCGGGCATCACCGACACCACTCTCTGTTTTGCCACATCAGTAACCATGCAGGAGCGTGCAACTTCAAGTGAGTGAATAACCACCTTCGTACAGAACGAAGCAGACGTTTTATGGTTACAACTTCCTAGATGGCCTTTTGGTCGTGAATGCAATGACTGATAGAGATGTAGCGTCGCCTAACCATGCGGGCGGAATGGTGTTATTTGCAATAAACATTCAGTACACATCAGTGCTAAAGATGTTAACGCGTTATTTGACTGGTATTGTGTCTCTGCCTTTTGCGCTCAATCCCGTCACCACCAAACTATATCGCTGAAACGGTTTTCGAGAAAAAATTGTGTGGGAAACTCTCCCCCGCCCCCCACTGCACCATTTTTCCTTACCACAGTGTTCTTTATCCCGCAGATCCCACAGACTTCAACCAAAAATTTTGGTTGGGAAAAAAAGTTGCCCATCAAAGTGGAAGACAAGGTGTCAGTCCACGTGTTCCTGCTCCAGAAACCTCTCCACAACAAGGATGTTCCGAGATTGTAAGTTCAAATACAATTTACCTCAATGCTTTTTGCGCAGGCTGAATAATCTGTGTTGGCGCGGGACCATAAATAAATTCAAGGGAACAATGCGACGGCTGCTTAAGGAGCCGCAGTGCGCTTGAGTAGCTGAATTGGTCAGTAGAAAGTAGAAATGCCAGCAGAAAAACACACGAGAGAGACAGCAGGACCATAAGGAGCGTTTAACGCTCAATAAACCTTTCTATAGGAGAAGATAGTCCTTACTAAAGCATCCCTCCTTTGATGATGACCTTCTCAATAAATTTTTCTTCCTTGATGTTTTGGTCAGGCAGAAAGCACAACAATTTAGGATATCGCTGCAGAACAGATATTTGGCTTAACTGAGGACTTAACCTTCAAAATATGAAGGATAACGATAACATCCATCATTACGGAATGCGCAGCAGAAGGAGGTGTAAGGTTGGTTCGACGAAATACAGGCAAGCTGTCTCAGGAGTGGAGCGGTCTGATTAAGGAACACCAAAGCATGAAGGCGTCCAAACCCACAGACAGAATAGAAGTGGCAGAGCTATAACAGTTAATAAAGGCCGGGTAGCCGACATAAGGAAATTTAGGCTTATGGGGTCAAACGTCCCAAACCTACTCAGGCTATGAGAGAGGCCACAGTGAAGGGCTCCGGAAATTTCGGCAACCCAGGCTTCTTTAACGTGCACTGAGTTCGCGCTGTACACGGGCCTCTAGAATTTCTCCTCTATCAAAATTGGACCACCGCACCGCAATCCAACCCTCGTCTTTCGGGTCAGCAACCGAGTTCCGCAACGACTGAGCCGTCGCGGCGGCCCGTAAGGAAGTTTACTGTTCTGAGAATCGAGTATAGAACAAAGAGCGAAGGTAGCCTAAAAGCGAAGAGGAAACAAGGCATAAGCAAGAACCATAATTTCATCGGTAACAGAGGGCAGTGTGCAGGGCCGGATAAAAAAAAATGGGGGCCCTGGGCTAATGCGCATGTAGGCCCCCTCTCCCTTTCCCTAGACTGCCCCCCCTGCTACACTACTGGAATACACCCATGTTTCATTGTAATTCCACCTAATTAAAAAAGAATGAAGTGCGATCAACGGGATTCATGCAACAGTAAGGCACTAGTATTAGTTTTACAGCGTACACAACACAACGCGACTCTTGGAACGCGCAACACGTGTCTGTGTGTGGCCGAGCGCCGAACGTCACGGAAGAGCCACAGACAACATGCGGGGATGCATTGCAGCGCGCTGCGCGTGCCGCCTACTCTCATCTTTCAGTGACACCCTACACAAGCAGACAGACGTGTTTTTGTTCGCAGCACTGTTTTAATGCTCACGCATTAAAGAAAAGCAGGCTGAGCTAGCTTCGTACAGTTGAGCTGGGTGCTCCGGCAGCGACTAGGAAACAGAAGCACTCGTTGATTAGTGCCCGAGAGGGTATTATTAAAAGTTGTCAAAATAAGTTTGATTACACGATGAACGTTTACTACTGCCCTCATGGGGCACATTTGAATTGAAGAATTTAAGTCCTGGATCAGTGGTGAGCGTGCTCAGCTGCTGAGCCGAGCACCCGGGTTCAAATCCAGCCACACAGCGGCCGCGTTTTGATGGAGGCGAAATGCATAAAGGCGCCCGTGTGCTATGCGATTTCACAGCACGTTAAAGATCCCCAGGTGGTCGAAATTATTCCTGAGCGCTCCACAACGGCACCATTTTTTTTTTTTTTGCTGCCGCGCTGGATCAGTGGTTATGGTGCTCGGCTGGTGACCCGAAAGATGCGGGTTCGATGTCGGCCGCGGCGGTCGAATTTCGATGGAGGCGAAATTCTAGAGCCCGTGTACTGTGCGATGTCAGTGCACGTTAAAGAACACCAGGTGGTCGAAATTGCGGGAGCCCTTCACCAAGGCCCCTCTCATAGCCTGGGTTGCTTTGGGACGTTAAACCCCCATAAGCCGATAAACCAACGGCAGCTCTTTCTCTCCTTTCATTCACACCTTCCTCCCTCCCCTCAAGACATGGCTGAGGTGTCCACCTAGAAGTGAGGCAGTTACTGCATCATTTATTCCCTCGAAAATTAAATTTCCCCTGGATCTACAAAACTAACCCCAAGAAAAGGAAACGAACAAAAAAATTCAGGGGGCACTTTGACTGTCTAAAGTGCGTAGAGGCGAAAGCGTTTTCCGCACCACTTTGACTGCTTCTGTAGCACTGGTGGCGTCACATGTAATTGAGTACTAATTACTAAGTGACGACAAATCGCTAATTAATGATTAATTCCTGATTTGTGCCTGAATACTAATTAACTGCTAATTAATGACGATTAAGTTTCGCCTTTGGGAGTGGAACGCGACAGCGTGTTGTAGCGTGGCCCAGGGAGTCCACGGAACAGCACCACCCGTTCGGCGCGATGCCTTGCCCTTTGAACGCTTTTTGAGGAAAGGAAAGGGCGCAGTAATTCTCTGTCATCTCGGTGGACACCTCAACCGCACCGTAGAAGAAGGGAGGAAGTGGGAGTGAAAGAAGAAAGACAAAGATGGCCCGTAATGAAGAAAATGAAAATTGTATTTGATGAAAGGAAATTACGCAGTAACTGTCTCACATATCTCGGTGGACACCCGTCAAAATTCAGGGGGGCACTTTTTTGACCTAAAGTGTGGTCACTGATGTGTGGTTAAGATGTTAAGCTTCGCCTCTAAGAGTGGAACGCGACAGCGTCTTTCAACGCTTCCAGGAGTCTATAGAACGCCATCGCCCATTCGGTTCTACGCATCGCTCGTCGGTAAATTGGTTTTTGAGGAAAGGAATGTATCTGTCTCTGATATATCGGCGGACATCTAAACCTCGCCGGAAGGAAAGGGAGGAGGATGGGAGTGAGCGAAGACACCGTATTCACTAGACGCACCTTTGTTCTTCGCAAACCATCGATCTCGCATGGCGGAGTGGATAGCATGCTCGTCTCACACTCCGAAGACCGGGGTTCGATTCCCGAGCTCGACCAATTTCTTACTCGGTTTTATTTATTTATATGGCCTGACTAGAAAAGTTAATTAGGCTGATTGAGTAATTAAGCAATTAAATAAGCTCAGTCCCACTTGGAGCATCACTATACGATCCCTTCAATTGGTTGCCAGGTTACTAGCCAAAGTACAATTGGCCCCGTTTGAAATTCGCGCACGGTGACGTCAAGACCGTTTCGGCCAACTGAAAAGAGTGAAATTTCTGTCGACAACTGCTGCTTACAACGATGAGACATTAAAGGCTTTCGCCTTAATAAATTGCCCCGGCCGCGCCGTTCACATTTCGCTGGAGGCGAAATGCTAGAGGCCCGTGCACTATGCGATATCAGTGCACTTTAAAGAACCCGATGTGGTCGACATTATCCGGAGCCTTCCACTACGGCATCCCGCATAGCCGCATTTGATTTGGGCCGTTAAAGCCCATAAACGAGTGTTTCGCCTTCGTAGTGGCCGTCGGAGCACAAAGTGCCAAGAGACATGGGACTGCCAAGAAGCTAGCACAGCCTGATTTTTTACTCAGTTTGGTAAAGGTAAAGAAGAAAACCCGATGTATAAAATAATTCCGACGACCATTTTTCATATCTGTGCGAAATTCGAACTGAACAAGCCACCCGTATAGCTGAGAGAAGTATTCCACTGTGCGCGTTTATTTTCTCAATAGTCTGTATATGATACTCGCACAAGTAGACACCGCTTCAAATTACGCTGCGGATTCTAGATCCGCTTTTGCCTACCCTGCTGTAATGATACTTGTGACACTAAAATATTGCATTTCCTTATATTTGTAAGCGATGCAGAGGGTGCAAAGCAAGTATTTTTCACATCTAGCACCGCACTACATATTAGCGGATATGTGTATTTTTAAAAATTAATTAGTGGATTTTTAGCGGATTATGAAAGCAGTTCCAGCAGAATGCTTGGTGGCGAGGCGGGAGTCCCGCCTTTTATGCCGACGCCAGGACTCTCAAACACACCCTTCAACACTACACCTTCAGACGCCACTGGACGGGGATTGACAGAAAACCACGAAAACCTTTCCGCAAGCAAACGTATATACCGCTTCGTAAAAAAAGGGGACCCCTCTGGGTGGCGGGGGAATCCTGTTTTTGCAGCTCGACAAGCTCCCCCCAACTGATTAGGCTAAACGAAGTTACATAAGGTGGGTGCCCATCTCCTCGTTCTGGTTTTCTCGCTTTATATGTGCTGCTCAAAGTTCCATTGCCCGCGGTTCCGTATACTAAGCAAGTTAGAATAATGCGCCCCTTCTGATGTCGGAGGTGAGGCCCTGGGCTGCAGCCCCCTTAGACCCCCCCCCCCCCTTAATCCAGGGCTGGCAGTGTGAATAGCAACATGGATAAGATAGTAAAATTAGCCAAACATTCCCTCATAAAAATTTCTTCAGACAGTCCATAGACTGCCTATAGACTTTAGTCTGTAAAGTCTATAGACTGTCTATAGACAAATACTATAGACTGGTCTATAGACAGTCTATACATTTATGGCCATACACTTTTAGTAGACTTTTGTCTATAGACAATTGTCTACTGAAAGTTTATACCTCTATAGGAAGTCTATAGACAGTCTATAGACGATCTATAGACCTATGGCCATACATTTCCTATAGAGTAGTCTATAGACCGTCTATAGGCCCTTGTCTATAGACAGACTATAGAAGACCTATAGATTTATGGCCATAGATTTCCTGTCGATTAGTGTCCATAGACAGTCTACAAACAAAAGTCTACTGGTCCAGTAGACTATGTCTATAGACTGTCTATAGATATTCCATAGGTGTGTGACCAGGCAGTGCTATAGACTTTCATCTATAGACAGTCTATAGACCTCTGTCTACTAAACCATTAGTAGACCATTATCTATAGACTGCCTATAGACAGACAGTCTACAACCGTTGAAAAAGGTCACCAGACAGAGTTCACAAATGACACAATCAATATACTTACAAATTGAATTTATTTCCAAGCTATACAGGCTGGGAATAGGCAATACATGCACCACAGTAACATAAATGTTGAAAGTAACAGTCCTGCTAGTTTCCTCAGAAGCATTCTTGTGGCCTGTTGTCTGCAGTCGATCATCCGGGCATGTTCACCTGTACAGCACAAAGGAAAAAAATAATATAAGAGGAACTGAAAAAAAAAAACCATTCCATGTCTACACATGTGCTTTACAAAATGCAAGGCATATCCTGGCTATGCCTTTATACAAAGGCAATCTTGTTCTTTTGGTTTGGTTTTATGGGGTTGAAAGACCCAAGGCGACACAGGCTAGGCGACGCTAAAAATAAAGGCAATCTTGTTCTTTTGGTTTGGTTTTATGGGGTTGAAAGACCCAAGGCGACACAGGCTAGGCGACGCTGAAATGAAAGGCTGCGGAATAATTTCGGCCACCTGTGCAGAGTACACATGCCTCTATTTTACCTCTATTAAAATGCCACCGCCTAGGCCGAAATCGAACCTGCATCTTTTAGGTCGCCAGACGAACATGATAGTAACTGAGCTATCACGCCGGCTCAATCATTTCAGTAAATACACGACAGATTATAAGTGTCTTCATAAAACATTTTTACAAACACCCATAATACCTGGTGCACTTTACTCTGAATCCAGTACTGATACCGATTTCTGTATGGCAATCCCTTAACATTATTTGTAACAGAAGACTTCGAACAATTGTGCCACATATCTGCATTGTTGTAGGTACGAATTGCGCACAAAAGACACACACAGGAAAAAAACACGAGGGAGACTGAAACAGCGCTAACTATCAACTGGTGTTTATTCGATTCAGCGCCGCTTTATAGGCAGTGTATACACGTGCCCACAAAGAGGGGAAAGAAACGATAAGGAGGCAAATCAAACCCTGCGCGGCAATTCATCGGAAACGCTCCCAAAAATTCTTTTCCGCGTTGTACAGTGAAACGGAGGTGTCACTCACACAGTTATCACCTCTTGCCTTTGGTGTGGTATGCCTCTAGAAGTTCACGGGAAACTTTGTCATTGCTCCTGCCCAGAATTCTGATACTTTTTAGAAGTGGCTCACAACCGGTGCATGCAATGCAATGAGCAGGTAAATTTGCTCCTTCTCTGTTCCTAATTGAACGCTGATGCTCCCTTGCGCGTTCATTCACGCAGCGTCCTGTCTGGCCCACATACACGCGACCACACTTGAGGGGAATCAGATATACAACGCCCGTGGCGCATTTGAAAAATTGTGCCGCATTCCTTAGCTCACATGCTCCTCGTCGAGCTCCTTCCGCACTGATCTTTGGGCACAACCCGGCGAGCTTGCCTGGCGCCGAAAACACAGGGACGCCATGCCTATTTGCCACCTTTTTTATGTTGTGGGCCACCTTGTGCATATACGGGACGACCGTAGTCTTTCTTCGTGGCAATCGCTCCTCGTTGTTGGCGCGGTTTCCTTTTTAGAGCGCAGCTCTTTGGCGTCCGTTCCTGGGTTTCGCGTCGTCGTCGGCGTCGGCCTCGTAACCAGCTCCGCCCCCAATGTCACGCTTTTCAATTGGTCGAAATGCTCGTGACGTCACAGTGCGCGAATTTCAAATGGGGCCAATTGTACTTTGGCTAGTAACCATGCAACCAATCAAAGGGATCGTATAGTGATGCTGCAACTAAGTTGGACTGAGTTTAGTTAATTGCTTAATTAATCAATCAGCCTAATTAATATAGAGGAGAATGAAGAGGTCAAAAGAAAAGAAAGACGTGCGCCGCAGCGACAACAGCGTCCGCGGAAGGAGACGCTGCTGAAAAAAAAACAGATAAGTACGAAGCCGCGTTCCCTCCAACACCACGCACTTCCCCACTCAGTAAGACGTTGCTCGTTTTTTATACGTTGTGTCGAACATCCTAGACAGTTCCAACAATTGACAGGTTAATGACAGAACACGATGGATACAAATACAATAATATAAATATGAAATAGCCTAATTAACCTTTCTAGTTAGACCGCATAAATCAATAAAACCGAGAACGAAATTGGTCGAGTTGGGGATTCGAACCAGGGTCTCCGGAGTGCGATACGAGCACGCTAGCCACTCCGTAATGCCAGCTGAATGGTTTGGAATGAACAAAGGCGCGTCTAGCTAATACGGCGTCTTCGTTCACTCCCATCTTCCCCCTTTCCCTTACGGCGAGGTGCAGGTGTCCACCCAGATATGCGAGAGAGATACATTTCCTTTCCTCAAAAAATAAATTTACCGTCCAGCAAGGCGTACAGCCGAATTGGCGATGGCGTTCTGTGGACTCCCTGGCAGCGTTGCAAGACGCTGTCGCGTTCCACTCTTACAGGCGAAGCTTAACATGTTAACCACACATCAGTAACACACGCAGACAGCCAATGGACGCGTCATTCGCTGGCAGCACTTGATTCATCATTCACAACCACATTCTTAACGTACGCTCCCTTGCCGCACATGCCAAGGACGTACACCACGATCACATTCTGCGCCATTCCTCTGTACTTTGCTTTGCTGAAACCTGGATGGATCCCGAAGAGCCTCTCGAAATCATAGATTTCCTATACTGCTGTGGTGCTCGCAGAGACCACAACAGAGCGGCGGGAATCGCTATCTACTTGCGCACAGGTCTCTCTGCAATACCAGTCGAAATGTTTGGCACGTCACATGAAGTTGGCGAACTGTGCGCCGCAAAGTTGCCCAACGGCTTGCTGGTAGTAGCTGCCTACTTCGCCCCTACCGCACTCACGAAAGACGTCGTGCACTTCCTGCAACTCGCGTTAACCGTCCATCGATCCACACCGATGTTAGTAGTGGGGGACTTTAATGTTGACATAAAGACAAACAGCAATTTCCTAACACTTATGCGG
Source organism: Amblyomma mixtum (assembly GCF_055824585.1). NCBI lineage: Eukaryota > Metazoa > Arthropoda > Arachnida > Ixodida > Ixodidae > Amblyomma > Amblyomma mixtum. The sequence continues at coordinate 96,313,519 of NC_143012.1, read as the reverse complement.
GAGAACATCCCGTTCCTCTCGCTCGTAACGCGTCCCACGGCTGTGACAACCTCGCGAGGCACTTGTATAGATCTCGTCTTTCAGAATCAAGCATTGGTGTACCAAGTCGAACATATATCAGTCTATTTCTCCGACCAGAAAGCTTCCTTCATGACTGTCAAGAACTGTTAGTGGAATCTTTGTTAAAGGAATACGTGTGAAAAATAAAAAAAAAAAACTCTGTGATAGCGCATACATGTGTTGCTCGATTTCTTTGCCTCAATCTATCGAAAAGGTGAAACAGCTTATTTGCTGCGCTCAAATTTCGCATTAGGAAGTAACGTAATCGTCGGTAATTTTTTTACCTTCCGAAGAAGGTTCTCGGCCGCAGCTGAGATTACCTCGCAGGGGAAGCCGGCTGAAAGCCGGCTGAGATGACCCGTGCGAAATCCAACTGCTTGTCCGTATACGCTCCGCATCTCCCACCGAATAATATGTGGTACAATTCTGAAATGTTAATTATAATGTTGCATAGCATAACGTCTTTTTTGCGTGTGTTCGTGTTTAGAAAATTGATATGCGCGACATAGCGTGTCATCGACTCCGAAGCAACGGGTGCAAGGGTAGGAACGAAAAAATACTGGCTTTCTGATTGTTGCGTCGCAGCACTTATTCGCGTAAACACAAACTGCAAAAGTATAAATGGCAGATGTTAATCACACAGAGGACCAGGCTCGTTGAGACTGGTTACAAGGGATGGGCGCTTCCTTAAATTTTCACACCCGTCTTTCCCCTTTTATTTTCAGGACATTTTAAAGAGAAATGTAGAACCGTTATAGATAAAGGTCTACTGGGCCCGTAGACAGAGGTCCCTGGAGACTAAATATTTTATGTATTATTCTTTGTTACAATTTTATAGACCACTATTATACTTATTATACCTCCGGTAGACCAATGTCTAAAGATGGTTCGCTAAGAGTCCACAAAAGCTGCAAAATGTCTTCACACAGGTTCCACAATTGACACGACGATCAATATACTTGCAAAATTAGATTATATAAAAACTATCCACTCTGGGTATACGCATTACTCCAGTGAGAGGAAAATCACCACTTTATAGCGGGTGTTCCACTAAAGATATTCTGCAATGCAGGCTTTTTGAATTTTTTCTTTGCGGCAGATCATTGCTGGTGGCCTGGTGCGCCAGAATACAGTTGAGCACGGTTTAGGTGTCCACCAAGAAGCGACACAGTTACAGGGCCAATTCCCTCTCTCAAAACGAATTTTCCTATCAAAATTGTGAGGTAGTCGTTCGTCGTACAGCGCTCCCTTTGGTCCCATGCGTGTGTGTGCGGGGTGTCGAACAGCGTTTCGGGCGGTGTCATATGCGCGATGCAGCCGTTCATCGTACAGCGTTCCGTGTGTTGTGTCCAAGATCGCGCCATTTTCCTTCCATAAAAATGAATGCTCATATCAAAATTGACCCGCCACGGTGGCTCAGTGGTTAGAGCCCAGTTCTACGCAGACGTAGTTCGCGGGTTCGAACACCGCTGCGTTTGGATTGTTGTGGTGGTGATAAGCATATTTCCCTTATTCAGCTGGACTGGCAACCATTCACGAAAGCCAGAATATTGTCCGCCTAGGTGAACAGGTGTGTGGCGACACCCTAGAAAAATATGCTGAGAAGTGCAAAGAAAACGAAACCAAATAATTCTGGAAATTGTTCATGTTCACCCGCGAGTGCAAACAGGAGATCGTCAGTTAAGGTCAGGATAAAAATGGCATGAGCTCAAGGAAGGCGACCACCAAAATGCAAGAGACCAGTGATATAGATTTCATCATTGAATAGTATACACTACTCTCCACCACATTTTATACGATGCGCACGCGGCTGTCAGAAACAAACCCTGGAAGTCTGTACGAAATGCTCTATCGGTAAACAGTTTTTTCCTAGAACCACTTTAACATGGTACGAGAACGTTGAGTGAAGCATACGTCGTATATTAGCAGCAATTTTATCACATTTGTCGGAAGCCCGAAATAATACGTAAAATGCTACATCCGGAGATAAATTGACTCGTAGAATTTTTAAGAGGTACCGGCCTACGCCCTTGCATCTAGCCATTCTGACGAGATCGTTGAAAACTTCTATGAAGACATAGAATCGGCAATAAAGCAAAGTAAAATCACAGTACACTGTACTTATGAGCAATCTCAATGCGAAGGTTGGCAGGAAGCAGGCTGGAGACCGAGCTCTAGGTGACTATCGCATAAGGTCTAGGAATAGCAGGGGGGAGTTATTAGTAGAGTTCGCCGATATAAATGATTTACAGATCATGAATACCTTCTTCCGCAAACAAGAAAACAGGAAGCGGTCGTGGAAGAACCCCAGTGGTGAGATTAAAAATGAAATAGACTTCATTCTGTGCGCTCACTCTGGCATCGTAGAGGTTGTGGAGGTCCTCGTAAAGGTCCGTTGTAGCGAGTACAAAATGCTAAGGTCTCGTATTAGCTTAGATATGAAGTGTGAAAGAACGAAGCTAGTGAAGCGGAACCCCATTAACGAGTTAGTGGTAAGAGGGACCGTAGAGAAGTTCAGGATTTCGCTGCAAAACAAGCATTCCGCTTTAACTCAAGAAGACGACAGTAATGTTGCAACAATGAACCATAACCTCCCAGGTATCGTTGCGGAGTGCGCCGAAGTAGGCGGTAGAGTGGTTCCACAGGAGACCGTCAAGCTACCTCAGGAGACGAAAGATCTAATTAAAAAATGCCAAAGCATGAGGTCATCTAACTCTACAGACAGGATAGAAGTAGAATAGCTATCAAATTTAATAAATGAGCCCAAGGTTGCCGAGATAAGGAAGTTTGAAATGGAGAGAATCGAGCATGCTCTAAAGAACGCAGATAGCTTAAAAGCGCTGAAGAAGAAATAACGAATAGGTAAAAACCAGATGCTTGCATTCAGAGAGGAAGAGCACATTGTCATTACCAATATGAAAGTAGCTGAACAATTCAGCACTAATCTATAGAGTAGCCAATGCAATGAGCACGTTAACGAGAGAGACAGTAGCACACAGCAATGGGACATACCGAGAGTAAAAAAAAGGAAGTAAACTCTTAAGACGAATTGAAAGGAAAAAAGCAGATGATGAGCATCAGGTAGCAGGAGAGTTCTTGAGTTACGGAGGGGAGATTGTCCTAGAAAAACTAGCCACTCTGTCTACGCAATCCCTTGTGACCTCGGGTGCATCACCAGCTTGGAAGAGAGCGAACATTATCTTTATTCATTACAAAGGAGACGTCAAGGACTTAAAAATTCCGGACTGTTAAGCTTACTCGCCTTCGCCTACCCGGGAATAACTAAAGCAATCGCTCATAGTGACAGGACTACTTAAGTCTTCAATCGGCCAAATGATCAGGCAGGTTTTCAAAAAGGATACTCGACAACAGGCCAGACTGAACAGCACACAAAGGACGAGGACAAAGAGAAGAAGCGACAAGACACCAGCGGTGACAATCAAATGAATGGCTTTTTAGAGTAACATTAATATGTACGAAATAACAATCTGACAACCAAGTGCGCATGGTTCGAAGATAGGATCACTGTCATCAGGCAGCTTCGTCTAGATACGCGATTTCGCGGGGATGAATGATGACCGAAGGGATGCGACGCACCTGTCAGAATCCTTGTGAATGAGGAAGGCTTCTTTCAATTCTCTAGTCAATTTTTCTCTGTGCTTGTACAAAGCTGAAGCATTATTGAACAAGGGCATGCAAGGAGAGTGTAACCGGGCCTTATGGCTGCATTCCTTATGGTGTAGTGCTAGGTTCGATGAGGGTGCTTTTCCCAATGAGTTTTCATGCTCACGTAGCCTAATGTTGTGACACTTTCCTGTATGACCGATATTATTCTTGCCACATGTGAATGGAACTGTGTACACAACCTCTTTTGCGCAGGCAAGAAAAGATACCTCGTGTTTTACTTGGCATTTTCCATTGTCTGCACGGCTTTTATTGTCATCAGTTCTTCTGTTTACTTTAGCACGAATGCTGCCTAGTTTAATGGGCGCAGAAAACATAACGTCTGCTTCATACCTATGTCCAACTTGTCGCAGGCGATGCCACATACCATGGACATACGGTATGACCGCGATATTTTTCTTTTCTCTTTGACGGGTTGTTTCAGATGCCTGTCGTTTGGTAGAAGCCTTAACTTTCTTCAGGACCTTACTGCACGCGAGCAAGATCACACCGGCAGGGAAGTCTGCTGACCTCAATTTTTGCACCTGCTCTTAAAGCTACTCTGAATGGCATGCTCGCAAGATTTGAAGATTGCCGAACCTATGCATGAAACGGCTATGCCACACTTAACAAACTTGGAATGGCCAGATTTAAAACAGAGCAAAGGCTTCTTCGATTTTGGTGCACACATCCAACAAACATGGTCTTGCCCTAAATTCAACCTTAAATCAAGAACGGAAGCATATCACCGGACGGGGTTTCAAAAGTGAAGTTTAAATCTTTTTCACATTTGCGGAATATCTCCAGAATGCCTTCGACGCATTTCGAGAAGTTAGCCGTTCTTAAAAAAAGAAAGTATTCGTCGACGTATCTGAATACCTTTTTTACAACGGCGGGTATGTTATTTTTGATGGCCTTGTCAACATAACTCAGATAAATTTCACTCAAAACTGGTGCCATACTCGACCCATTTCACACGCCAATTTTCTGTAAATACAAGTTTCGTTCGAACTGAAAAAATGTGGACTGCAGGTATATGGACAACAGTTCCAGAAAGGATTCCACAGGTAGCCAACACTGCGGATGAAGGTTTGCTCATCGTTACTATCTGTTATACATTTGCGAATACATGCCAAGAGAAGATCATGCGGAAGCCAATAGTACATGTCGTGAACGTCTATACTGAAGGCCTAAAAGGCACCTTGGTTGTGGCACGCCAAATATTCCACAAGAGCAGACGAATGTGACACATGGCAAGGATCCTCGATTGTCAGTGCGCCAAGGCCCTTCTGCAAAAACTTTGACACCGCATGCTGCCACGTGTTTCGGTTTATGCGTCTTCGCAGCAAAAAAAATACTTCCAACGAATTGATGTTTGCGTATTTTACAGAATAGTATAGGCGCTGCAGGCCCTGACTGCTCAAAAGCTGTAAGGCTTTCATGTTGTTCCTTTTTACCAGGGCGTTTACTATGTTGAAATTCTTGTCGATGGCTAGTCTCGCTTTTTCTTTAAATAACGTGTCTGGCATAATTACGAAGAATCCTTTTTTGTCGGAAAGGATAGGCCTCAGTTTTTGGGACGCCAGGAAATCAACCAATGCAGATAGGCTAAAAGCCCTATTACTTTTTTTCCTTGTTGACACTTACGGCTTCAACGCAGTCAACAATGCACCTGGGTCACTCGTCCTCAGGAGCTTGGCGGGAGAAATTCCTTGCCAGTGTTATTTTCTACGGTTTTTCGAGGCTCGGCTGAACACAGAAATTTGGACCAATTCTCAGAACATTCTGGTGTTTTCCGGGCACCTGCTGTTCTCCTAGAATCAGTAGCTTTCCTTCGGGACGAGGAGGCTTCTTCACGAGTGTCCAAGGATACGCTGTGGTCCAGAGGATTCCTGTGTTCCTTTCCGCCACTTGACAAAACTCACGGAAACGTGGCACTCTGTGTTTCTCTTTGTCGCACGACACCCAGAGGCTGTTTTTGTAGAGCCTGTACTGCCGCCACCACTCTGATGACAGGATCCGGCACAAGCTGCGACTGTGACCTTTTGATGGTTGTAGACCACCACACAACACCAGTACTTCCAATGGGCATGTCGCCCGTATTGCATACCAGGAAGCCATTCATGCTTGGAACGCGCACATGGCAAGTTGCGAAGCTAGGGGGGCTTGGTTGTCGAGAACATTATTGTCACATGTGAAGGGGCTCGATGTACTAGAAATGAACTGTAGAAGTACGGAGAGTTGAGCTAGTTGGTGCATGGCAGGACTGAACAAGCACAAAGGACGAGGACATAGAGGAGAAGCGACAAGACTCGAGCGCTGACTATCAACTGAATGATTTACTGGAGTAATATGCATATGTACGAAATAACAATCTGACAACCAAGTGCGCATAGTTCGAAGATAGGATCACTGTCATCAGGCACCTTCGTGTAGATACGCGATTTCGCGGGGATGAATGATGACCGAAGGGATGCTTACGCACGTCCTTTGTGCGCAGTTCAGTCCTGCCGTGCACCAACTAGCTCAACTCTATGTACTTCTACAACAGGCCGCATTCAGAGTATCAATCAAGTGATAGAGAAATGCGCAGAATATAGCCAATACCTATATATAGCCTTCATTGATTACGAGGAATGATTTGACTCAGTGGAAACCTCAGCTGTCAGGCAGGCATTGCGGAATCATGGTGCCAAAGTGTGTTATGTGTAAATACTGGAAGATATCTATAAAGACCGCACAGCTATCATAGTCCTGAATAAAGTCAACAATAAAATTCTAATAAAAAAGGTGTCGGGCAGGAAGGCACGATCTCCCCAATGCTATTCACCGCCTGTTTGCATGAGGTATATTGAGGCCTTAATTGGGAGCAGTTGTGGGTAAGGGTTAACGGGGAATAATTAAGTAATGTACGATTCGCTAACGACATTGGCTTCATAAGTCTCTCAGGAGATGAATTGCAGAGTATGATGAAGGAGTTAGACAGGCAGAGCAGAGAGGTGGGTCTACAGTTTTGAATGTAGAACAGCAAAGTAAAGTTCAACAGTGAAGCAAGGGAACAACAGCACTCCGCAATTGGTTGCGAGGTGCAGGAAGAAGTAAAGAATACGTCTTGTTAGGGCAAATAGTAACCGCTGGTCTGTATCATGAGAGGAAAATAACTAGAACTATGAGAATGGGGTGGAGCGCATATGGCAGGTAATCTCAGATCATGATTGGCAGTTTACCATCATCCCTCAAGAGAAAAGTATGCAACTGCTGTCACCAGTATTCACTTATGGGGCAGAAACGCGGAGGCTCACAAAGAGAGTTCAGTTTAAGTTAAGGACAACGCAGCGAGCTATGGAAAGAAAAATCGTACGTGTAACAGTGAGAAATTGAAAGCGGGCGGAGAGGGTGAGGGAACAAAGGCGAGTTAATGACATCCTAGTCGAAATCAAGGGGAAGAAATGGGCTTGGAAAAGTAGCCTGGATTTTGGGATCAGGTGGTAAAACACTGGCAGCATTTTTTCCGGTTTTGCAGCGATTATTTCTTGCGGAGAACTGAAAAGTCAACTAATGATATGAGGGCAGAGGAGAGCCATTGATTTTCGATAACAACCACTGATCTGAGGGCTGTGATTATTATCGAGAGCAGTGCTTTTATCTGCTGCTCCTGTATTTTGAAAACTGTGCTTGCGGTAGTCCTGAGGGGCATATATGTATTCGATATGTCTTGATGTACCTCCGGACCCCAGCTTATCGGCCAGCTTGGCGACTTGAATTGAAGCTGCAGTTGAGTGAACAATTAAAGAACAGACGTAACATTAGAAACAGTAACCTCTTTGGAGTTGGGCTGAAAACATGAAATGTCAGGCTTTCTTTCAACATAACGCTAAAAAACGGAAATGGCAAGACTGGTACGCGTTAAGTGGATACCGGGCGCTCTAAGAAATTGTCAAAGCTGATGCTGAATAAATAAAAACTACAGAGAAAGCATGGCAGCTAGAAAAAATTTTCTCTGATTGGCGCTCGAGTTGTTAGGCTAATCGCTGTTTATTTGTCATCGTAATTTGCACTAACTTGATGGACCGCAAAATGTGAATGGAGATCGACACCTTGGCCCCTTTCTCTGTCGTATTTTCTCAGAGTGACCCCGGCTTTCGGAGTAATCTGCTAGTATTCGATGATATGAAGGCATGTAGTGAAATGCATGTCGCTATGATGGAATCCTGCCTTTCCCTTTCTATCTTCCGCCGATCTGTTCCTTTCATTGCGCGCTGTCCTGTCCTCACGCCTCTTGCGTTTTTCTTCTTCAACCCCTTTGCGCAATTTTATTCCTGTAATTTATTTTAATTAATTTATTTAATTTTTTTTAATTCATTCCTTTAAGGGAGGGGGGAGGGGCATATGCGGCTTCAGCTCCCTCTGAAGTTTTTTTTAACTATTAGGCGCGGCTGACAAACACAACCAGCGACGCCGGAAGTCATTCTGGTTTCTGTCACCTACAATGCCTTTTTCACACTAGAAAAGACATTTTGGCGCGAACATTGCTAACTTGGGTTGGATTCTGTGGCAAGGATCATCCACCTGGAGTCCCGTAACCGAAGTATCAGATAGCACCATGATCAAAATTACCATGCGAATACGAAAATTTTGAGGACATCAATAATCGATCTTGGCAGACCTTGCTTATTGAAAGCCTTGGCCACGCGGCATTTACCAACATATAAACTCGGATATTGGTTATTTCAACTTGCGGCATAATTTATGGCTTTCCTTTGTCATTCTCTTTTCTTTTTAGCTGACTGGTTTTACTTTTTCTTTGAAGCAAAGCAATACCCTTCCGTAATTATGGGTGCAGAATAATTGTCGCCGAGCAGGCAGTTAAAAAACTCAAGTAGCACTTGTTGCTGGGCTAGTTGGTGCATTATTCTTCGTACAAAAGTTAGCGCAAACCACGCGCGTTGTCCGGTCCACCTTTCTTGTGAGTGTCGTGTTTTGCGCTAACTTTTGTACGAAGAAAAAGGCAGTTAAAAAATACGTACTTTCTTATTGATTTCTTCCTTCCTCCTCTATTATTCTAACCACATGGTGCTGTCGCGACCACAGCATGGCCCTAGTTCATATCGCGACTTCAGCTATCATAGTTTTGTTTTTGCCTGGATCGTCTGTCTTTTAGTGTGTAACGTATACTATCTGTGATTGCGCAAGATCTTTATTTTCCTTGTTTCCCGCATTATATAGAGTGACTTTTGCTTAGATACGTAGATTTAAGGGAGACGTACGTTTATTTAAATATCTTATTGCGAGGTTTTGTGTATACATACAGTGACTTTGCTTCTACTGACACTTTTTTGTCCTTTATCAAGTTTTTTCTTCGCATTTCTAGTACTACATTTTATTTTAGAACTTCTAATGTATATTTTGCAGAACTCCCCGATCGTTCATGCGATTTCGGTGAATTTACTCGCAATAAAAGACCGGCGGCAGCTGCTGCTGCGCAGTACACTGGAACGAATGACAGCGTCATTGAGATGTTTTTCCTGGCCGCTGCATGTGTGCAACTGAAGGTTCTTGAATGACAAAGATTAATTAAAATATCTGTCCTCTATACTTGCTAACGTCATGGCCTTTACGTTTTTCATATCAGCGGCATGCACTGCTTTGCTGGTTTCGCAATGATATAGTTCTAGATTTCGTGTGATATTTTCTTTACTTATTAAATACGGAAAAGCATGAAAGCATTGGTATCAGTCATGACTGCCATGGTTTTTATGACATATGTATGCATTCTTTTATTTTAAAAAATACATATTGCACTTGTCCGCAAATTCTATTAGGAGACCGCGCTGGAACATCAGCCCCCCCCCCCTCCCCCCTCCCTCCCCCTGTTACCTCTTAGCGCTCTAACCGGGAAGGCCCGGATGTTCCTCACGTATCACCTCTGTGTTCTTTCCCTTCCCAGGTTCCGTTACTCAATAAACATGTGGAGACGAGTGGAATACGTGGAAATCGGCGACTTCGAATATAATCCCCCAAAGGTGGCAATCAAAGTACACGGCATATATTACGGCGCAGGTCTGCCACTCCCCACAGTAGGCGATTACTTCTGGATCGAATTCAGATTCACTGGAAGTAACATGTTTCAGGCAAGTAATGAACTACCTGGATTCTTTTTGTGCTTTATAAGTTCGTTGCCATCAAAGTCATTGTGCAGGGTCTACGGAAAGAAACGCCAACAGAGCGCAGACTGGGCGCTCCACTGTTCGAATTTTTTTCATCACGCTTTTACCTGGGTGGTAGCAAAAAGACGCTAGAGTCACCCGCTATGCATTGTATGGCGACTCTTACGTCTTTTTTATACCACCCAGGTAGCACCGCCATCAAAAGAAGATCGAACAACAGAGTGCATAGGCGCCGCGTTCATGGGCATGTTGGGCATGTGTCATGTGTCAGTTGGGCATGTGTCATGAAAGCATGTGGATCGCGGATAATCCAGTGTCGTCAATGGGCCTCCAATATTAAGTAGGCTAGGTTGTTGCCAATGGCGGCTGCGTGTAGTGTGACAAGTACGCGCTCACCTCTTCGCCGCAGTTGCCCCAAAACTTTTGTTCAGTTCATTCGGAAAATTCCACCTAATTCCATGAGCTTGACTGCTCAATAACTCTTTCATTAAATCAGTCTAGTTGTCTTCACCAAGCAATCAACACACTTAACACACAAGTCCAGTTACTATGAACTGGACCTCGATTCATTAGAATCTGCTGATAAGAAATCTATTGTTGCTATAACAAAACTTTGTTTCTTGTGAACTATCATAATAAATAAAATATTTTTAAAACGTTCAAGTTAGCAGTGCTCCATAACGTTTTAGCAGATATTCAGATCAGTCTGACCATTCTGCGTTACCAGCCAGCGACTGGAAAAAGAGAAAGATAGTTGTTAACTACAAACCTCCTAAAATTCATAATTCAATCAATTACTGACCGATTTTACTTGCATCAGCAACAAGGAAGGTATTGGAGCATATCATCTTTACTCGCCTTGTTAGCAGTCTAGAAAATATGAAGTTTTCTTCCACCTTTCAACACGAATCTACCAATCAATTCTTTTTTAACACAGTTTTTTTTTACTCAAACACAGCGTCGCCGTGCTGATTGATTAGGTTTCCCTGTAGATCACAAAATGAACAAGGGAGGGGAAAACCTCAGGTTGCTTGAGCCATCGTCTGGGCAAAACGTTCATCATTGGCAGGGATTAAATAGGGCCTTCGCTCCAAGGAGGAAGGCCCCGGGGGTGGGGAAGGAAAGTGGTGTGAGAGGGGATGCGTGTCAGGAAGGGTATGGAGGTGAACCTTGATTCGTTAAGCTGCAATAGTGGAAAAACTTATATCCGGGGGGTGTGTAATGAACAAAGGCTTTGAAGGGGCTGCGACGGTGGGAGGCGCTGTAGGACCTGAAAAACTAAGATAAGAGGATTAGTCAGCGTGGTACAGGGAAATGAGAAGAAGGCAAACAACATAGGCTGGCACTGGAATGAGGGGCATTTCCAAGGAAGGACAAGGCAGGGGGGGGGGGGGGATGATTCGAGTTCAGAGAAAGCCAAAAGTTGGGGCGGAGGGGGTAACAGGAATGTCATGGTTTCCGAAAACCATGACATTCCTGTTACCCCCTCCGCCCCAACTTTTGGCTTTCTCTGAACTCGAATCATCCCCCCCCTGCCTTGTCCTTCCTTGGAAATGCCCCCCCCCCCTCCTTGGAAATGCCCCTCCTTCCAGTGCCAGCGTTTGTTGTTTGCCTTCTTCTCATTTCCCTGTACCACGCTGACTAATCCTCTTATCTGAGTTTTTCAGGTCCTACAGCGCCTCCCCCCGTCGCAGCCCCTTCAGAGCCTTTGTTCATTACATCTTGGTACATCTTGGTACATCTTGGGACGTTGAAGTGGCACGGTTGTCGCGTGGAAGCTTTTTTATTGTCCGAATTACGGTTAAAGGCTGGTAAAAAAACTACTTTACGTAAATAGTACGTTGCTGCAAATGTTTCAGTCAGCTGTTTTTCAAGGTGATGTACAAGTTTTTCATTGACACTTTGTTCATCAAGTCAATAATTAAAAAGTTAGCTAATTAAGCTTAACTAATTACTTAAGCTTGAAAAACGAAAAATACTGCAAAGTAGGTCACGCGACTCTAAGGAACCCTCAGTTGGTTGCAGACGGCTAGGGCATCCCCTGTTTTTTAAAAGCTTGGTTACATTTAGCTGGGACACCTGGTATAAGAATGAAACTGCTTTTCTGGATACACGGTGGTGAGACACCTGTGTGACTCACCTATCCTTTTTCAATTTTTGTGCAACCCTACAGGGCATGTGTGGTTCTTGCTATCCCTCTTAATTGTTTGCCTGATATTCATTTGCATTCGCGGTGAATAAATAAGTTGGAAGTTGCGCATGTCCCGTCAAGCTTTCTGGGTGTTGTCTCTTTCGGCGCTACAACCCTTTTCTGGAAACATACACCAACCAGCCCCCGAACAAGTATTACTCAGTAACAGAGGAGACTCGGTGCTCAAGCTATTGTGTGCGCCGTAGATCGCTGATGACATGACAGAGTTCGGAGGAAGGTCACACCGGTTGTTTTCGGCTCCCTGGCCTGAAACATGAGCGCGTGGTAGCCGAGTGCCGTTTCTTCCGACATAAAGCCTGTAACATAGTATCAGTTCACCACAGTTAATCTAGACACGTAATAGCATACCAGTAGCGCTCACTGCGACGTTTCGTGCTGGATCAAAGCAAAGGGGGAAGGCATGATCTTAACTCTCCGTACTCTTCCTGCTCTCATAAATGAACTCCTTCCATGCGAACCTTCACACGCGACTTCAGGTGGCTCACCCACGAATATTGTCACTATAAGGCTGAAGTGCTCATTGAAGCTCAAAGAGCACACGTGAAACTGCTGGAACCCACCACAGAGCTCATATTTAGGACATATACATCCGACGCCAACCTCACTTCCATTTAACAAGAGTAATACTTCTCAAGGAACCTCTTTTACACAATATCTCTTGTCCAATGACCGCATATTCTGGTCTCATACTCCACGTACCTCTGAATTAAAATTGTTTCCTAGTCTCCTAAGGGTATGACCACACCATGTGTTCCAGTGCCCGTATGCCAATCTAGTTATTTAACGATAGAATGAAGTCCAGATTGGTAGACGCGGCGAGGGCTCTCTGTACCCGCATACTTAGCTTGCCGACTATTGTAACATGTCATTTTCCTTCTTTTCTAGGGGTACTACAAGGACCAGTTTATTGCGCAGCACGAAACGCTATTCATGGATCTCAAGTACTTTTACATGCACGGCTTCGACTATAACTCATCGGAATTACTCTCGGTGCATTTCACGAAGACTGACGGAAGTTCGCCCATAAAAGTGAGTTCTCTAGTCACTCTTGTACACTAGCGGCTACTTTACCCAGAAATGTCCGAATGATACTTGAACTGTCCAATAACAGAACACGCCTAGAAGAACAATATCTTTTAAATATTCTGTGTGCCTTATAATCAGCAACTTAGAATAAAAGCGTTGCTTTTCTCTCGATACTTAAATAAATGATGTATCAGCAAAGCAGATTTATCATGCAAGCAAGGTTTTTAGTTTTCGCATGCAAGATTCAGTGTATTGCAGAATCGACGAGTACCTTTCGTATAAACCTATTGTTCTAATTTTCGAAATCGCACTTAGATACATGACCCCTTTTTACGAGCTTGCGTTGAGTTCCCCATGACCACTCAAGGCACAAGTCATCTTGACTATTATAATAAATTGCGATCACTATATTAAGATGTTGATTGATCCTAGGTAAAACGTGGAAAAAAGTAGTAGCTGGTCGATTGAACAAATCAGCTATTCTACGTGCCGTTATAAAAGCTGTGATATTTAGCCACTGGCCATAGCTTAATCCAGGGAAGATTACATCCGCCTGAATCTCCGTTTGCAGGCACCACGAACTAAGTTTCGGTAAAAAAAAGAGGGACCGAAGCGTGGCCTTGTTTTAGAGCATCCAACTCACATTCGGCAGGTGATGGGTTCGATCCCCAGCGCTGCGAGCACCCACCGGATTCTTCAATGGGTACAAGATTTCCTCCGGCCCGGTGCTGGGCTCTTCTAGGGTGAGATGCTTGGGAAAAGAGTCTTGACCACAGTTGCCTTGACGGATCACAGATAAGTGCAGCCGTCAAGCAACCCTAATTCCGCCTCGTGCGGGAGAAGCTCAATTTGTGGCCCTTTTTGACACAGTGACGGGATCTGAAGGCGCAGGCTCGTTTCCGAAGCAATGCAACCCTGGGAAGCCGAGCACCAGGCTGGTGCATAGCTTGAACCCATTTTGAGAAAACCGGTGGACACCCGGCCTGCGGCAGGCGTCCAACCCACCACCTCCCGAAGCCGAAGCGGGTGCTCTACCACGAAGCCACGACTGCAGTACGCGAGTTGCTGTACGACTGCGAGTTGCTGTACGTCCGCTGCATGAAAAACGCTTCTGCCATGGCACTAGTGTTAACCCGGACGAATGGAAGCTGCGGCACATTACCGCTGTAGACTTTCCGATGTCATCTGTTCCCGCCTCACACTAAGGCGCCCCCTTCTGTGCTCTTAAAATCTCTTGGAATCCGCGCCGTTACGTTACGATATCATCTGTTTCATTGAATTCGTATCATTTTCCCTGTCGATTGCCATTTCTTATCAAGTGGTCTTGATTCCCTGGCGCATTCCGCAATTTTTAAGGCGAAAGCCTTTAATGTCTCATCGTTGTAAGCAGCAGTTGTCGACAGAAATGTCACGCTTTTCAATTGGTCGAAACGGTCGTGACGTCACAGTGCGCCAATTTCAAACGGGGCAATTGTACTTTGGCTAAGTAACCAGGCTCCTTCTCTCGAGCGGTGGGAGACCGTGCTGGCTAGCTCTGACCCAAGAACGCAAGTTTTGCCGGTGGAGTGGGCTGACAAAGTCGTCGAGGGCTATGTACTCTCGACCACTTAACGCGTCCTCTTGCCAACCTCTTCCCGGCGAATAAAATGTTTTACAATCAATATTAACCAGGCAACCAATTGAAGGGATGATATAGTGATGCTCCAATTAAGTGGGACTAAGCTTAGTTAACTGCTTAATTGCCCAATTAGCCTAATTAACGTTTCTAGTCAGGCCATATAAATAAATAAAACCGAGTAGGAAATTGGTCGAGCTCGGGAATCGAACCCCGGTCTTCGGAGTGCGAGACGAGCATGCTATCCACTCCGCCATGCCAGCTCGATGGTTTGGAATGAACAAAGGCGCGTCTAGTGAATACGGTGTCTTCACTCACTGCCATCCTCCTCCCTTCCCTTCCAGCGAGGTTTAGGTACCAACCTAGATATGCGAGACATTTCCTTCCTCAAAAATCAATTTACCGACAAGCGAGGCATAGAACCGAATGGGCGATGGCGTTCTATGGACTCCCTGGCAGCGTTGCAAGACGCTGTCGCGTTCCACTCTTAGATGCGAAGCTTAACATCTTAACCACACATCAGTGACCGCACTTTAGGTAAAAAAAGTGCACCCTCTCCCCCTTAATTTTGACGGGTGTCCACCGAGATATGTGAGACAGTTACTGCGTAATTTCCTTTCCTCAGATACAATTTTCATTTCCTTCATTACGGGCCATCTTTGTCTTTTTTCTTTCACTCCCACTTCCTCCCTTCCTCTACGGTGCGGTTCAGGTGTCCACCGAGATGACAGAGAATTACTGCGTCATTTCCTTTCCTCAAAAAGCGTTGCCTTCAAACGTCAAGGCATCTCGCCGAACGGGTGGTGGCGTTCCGTGGACTCCCTGGCAGCGCTACAAGACGCTGTCGCGTTCCACTCCTAAAGGCGAAGTTTAAGCGTCATTATTTAGCAATTAATTAGTATTCAGACATTAATCAGTAATTAACCATTAATTAGTGATTTGTCATCACTTAGTATTTAGTACTCAATTACATGTGACGCCACCAGTGCCACAGAAGCAGTCAAAGTGGTGCGGAAAATGCTTTCGCCTCTACGCACTTTAGACAGTCAAAGTGCCCCCTGAATTTTTACGTCATAATCTTGAAACGGGGATCAAGTGTCCGCACAATTTTAATTTAAATTTTTGTTTTATTTCGTACTGCGTAGTCCTGGTATCAGCCTTCTCTCCCCACAACGTCCAAAACCAAAAGGGTGTGAGGAGTTACGAGCGCTTTGCGAAACCACAAAAAAGGGCTAGAAAATGTAGCGAAAAGTTATATCTAGTGAAAAGTTCAACGCTTAAATAATTTACCAGTAGAATGGACCATGCGAGTGATAATAAATCTCCAGGTAGGCAGAATTGTATCGTGGATTGACATGGGAGAGCAACGTAGCTGGGGGCTGATTTTGTGCAGCTGTACTCACACAGGTAATCAACTTATCTGAGATCTCGTAGTTGGGGTCAATCAGTATATGCTGATGAGCTCCTAAAGGCAGTTCAAACTGAGACGCGATCCAACATCTGCGACTGATATCGTTGGTAACTGCCCACGGACGGCGTCATGCTGAACCCGGCGTACTCGTGCATTTGGTTTGCTGTTGGGAGCCAGTGCTAACCGCGCGCGAATGTGCGCATCGCCAGTCGAGGTGCCAGTGAGCACCTGCCGCGCAAGGAACGTAGGAGCCTCCTCCGCAGAGAGCGAGGGCGCGTCGGACAAAATGATTTCTACCTGTCAACGAAAGACGTATGGAACTCTATCTGAAAGGGCTACGAGACTGAGGAGGGAATTGCAGTGCCAAACGGATATTTGCGGGATTTATTCTGCATTGTTACCGGGTTTACTCTGCTTAGCGTTGCTCAGGTCGACAAATTCTCGCTCGCCTTCCGGCGTTCAAAGCCACCGGTATCTTGCCTCTGGCGGCGACACTGGCTTTCATCGTGGCTTCGAGCAGCTTAACGTGCGGTTCGCGTAGAGCACACCCTTGCCTATACACCATTGCTTGATTAGTGGGCAGGAGACGCAGAAATGCGCTCAAAACATGCGCTTCACGCACCCCGCTGTTTCCATCGTCCTCTGAGCTCTCAATCCGACGCACGGAGCAGCTTCCGGCTCTAGCCACCGGTCAAGTGCGCAATGGGTCTGTGTGAGAAAAGCTGCCCTCTTGGACGCAACGACTATGTCCTCTACTGCGGCAGTAGTAAACAACAAAAAATATTGTTGTTTTGCGTAGTTGACCAAATGCGAATTAGGTGCGCTTATGCAGCAACGGTTATTGAAGAAAGAACACACTGTTTCATAGGACGACAATTTTTTTCATGTAATGCGAGAAGTCATTCGACTGAAAGCACGTATTGAAATGGTTGACTGATTAAGAGGATGCATAACCGTGCAAGACATACAACAAGCCATGCGCCTTTGGCCACACTTGAGCGGTATCCCGTGCTATGCATCGTCGCAGGCGGCGATATTTCTACATTCTGCATAGGCTCCCTGTAGGGCCATTGGTAGCAAAATTAAACGTGCACAGCTCCAAAGCCTGGCCGCTAGCAGATCAGATATGCCTGTGCCGACATTGCAAGCGATGTACTTTAGAGCGCTGCTCTTAAGCCGCGTTAACATTTGCGAGAAACTTCCCACAGCAGAGCTTCATCAACGGCGCCGTCGCCTCGCAGCTCCGCGGAAAGTTGCCCACTCTACGCCAGTTTGTTCTTATAGCCAATCACGTGATACCATCGACGCGCTCCTGCTGCATCTCCATAGGCGAGCTTGGACCAGATTCCGCACTCTCTCCTTGGGTCGTCTTCTCGCTGTTCTGTAGTGGCCGCGGTCGACGGCAGGTGAGTGACGTGACGTCACAGTCACCTCCCATTGCCTGTTTTCTTCTGCGGAAAGGAAAAAATGGCTGAGGCTTAGCTTAGATTAAGCCTAGTCAGATGCGAAGCATATTGTCGCCGAGTTGCATATCGAGCACGCCGCTTGGCTAGACGTTCTTCACGCTCTTCATCAGTCTCAGTAGCACGCCGCGACTTTTGCTTCTCATTCCAACGAGCAGCCCTGTCTCCAGGAGGCATCTCTATCCCTTGTACGCCTAGCAGAGGCAGGCGCACCCCCTTGTATACCGCCGCTCCAGCATCACGTGTTCACTACAGCGCACCTAGCGGCAGAAGCAGGAAACACATTGGTCGCGACGCCTCGCGTGACGGCGCGAGCTGGGGCCCCGTTTCTGCTATGTCGTTACGTCACGCATCACGTGGTCCTCCTTGGTCGCGACGCCTCGCGCGACGGCGCGAGCTGGGCCCCCGTTTCTCATCTGCTGTGACGTCACGCACCACGTGGTCATCCTTGGTCACGACGCCTCGCGCGACGGCGCGAGTTGGGCCCCCGTTTTTCATCTCCTGTGACGTCACGCATCACGTGGTATGAAATGGAGGTCACGAAAGGTCAATGGTAACGACACCACCGCGCTCGAGGAGCTGGGTTGGGCTATTTTAGTATGCTTCGCATAAAAAAGTGGTAGGGTTTCGACGTAGGTAAACCGGGTGTATATGCGAAAGCCTGCGTTTAGCCTGGTTTGCTAATTTCTTGGTCATCGGCCCGCCTGGAAAGGATATTAGACTCTCGTTCAGCTCTCATCGACGTTAAGCTGGTGTGACCTATTCGTGCCGCAGATGGAAGTTGATGAAGACGACGGTGTGCAATCCACAACGTGAGCGGCTGTTGTTGAGAGGCTGTTGTGGGGGCGGGATCGCCTGCGGCGGTACTACTCTCGTGCAGAGGCCGGCGAAGCTGATACATGTGCTCCGTCGCGGGTTCGAAACCCAGTCGCGGGTGTATTTGTTAAGGCGTAAGCCTTACTTGCGCCGCTGAACGAAAACCCGTCTCTCTTCGTGCGCGCCTGAGCGTGTGAGCGCACCCCTGCGACGCGTTATAGTCAACGCTCTGGAGTACTTATTAAAGATGGCATCCACGTGCAACCTGGCAGGTGGTGTCTATATTAATTACTGCTCTTAGCGCTTGCTTGAGACAACATGGATTGCGCAAGTCGAACCAAGGACTGCAGAAGCCATCTGATGGCAGTGGTACGGCGCTTAACCGCTGCACCAGAACGCCAGAAGAGGTATGAGGACTCCCAGAGATTTATGAATGCTTTTTCGACATTCTACGAAACAGATTAGCTCTAGGACAGCATAGAAGAAACGCAAAGCACAGAAAGGGTGCTGTTTAGTGTTTTTTGCCCTCGTTCCGCTGCACTGTGTTAATCTGTTTCGTAGAAAGTACGAACAAACTATCCCACACCAGAGTCCTCCTAGAACCTAAATCGACAAAAACTAATTCTGCATATTTGGACATTAACCCATTAGGTAACGCTGCAACGAACATATGTGATTTGTGGCACTTGTGGACTTGCCCAGCGACGGCCCCTATATTAGAAAACGGCTCCTCAGGGAAGTGGGCCTGCGATGGAACCGCCAATGTAACATTGTGAAATGGGATATGAACAACCAGTTCACCAGCAAACTCTGCGACTACTTCGGCGAAACTGGTCTCCAATCGTTCTTTTAACTTTCTATTTCGTACCTTCCACTCTGCGATCTCAACTTAGGCCTCATGGCAGAATTCACGAATTTAAAAAAAAAGAAAGCTATCGCGTCATATCCTTGAGGAGGAGTGGGGGCCGAGGCACGATGGTGGGCTGCCTTCACGATGTCATGCATAGAGAGAACTGCCAGCTGCGTGGCACCGGGTTACATCACGCCAAGGCGCGCGTTGACTGAGTTCACAAAGTGAGCGGGCACGCTTTCGGTTTCTCGCACGTCAGTATGCTGTCTCTAAGCCTACTTTTTTTTTTATTTGAGCGTGACCTGTTTCTTTGCTAAGCTTGGTCGATGTCACTTTCAAGGTCGCTCCACCACTGACTCCAACAGGCACGCAGGTCCTCCGAGCTTCCTCACACTGGCTGCAGCTTGCAGGACGCGCCTCCGCACTAACCCGGTTTACTCGGAGGCTTCATACGAGGTTCTTGGCTGGGATCGTGTTAAGTAGTTCTTCCGCACTAGAGTTCCTCCTGGACCGATCGTTCTGCGGAGCGGGAGACCAACCGGTCTGCCGCAGGAAAGCCAGTTTCTGAGCGAGGTCGAGTGCGGGAAGCATTCTACGCCGCGCGTTTTCCCATTAGAGTGAGCGTGCATGCATTAAGGCACCCTTTCCAAGACTTAGCGGCGTGTCTCGCTGTAAGCGTAAGCTAGCGCGGAGCACAGTGGATGATGAAAGACGGCGATAGAGAACAAAGCCCCAGGATGAAAGTGGAGGCGGAAGGTTGGACCGTAGCGCCACTGGACTGGCCCCTGGTAGGACGTCGCTGGTAAGGTATGCGGCGAGCGCGTCGCCAGATGTGCCAGTTGTGGTCGCCCTTTTTTCAGATGTATCACCACAGCCGCGGCGCCGGTTTCCATTCGCGCAAGGCGAAGCTCAGCCCCGGCGGATCACTGTGCGACCGGTCGTAATGAACACTGGAAAATGGTTTAGAGCTTAAAAGGAGGGATAAGTGCAAGTCATATCAAGCATTTCACCTCCGATAACGCTGGGGTAGAATGATGCGAACGACGTGAGATTTCAGTTTGGCATATTAAAACGGGGCATAACTTTCAGCAACACGACAAGGGTTATATTATATTTAGATACTTTCGTTCTTTTTGAAACAGCTATAATGTAGTAGGGCGGTCTGTAGACGCCAACAATGCATTCGCTTTGAGCGATAAAAGTGCGCTAGGTGGCATTGCAACCATTTTCATGAAGAGGGAGTGAAGACAAGCTGATGTTGGCCTCCATCAGAAGCTTTCGTCGCTCTAATGATTACAATGCCACATTAAATGAAAATGGAAAGTTTTCGAGCTAGAAACGCAAACAGTGAAATACAGATGCCAGGGTTAGCTGGCCGACTGGGGGGCACGACGCCGTATTGGCAATGGAGCGCTTACCTTTCACACTGTTCCAGGCTGCCCTATTCCTTGGCTCATCGCTACCTTGTTTGGCATCCGACGTGGTCTTCACCTGCCCAGTTGAGAACGCGAATCAACCCGCGGATTGGATGCAACAGCCTTGCCTACAGATGCATCTGGAAGGAAACCTGTTCTTCGGCTGGCAACCGCGGTCGTTCATCACCAGCGATACCACTATCAGCGCCGGCCACACGGAATATAAGCTGCTGCCCGTGAACGCCCCTCTGGGGCACGACGCCGTATTGGCAATGGAGCGCTTACCTTTCACACTGTTCCAGGCTGCCCTACTCCTTGGCTCATCGCTACCTTGTTTGGCATCCGACCTGGTCTTCACCTGCCCAGTTGAGAACGCGAATCAACCCGCGGATTGGACGCAACAGCCTTGCCTACAGATCCATCTGGAAGGAAACCTGTTCTTCGGCTGGCAACCGCGGTCGTTCATCACCAGCGATACCACTATCAGCGCCGGCCACAAGGAATATAAGCTGCTGCCCGTGAACGCCCCTCTGGGGCACGACGCCGTATTGGCAATGGAGCGCTTACCTTTCACACTGTTCCAGGTGAGTTACTTTGATCATTGCACTTGCCTAAGAAGCAAGAATCGCTGCTTGTTTTTGGTGTCGTGCCCCAGAGAGTGGTGATTTGCCCTAGAAGCATGCGAGGAAACTGTGCAACATTGCTTAAGTAGGTTACTCTTAATTCTTTCCGGGGATGTGGAAACAAACCCCGGACCTGATTCTAATGACATCCTGGCTACTGTGCTGGAGACTGTACAAAGGATCGAATCCGGCCAAGATGGAATTCGAAGTGATTTGAGAGAGTTAAAGCAGTGGCAAGCGTCAGTAGACATTGAACTGAAGCAGTTGTCTTCTAGACTTCGCAGTGTTGAAGTTGACGTTTCAGATCTAAAAAACAATCCCGCTGCGTCTTCGGCTGATTCTCCTGGTGCAGTTTCCAGCGTCATCTCTGAACAGCTGAGAATTATTGAATCGCGTTGTAATGACGCGGAAAGCAGGCTGAGACGCTGCAACTTGCTTTTTTTCGGCCTTTCCGATGACATACCTGAGACATGGCCAAGTGCTGAAAAAAAAGTGACCTCTGCAAGAATGAATTGGACATTACAGTAGATTCATCGCTAATAGAACGGGCACACCGCATTGGTAATTACGACCCGGAAAAGTGCAGGCCAGTGATGGTCAAATTCGCATTCTTTAAAGACAAACAACAGATCATTGGGAACGGCATCAAGCTGAAAAGAACTAACTACGCTGTGCGCGAAGATTTTTCCTTTCAAACACGACTGGCTAGAAAGAAGTTGATCGAATTTGCCAAACCACAAAAAGTTCCGTACAAGCTCAATGTCGATAACCTGAGAATAAACGATAGTGTTTACGTGTACGACGCCGCTACTGACACCGTAAAACTATCTTCCGCATAGGTAAGGTGTTGCTCGGCTACACGTGTCATAAGGAAAAAACGAACATCTTACCGCAATAACACCGCGCAATCGCAGCTCTCCTTTATTTTCACTAACATACGCAGCATTCTTCCTAAGCGCATTGAACTTTGTTCATATCTTGACAATTGTGAATGCGGCATTTTAATACTAACCGAAACGTGGCTCCATAAAGATATTAGGAACGATGAAGTCTTGCCTGATATGGACAGTTTCACTATCTACAGAAACGATAGGAGCGACAGAAGGGGAGGCGGGGTGTTGATTGCTGCTAGAAAGCATATAACTTCTTTTCCCATTGATATTCCTAGTAAATTAGAAATTTTGTGGGTTTGCATCACATCGCCATCTTCCAAACATCTTATTGGAGTTTGTTACAGACCACCAGATAGTCCGCAATCATTCGTCTCCGATCTACATGATAACCTAACTGAAGCAAAAGCTAAATTTCCAAAAGCAAGTATTTGTCTACTTGGTGACTTCAACTTTCCTGAAATTGACTGGCCGAGCTTAAGTTCGAGAACACGTGATGGCACTAATTTTGTTCAACTAACTCTCGATTTCTGTTCGGTCCAATTAGTCGAGAAAACCTACCCGAGGAAATAATAAGCTTGACCTCGTCTTCTCGTCAGTCCCAGACAATATAAGCTCTATCTCTTATTCTGATGGCTTTAGTGATCACGAACTGCTTAATTTCACGATTTCCACGCCTTCATGCGCACGTGCACAAACACATCAACGTATTTTTCATTATAACCGCGCTGACTACAATGCCATTAATATCGGGTTACAATCCTTTTGTGACACATATCTTCCGACTTTTTCTCAGCGTTCGGCCAACGATAACTGGGTTTTCTTCAAAAATAGTTTACTGGAATTAGTACACTGCTCACCCTCCGCACGAACGCGTCTAAACCATGGTTCAACA
The DNA here is from genome assembly GCF_055824585.1 of Amblyomma mixtum. Classification (NCBI taxonomy): domain Eukaryota; kingdom Metazoa; phylum Arthropoda; class Arachnida; order Ixodida; family Ixodidae; genus Amblyomma; species Amblyomma mixtum. Next base: position 96,290,413 of record NC_143012.1, on the reverse strand, counting down.
GGATGTTACATGCATTAAAAAACAAGAAAAAGCGACTTTTCAAAGCTGCCAAACGCCTTGGCACACCGGCTTCATGGCAGAAACAGAAAACCGCCGAAAAAACATATTGTAGTGCCACCAGGAAAGCAAAGCTTAAATATTATTCCCATGACCTTCAATCCCTTATGACACACAACCCTAAAAAATTTTGGAAAACGATATCACCTATTGACACTCCGGTTCTTGTTTTGTTGTTGGATAACACTGGTGCTCCAGTTATCGAAGAATAATGCCCACTTATATTTAATAATTATTTTTCTTCAGTGTTCACACAGGAAGACCATTCCACTACTCCACCATTAGTAGATGCCGATTACCAGTACATGAGTCCCATAGAAATAAGTATCTCCGGTATTGCAGCATTAATAAACAGTCTCAAGATTTCAACTCCTGCTGGCATTGATGATAATAATACAAAAATTCTCAAAAGCACAGTGATCCATTCAAGCAATATTCTCTTCCATATCTTTCGTCAGTCGCTATCAACTGGTGAAATTCCAAGGGATTGGAAAATTGGTAAAATTATCTCCATCTTCAAATCAGGTGATAGAACGAACGCGCAAAATTATCGCCCCATATCTTTGACATCTGTTCCATGTAAGATCCTCGAACGCATCATCGTATCAGCAGTCGCGCAGCATCTAGATAGTAATAATTTCTTTTTTTCTAACCAGCACGGGTTCAGGAAAGGCTTCTCTTGTGAGACTCAACTACTGGAATTTACTAACGAGCTACTACACAATATGTACTTGAACTTCCAAACAGACTGCATATTCTTAGATTTTTCAAAAGCATTCGACCGCGTTGCGCATTCACGCTTAATAGGTAAAATTACTTCCCTCAACCTAGACTCACTAACAACCTCATGGCTAAGGAATTTCTTGTCTTTTTGTAAACAGTTCACAGTTATTAACGGCCACTCATCTCCATTTAGCGATGTTCTATTTGGTGTTCCTCAAGGAAGCGTCCTGGGCCCGTTGCTGTTCCTGATTTACGTTAATAATCTGCCATCCAACATTACATCAACCATTCGCTTGTTCGCAGATGACTGCATAATTTAGCGCAAAATCCGATCACCTGCAGATCATCTTGCACTTCAAAGAGACCTCAATCATGTAACCGCTTGGTGTTCATCATGGCAAATGTCACTTAACACTGAAAAATGCAATTTAATGACATTCAGCCGCAAAAAATCTAACTCGTCGTTCAATTACATGCTCGATAACATCTTAGTCTCTCAGGTGTCGTCTTACAAATACCTCGGTGTCCATTTTTCATGTAACTTGTCCTGGTCCACTCATATACAGAAAATAACAGCTAAAGCATCCCGGACCTTAGGATACCTAAAACGGAATCTTCATGGAACTCCTGCTACTACCCGTAAGCTCGCCTATCAAACATTTGTTCGTCCGCAACTCGAGTATGCATCGTCCATTTGGTCACCTCACCAGGCTTATTTAATTAACTCCCTTGAATCAGTCCAAAATCGTGCTGCGCGTTTCATCTCCAGAAACTATGACCGTCACTCAAGCGTCACAAACATGAAATTATCGCTCTCTCTTTGTGCTTTCCAATCACGAAGATTAATTGCCCTAGTCTGCTTATTTCACAAGATAGTCAATAGTACTAAACATTCGACTCTACCTCTCGCGCAACCTCACCGCACCTCGCGCCGTTTAAACAACCATCTCAGCTTCCAACGCCTTTCAGGTAAAACCGTTGCATTCAATTCATCCGCTTTGCTGCAGGCTATTGTTCACTGGAATGGTCTTCCGGAACACATCGTCAATATTTGTGATCCAGCTTCTTTTAGGACCGAAATAACAGCCATTTTTTCTAATTACTGACGCGTCAATAACTATTGTATAATGATGTTATTGTTTTATGGTGAGTACTAACAGTCAGTTGGCATTGTGTAATGATGTTCTTACTGTTTAATGAGTACTAACAGTCAATCAGAATTATATAATCATGTCATTCATGCTCTTGTTATTACCCCTATTTATGTAATCCCTCCCTCACACAATACTCCATGTTTGGAGCCTGTGAGGCAACGTGAATAAATAAATAAATAAATAAGTAGACTTTTCCAATAGACTACGCTGCGTCGACGAAGATTTTTCAGGGTGGTTAGGCTACACAGTGATTCACGTGAAAACGGCTGGCACCGAATAATATTTGGTGCACGCGTAGAGAGTTTCCGTATAGAGGCGGAAAAATTTCTCAATACAATTGGCTCAGGTCTAAATGTGCGTTTTCATCCGAGGTACCCTTGAACAGAACCAAAAAGAACAGGGGATAGAATTTTACTCAACACAACAATATAACTGAGTTGTCATCAATGTTCCCTCTTTAATGCGGCCTTGTAGTTTTTTGTTTTGCGCTATAAAATCTTCGCCGCACCAAACCACCACATAGCTTCACATCTTTCCTTCCTTCACATCTTCTCAAGAGCTTATAGCGCAGTTTTCTGATCAAGTTACCGTGTTTGATATATAAAGCGTATTTTGAGAGCATTTCGAGATCAGAAATGAACCCCTCTAATTTCAGAAAAACCTTATCTAACAAAAAAAAAACATTAAACGATTTCCTCAATTGCCTTGCTCAATAAGAAAATGTTGGCCATCTTTCCAAAATTGCAAAAAAAGAAAAAAAAATAGTAAACGGCTACCCCGGCGGGTAATGAGAAACGTCAACGGTTCAATTCTATCATATCTTATCAGAATCGGAATCATTTCATCAAATATGATGGCGATGTTCGGTTCGCCGACAAAAAGAAAATGGAAAGGATTGACAAGGCCGACGTACCGTACAGAGGCATTGCAGTGTTACAAAACATGGCACTTTCCGAAAACGAAAGAAACAAAAATAACAAATCTGGTATTAGGTGTTCATCATTTCGTACTCCTTATTTAGGTGCCATGGGAGAGTGTAGCTCGAAAGTTGACTAGCATAATTTGTTGCTATCTTTGGTACATACCATTTTAATATCTCTCGCGTAGGCTATTTTAATTCTCCGCGTTGCAAGGCTGTCAGCTTTATCATTCGACAAAAAGTTTTATCAACGCAGGCTTTATACCACCCTAAAGTTTCGTATAGCTGTGGCAAACGGATAGGTCGAAGTTCATTGAAAATCGGTTCAGTGTGCTCTAGTCAAGGAGCGTTGTTACATTTCTAATTGCTTTATTTTGAAAGAGATACAAGCTGTTAATATTCGCAAAAGACATGGTACCCCACACCAAAAAGCAATACTTCATAACAGAAGAAAACAGTGGACCATACAACATCTTCTCAATACTCTTAGCCATGAATATTTCATTCGACACAAAATGCCGACAACGTTTGACAGGTTGCTCAACACGGTGTCAACGTGATCATTCCAGTTGAAGTTGTCATTAAGAATAACACCTAAGCTTTTTACCGCAGGGACCGTTTCGATAAGTGACTTACCGATCCTTAAACACAGCGGTGGCATATTTGTCAGCTTATTACGAGGCCCGAAAACCAGAGCCGTCGTTTTGGCGGTGTTTATGTTTAATAAGTTATTCTCAAACCATTTCAGGAGCACCTGTGAACAATTTTTGGCTTGTTTTTTGAGATCTGGCAACTGTGCAGCTCTAAAGAAAATTGGTGTGGTCAGCGTAAGTGACGAAAGTTGGAAGTTTACTAATACGGACAGCCGCCGCGGTGGCTCACCGGTTATGGTGCTCGACTGCTGACCCGAAAGACGCGGGTTCGATCCCGGCCGCGGCGGCTAGAATTTCTTTGGAGGAGAAATTCTTGAGGCCCGTGTACTGTGCGATGTCAGTGCACGTTAAAGAACCCCAGGTGGTCGAAATTTCCGGAGCCCTCCACAACGGCGTCTCTCATAGCCTTAGTCGCTTTGGGACGTTAAACCCCATAAACCAAACCAAACTAATACAGACAATATCGTTAGCATAGAGAAAAACAGCAATGGCCTCAACATACTACCTTTCGGTACACCTGAAACGATGTTGCAAATGTCAGATAAGTCATTGTTTGTGCTTTTGCGTAGGGAACTCCGGTTTCCCATTAACCGGCTACTGATTATATTTATACGATGTAAGACAGCACACGAGCAGAACTGGCACAACAGAAATGCCGGAAAGAATTATCCGCTGTTATGAAACAGTTTAACTTGAAACACTTTAGTCATCTATGACTAAGGAAAAATTTCATAGTATCGCTTCAGCATGATAAAACGTTTTTATTCTTTTGATGTTTTTTCCAGAATAAAATTTTCCACACACGAATACGAAGAAGATTCCACGAAAAAAATTTCGCCCAAACATTTCGAGCTTGATCCAGGGAAGAAACGGCCGGAGATGATAACGTTTGAAGTCATGGAGAACCTTATCACCGCATCCGCTGGTGACGGTCAGATAGACGCCGAAACGAATGTACAGGGCGGGAACATACACAAGCCTTGCATTGTGAGAATAGAAGATAATTTCACCGTAGACTCCGTCACAATAGTAAGTACGTTCGCCTGCCCCCCACGCACATCTGTACTTGAAGTGATTCCTCTGGAATCGGCAGAACAAATCTCAAAAAAAAAAGTTGTAGCTATCTTGAGTTTCCGCGGAATGCAGCTTCGATAGCTCCTTGAATTCGGAATGGCAAACCCCATTTCAAATTCCCAGCATTGCTCAAGAAACGGTGACAGTGTCTATGTCATCCTATTCCTCACTGACTGGAACATAGAGCGCTTACCCCAATAATGAATTTATCAATTAATTAATTGAAAACTCTTGAACATTAATGAATCAATATAATGAACAGAAAGAAGGATTGAGAAAAACAATAGATTGCAATTTGTGCCCTCCAGTTCTCTCACTAGCTGTCGTTGTGTGAGCGCTTCTAAGATGTCTATTGAGGCCTTTATAACCCATGTTTTTGAACTGCCCGCGCGATGGATCTTCTTAACTCGATGAGATCTGATGGAACGCCGATGGAACGCTGGTGATGCTGTGGAGTCAGCCACAAAACGTGGCCCGGAATTGAACCGCATAGGCTGTTTACTTGTGTTGAAGGCTGCAAGTGAGCAGGGTTGCCATTGGGAACATTTTAAAAGGAGCAAAACTTGAGCTGAAAGTCGCCAAATGTAGCCACGCCGTTCAATCCTGGCGCCAATTTTGTAGCCAAATAGAAATGAAGCATTGTAAGGACTATGACTGTCATCAAAGAGCCATAACTGTTAGCATTTTAGATCAACGCAAGAAACAGAATAAGGAACACAACATTTTAGCACTTTTTCTTGGTCTCTAAGGGACAGGTACATTGCAAATAGATGGATTATTAAATGCTTTCTGCATATAGGTAGTGTGATCTGGCGATAATGATTTTGTCACATTCTAGCCAACAACTCAGTGGGACATTAAAGCTGCTTTAGCCTTGCAGGCGTAGGACTAACTTGATTCGGGCAATCACCGTAAGCCAGTCGAGCTTCATTTTGTTCCGTATTCATTTATTCATGAAACATATCACAGGCGAACACCTGCCCAGCATCTGAGTTGGAAGCTCAAAGTGACAAAAGTTTGTGCCTTATTTAGATAGGTGTGGTAAAGGTCATTCTCTACAAGTGTCTTTGTACGATCCGGCCACTGCGTGCCATAAACTCAAACATGATGTGTGATGAAGTTCACGCTATTGTTTGCAGTTGCCACATTTCTGACTCCAGCTCGATATGGGAACATCCATAAAAAATGCAGCGGCAGCTTTACCATGCCTTCACCGCTCTTCATGCTTGTGCTTTCTTTGGCGTCAGGATTGATGGCATGCAGCCTCCAAACTGCAAGGCATTTGCAAACCACTGCAGGAGTTGCATCGCCATATGCCTCAAGAACTGGAAGCAGTGGTCTATGACGGCTCCTTCGCCTAGTGAAATCTTTTCCCGGGACAAGTTTTAGCGTCGCGCCGCGCGCGCTTGCAAGCTACTTAGCTACTCTAGCCGTGATTAGCGGTGCCTCGATGCGCACCGAACCTGCCGGCGAGAATGCTGCGAGTTTAAAATATGGCTAGTAAATACGCCAAAATAAAAGTTCAAAGTAGCCAGGAAGTATCCAGGGAGCCAAACTTAAACTTCGTCGCCAGACAGGTTTTAAAAGTAGCCAATTTGGCGCAAAGTAGCCACCACCGGGAACCCTGCAAGTGAGATCCAAAGACAAATGCTTGTACTTTTTTTACTTTTTTTTCCTGCAGCACACCGGCATGTTCAACGAATTTGAGGTGAGTGTCCGGTCTTTGTCTCCTTTCTTATAATGCCGGTATCTGTTGTTTGTGCCGGCGTCTTCACTTCGGTGGACGCGGTTGTTGCGATGCGCGTCTGTTCTTACTCTTTCTTCTCACTTTTTTTTAACTTTCCTCTATCTGCACGTGGCAGTGGTGGTGGCTCGGCTCGAGCCAGTTGGCATGCCCGTGCACTTTCCTTTTCATCCTTCTTTCCGAAGCAGCAACAAAAAAACAACAACAAATGTGACTCCACAGCAAGGCGGCAGAAACACCGTTAGACCCGCATCTCAGCATTATAATTATAGGTAAAGATGCCGTAACGTTTCTGCAACGTTAGACAAGTCTTCGGCAGCTTTTCGTAGGAAATGTTTAATTTCCATTCAAGAGTGCACCCCCCCAAAAAATTGATCAGCGCCTTTTAATGCAATAAACACCTATGAAACTTTAAAGCAGTCGGAAAAAGGGCGCGACAAGCATCTTTGCACCCTTTTACGTAACCAGTAGTATAGTAGTATAAAACTGTATTCCACAAAATGAGACGGGGTTTAGGGGTTGGGGTCTTAAGTAGCAGGTGGTGTTCCTAGGTACAGGATCCCATTGGTTCTTGCTGCCTCCTCGGCACGCTCAACCAGCGCAAGCTGATCTTGCGGTTCGCAGCTGAACAGAAGTTCCTCCCACTGCTCGACTGACGGTTTGTAACTTTGGGCTTTATCGGGCTCGCCCGACAGCGCCATGTGGAGTGGTGAGGGTGGCTATCTCTCCGCACCACACGCATTTGTCTATCTGCGAGCTCGCTGACTGCGATATGCACTGCAGGCAAATTCTTGTTGATTGATTTAGGAAATGTGGTTGTTGCGGTACAATGTAAAAAAAATTGCATCCTTAAAGGTGTACTGAAGAGGAATCTGAACTTGTCTTTTTGCCGCGGGAACTCGATCTACACGTTCCGAGCTTTCTTAGAAACTGCGATTTACTGTCCTGTGTGGCCGGTTTCCCCAATTAAATCAAATTAACATCCGGCTCCCGCCTTTTTTTTTTGAATTCTGCCTCGTACGGTGGGCGGAGTCGACCAACGCGTGGAGCGCCTTTCACCCACTCCCGTGGCGGCTTGCCGCTCTGCCATCGGCGGAGTGATACGCGGTAGTCCGTAGTAGCAAATAGTCCGCGCGTATTTTTATTTCTTCGGGCTTACTTTGCGGCTATTTTATCTGCGAATGAGACTATTTATTCATGGAAACCTAAGAAACAAAATAAAGCGAAAGCAAAGCCTCCACGGGACTGGGTGAAAGGCGCTCCACGCGTTGGTCGACTCCGCACACCGTACGAGGCAGAATTCAAAATAAAAAAAGGCGGGAGCACAACGTTAATTCGTTTTAATTGGGGAAATCGGCCACACAGGGCAATAAGTCACTGTTTCTAAGAATGCTAGGAACGTGTGGATTGAGTTCCCGCGGCAAAAAGACATGTTCAGAATCCTCTTCAGTGCACCTTTAAGGGTGCATTTGCGTGCCCATAACTCATATCCTTGCACCCTCCCAAAAGGGTGCAAAGGATGCCTGTCGCACTATCGTAAGTGTGCGATCGTTACAGTCGCGCCTTTACTTTTTGGTTACCTGAAACCAAAAAGTAAGGGTGCAACTGTAACGATCGCACCTTTACGATGGGTGCGACGGGCATCCTTTGCATCCTTTTGGGAGGGTGCAAGGATAAGAGTTATGGACACGCAAATGCACCCTTAAGGATGCAATTTTTTTTACACTGTACCGCAACAACCATATTTCCTAAATCAACCAACAAGAATTTGCCTGCAGTGCATACCGCAGTCAGCGAGCTTCCAGAAAGACGATCAGGATCGCAGATAAGGGCGCACAAACAAGCGGAAAAGAAGGCGGCATATTATAGGCGTTAGCCCCTCCATTGTTATATAGATGGCTCGCAGACATGCAATTTCTGCGTGCATCTCGAAGGAGCTATATCCGCAAACAACTCAGGCTCACTGCCACTCCACCATAATAAGTGTTGAGTGATTTAACCTGCCGCCTGTTTCTACCGCCATTGGGCCTGAAATGCAGATTTACGTACCACTGACTTTCTGCGCAATTCCGCGAAATGTGAAGTGGGGTTGAATATGAGATGACTGTTTTCAAGGCCTCGTTTCTTGATTAACTATAAGCCATAGCTTTTCATTACAGTGTTTCTAAACACGAGCGCCCGCTGCCCGCTGACGTCGAGCCCGGCTTTTTCCGATAAAGGCGGGATTGGGGTGGCATCCAGACAACCTTGAAGGTATTGGTGAGCGTCATGAAATACGGAAAAGGGACGGGCACATAGGATGTCCTATGTGTCCGTCCCTTTTCCGTATCTCATAGCGCTCACCAATACCTTCAAGATTCTATATCCAACTATCCCCAGTAGTAGCTCTTTTGACCTTAATCATCCAGACAAAGGAACGCAGTCAGCCGGGATGAGACTCGCGTCCACCACATGCGTTCAGCCGCTTCGCCTATGGTGCAACTCAAGAGGGTTGCGGCAGTAATGTTCGGGAGCACAGTCCTGCAGTGGCACAGCGGACAGAGATTTGCAGCTTTCCTCTTTTCCGCTGACTAGTTCGCGTTCATGCGAGTCGAATTGCAGAGGGGTGCTTTAGAAGCATCGGGACTTGAAACTGGATGACCCTGCTTAGTGGAGGCACTGCTTGACCCAGAAAGGCGCGTCTACATTGTGAGGCAATTTACTGCTCGTGACTGAAGTGCTGTGACATTCTTAAGGATATGCGTCAATCAATCCCTTGCAGCCAAGTGGGCTCACTATGCACATCAAGAGCAGGAAAACCCAACTTATACTCGGCATGAAACGCGCAATATTCCAGTAGACCCCCGAGCACTAGCCCCAGACATTTGCAGACCTTAAGCGTCCTCTCAGATCGGGCGATTCCATGATGCTCCATGATTGTATATATTATGACGTGCTTCTTCGTAACAAAAAAACAGTTGCAAGTTCGGCACTAGTTTGTCTGTCATGTCCCTTTCTTCGTCTGTGGGTGTTTACGCAGTTGAACCACCATTATAAAATGATAATCAGGAGTTTATGGTCACCATGTCTTTAAGCAATAACAACTGCATCTATTTTATGAGAGGTAAAATTTCGCGCGAAGATAACAGAAACGAAACAATACATGCGGGAAGCAGAATGTGCGCCATAGACGCCATATGTGTACAATGTTTACCGGCCCGTCTTCGCTCAAATTCGTACTTTTACGAAGAAACAAGCTCACGGAAGCCAAAGTAATAGTCTGTGAATATATACTTGACTAAAATGATTGCGCTGTTAACACTAGTGTCTTTTACCACATGTGTTACTCTATGACCAAGATATGAGTGTTCACAGTGGCATGCATTATGAAAATCATTTTGCCTGAATTTGATATACAGCCGCACCAGGAGGCGTAGCATCTCAAGCAGCTTAAGAAATGCGCGGGATGAATAAATGTTCTCGCAAGTTCATGCTAATACTCTGGCAGTGTATTGAACTCCAGCTGATTAACTTATGTGAAAACACTAACCACTGCTACTTGCAATAATCTGGACAGCGTCTCAAACTACTCTGTAATAATAAGTGTCTGCTGGTTAGTCATCAATGCTACATCGTGTATACGGCACAGTCAGTTTCTCACTTGTTATTCTTTGCACAAATGTGTTCAAAAAGTGATAACAACGGCGTTTCTATCTTCTGTCATTCGCTAGCATTCAAAGACGACATTCTTGAAATCCGAAATGTAAAAAAGCTCTGCTGCATCCTGGATTTAGTTGGCGGCTTTCTTTAGCGACTACTACTAATGGCCCATACATTACTGAATATCAGACATGGTGCGTACAGCCTAGTGGGGACTAACCTTTTTCTTCTTTCCACTGAAAGGAGGTAACTTATTCAAGATAATGGATGTAGTGACCCCCAGTAGCGCAAGGTGGCGGGCCCATGCGGGTCCGACATGGGCAGTGAGGGCTGGTGGCTGCCCGCAATAAACCCACAGGGGCCCCCCGTGGGTGCAGTGCTGGCACAAAACGCTGGGGCTGCCCACTTCGTGCCCGAATGGGTCCCTCGTCGGCTAGGCATGGGCTTAAACAGACTGGGCAGCCCACCTAGGTCCCACCGCAGATACACGCGGGCTAGGATGCGGGCTCTATTATGGTGAAGTGCGGGCAACCCCAAAAGGGGCTGCCCGTACACCACCTTGAAGGAGCCGCAGTGTTTTTGTGTGGGCAAATAGCTAGTATTCCCGCCTTCAGCCTACATGGGTCCCAAGTAGGAAATACAGGGGCTAAACTATGGGCTTCACAGTGGCCAAGTGTTTCAGGCATGCAGTTTGGGCTGTCTTAGCGACACCGGAGAAGGTCCCGCGTGGGATGGTCATGGACACATTTGCCATTCCGACGTCTTCACCGCCTGTATTCTAAATCGGGTATGAAAGGGGTAAGCAAGGGCTGCGTGCAGTTCGTGTGCATAAAAGATGGGGATACATGACGGTGAAGTGCGGGCACACCCAGCAGGGGCTCCCGTGCAGCGCCCTGACGGAGTCAATTGGGCTGTGTGTGGGCCAACACCAGTACTCCCGCCTGCAGCCTGCATGGTCCTGCATAGAAAAAATATGGGCTAGGCATGGGCACAATTGCGATTCCAATATCTTCCCCGCCTGTATCGTACATATCTGGTAGAAAAGGCCTAATCGTGAGCTGCGCAGTAGCAAAACATGCAGTGTGTGCGGGCTAATGGCTAGTATATATCCGTCAGCAGCCTTCGTAAATCCTGCGCAGATTACTCTGTGCTTCAGAGCGCAGAAACATCATGCGCCATTGGCGAGTTGCCGGGCAAAACCTATCTACAGTGCCACGTACATTAGTTGTACAGGGGAAGAGTGGACATTCTCGCATTTAGTCTGCCTGCATATCCTACATAAGAGTTAAAAGGGTTAAGCGTGCCCAAATAGCAAGACCTTGCACGTTTCACTCTGACGAAGAGCTGCTCTTGAAACGCTGTAATAACAAAAGAACCCGCTTCTGAGATTTGTTGGTGCTTCTTTTGCGTTTATCGCATTGTATCTTTTTCTGCTGTGCTACGGTCGCCGCGGAGAAAGCTGCCAGCATAAGGTTTCTTTCTTGTTTCAATGCACTTCAATTACGCCAACACTACAAGCGCTTTCGTCGTCTACATGCAACATGTGGCGCATGGAATTAACGACTGATTGATGAACATAGCGAGCTTCCGGCGACTGCGCCAGAGGCTGCAAAAGGTTATTTACTGTCGCGTTCATTGCAGCAGCTTTCTTAATGTCCGCTAGCAGCAGTCTGAAGCGACGCATCGATCAAGACAGAAAATTCTTGGCTTTTGTGCAGGCATTTTTTGCGCTTCTTCTTCGTCAAGTGATCGCACATTGATAACTCAACTTGGCCAAGCGCCATAGCGAGCGGCCCCACCCTTCACCTTATTAGGAAGAGATACTAATCACAAATCGTCCAGAACATTTCCATCGACGAACAAGGAAAGTTTAACTCAACGGAGCCGGCACCTTGGGGTGTTCTGCAAAGGGCGACAATTAGGGCTATCGAAAAGGCTAGAGAGAACAAAATAAAAACAAACTCCTGTAGAAACGTCACACAAGTAACCTGTCTTTGCGCAAACTTTTTTTTTCAAGTTTTTTTCTTTCCTTTCACCGCCGACTTCCCTGCTTTTCCTGGCTCCGCTCTCAAAAAAAAAACGGCTCAACCCTAGTTTTTCTTTCTGCCTTTGTTCCTTCTTCGAGCACTCCTCTGTGTCTGTCCTGTCCCTCCCAGCCCCCTTCCCCGAAATGGCGCGGAGGCACTCACTCTACAACCCACTACCGAACATTTTAAGCCGCCCTCCCGACCACACTCCCCGCCACGCTTCCATGAAGTGGAGAGGGGGTCCGATTCTGCTTCACTGCGTCCGGTCGCTGCTCGGTGACGTTATGCAGAAGTGCTCCCTCGCCTTTCCTGCGTTTGTTTGGAACAGGTTTTTCTTTCCCGCGGTTGGGTTGAGTGTCAAGGGATGAAGGTAGCTGCGAATACGCGCTGACACTCGCTAGTCCTCGTTGAATTCGTGGTACACAGATTTTTGTGCCTTTCCTCGTGTTCCTTGATCAATCCACGATCGAAGATGACATCGCCTTCCATGCGTACGTCCAGTGCAAGTATAGTGGAACCCTGTCGTCCTTCTCTCAGTGTTGAATAACTTGGCTCCGAAAGACGTGAGTGGTGAACAGTAACATTTACTGACATTTGAGCGGTGGAGGCCACGGCGGTGAAGGCGGATTTTATGACGGCGATGTCGTGCTGCTAGGACGTAAGTACGCATTTGAAACCACTCTGTTGTCTGAGTACTGCCACCGTTTCGGTTATATGCTCGGCGTCATCAGAAACTTACTAGTTGTTCAGTCTTTTTTCAACCAGCCAGTTGTAGATTGCACAGCGTAGAGAGACAAAATACCGAAAAATTTTCTCTCAGTTACATACCGAAATTTCTTGTTCTTCATGGTAACAAGACAAAAATTAATTTTGTGGTGTGTATTTTTTCTTTACACAGAAATATGGTAAATACGTGTAGCGCGATGGGCGACGAGTGTCCTGATGGGGAGCGGCTCAAGGCCCTGAAGAAACATCACGCATCGCATCGATGGTGCGGAATGTGCCGTAAATAAAGGAGGATGACCAAGCAAGCATTGGAATCGTCCGACCAACTTGTTTACACACCAACAATGTTACGACACACATTTGCAACACAATATTGATTCGAATACATAGCTTGCACGTGACGTCACTTCCGCCTCCATCAAGCGCTTGCGGCCATGCTGCCGAACCATTTGGCCGTCTCCGCCCGTCCGCCCTGCGACGCCTGGCCACTCCTCCGACGCTTTGGATTATTTTCTCATCTTTCGGGCGCGATGCCTACTCCACATCTGAATGAACCATTCAGTGCAGGCTCTGAACTTATTCGATCGGCGCGCGTACGCTACGCACACAAAGTGAAAATTTGCGACGATATAGGTCCGTACACGCTGCCACCGGGAGTCGACGCGGCGATGGGCGTTGATGTGTTCCCTGAAGTGACCCAGGGGGATATCGTGCCCTGTTTCCAGCTTTGTGAAATTGGAAGAAATGAAAGCCTTCTAATCAATGGAGACACACAACGATTTCTACAGTAGGTAGGGGAGAAGCCTGTCTGCGATGCGCCTACGAGACGAAAAGCCCGGCCTCGGCACACCGCTTTCTCTGCCGTCATTGCTCGCTGCGGTCGTGGCGATCCCAACCGGCTTGCCTAGTGCTGTAGCTAGGATGCAGCGACGCGGGATCCAGTCTGGGTTTGAGTTGTCAGACAAGTCGGGTGGCGTCAATGAAAACAGCAACATTCACTTCAGGGTGTAACCATTGCTTCCCACGTTTTCGCAAACATCTAGTTGACGACACAGGCCCCTTACATGTCACAAAGTGCGCTCCGCAAACAAGTAAATTTGAGTTATCGGGGTGCAAATTCTCGCGCTTAATGCGAGCCAGCCACAGCTCGCGCAGATTCGTACTGAGTCATGGAGCGCTCGCACTTGTATGCCTGCGATTATGTGACGAATGCAGATGAAGTTCGTGCTAATCAGCTTCTTGTTTCACCTGGACCTGTCGCTACGGTCGTGGCAGTCAAGGGAGGCACACAAAACCATACTGAATCTACGGATGGACGAGAACCAACACGATGCGAGCTAACATAGGCAGCGGTAAGCTAGAGGAGGTCTGGCGGTGGTTCGGCAGCATGGCCGACTAGCAGCAGACGGCCACTGGATGTGACGTCGGTGCAAGCTATGTATACGAAAGGCGTGAGGTGCATTCACGATACCCAGCATTGCCAATGCTCAGGGCCAGGCATCATGAGACGCCTGGCTTGTCCGTGCCGTCTCTTTCATCCTGCCTTCTTTTTCACGCATTATCTCTTTTTAAGCAATGTGACGTACAACTTCCGCTGCGTGAGATTATTGGTAGCTCCTTCCTCTTTTTTTCCTTTTCTTATTTCTTATCGATTACCAATCCGCAATCACTTTACCGATAACGATCGTCGATTACACTCCCAATTATCTATTACCTATCATCAATTCTTATCTAGCTTACAGAGCACGGCATACTACGCCACTTCTACACATACACACCATTTGTTCCAGTACACTGAAGCACCATAACACCCCTTTTCATTCCGTCCAATTTCTGAAGCGTAATTTGCATATTAATATTAGTCTGGCTCCGCGGTGGCTCAATGGTTACGGCTGTCGGCTGCTGACCCAAAAGACGCGGGTTCGATCCCGGCCGCGGCGGCCGAATTTCGATGAAGGCGAAATTCTAGACGCCCGTGTACTGTGCGATGTCTTTGCACGTTAAAGAACCCCAGGTGGTAGAAATTTCCGAAGCCCTTCACTACATCGTCCATCAAAGCCTTAGTCGCTTTGGCCCTTTAAACCCCCATACACCACACCAATATTTGTTTCTTTTTTTTCATTACTGTCAGACCAGAACACATCCCAAACACAGGTTACAAGCCGTACACCCGACCACGCGTTCAATGGGTGTCCCTCAAACACGCCTGAAGCAATTGCCCTTCGTGGCCTACGGGAATAAAGAACGAACAAAATACCTTCGTGGCATAAGCATTACTGGCCCACCTGGCGCAGTGGGGCGATTTTCTTTTTCTATTTACAGGAATTGCGGATTTTTCCGAAGGGCGCAGCCGGGATTTCACCTGAACGAGCTCCTTACGCTGTCGCTTAATACCTGCGACTGTCCAATAGACCTTTCCCGGAATGCATCACAGCTCGTGTTTCTTGTTCAATGGGAAAAAGATAGCGCGCACCGAGGTGTCTCTAAAAAGCAGAAGAAAGTGGACAGGGGAGCAATGGTCCCAAGGAAAACCGGTTGAGAAGCAAAAGTGGACTGTTTTGCCTGTGGAAGAAGTCCAGGGGGCTTAGGGGGGCTTAGGGCTAATTAGTGTATATTCATAATGGTGGTTCAACACCGCGAACACACCAAGACAAAGAAAGAGAGAAGACACACGCACCAGCGCTGAATTCAGCGCTGGTGCTAGCCCACGTGGGCCGGACTTGGGCTTGCCCATGTGGGCCGAGCATGGGTTAGACTATGTGGGGCGGACTTGGGCTAACCCACGTGGTTCCCAGCTGCACAGCCGCCTAAGCCCCCTTGGAGGTCCCCTCTGAGAAGCCCATTACTGCCTCTATGGGTCCCACAGAGGACCGAGGAATGCCCCCTTTATCGTTTTTATGCATGCAGACCATAGCGGTCCCCTGCTGGTCCTATGTAGCAATACCACTAAGCTGCCCTGTGGGTCCCGCGCGATGCTGAGTTGCAAATCTCGCACATATCCCACACCGGGCCCCCATGGGCTGCCCGTGTCGGGCCCACGAGTGCCCGCAATTCCCAGCCCCGTTTGTGCTACTGGGGACTACACGGATAATAAAAGGAGACTACACGGATAAACGGAGACTACACGGATACTACATAGATAACAAAATAAACGAAGTTCGGCAAAATATTTGGTGGTTAATTCCTTTATTTTCCACTACCGAGTAAAAGTATTTCTGGTAGTCAATATGGCTGCTTTATTTTTACGACTACAAGTAATAGCAGTCTGTGCAAACGCTTGCTCACGCTCCCAAGAGCCGGCAGCATTAACAAGTAATACGCTGAAGAACCTGAGACGAAATTCCGAGTACGCGTATTTAATAAATATTCGATATATAATCACGCATGTTTTCCAACAAGAATTCCTGACATAATTTGCCTGTTTTTTGACATAAATTTATTGTCTCTCGCCTCGTCCGGGGTAGTATAAGCATAATATGCATTCCGATAAAGGCAGGCGGAATCAAGATGGACTCGTGCTGGTAGCAGGAGCATTCAGACGTCGGCCCGGTTCCTTCCCAGCTGCACGCTTCACCAACAACCTCCACTACTGTTCTTCGTGGTAGGGAGCACTCTTGTACTTTTCCGATTCCTTTGTGTTTTAGGAAACTAGCCAATCTGTTTCTCTTTCAGCTGGACGTCCACTCGGCCTCACTTGACGCTTTTGCTGATTTGCGTTCCACAACGTTTACGTGCTTCCCTCCCATGAGTTGGGCAGCGCCTCTTGCCTCGTTCGCTGCTTGGCGAGCCATAGGACTTTGAAATCGGTTGTACTCTACGGACATCTTTCGACGCCTTCTCGGCTGTGTGCGGTGTCCAGGGTTCTCCTGACCGTTATTCTGCTCTAAATTAGCTGTCTTGCAGCTCACACGCTAGTACATTTTTATTAGTTTTTTTTTTTATTAAGAATACAGTAGCCGTCACTTCAGGGCCATTACCCGATGGGAATTGTCAAAAAAATTTAAGACAAGAATATCAGGCACCGACAAATAAAGCATTTAGAAATATGGTCAAATAATCAACACGAAGATAGCAATGCTTAGAAAAAACATGGGTAAAATCACAGTAGGGGATACAATAAATTGCTTCTTCTTTCAATGCCCACAGTGCAATGCCAAAAAACATTCAAAAACTTTGGCATTGTGTGCTGGTAATGAGTAGTCAGTCCGGAAGGCCTGTCCACAAATTAATACTTGAAGGAAACAAGAGTTTTGGAAGCCATCTAGGCGTACATGATAACGCTGTATTGATGCACTGCGTACCAAACGCAAGCTGCCGTTTATAGGAGGCTGAATGTGTGTTTCTCTGTTATCTTTGCTTCATTTCTTGTTACCTGAAAAAAAAATTGCTAATGATCTCCTTAATTCCTATGAGAATCAGAAGTTTCATCTTTTCGATAGACTGGGGGCAGATAATTCGACGGCGGCGACGGTAAGTTTCTGCTTGGGCGGCAGGCACCTCTGGATTCTGGCGGCGACGGCGCTGGGCCTCTGTTCTGGCAGCTCGTTTAGCACCAGCGGCAGGCGAAGGACTTCCACCGGTTGCCTCCCTCATGGCTCAGAAAGAAGTGGCAGTGAATAGACTATTAACATAAGCAGGCAGTTCGCAGTGGAGAACGGCGGCGGCTATGCGTTTCGGCCGGGCGGTGCACATTTCTGCCGCTACTGATCCGGCGCTCTGATTGCCGCCGTACAGGGGTGGCATTAAAGGAGGAGCGAAGAGAGCAAGTAAGTTATCGCGAGGTCGCGAGAGATGGCGCCAGGAGCTCACGTAACTAGAGCAGTGCGCTGCCCCGGCTGCGGAGATGGGTACAATGGCCACGGCGACGCCCGGAAACGAAGGACCGGGCGCCGAAGAGCTGCGCACGAAAACAATTTCAAACACTGTTTCTTTCGTCGTGTTTCTAACAGTTTCAGATCGCATCATTTCTATATGCCCGGCAGTGAATCGGTTCTCCGATAACGCAAAAAAACAAAAAGCAGTGTGGTTTTGTTTAGAAAAAAAAATTTTATTCACATCTGTACACATGCCAAGGTTACCAGATACATTCACATTTACAAGAACACATGACATTAAGCATGCAAGGTGAGCCAATTAAAGAGGTACCATAAACATATCTAAGTAACTAACAGGAATGGGTGACGTAAAACAGGATAGCATATATACCTGTTGACAGAAGAGCGAAAAGGCAATAATTTGACATCGAAACATTGAAAAGCAGAGCTTAGCGCCAGTTTGGCCTAAAAAGCAGGACAAGAAGACCGTTATTTACAGAAATGAATGGGCATGACCATTGCCGGAGAAACTCTTACTCGCCCTAGAAAAAGAGTTCCTCGGACAAAAAACTGATCAGCTCCCGTCGGAGACGGGCGAGAATTGGCCACACAGCGCGGCGTCGAAAGCCACTAGCGACCGCGGTGCATCGACTGCGCCATAGACTAAAAAAATGGCTGAGGCTTAGCTAAGGTTAAGCCTAGTCAGATGCGAAGCATATTGATGGCTAGGCATGGTAATACATGGCTTTCCTTGGTTGACGTTCATCCCGCTCTTCATCGGTCTCTGTGGCACGCTGAAGCCTTCGCTTCTCGGTCAAATCAGCCGTGCTTCTAGGCGGCATCCCAACACCTGGCCGCCTCCTAAGTGCCCGGAGATGTTGTTGTTGTGACTGAGAGAAGGATGAAAAGGAAATTGCACGGGCCTGCTACTGGCTCGAGCCAAGCCACCACCGCTGCCACGTGCAGACAGAGGAGAGTTAAAAGATCAGAGGAAAGAGAAAAAGGAAAGAAAAGGCGCGCGTCGCAGCAACAACTGCGTCCGCCGGAGCGGACGCTGCTCAAAAAACAGATAAGCGGCCGAAGCCGCGCTCGCCGAAGCGAGAGCGAGGCAAGCCAAGGCAAGCTCAGCTTTATACCGCTGCTGTAGCGTCACGTGGTCAGCTGCAGCGCCTCTGATGTGGAGCCTCCACCGCCGCGGCCGCCCGCGCGAGCCGGCAGCCCATCTCTCCTCACCTGTGACGTCATGTTGTCACGTGGTCAGCCGCCGCGCCTCTGATGTGGAGCCTCCACCGCCGCGGCCGACCGCGTGAGCCGGCAGCCCATCTCTCCTCTGCTGTGACGTCATGTTGTCACGTGGTGTCACGTGGTCAATGGTAGCTCCACCGCCGGGCTCGACGGGCTGTAGTGTAGCTCTAGTAATCTAGTAATATGCTTCGCATAAAAGACCTACAACTATTAATAGGCGAGAGAAACGGCCGCTGGGGAAGCGGCCGCGGGAGACGAAGCACGAATTGCCCTGCCCACGGAATTCCTCATGAACCGCGCGCCAAAAGGCAGGCGCTACAACACAGGTGACTGTAGCGTGGCGATTAGATCCCGGGAGCAGGCAATTCGGACAGGTACTGGAGCGTAACACACCCGACCACTCTAACCGATCACAAGTAGGGAGCACTGCCCAGCCAAGTTTCCAGAAAGAGTCACCTAGATGGTCTGGGAGCGGTGTCGACGCTAAACGAGCCCACAGAACGCGGCGCATAGGTGAGCGGCGAGACGCCGGCACAACAGGTAACAATAGCGAGCCCATAATACCCACCACACGGTCTGCAACGATGTTGACAGCAGGTGATACTGCTCTTACATGCCTGTAAAAGGCCACTCATCAAGCATAGAAAGCGGTCGGTTGCTCTGACTGGGGTACATGATTAACAAGGGCCGCCGGATCCAAAAAGCGTAAAGAAGGGCCCAAAAACTACCCAGCCAGGATTTGCGCCAGAGACGCGTTTCCTAGCAAGATACGCAAAATACTTGTTGTCTCTCAAGAGAATTTTATTGGACCCCATGGTTACACGATAAGGAACCACAGTCCCTCAAAAAATACAAGAGTACAGTTCGCGACTAGTGTCTCTCGATTACGGAAAAGCGATCACTCAAGACACGACGGCGACTCCTGTCGCCCTGCAAACAAAAGCCATTCACTGCACGTAATAATGTCCACAGTGTCCATAATGTCCGGATGCCGCGGGGGAAGCACGCTCCCTAACTAAATAAGAAACGCGCAACAACACCGCGCACTGCACACATTCAATAAGGCAGGAGCCGTACGGTCACGCGGCCCCTGTCGACGGCGATGAAGCGATGACGCCGAAGAGCGGACGCCGGCGTCGAGGAGAGTGGACGCATCCTATGTGCGCTCCGCAAATTTTCGATGTTTTCGTCGGTTTTGTCGTTTGTGCTCGCAAACTACTCAGCTATTTTAACGCCGGAAGTCTTCGCGACCACCGGGATACCACTTTTTCGGCAAGTGAAGCCCTCTTTTGCAATTTCTACATACTTTTGGACTCACGCCAACCGGCCAGGCTGCTAAGCCTAACCTGGTGAGCGGCTCTTTGAGCCGCCCGCCGAGCGGACGCACAGGCTGGCTTGTCGCGGTGTAACTCAGCTGCGCCATGTCTCGCATGGAAGTAACTGTGGAAGGAGAGAGTGTCCAGCCTGAAGAGCTCCACTGGTTTAAAGTTAATTATTCCAAAGTCAAGGCCCTCTCGCAGACAGGGGAGGGAGAGCAAGCTGGCGACCCGACCCGAGATGGGAGGCAAGACAAAGCTTCAGCGCAAATAATGGCGATAAAGAGAGAGGGAAGGAAGCTGGCGAGGCAATCTGTTGGCACGCAGCAGACGCGCCTCTCCCCCGAGCTTCATAAAATAGTGCTCAGACCGAAAGGGGGTCTCAACTGATCATGGAACGCACTGACGCAACAGTGGCGGACGCGGTGAAGATAGCGGCAGGTTTTAAACCGGCGGAAGTTAAGGAAGATATCGTACTCGTCAACGACAAGCAAAACTCGATTCTCATAGGCACTGACAGCCAGGAGAGGATGCAAAAGTACCTGATAATCGGCTCCATTTCAACGCCAGAGGGACGCGTTGAAGCGTTCGTCTACCTGGCTACTCCGGACCGCTGTGGGAAAGGAGTTATACATGGAATTCCGGTCTCGCACACCGTGGAATTCATTCAAGATATGTTGAAGTGCTCGCGTAACCCGGAGGTGATGGGAGTCAGGCGACTTGGCCGTGAGTCTCGCACCGTGTTGTACTCTTTGAAGATGAGACAGTGCCGCACTGGATTTATTATGGAGGCATGCCGCTACGCTGCCATCTCTACAAGAAAAAATATGAGGTCTGTGTGACATGTGGCCAACTCGGACATCTAGCCGACGTATGCCCGAACCCACACAACATTAAGTGTCGAGGATATGGTATGAGCAACCCCCCTCGAGAACATACTTGTGCCCCAAAGTGCCCTATGTGGGAAAGGGCACATACTCGGAGACAAGAAGTGCCGGGAACTGTACAGAACCCCGCACATAATTAAGAAGCGACAGTGGAAAGAACGAACGCAAGACAGTGAGAGCAAGGCAACAACAGACAGCGAGAACAACGCATCTGGACGACAGAGCAGACCAAGAACCAGGGCAGAAGGGGGATTTCACATGCGACAGGACTCCTTCCCGCGTCTGGAGTCGGGGACAGGCTCTGGTGGTAGCGGCCAGTCCACGGGATGCTCCAACTCCCGAGGTCGCTCGGGTGCCCGGGACCGCCTCAGCTGCAAGGGCCCTTCCAGCTCCCAGGGCCGTTCCAGCTCCCAGGGCCGTTCCAGCTCCCAGGGTCGTTCCAGCTCCCGGGGTCGTTCCGGCTCCCGGGGTCGTTCCAGCTCCAGGGGCCATTCCAGCTCTCGCAAGCGCTCCGCTTCCAGGGGGCGGGACAACACTGGCAACAAATGGAACATCGGAGCCCGGCCCAAAATCGAGGGACGCTCTGAGTGTCATCAGCAAGGGTCAACGCCGCCCAAGGAGAAGACCAACGTGCCGTATGACCACATGAAGGTGAGCTTTGTAGATAAGGTCTCCCATACTCATCCACCCGGTGGGTCTGAGGACATCTTACAACTTAAACGCATGGTGGAAAAATTAACCGGGGCGGTTACGGCCCTTCAAAATGAAAACGGGGAACTTAAGAAGCATCTGCAGCTTAGGATCCAGATAGATAAGAAACGACAGGAAGCCGAAAAACCTCCAAATAATACCCAGGAGAGTACGATGGTGGTGGAGAAATCCCTACCATCACCCAGCAAGTGAAAATCGTTAGAGGGCGCACAACCCGAACTTGCGCTGGAGGAAGTCTGCCATAAACTGGAGACCAACATTCAGACCCAGATTCAGGCCCTGGATACCAAAATGCAAGCGCAATTTCAGGCATTGGAAACTAACATGCAAAACCAAATTCAGTCGATTCTCTCCGCAATACAGGGACTCACAGACGTAACACAAGGACACAGGAATGAGCTCTTAGCCATCAATATATGGCAGCAAACTGTGGAACATACCATTCAGCAAATTCAACATGGCCATATACACAAAGAATAACAACTACTTGCTGTGGCAATGGAACTGCCGGGGGTATCGGCGGAAAAGGCCAATCCTCCAGCAGCTCCTTGCGTCTCTGAAGGTCCACCCAGAGGTTATCGCCCTCCAGGAGACTGGAGGCGCGTCAAAATTAATTGGTTATCAAGCTTTTAACGCCGCAGGCGACAAACCTAATGTTACCACATTCGTTAGAAGGAATATTACGGCCATTGAACATGACACGGGCATCCGCCACATAGAGCACGTCCTTGTCGAACTTATTCCGGCCAAAAAGACTCAACGCAGTCTTTTCCATCTGAATATTTATAGCACTCCAAGTCAAAAGAAAGTTAAATTCGACTCCCTCTTCAGGAAAGTGATGTGTATCGGCAACAAGCACGCACTGGTTATTCTAGGTGACTTCAATGCCCACCACCCTGCGTGGGGCTACCCGCGGCCCTGTGCGAAGGGGAGAGAGCTATGGCTAGACATACAGCAAATGGGCTTCACCCTGCTCACGGATCCTCTCACCCCCACAAGAATAGGTAACAGCGTGTGCGCTGACACGTCCCCAGACCTCACCCTGGTGAAGAATGCTGGTACAGCTAATTGGTCCAACTCATTGCTAATCCTAGGGAGTGACCATTACATACTTGTCACGGAAACTGACGTTGGCCCTGCCAAGCGCCAAACGCGCTCCCCGCATATTGTGGAATGGGACGCTTTCCGCGACGCTCGTAACCAGGACGGGAGAAAGGCAGAAATCACAAATATAGAGCAATGGGCGGAGGAACAATGGGCGGAGGAACTCCGCAGGGATGCTGAGAATGCGACTAAAACGCTCGACGACAACGCGGAACTTGAAGTACTAGACAGCCGCCTTCTTCATATGTGGGAGGCCAAAGCTAGTATGGAAAAGCGATTAAAAAGACAAAAGTGGAATCGCAATCTCAGAAGACGCCTAGCGCGCCACAACAAAGAGATTAAGGCATATGCACTTAGACTCTGCGATCAGAACTGGAAACAATGTGCGACCAGCTTGAGGGCAATATCGGCCTCGCCAAAACATGGAACCTCCATCGGCACCTGAGGTCCTCGATCCAGAAGGTAGTAAATTAACACAGCGACAAAATTTACAGAAATTAGGTTATAAATTTGAAGGTTCGGAGCAGGAACTCCTCGATGCAATTCGTTGTCGATATATAGGCTCCGCCACCAAAACTTCCTTACCGCGCTATGAGTGTAAATCCAACAGCGAACTAGACGCCCCTATTCACGAATTCGAGGTTCGAGCAGAAATACTAAAACTGAAAACCAAATCAGCCCCCGGACCCGATGGTGTAACCAACAAAATGCTTAGAAACCTAGATGACAAATCAATAACGGCGCTGACCAATTTCATGCAAGAATGCTGGGAGAAGGGTGAGATTCCCAAACAATGAAAAACTGCTAAGGTAATTTTCATACCTAAGCCAGGGAAACCGCTCAATCTAGAAAATCTAAGGCCTATATCCCTCACATCTTCCGCTGGAAAACTGATGAAACATGTCATACAAACGCGACTAAACAATTTCATGGAAGGCAACGATTTATACCCCCATTCGATGATAGGTTTTAGATCGCATTTGTCCACGCAAGATGTCATGATACAGCTCAAACATGACATATTAGACACTAAGTCGCTGGATGCGAAAGTAATAGTGGGACTTGATCTCACTAAAGCTTTCGATAATGTAAAACACGAGGCGATATTAGAAAACCTGGCTTTTTTAAACGTCGGGGAACGCACATACAACTACATTGCCAATTTCCTTGCGGGCAGGATAGCGCGCATCCACTTTGGTGAAAGTCAGTCTCAGAACATACATTTGGGCAGCATAGGCACCCCTCAGGGTTCGGTACTTTCCCCTCTTCTTATTCAACGTGGCCATGATACGGCTATCGAAGAGAGTGGAGGGGATAGATGGCTTGAATTTCTGCATGTATGCGGACGATATCACCATGTGGATGACCCGTGGACACGACGCGCACATCGAAAGTACGCTTCAGAAGGCCATAAATGAGGTCGAAAACTATGTCAGCCGTAGGGGCTTGCAATGCTCGCCGCAGAAGTCTGAACTTCTTTTTTATCGACCTCTGCATCAAAGACAAACTAGAACCATCCCTAACATCAAATTACAAACTCAAGGGGCGGAGATTCCTCATGTTGAAAAAATCAGAATTTTAGGAATGATTATACAAAGCAACGGGTATAACGGTGATGCAATAACTAAGATGGAAAACTGCGCGCAACAAACTATGCGACTCATACAGCGGATTGCCAACAGAAGACACGGCATGAAAGAGCAGAATCTCCTACCGCTGGTACAGGAATTCGTAGTAAGCCGTATCTCGTATGCTGCCCCCTTCCTTGATCTTAAAGTTTCAGAAAAGGAAAAGGTAAATGGAATCCTCAGGCGATGCACGAAACAAGCTCTAGGATTGCCCATCCGAACATCCACTCACCGCCTCCTAGAGCTACGAATGCATAATACCCTGGAAGAAATTACGGAAGCAGTGAGAACGTCCAAAATCGAACGCTTAGCCGGGACCACAACCGGCAGGGCCATTCTAGAAAAACTCAATCTGAGCCGAGATAACAGAACAACCGCCAAAGTTGACATGCTCGGAAAAATTCGAGACAATATAGTTGTACCCCCATTACCCAGGAATATGCATCCTATTCATCACTAAGTGCGCCGGGCCAAGCGGGCAGAGGCGCTAGAGAAACGCTTCTGCTCCAACAAAGACGAGGACGTGGTCTACGTGGATGCCGCTGAGTATGGTAAGAACACGATGACCGTCGCGGTCGTCAATAATAAACAACTCCTCAAA
Source organism: Amblyomma mixtum (assembly GCF_055824585.1). Classification (NCBI taxonomy): domain Eukaryota; kingdom Metazoa; phylum Arthropoda; class Arachnida; order Ixodida; family Ixodidae; genus Amblyomma; species Amblyomma mixtum. The sequence continues at coordinate 96,265,391 of NC_143012.1, read as the reverse complement.
ATAAGTGCCTCCATACTCTCGGGTAACCCAGAGACTGCAGAGGAAGCTGCCATAGCACTGGCCTGTGTAGGCACAAAATCGAGATACATCGTCAGTGACTCCAAAGTCGCCATACTAAATTTCAGCAGGGGCCGGGTCTCCCCTCTAACAAATACAATTCTAAGCCGTCATGTAATAGACCGGAAAATTACACTAGTCTGGACACCAGCACATGCATCCCTGCCTGGTAATGAGACGGCCCACGAGTTCGCCCGAGGCTTTTCTTTCCGGGCGGACCCGAGCGAGGTGGTCTTTACAGACAGGGATCGCATGGTGACCTACAGCGAAATTACACAACACTATCGTTTCCAACGAGCTAGACTTCCTCCAGCGGATAGATCCTTGTCCAGACACCAAGCGATCAACTGGCGCCGGTTACAAACTTACACCTTTCCTAACCCGGCCCTCTGGAGTCTTATGTACCCAGGGCAATTTTCAGACAAATGCGCAAACTGCGAACTTAGGGCCACCTTGGACCACATACTATGGGAATGTCCTCATGCTCCCCGGGAGGGTCGAGGTATAAACACAAAAGATCAATGGGAGACCTTGCTACTGAGCTCCGACCCGGCGACTCAGTTACAACTCGTCCGACAGGCCCAAGCCGCCGCCGAGAGTCCAGATCTTTCGGCCGTCGTCTAGGCGGGTAGCCCTCTGGCTACCCTCTTTCTGTTGGACAATAAAAGTTTTCCTATCCTATCCTATCCTATCCTATCCTATCCTATCCAACGCCGAAGGAACTCTTCCTCGGGGAGCATCACTCGGTCCAGGCATGCCTGTTGGAAGACGCGCGCCCGAACCCTCTGGAGCAGGGGGAACATGGCTCGCTGCGGTCGGCCCTGTAGAGACGCGACGCCACGCTGGCGCCACAACAAAAAAGCGCCCACACAAAGGAGCAGGCGCACAAAAAAGTCGCGGGGCCTAGTGCGCGCGTCGGTCTGATTTATTTCAAGTTTGTGTCGTAAGTACTCTTCATGGCGCCTTCAAACTGAGGAGGCATACTTCAAAAATGGGTGAATAAATATCTTCTCAATAAATGCCACATGAGCGCGCCAGCACAGGTCATGATGAATAAATACTCCTAAGTGCTTAAAGCTTCGCACATTTTACAAGTGTTTTCAAAAGTTTCATACTCAAAGTGAAGGACAGTTTTTTTCTTTTGATATGAGTAAAGTCGATTTAGAGGAATTAATTTCTATCCTCACCCTCAATACACCAGTGACGTAAGATTTGCAGGCGTCGGTTGATCTTAATTTCATCGCGTGTAATGCCTACTCCGGATAAATTTAAACATTCGTCGGCGAAGAGTTTTGTTATGCTTTGTTCGCAGGCCTCTTTTCGTCTTCTTTCAACTTTCACTTAGAGGAGTATGTTAGGCATGCTTTCTTAGTTCAAAACAATGTGCATCTTTAGTTTACATCGCGTCCGTACCTTGAAATTTTCGTTTTTTTTATTTGTCGTTTTAATGATACGTCGTAGCATATACCAATTTACCATTGCTTGATGCAAGATGCGAAGAGATGGCCACGTTCTCCCACTCCGCATGGGCCTGTTGGACATGTGCGATAGATAGAGCTCAAAATTAAAAAGCCCTGCCGTCGAGCAGTGCATAGGAGCGGCTTCTGTATAGCTCCAACCCATAATGTCAGGTAGCGTTTGTTGAGCGGGCCGAAGAGGCTGCATTAACAAGTGGGGTCTTTGACCTGGAACACCACCTGCATCTGAAGACGCCTAGCGCTAACACCCTCCTCTTTTTGTGGAATAAAGTTTTCAGCTACTAATGCTCTGGGGGAAGACACGTGATTTTGCTTAACTGTGTATTCGACTGTCATGTAACTTGCTCCCCGTAAAGGACTTAACGTTTTATGACACAGCGTCTCTGTTCAGACTTCCCAGCACAAAATCGTGAGACCAGCCCGGTGCGCCACGTGAACCTGTTCACTCACGCTGAAGCAGCAGTGGCAGCTCCCGGTCGGTCAGGTAAAGCTCAACCCGCCGGAGCCAGGAGTGCAGCTGGCTGCCCTTGGGGGCGGCGTTATCAGGATGCGGCGTCCTTTGCCAATCAAGTCTCGCGCGCTGCTCTGACATTCTGTTTGATGAGCCAGCGACGTCTGCATATCGGCCCCTCGCATCTCGCGACGTCGACGCCGTGAAAGCATTGCGCCTGATCCTTGCCCAGCTGAGGGCTGGCACGCCGAGGATGTTTGTTTTGAAGCGAAAAGCTTCACCTGGATAGTCAACAGCGAGGCTAGCGTGGGTCCCGTCATCAGAAAAACCCACAGGTGCGCTTGCGCGAACTGCGTGACATCACGGTGGACACCCGAACCACGCCGTAAGGGAAGGAAAATGAAAAGAAAATTGGTTTTAAGGAAAGGAAACGACGCCGCTCTCTCTCATATCTCGGTGGATACCTTGAACCGCGCCGTAAGGGCCTTAAGGAAAATGAAATGACATAAAAATTGGCTTTGAGGAAAGCAAATCCCTGTCTCTCATATCTTGGTGTGCACCCCAGAGGAATGCACGCCACAGTACGTGTCTCTAAAGCAACCTTTTAAGACAAAACCGTATTCACTGCACCCGCGGCTCCTCCTCCGCTTTGCCGCAGCTCTTTGCTTCGAGATATCCATGCTTAACCTTAGCTAAGCCACAGCCAATTTTTTAAGGCGAAAGCCTCTAATGCCTCATAGCTGTGGACAGAAGGGCAGAAGCTTGTCAGTAGAGGTGTCAGGTTTTTAATTCGAAAGCCTTTAATGCCTCATCGTTGTCAACTGAAAGCCGTCTGCAGAAGCTTGTCAGCAGGGGTGTGACGCTTTTGACGGGTGTCCACCTATATATGTGAGACAGTTACTGCGTAATTTTCTTTCTTCAAATACAATTTTCATTTACTTCATTACGGTCCCTCTTTCTCTTTCTTCTATCACTCCCACTTCCTCCCTGCCTGTACGGTGTGGTTCAGGTGTCCACCAAGTTGACAGAGAATTACTACGCCGTTTCTTTTCCTCAAAAAGCGTTGCGTTCAAAGGGCAAGGCATCGCGCCGAACGGGTGGTGGCGTTCCGCGGACTCCCTGGCAGCGCTACAATACGTTCTAGCGTTCCACTCCTAAGGGCAAAGCGTAAACGTTATGAGTTAGCATTTGATTAGTATTTAGTCATTAATCAGTATTTAACCTATACTTACTATTTTCTCATTATTATGTAAGACGTCATAACGTCATCAGTGCGACAGAGGCACTCAAAGTGGTGTGGAAAACGCTTTCGCCTGTACGCACTTTTGACAGTCAAAGTGCCCCCTGATTTTTTTTAGAGCGCAGCTCTTTGGCGTCCGTTCCTGGGTTTCGCGTCGTCGTCGGCGTTGTCGTCGGCCTCGTAACCAGCTCCGCCCCCCTTTCATCCCCCCAGCGCTATCGGCGTCAGCGGCATCAGTCAGTCGCTGCTATCTCTTCCCTCCTCCCTTTATCGTGTTGTCCGCTTGCTGTGCGCGCTTCTGCCCCCATCGTTTGCCGCTGGGTGTACACGCCGCCCCCCTCCCCCCTCTTCCTGCGAGTCTCCGGTTGTCAAAGCGCCGGCTCGAACTTAATTCCTTTCTTCGCTCCTCCTCCAATGCAACCCCTGTGCGGTGGCAATCAGAGAGCCAGATCGGTGGCGGCGGATCTGTATATGTGCACCGCCCGAGCCGAAATTGCGAATACGTGTGAAAAATAAAAAAAAAATTCTGTGATAGCGCATACATGTGTTGTTCGATTTCTTTGCCTCAATCTATCGCAAAAGGTGACACAGCTTATTTGCTGCGCTCAAATTTCGCATTAGGAAGTAACGTAATCGTCGGTAATTTTTCCCTCTGCTTCGAGCTCCTGTATGTGCCTGTTTGTTGAGCTTATCGGGATCGGGGGCAGCGTGGTTGGGCCGGACAAGGCAGAAGGAGGGCCGGAGACGGGGTTTCGAGGGGAAAACAAGGAAGAAACTTTATACAGACTATTTACATGATTTCCAAGTAAGAGCAACTGAGAGTGCATCTCAGTGGAAGGGAGCTTCTTCGCCAATGGGAGTCTCTTGGCCGCATTATCTGCCGAGTTTTATATGCTCTTCATTCCTTATGATACCTGGATGGGAGCCGGGCTTACTGTCGAAGGCATGTCCCGAAGAGTTCACTTCGGGGCGGATCACACACTCTCTCACCACTCAACACCTCCACGTCATGTGATGAGATTGAGGATGAGTGGAATGCAGTCTAAGTCACGCAGGCAGCGCGATTGGCGTCTCCACGATCTGCAGGTGGCCGCCCATGGGGAGTTTGTTTCCCGGTTCTGCAGGTTGCTGGCGGGAACGCCGACTGCGCTCGGAGCGAGCGGACGCATCTTATATGCGGTCTGCGATTTTCCGGTGATTTCACCAGTTTCCGGCTATTTACAGCCACCAGTTTTTCACAGAACGGCCCGCCACCGATCCGGCGTCACCTGTGGGACTTTTAACCACTTTCAGGCGAGTGCCTTCAATTTTACGGCCGATTTGCGGCCACGCCCGACCGCGGGAGCTAGGCCTAACGGCTCAGCACGCCTAGTGCGTGCTCTGCTCCCACCTGCGGCGGCGACGCCCGCTTCGCCTCGACGGCGCTTCCCTGCATTTAAAGATGCAGTACACAGTCACCGGCACGGATGTTACCGCCGCGGAGCTGGCCGATGGCACTTGGACGGCACTCGAAATGCAACGCCGCTACAGATGCCCGCCACCACCGGCAACGCCGCCGGCCAACACCCAAACGCCCAGAGCCACCACTGTTCTGTCAGACCAACGACCCCGCGGCCGTCCACCACCGCCAACTAAAAGACGACCACTTCCTCGTGTGCCTACAGAGGACTACAAAATCGTCTTCCGACCGCAAGGCACCGTCGACCTCAAAGCAGTCGGCCCGGCCAAATTGGCGATGGCCATCTACAACGCCGCCAAGATCGACGGCCGCCTTGCAATCACCGCCGACCAAGTCCGCATCCACCCCACAAACAACACTGTCACCATCAGCACACCGGACAAAGAACGGGCGTTACTGTATGCTAAAATACGAACTTTAACCATTGACTCCAACGCCATCCTGGTAGCCACGTACGCCCCAGCCCCCGGATGACTCCGTACGAGGAATCGTCTATTGAGCCTACTGTCACGAGACCGACGCTGAGATCCTCGCTGAGCTCCAAGCTCGAAACCCCGATCTCCCCGTAGTCGCCGCACGCCGCATGGGCCGCACACGACATTTCGTGGTGACTATCGCTAATGCCAAGCTACCCCGCTACGTGAGGTACCTCGGCTTCACTTTTGAGGTGTTCCCCTACAAAAGCCGTCGGGAGGCATCCTTCAACTGCCGGAAGCTAGGCCACAGGGCGGATGTGTGCCCCCACCCGCGACAACCAACCTGCCGACGCTGTGGCGCAGCCCATGACCCTCCTCCAGCTGGCCAACCGCCCACGTGTCAAGCCTCATGCATCGTCTGCAAAGGTGCCCACCCTACAGGCAGCAGAAGGTGCAAATACCGGTTCACGTCCTCCACTCGGCCCAAGTCTTCCCCATCGGTCACTGACACCGATACCGGCTCCAACTCGGCAAACCCCGGACGCGAGTCCCGGTCCCGAGACCGCAAACGCGGCGACAACAACCTACTGCGGGACGACTCCTTCCCCCCGCTTGGCAGCGACAGCCCTTCCAGCAGCACTCGCAGCCGTTCCACATCCGCCTCACGCAGCTCTCGGGCCAGCTCTCAAGCCCGGCCGGAGATCAAAGCAGCCAAACAGGTTGGATGGAAGACTCCTGCACAAGTCACTGCTTCTCCACCAGATTCACAGGTAAGGGAGCTGGCAGACATGGTCAAGGAACTACAGCTACAATTGGCCAAAGCAAACGCTAAAATTCATAGCCTGGAATCAGCACAGGCAAACCCCAAATTGCAACCGCAGCAGGTGGCTCACGCTCTCACATCCGACCCCGTAGGTGATCCACGCATGGACACTGAGCAGTCTAAGCGCACGAAGCGTAAAGCACCTCCCTCCTCCTCACAAGCAGACATAGATGCCAAATTCGATGCAGCTGATACGCGAATGGCCCAATTCGAGGGTGCCCTCCTTCGACTCGCCCCCACCATTGACCGTCTAGTAGAAACCTGCGCCACAATGGCAGCCAACATCCAAACCCTTCATGCCAGGCTCGATACCCTCACGAATCCCCCGACATCCGCAACCCCCTTAAAGTCGACAACCCCTCCTAACTACCCAGCACCCATTATTGTCACCACGTCGGAGAGTGCAACCGCGCGCTCACGTGCAGGCGGCATTCTTAAATCACCCGTCGTGCTATCACAGCGCCCCGAACCCTACGGGAAACGCGATGGCTAGCTCCCCCTTCACAGTTTGGGAATGGAACTGCAGGGGCTTCAAGGCGAAGCGGCGAGCCTTGGAGCACACCCTGCAGGCCCAGCCGCACACCCCCCACATCATCGCACTACAGGAAACCTACATGAACACGAAACTTACCGCTACGCCGCATATAACCAACAAACGACACCAGACCACCGGCCCAACACCACCATCCTGGTCCACCGAAATTTAGCAGCTAATCATATAGACCTTAGTTACCCCGAGGTTCCGCACACTTTCGTACAGGTCCTACCGAACAGCCGCTGACAAGCCCCGCTCCACAACCTCAACGTCTACAGCCCCCCAGCGACAAAAGCACACGAGTGGCAACCCTCGTTCGTAAGGCCTGCGCGACTGCACAAACAGGGATGCTACTCATCTCAGGTGACTTCAACGCGCCGCATACCGAGTGGGGCTACCCCCGCAAAACATGCGTTCGTAAGGGAGCCAAATTGTGGGAGACAGCCCAAACACTGGGCCGGACACTACTCCTAGACCCCGACAAGCCTACTCGCATTGGAAACAGTGTCACACAGGACAGCTGCCCCGATCTCACTTTCGCCCGCAACATCCCAGACGCACGCTGGGAAAACCTCGGCATGAACATAGGTAGCGACCACTATGTTCTCAGCACAACTTTCACGGCTACACACAGCAAAGCCCCCAACAGAACAATCAGGCACACTAACTGGGACGCCTTCCGATACGTGCGCGCCAAACGCCCTTCGGCCCCCATAGACGACCTGGACACATGGACAAACACGCTGCTCGAAGGCACCGCCAATGCCACCTCCACGACTACCCAGAACGAGGATGGCCCCTCTCCCGACGCAAACTCATACACATGTGGAAGGCCCAGCGCAAGCTTAGCGCTCGCTGGCTCCGCCAAAAACACAATCGACCCCTCAAGCTCCGTCTCGTTCGCCTCGAGCGAGAGATCGAAGCTTACTCTATCAAACTGAGTCAGGAGCAATGGCATCAAACCTGCGACCGTCTTAACGGCCAGTTAGAATGCAAAAACTCGTGGTTCTTGCTCTGACATCTACTGGACCCCACTCACACCAAATCCACATCTCACAAGAACCTCACCCGTGTCATACACGCTTTTCAGGGAACAAACGAGGAACTCCTCGCTACCCTGAAGGACAAATACATCAATACTTCCACTGAAATTCCCATCCCTTCAGGATACACGGGTGCTCAGAACACCAACTTGGACGCCGACATCACGGCAGGAGAAGTCCGCGCCGCCCTCAACCAGATTAAAACCACCGCGGCCGCTAGCGACGACCACATAACCAACAAGATGCTTCGTAACCTCGAAGATCAGTCCGTCGAAGCACTCACGGACCTCTTCAACCAACACTGGCATGAGGGTCGCCTTCCAGACACTTAGAAGCATGCCAAAGTGATTTTCATACCAAAGCCAGGCAAACGACTCGAGCTGGGCAACCTTCGGCCTATCTCGCTCACGTCCTCCCTGGGAAAGGTCATGGAACACGTCTTACACAATAGACTCCACACTAACGTAGACCAAGAGGACCTTTTCCCCCCCACTATGATCGGCTTCAGGACCGGCCTCTCCACTCAAGACAATATGTGGCAAATCCAACACGACATCCTCGATCCGAGACCCATCCGAGCTACACGAGCCATCCTAAGCCTAGATGTCAGCAAGGCTTTCGACAACGTGTCACATGCTTCCATCCTGGCAAACCTCTCACAAATGAATGTAGGCACTCGCACTTACAACTACATCGCCGACTTTCTTCATAACCGTACAGCAGAACTTCACATTGCAGACCTCCACAGCGAGAAGATCACACTAGGCACCCGAGGAACACCACAAGGAGCAGTCCTATCTCCGTTCCTTTTCAACACTACAATGAGAGGCCTCCCTCCGCTCCTGGAAGAGATACCTCACATTAAACACTCAATATATGCCGACGACATTACCCTGTAGACCAACTCTGGCTCTGACGGGGAAATCCAAAACTCCCTCCAAACAGCAATCGATAAAGTACACTCCTTTGTACAGGCGAACTAGCTCACATGCTCCTCTACGAAGTCGAATTACTAGTCATCAGGGACAGACGACCTCGCCTGCCCGTACCCGACCTGCAAGAACCTATTGTGCTTCAAGTCGGCACCCATCCCATACCTCCGGTCCGCACCATCCGCGTAATGGGTATGTTAATACAGAACAACACGCAAAACTCGGAGGCCATTCAGCGCCTCCGCACCACAGCCAATCAGATCAACGGCCTTATCCGCCGCATCAGCACCCGCCGGAGAGGTATGAAGGAGGATGACCTCTGTCGGCTCACGCAAGCTTTCCTCATTAGCAGGATAGTCTACTCCTACCCCTACTATCACCTCCGCCGGAAGGACGAGGAAGCTGTGAACAGCATTATACGTTCAGCGTACAAAGCGGCACTGGGGCTACCTCAGTGCGCCAGCACAGAGCACCTCCTCCAACTCGGCATCTACAATGCGCTCACAGAACTCATAGAGGCACACAAGACAGCCCAAATCCACCGCCTCTCCCGCACTAAACACGGGCGGCTCATACTTGACCGTCTCAACATCAACCCCATAGGCGACGTCCACCCCACGACGCCCATTCCGATAGGGGTCTATAGCCGCCTAGTTATAAAACCAATCCCCAAAAACATGCTACCTGGCCGCCATGATACGCGCCGTCAGCTGAAAGCCCAAGCACTAGATGCCACATACCTTGCCGACGAACACGCAATATACGTAGATGCGAAGGGATCCGCTAGGTGGCGCCGCCCTGGTTAGCTGGCTGACTATCGTGCTCCGTTTTTCACCTGCCCCTGGCCTGGTCCAGGGCCTTGCCCGCCCCTGGATTTACACTCCATCGCGTCAGGAAGACATCCGCACCACGAGGACACCATTCGCATCACGGCCCGCTGTCGAGCTGGCGCTCCAAGCGCCTCCAAAAATCTGCTGCGGCGCGGCGCCTCACTAACCCTAACGCGCCGCGCCTGCACCTCTGGCATGCAGCGTCTCAACAAGCCCCTGAAGCCGAGACCCACCCATACCTCGCCGGTGTCAACTTCTTCCGACGCGGCCGCCGCGGGGCCTACTCCAACCACGCTTACAGCCATGTCTCAACCGGCTGCGTTCAGCACCGGCCACACCACCGCGCCCATTCCCGTCGCGTTCACCGACGCTGGGAGCTCCGAATCGACAGCCGCAACGCAGCCGGCAGCGTTCGTCACCGCCGCGGCGTCCACTGCTGGCCAACTCCACGCATTAAGGGAAGCCACGAGCTTCGGGCCCACAGACGCATCGCAGTCGACTGCGTTCGTCGCCGCCGCCAGTGCCGCCGCAACTACTCGGACCACACTTCCCGCTGACAGCAAGTCCAGCACCTTGGTACCTGCGTCGCAGATTGCGGCTCAGGCTGACGACACAGCAGACATGGACCTTACGGCGTCCCCGGTCGACGGCCATCTCATTCCGGCCCCTGAGGCCGGCTGGACCACCATCGGTGCCTGCCGTAAGCCTGCCTCCGCCACCCGGCCCCGCACCGAGCTCATCACAGTTGGCATCCAGCTTCCCCCTGGCACCCTCAACCCCAAGATACCGCTCTACGACGTCCTCGCCGCAGTCGTCTCCGCTGCACAACTGTCCTCCGAGAGCAGTGCGGAGATTACCCTTCAGGCCAAGCCAGCCCAAAGCCTCGTCTTTTTAAAAACTCATTCCCCTCTCACCGCCCACCTCCTGCTTTCTATCACGCATCTTCAGCTTCACGGTAAGCCTATCACCATTAAAACATATGCCCCTAATCCTCCCATCTCATGCCTCGGCGTCATCCATAACGTCGGTGGCCACTTCACCCCTGATGACCTCATGCATGATATCGAATCATTCAAAACCGATATTCTTGCTGCTCGTATGATGGGCACCACTCAGTCGGTGCTCATAACTTTTGCTGGAACCGTAATCCCCCACTTTGTGTATTTCAAACGCGTTGCGTTCCGGTGCCGTCCCCATAAGCCTAAGCCTCCCACCTGCACCCGTTGTCTCGCTCTTGGACACCGCGCCCACCAGTGTCCACAGCACAGCGTTCCGGCCAAGTGCCGTCGCTGTGCTGCTCCTCTACCCGCCGACCCTTCCGCTCATGTATGTGCCCAGCCCTGGTGCGTTCATTGCCAGGTAAACACCCACTCCTCCCTCGATCCCACTTGCCCCTTTCTCCTCGGTAAACAACGCGAGTGTGCCAAAGCTGCGTACCTACGACGCCTAGCTTTGCGCCGGGCCACGCAACCCACCCCCTCCTCCTCCTCTAATCATGAACCTCCGTCAGCTCCGGTCACGTCACCACCAGGCTCCTACGCCGCCAAACTTAAAGGCTCCTCGGTTCCAGCGTCCCTTTCCAGCGTCTCTTCCACTGCACCACCCTCTCCATCCCTGACTGACGAGAGCCGCTCCTTCGACCTCCGGCTCGCTATGCTGGAACGCCAGCAGCGAGAGCAACAGCGAATTTCCCACGACCTACAACAACAGATCCACGCCTTGATCCAAACCCTCCAGACTACCACCTCCTCTCTTACCTCCCAGCTTACCAAGCTAAATGAGCACCTTGCCACACTCACCACTCCCTCCTCCACCACTCAGGTCGCCCCTTTGGCTGATCTTCTCGAAACCACCACACAGGCACACCACACTCGCTTGGTTCAGCTAGAGACATCGGTTCTGCAGATTCTTACCACCCTCCAAGCACAATCCAAACAATTAGAATCCTTCACTTCTACGCTCCAATCCCTGCATGAGTCACTGCCCCCGGCCAAAAAGAAGGAACGCGTACCCTCACGAAGTTCTACCTCTACACTATCATAATGGCTTTTGGCGAGGACCTCGAGATTGTGCAGTGGAACTGCCGAAATCTGTGCCATAATAAGACCCCCCTCCACCAGTATCTACTCGCCCGCCCCTCCCTGCCCCATTTTCTCCTTCTCCAGGAGACCCGGACGGCCCGCACTGTCCCAGGCTACCGCGCCTACCATGCCGCTACGGCCTCACCACTTGCGTCTATTTATGTACGTAGCGACGTGCTCGTGGAGCCACTTGATATCCCCTCCGTCCTTCTTAAATATTTAGTTGGTGTGGTCTATTACCACCCTTCTTCCCGCGTCTCACTCGCCCTTTTGTCTTTCTACAACCCCCCTGTTACCGCCTCTTTATTTTCCGCCCTGGGCAAGTTCCTTCACTCTCTTCCTTCTAACTCCCATCTCCTCTTTGGTGGTGACTTTAATGCCCCTCACACACTCTGGGGCTACCCTCAAACCCTCAAACCCGGCCGCCTCCTCCACTGTCTGGCCCAGGAACGCCACCTCACCCTTCTCAATACTCCTGGCTTCCCTACTCGAGCGGGCACTGCCTCACAGCGTCCCACGACACCCGATCTCACTTTCTCTCGGGGTTCACTTTCATTTCACTGGCAAGTGACAGCCGAAACTCTTCTCAGTGACCACTATATTGTCCACATTTCCACCTCTCTTTCCCACATCCCTCGAAGTCATCCGGTCACTCATACTGACTGGCACGCCTTCCGCGCTAATCTCTCCTCTGACTCCTTTCAATCCTACGACGACTGGACGTCGCGCATCACTGCAGCGCTCACGTCCAGTAGCCGTCGTGTTCGCTCTTGTCACCCCGTCCCAGACCCAGATCCTCACCTACTCCGTTTATGGCGTCGCCGTAAACGTCTTCAACGCTCCTTCCGCTGCCAACCCCACAATGCCCAACTTTCTTCCCGGATCACTGCTCTGCGGGCCGAGATCGTCGCCCACTGCGCCTCACTCGAGCACTCTCGTTGGAGTGCTCTTTGTGACCGTCTTGACTCTGCATTGCACTCGCGATCCACATGGTCTCTGTTCAAATCCCTCCTTGGCACTAAGCCTGCCCTTGCTCCCACTCTAGCTAAAGCCCTCACTCAAGGAACTCCCTCCGATGTTTTTGATCAGCTCGCCTCTCTCTATCTCCCGCCCCCTCTGGCACCCTCCTACCCGGTGTACTGCGGTGGACCTAACCCCGAACTGGACCAATCCTTCACTCTCCGGGAGCTCGAATCGGCTCTGGCTGCTAATGCTACACGCTCGGCTCCCGGTGAGGATGCCATTACATACACCACACTTCGCAACCTTCCTGACTGCGCCAAAGAATTCCTCCTTAAAACCTACAATGATGCATGGGACAGCGGCTGCCTGCCCAGCTCCTGGACCTCCTCCCTCATTTCTATGATTCCAAAGCCGGGCAAGCCTCCCTCTCTCTCTAACCTCCGCCCAATCTCCCTGACATCATGTGTTGGTAAGACCCTTGAGCGAATGGCCCTGACTCGCCTCTCTAATTTTCTCGAGACGAGGGAGTTCTTCCCTCATTCTCTCATCGGCTTCCGACGCCACGTCTGTGCACAGGACATGTTTCTAGTTCTCCAGCACACGTTTCTGTCACCTACCCCCACTCAAATTCACGCACTTGTGACCGTCGATGTTCGCAAGGCCTTCGACGGTGTTTGCCACGACCACATCCTTTCCCAACTCTCCTCCCTAGACTGTGGCTCCCGCATGTACTGTTATATCCGCTCATTCCTCTCTACACGTGTCGCTCGCTTTCGAGTCGACACCTATCTGTCCGACCCCCACAACCTCACCCGAGGCACTCCTCAAGGTGCTGTTCTCTCTCCTACCCTTTTCAATCTTGCTATGGCCCCTCTCGCCTCCCAGCTAGCTGAAATTCCCGACCTGCATCATATATTTTACGCCGATGACATCACTCTCTGGTGTTCGTCTGGCTCTCCCGGTCACGTACAGGACACCCTGCAACGTGGCCTAGATCTCATCGACTCCTTTCTCACCACTGCTGGCCTCTCTCCTGCTCCTGAAAAATCAGAGCTCCTTCTCCTCAACCATTCCTCATACCAGCGCTCACACAACCAATTCGTCTCTCTCCACCTTTCTGGCTCTCCCATTCCTGTCGTCACGCAGTGCAAAGTACTTGGCTTTCCTTTGCATGCAGCCAAGAACGTGCAAGCCCTCCACCGTGCTGTCACCACCTGCCACTCCGTAACTCACCTCCTGCGGCGCGTGGTCACTCGGCGCTCAGGTCTCCACGAGGCTCATGCGTGCCGAGTTGCCCACGCGCTGGCCCTCAACAAAGTCTTGTACTTTGCACCCTACGTTTCCTTCAATCAGACTCAACTTAACGCTCTTGAAACTGCCCTTGTGGGCCTCTACAAGGCAGCTCTCAACCTCCCTATCACTACCTCTACTGCAAAGATCTTTGCAACAGGCCTCTTTCATCCTCTCCGTTCTCTGCTCTCTCTCCATCATGACTCGCAGATTGCCCGGCTTTCCCTTACCCGTCAGGGTCAGTGGTTACTGACTCAAGCGGGTATCTCGCCCATTCCCTGCGCCCCGTTTACCTCTCCTATTCCCACCCCGGCTCCCAATCTTCGGATCCTCCCCCTTCCGTCCAACATGTCCCCCGTTCTGCACGCCGGCCGTCGTCATGCGGCCGCACAGCACCATTCCCCTCTCTTTGATACCCAGGGTGTAGCTTACACGGATGCCTCCTTCGTGGCTCCTCGAGGTTCCTGCGGCTACGCCCTGTACCACCCCCACCTCCCCGCTCCTGAAACTCACACCAGCGGGCCGTTTCTACGCCCTCCGGATGCATTGTCCCTCGAGGTCCTCGCCATTGCGCATGCCCTCCAGTCATTTGCCCTCCTTCCCTCTCTTCAAGAGTACACAGTCTATTCAGACTCACAAGCCGCTATACACCACATACAGAAACGCACCCTAACCCCTTCTCTTCAACAGGAGGTCGAACGAGCGGTCTCCGCATTGCAGCCTTCCATCGTTTTCCTCCGCTGGGTCCCTGGGCATTCAGGGATTGACGGCAATGAGCTGGCTCATCAGCTCGCCCGTGACACACTTTTCCGGGCACCGTTGATCCCCTGGCCCAAGCCCTCGGAGGACGGTGGGAGACTCACCCTTCGCCGCACCATAAAAGAGGTCTACCTCGAGCTCCGCCTCGACAAACGCCTTTACCCTCCCCCTCATCCATCACTCACAGTGCCGGAGGCTCGCCTTCTTCGGCACGTTCAAATGAATGCAATCATCACCCCGTCTCGCCTCTTTCTCTATCGCTATCGATCGGACCCTTCCTGTCCCAACTGCCCCTGTATCTATGCGGACCTTGCCCATTGCCTCTTCTATTGCCCGGCTGCTCAGCAGTCGGGTTCCTACCCCCCACCTTCTTTATCCATCACCACCTGGCTCGACTGGCTTGGCGCTGAAGGGGAGGAAGAACAGCGACTTCTGGTCGCCCAGGCGGTCGATATGCTCGGCCTGTAAATTTTGGCCGAATAAACGTCTTCTACTACTACTACGTAGATGCTGCACGGCAAAGTGCAAACACATACGTGGCTTGTGCAACCACGCCACAATCTACTATCGTCACCGCCGCCACAGTAGTAGCTCACTCTCCGACAGCGGCAGAAGAAACCGCCATTGCGCTGGCCATCGCTGACCCACGTACGCGCACAGTCCTCAGCGACTCCAAAAGAGCGATACAAAATTACTCGGCAGGTTTTATCTGCCACCACGCTGCACGGATCCTTCGCGGCTGCACTCCCGACCTTAAGATCAACCTGGTCTGGATACCCGCCCACGCAGGAAACTCTGGAAACGAAGGGGTCGACCGACTAGCCCGAGGACTAACCAACCGAGCGGCCGGCCCCACGGACCCAGACGCTCTTGCCGAGGCTCCCCAGACCTTTGGCAAAATTACCAACCTCTACAGAGAGGTGAGACGCCAGTTCCCGCCTCCACACCCCGACTTGAATCGAGCGCAAGCCACCTTGCTCCGCAGGTTGCAGACACACTCCATCCTTAGCCATTCAAGACTTTCACTCATCACAGACGGGGAATACGACCCCGTCTGCCAAAATTGTTACCAGGGAGAAGTCGCCACCCAGGCTCACATCCTCTGGGGTTGCGCGGGAAATCCGCCCCCTCGAACCTGACTGCCAGCTCCCTCCGAAGACGGATGGAACCAACTCCTCAGAATGCCAGACAAGAGCATCCAACTGGCACTCATTTCGTGGGCACAGGAAGTCGCCCCCACCTGGGGGCCACACCAAGCCCACCTGCCGTAAATCCCGCCAATCTATGGCAATAAAGTTGTTTCTCTCTCTCTCTCTCTGCAGGTCGCTGCCCGAGTGGTGTGCGTTTCCACGCTGTGCAAGTGACCGCTGATTTGCTCGTTGGATCGGGACCGTGGCCTTCACCGCATGAGGACGAAGCAGGCAGACTACAGAGGGAACTCTTCAGGAGAAGCAGGAAACTTGAAGATTTTATTTACATTATTTATAGTATAAACAGAGAGACCAAAGCTCGGGGAAGAAGCTCTCGACAAGAGGTCAGGGAGAAGCTCTGGTACACAGTTGTTGTTGTTGTGACCGAGAGAAGGATAAAAAGGAAAATGCACGGGCCTGCTACTGGCTCGAGCCAAGCCACCACCACTGCCACGTGCAGATAGAGGTAAGGTAAGAGATCAGAGCAAAGAGGAAAAGTAAAGAAAAGACGCGCGTCGCAGCAACAACTGCGTCCGCCGGAGGGGACGCTGCTAAAAAAATCAGATCAGCGGCCGAAGCCGCGCTCGCCGAACCTGGTACACAGCACAGATTGCTGCTTAAATACAGTTCACATTCCCGAGGCCCCCAGCTAGGGAATCCGAACTCTGGTCGAGGGTCCAATGGGCCTTGAGCCTCTTCATAGGCTTCACCCTCCCCTCGTCACCGTGCACGCCGCACAGACACACACACTGGCAAGGAGGAACTTGGCGCCTCGCTGTCGCGAACTGTTTGGTTTGCCGCGGGCCGACTTGACCCAAACGTCGTTAGCTGCTGTGTGACGATGCTGATCGTGGGAGACGCGCGTGCTGACGGCTCACACCGCTGACCTCTTCAGGTGGGTAGAAGGGACACATCAGCCGTGGCCACCCCCGCTTTGTCGGCCGCTCAGGGCGCACGCGGGCAATGTGTTGGCGCCGCCGTCGCCTCCGCCGTCGCGGTCACTAGGTCTCTTCCGTCGGTCCACGGGGAGTCCGGGAGAAACACCGCACTCATCATCACTGGCGAAGGGGATTAGACGCCTTTCTTTACGGCGACGCCGTCGCCAGTAGCCGCCCCCACGCCGGCGTTTCTTGTGCTTCCTCCGAAAAGCAGTGCCTTTGATCAGCGTAGCCCGACGGCGCCAGCCGGCTCGCCTGTCTCCGCTGGCTGGACCCCAGATCACAGCACCGCACATTGGACATGTGCCTTCGCCTTCGGAGTTCGCCGGTCTTAGGCCTTCGCCGCCGCCGCCGTGGTCACCCCGGTCAATGGAGTCAGCTGCCTTAATCCACTTAGACTAGGGGGCATCCCAAGCAACACAACACCCCCGCCGCAAGAAAATGCGTCCGGATGATTAGCCATTCTCACGGAGCTCGGTTGTCTGGACGTGCGAGGAGGGGCACTCGTTTTGCACTCCTCCAGGCCCCTCTTCCTTGCCTGTCGATGTCCAGCTTTCGGAATTCCTCTGGGAGGCGAGCCAAACGGGACAACAAGAGCCAAGCCAGACAAAACCAAAAACCAGTGCCGTCTGCAACCCACCCGTCCCGCCAGACCGAAACCAAAGGAAAACGCATTATGCCTGGCTATCCCTCTAAGAAAAACCAGTAATGAAAGAAATTTTTTCCCTCAACGAACACGAAGTGCGTAGCCTAAACAAGGTTCAGGAGCTTCGTACCTCTTAAAAGCCTCGTCACCATGCGTGAGACGATGAGACAGAGGGAAAATCGGAATTGGTCTAGAATCGGTCGCAAAGGTTGAAACGATCTCGGATCTCAACCGGGCGGGGAGGAGTCAGCCGAGAGGTCAGACTGAAGCTTTCAATTTTGCCACTAACTACTTGCTATTCTTAACTAGCACAAATGCCCATGCGTGTGATTCGGTTCGTTCTGCACAATGTGCCAAAATTTGCACAGCAAACACTGCCGAAATATTAACGTTCTGCAAAGCTCAATTCGGCTGAAAAGGTAGCATCTCTTGAGAGTTCACGCCAGCTGCCTAAGCTAAAATGGTCAAAAGTGGCCTCGCTTGTGCTCGCGTGTGAGCGCACACTAGCACACAACAATTACTGTGGTTAAATATACCTAACGAGGGTAAAGCTCGAAATAATCCCGTAGCGCCCACGCGAGGGACTACGCTTCATTGGTCCGCAAAGTTACTTCGCTGTACTTCCGCTCATCAGCGGACACTCTCAATCGCAGTGCAGCTAAACCTGTGTACAAGTGCATGATGCAGGACAATTCACATCAAATCTCAACTAAGTGATGCCGTGGCAGAAAAAGAACTGAACATAGCAAGGCAAGTCCGCGGGTAAGACCATAACTTACGAAGGAAATGGTCGTTGCTACAGCGCTCGTTTGCACTACACTAAACTGGGCAAAACTTTGGTAACATAAAAACAGGCATATTTAAGCTACATCATTATGGCAAGAAAAGAATAAAAGTACAAAATTCCGCTCAGGCAAAGCTCGAAAGTTTTTACAGCAGTAAAAATACAAGAAGCATTTAGTGCGGAATTCTGTGTTGTGATTCCAGGAATCCCCTGGCCCCTATTTTTCAGTCGCGCCCTGCCGATGCTTCACAAAAGCTGAGGGGCTGATTAGTTTCGTCTCCGCTTGACACACTTCCAAAGCCAGGGTAGCGCTGGGAAAGCCTAACGCGAAAGAGGCGCTCCCTCCTCTCTCGGTTCCTCGCATGTTGTGTCCCCCTCTGACCTGCGCGCGCTCTGCGACGAACTTTAGTGTGGCGGCCTTGCACCCTTCTCCTTAGCACGCCGCACGCGTCACATGTCTCAGGTCAACCCCTGCTGTGGTCCCACAATGGAGCAGGTGGCTTACGCCCTGCATGCGCACGCTTTGTCGACTGGGCCTTAATGCGGCGCCTGTGAACCCTGGAGCGCCGCGGTGCCAATTTTGAAAAGATACAGGGTTGGCCGATCCTCAAACTCGCGGGCTTTATGACTGTACCTTTTTTCATTTCAGCTCAGGCGTTCATATTCGATTTCTTTGAACGCCGCCGCTTTTTGGGAACTGCCCTAGTGGGTCTGTAACGGTTGCGCGCATCTCGAGTTATCGCGGTGCCGTCATATGTTAAGCTGCCGGCCTCGTCGCAGCATCAAAAGCTGACCTAGAAATTTTCGGAGGCTCTTCACGGGTGGGATTCGCCCTGCAGCGCCAGTCAACATGCCCCTCACTCTCTGTGCTCGGCGACGGTTTCCCTGAAAAGCTGGTCTCTGCTGTTTCCTCTGAGCACAACAGCTCGTTGTCCTGAATTATGCGTTCTGGAGCAGCGTCATTATCATTCCGAATTCTAGCAACAATTAGAGCGCCATCGCCCTTTTCCTCTGATGCTGCTGATGCGCCTTGGTGCATCAGAGTTGCCATCCGGTGACTCTCCGCGACGCTCTTTCCCGGAAAGCCGTCTTTCGGTGCGGAGGCATACAAGCTCACTACAGACTTTCTGGAGCGCAACCTCCGCCTTATTTGCCATAGCGGCATCTATCTCAGGGCAATAACCGACCTTGTCACTCATTTTCCCATTGTCTGCTTTTGCTACCAAAACATTGTTGGTGGTTTTGCTATGACTGGCGGCGCTGTAATTCTCTGCTTTTAGACCTACACTCTCAGTCCCTGCTCCTGCCGAAATGGGAGTTCTTTCTGAAATTGAAGGTGCCCGGTCACTGCTCTCCCGAGCAACTGTTGTGTCCATGTCTGACCAAGCGGGGTTCTTACGGTGGTTGCTGACACTCTGATCTGAGCGTTGCCAGCTGCCACAACTTCGACGTTTGCAGTCGACCTCTACCTTGATGTTGGAAAATTTTCAGCGCTCAGAGGACAGGGACAAAGAAGAGAACAACACAAGCGCTGACTCGCAACTAAGCGTTTATTCGCAAACACAGAAAAACTATGCTCACAGGGAAAAACAAAACATCAAAACTTATTTAATCACGCAGGCGCGTCCAGATATGAAAATTCCCGTTCAAGCAGGACAACAGATGGGTCACTAACACATGTAGGCTGGTTTTTGTAGATATGATAGGCTTCTGATACCTCTCTAGTGAATTTATTAGGATTATGAATTGACTCGGAGGCAACATTTGCTCTTTGTACCAGTTCGTGTCCCAGTCCCAGTTCCGAGGCAAGTTCCTGTGGAGGATCGTTCAATGTGTACTGTGGAATGCGTTGATGCAATGAAGAGATCGTGTGCTGGGACAAATAGCTAATGTTGCCTCAACTTCTTGGAAGAATTTTTTACATCTAGCAAGGAGCGAGTGGTGTTCAGGACAAACAGGGGTATTTTCTTGTTCTCCCTGAGGCGTTATTCAAGGATATGGCTGAGCATGCGATCGTAGCCAATTTTAGGCCTATTCAGGTAAAAGAAGCCAAGGTAAAACAACAGGCTTTGGATCTTCTGACACGTTTGAACCTGCAGCATTTATGCTGCACTGTAAAAACGAGTGAAGTCCTAACACTTGAGGTCTTTTTTTCCGCCAAAACACATAAGGATGACATTACATTTCGTGCTATTGTCACTGAAGGGTTGACTTGGCAACATGCTGTCTCAGGCCTCCTACTAAAACACCTTAACGGTCTTTCATTGAGGGACCCGTATCAGACGCCGAATTGTTTGGCCGTTGTTGAATATTTCAGGCATCACAACGCAAACGGAGTGTCCGCCTTTAGTATTGATGTAAAGCATCGTTTCTATTGCCTCCAGCATGGCAGGTTGTTGAAATTTGTTAGTGATTCCTTTACTGAAGATAATGATGAACAAAGCTTTGTAACTTCCGGCGGGATTTCATTGGCCTCGTTCTTAGAATTCTTATCGTTTTATTTTTGCTTCAACCTTTGTTGACTGGAATGGGCAGTTGTTTCTCCAAAAAACCGGTGTTTGTATAGACTCTAAAGTTGCTCCGGTCCTCAGTGGTATTTTCCTTTCTCGGGTCGACACATGCATCGAAAAGAATTTGTGCGGTCTTTCCAGAATGATTTTCAGGTATATCATTCAGGTATGTTGATGATTATTTAATTTTCGTTGATAGATCTGACTTTAATAGACGCGTGGTGGATGTCCTCAACGTTTTTAAAGAAAATGGATGTGGTCTGGAATTCACCTTTGAAACCCCCAAAGAAGAATGTTTGCAGTTCCTAGATATTAGACTTTCTTTCAAGCAGGACCATTTATGCTGGATGTGTTTCCCAAGGTCTGTTACGCTCCTTCTAAATTTTCAATTGGGTCATTCAAAAATTGCTGAATGTGGTATTGCTGTGGCCTGTTTGTCGTCTTCTTTACTCAAGTCGTGCACTCACTCTTTGATTGATAGTTTTTCTGAGCAAGTAAATGGATTAAGATTGGCTGGTTTTGCAGATGATGTCCTGACTCTTGCCTGCAGTAAGGTGTTAAAAAGAATTAAGGATGACAACAGGATATTGCGTAGGAGTGCTGATGAAGGAAAGAAAAAGAAGGTAGTGGTTCTTCGATGTGACCACCGCTTTTCACATCATCTAATAAATGTGGGCAAGAGATATAACGCGGACGTAATTTTTTGTGCCCTTATAAAAGTTGAGAGTATTTGTGCCATGGTTCACAAGCGCTCTAGTTGTGCTGTTCGTGATAAGCGGAAGGTGTGCGATATGAACCATGCAAACCGGTAGATAAAATGCGAAAAAGGTTTTATGTACCAGATTCCGTTGTCTTGTGGGAGCATGTACGTCGGTCAAACTGGCCGTTGCATGAATATTCGCTTACAAGAGCACCACTTGTTGTTGGCAAAACCGCCTTCTTCGAATCTTGCCAAGCGCTGTATGGAATGCGGGGACTGTAAGCCTTTACTCGATAAAATAACTGTTTGTTCAGGCATCCTAATCAATTGACTAGAGAGGTATCAGAAGCCTATTATATCTACAAAAACGAGCCTACATGTGTTAGTGACCCATGTGTTGTCCTGCATGAACGGGAATTTTCATACCTGGACGCGCCTGCGTGATTGAATAAGTTTTGACGTTTTTTTTTTCCTGTGAGCATAGATTTTCTGCGTTTGCGAATAAACGCTTAGTTGCGAGTCAGCGCTTGTGGTGTTCTCTTCTTTGTCCCTGTCCTCTGAGCACTGGAAATTTTCCAACATGTTGTACCAACTCACTCGAATGTCAGTTCTCTGCCTTGATGCCGACGAAGCGAAAGAGGGCCCTTTTCGCTGTTGCATAGCTGACGACCTCCTCGTCGGACAGGCGCGCTAATACGCCGCAGACGTCACCAGGGAGAACGGCCACCAACATCATCGACCATTTGCACCCGTCTAGCTCCTCTTCAGTACAGATGCTTTCAAAGTTTTGGAGGAAAGCTCTGAAGCTATCGCCTCTTCGGAAATTCCTCAAGCGATCTCGAGCTCTACGCAATTTGAGAAACTGAACTTTACGCACGAGTTCCTGCTGCTAACGTTCACGTAGTTCCTCGAGCTCAGCGAGTCTCTTACAGCATTGCTCCTGCTATTCTCCTCCTTCTTCCTATCGTTGCCTTCGCCGTTCCTGCTGTTGAAGCAGTTCTGTATTCTCATTCTCCTCACGGAGTTGTACCCTCTCCGGCTCATCTCGCTTCTCTTTCTCCTCAAGAAGCCTTCGCGTTCCTTTAATCGCTTTTGGTTCTACAATCGTCCCGCACGTCTCGTCTGCCTCCTCGACTGCCACCTCCTCCGCCCGCATAACATCTAAAATCGTCTCTCTCGTTTTAGTGGGGTCGACTGATATGCCCAGTTCTTCCAACCTTTAAAGGAGGTCCTTCACCTTGAAATTCTCCATCGCAGATCGCACCTTGTGCCGCTAATCCCCGCTAATACGGAAGCCTCAGTTTGAAGCGAGCAAATCTGAAATCTGCCCAATCTTATTCTCCAGAAATCCAAAATCCCACTACTAACATCTGGCTGTGCTAGTGCGCTCTGGCGAAACGAATCGCAAACATCGGGCCCTCACCCTACAGAGAGTGCCTCTCGGCGGAAGTGAGCTCCTTCGCCAACGGGAGTCTCTTGGCCGCACTCTCTGCCGAATTTTATATGCTCTTCATTCCCTAGGGTCCCTGAACACTGCCCCGTCATGTGATGAGATTGAGGACGAAGGGAATGCCATCCAAGTCGCGCAGGCAGCGCGAGTGGCGTCTGCGCGGTCTGAAGGTGGCCGCACATAGGCCTTGCAGGTCGTTGCCCGAGTGGTGTGCGTTCCCACGCTGTGCAAGCGGCCGCACTTGAGACATGCGCCTTCGCCTTCGGCCTTCGCCGCCGGCGGCGTGGTCACCCCGGTCGAAGGAGTCCGCTGCCTTAATCCACTTAGGCTGGGGGAGCATCCCAAGCACAACAAGCTGTCGACTGCGAGTAAGTGATTTGTAGCTTCCAAACACGCTGCTGTCGTCTCCGTCACCCTGTAAGGTCGTCCGCGATGATATTTCTTGGGAAGAGCTCCTGCTTCTGATGTGAACGTTTCCTCGTAGTTAATGGTCGGGACATGCGTGGGCGCACTAGTGCAGAGAGTCACTGTGGTAGTTCAGTGGTTATGGTGCTCGGCTACTGACCTGGAAGACGCAGGTTCGATCCCGGCAGTGGCGGTCGCGTTTGGTTGGAGGCGGAATACTGCAGACCTGTGCAATTGTGCGACGTCAGAACACATTAATGAACCTTCGGTTCAGAAATTATTCTTAGATGTCCACAACAGCGTCCCCCTTAGCGTGAGTCGCTTTGGGCATTACACCCCATAAACAAAACCAAACCAAATGCAGACATCTGTGCCAGTGATTCTTCTCTCGAATAACTTAAGTTGTTTGCAGAACGTACCGTGGTGAAGGAGTTAATATCAAAGTGATGAAGTGTTCGTGTAACATGCGCTCTCAATCTGGTTTTTCATTCGTGAAATTCTGATAAAATCGCTACAAGGTTAGGAGACTCCCTAATAGGTTCTGCACGATTCGTTGGCTTAACTGCACGTTGAGGTTATGTCTCGATTCGACTGATACCAGCTACTGCTGTTTTCCACATGTCACGTGATCAGGGATAAACAGAAGACAGGAGTTTGGTTCGGGACTTACGGCGGGAGTGCCGCAACGTCAGCATATGCTCCGACGAAGAAGGCGTGTCGGGTTGCCTCCGTTTCCGCGCGAGTGCTTCGGCGGATTGTAACGGCAGGCAGTCCATCACCAGAGACACACAATGGTGCCTGTCCTCCGAGCGAATACGATAGCTGAACTGACGCTGCAACTTCGGGGCGACAGAACGTGACACTGGTCGACCGCTCCATCGGCGCAGACAGCTCGAGTAGTGTCTCGTCTCGGAGGAGGCTGCAAGAAGGAGGAACCAAAGCACGGCATGCGAGGTCTTCGCGGTCACGCATGTGACGTTGTACCGCGATCGATGACGGATGCCGATCTCCCTATAGCTGGACAGAGCTAGCGAGCCCTGGTCGACTTCCGTCGCACACTCGGCTCGAGTGATCAGGCCTCCTGTGCGGGCAGGCGGAGGTATCGGTAAAACGATGGTCGATGGCCTAGAAGTTCCCTCTCGCTAACGCCGGCATAATGTTTCGTTTTTTTGGGAGCATAGACGCTGTCCAAACGCGCTCGCGTGCAAAAGTGAGTGCTCTGCTGCTCCAAGTAGTTGATTCGTACTTTGGTTTATTTCTTTATTAATTTTGTGAGAATTTGGAGGCTCATGCAGGAGTGGGTCAAGTCACGTGTGCATATAAACAACGTGAAAAAAAACAAAAAGAGGAACACAGTGGAACTGGCGTTAACAATCACAGTCAAGTAACCTCATTTTCTTGGGCGAAATAACACCAACCAAGGACACTAACGTTTGCTGTGTTAACAGTTTTCACTTGGTAACGCATTCCCCGTTTCGATTGTCTTTGGAAAAAATGAGTATTCGAGAATGTTACAGCGCGCCCACGATTACGTAACACATCTAGTACGGTTGCCTCAGATGAAGTGATGGTGGTGTTTTTTTTAAGTATGCGTCCTTAGCTGTATTTACTCCGGTATAATAAAGGGTCAAAAGACATTTTTGCCGTCCAAGGGTGTTTCATTACGAAGCACGAGCGATGATCTCTGGCCCCGTGGCTGTTCTGCGATTTTTCTTCGTGCCATAATAATTTGTTATATACTCTTACATTCACTACTAGTCTTCATAATTTACGAGTGCTATCGGTTGCAATCCGTGGGGAACGAACTTAAAGGAAGCCTTGCTGTTTACCAGCTGACAATACCGGGTGCTGCCTTTTTTTTTCATCAGCTATAAGTACGCGTACGTGCGCATCCACAATTTCTTCTGCTAATCGTGACTGCAGGCGGGACCAATGCACGACCATGTTCCCATTTCCCGCGAACTTAAGAATTGCGACGGCGCTTGTTGTGATAAACTGTCAGCGTTGCGAAAGCGGAAATCCGTGCGTGGAGAATTGTATACTGGCGTATATTATTCAGCGAGGAACGCCGACTGCGCTCGGAGCGAGCGGACGCATCTTATATGCGGTCTGCGATTTTCCGGCGATTTCACCAGTTTCCGGCTATTTACAGCCACCAATTTTTCACAGGACGGCCCGCCACCCATCCAGCGTCACCTGTGGGACTTTTAACCACTTTCAGGCGAGTGTCTTCAACTTTACGGCCGATTTGCGGCCACGCTCGACCGCGGGAGCTAGGCCTAACGGCTCAACTCAGCACGCCTAGTGCGTGGTCTCCTCCCACCTGCGGCGGCGACGCCCGCTTCGCCTCGACGGCGCTTCCCTGCATTTAAAGATGCAGTACACAGTCACCGGCACGGATGTTACCGCTGCGGAGCTGGCCGATGGCACTTGGACGGCGCTCGAAATGCAACGCCGGTACAGACGCCCGCCACCACCGGCAACGCCGCCGGCCACCACCCAAACGCCCGCAGCCACCACTGTCCTGTCAGACCAACGACCCCGCGGCCGCCCACCACCGCCGACTAAAAGACGACCACTTCCTTGCCTGCCTACAGAGGACTACAAAATCGTCTTCCGACCGCAAGGTACCGTCGACCTCAAAGCAGTCGGCCCGGCCAAATTGGCGATGGCCATCTACAACGCCGCAAAGATCGACGGCCGCCTTGCACTCACCGCCGACCAAGTCCGCATCCACCCCACAAACAACACTGTCACCATCAGCACACCGGACAAAGAACGGGCGTTCCTGTATGCTAAAATACAAACTTTAACCATTGACTCCAATGCCATCCGGGTAGCCACGTACGCTCCAGCCCCCGATGACTCCGTTCGAGGAATCATATACAGAGCCTACAGTCACGAGACCGACGCTGAGATCCTCGCTGAGCTCCAAGCTCGAAACCCCGATCTCCCCGTAGTCGCCGCACGCCGCATGGGCCGCACACGACATTTCGTGGTGACTATCGCCAATGCCAAGCTACCCCGCTACGTGAGGTATCTCGGCTTCACTTTTGAGGTGTTCCCCTACAAAAGCCGTCCGGAGGCATGCTTCAACTGCCGGAAGCTAGGCCACAGGGCGGATGTGTGCCCCCACCCACGACAACCAACCTGCCGACGCTGTGGCGCAGCCCATGACCCTCCTCCAGCTGGCCAACCGCCCACGTGCCAAACCTCATGCATCGTCTGCAAAGGTGCTCACCCTACAGGCAGCAGAAGCTGCAAATAGCGGTTCACGTCCTCCACTCGGCCCAAGTCTTCCCCGTCAGTCACTGACACCGCTACCGGCTCCAACTCGGAAAACCCCGGACGCCAGTCCCGGTCCCGAGACCGCACACGCGGCGACCACAACCCACTGCGGGACGGCTCCTTCCCCCCGCTTGGCAGCGGCGGCAGCGACAGCCCTTCCAGCCGCACTCGCAGCCGTTCCACATTCGCCTCATGCAGCTCTCGGGCCAGCTCTCAAGCCCGGCCGGAGACCAAAGCAGCCAAACAAGTTGGATGGAAGACTCCTGCACAAGTCACCGCTTCTCCACCAGATTCACAGGTAAGGGAGTTGGAAGACATAATCAAGGAGCTACAGCTACAATTGGCCAAAGCAAACGCTAAAATTCATAGCCTAGAATCAGCACAGGCAAACTCCAAATTGCAACCGCAGCAGGTGGCTCACGCTCCCACATCCGACCCTGTAGGTGATTCACGCATGGACACTGAGCAGTCTAAGCGCACGAAGAGTAAAGCACCTCCCCCCTCCTCACAAGCAGACATAGATGCCAAATTCGAGGCAGCTGATATGCGAATGGCCCCATTCGAGGGTGCCCTCCTTCGACTCGCCCCCACCACTGACCGTCTAGTAGAAAGCTGCGCCACAATGGCAGCCAACATCTAAACCCTTCATGCCAGGCTCGATACCCTCACGAATCCCCCGACATCAGCAACCCCCTTGAAGTCGACAACCCCTCCTAACTACCCAGCACCCATTATTGTCGCCACATCGGAGAGTGCAACCGCGCGCTCACGTGCAGGCGGCATTCTTAAATCACCCGTCGCGCTATCACAGCGCCCCGAACCCTACGGGAAACGCGATGGCTAGCTCCCTCTTCACAGTTTGGCAATGGAACTGCAGGGGCTTCAAGGCGAAGCGGCGAGCCTTGGAGCACACCCTGCAGGCCCAGCCGCACGCCCCCCACATCATCGCACTTCAGGAAACCTACATGGACACGAAACTTACCGCTACGCCGCATATAACCAACAAACGACACCAGACCACCGGCCCAACACCACCATCCTGGTCCACCGAAATTTAGCAGCTAATCATATAGACCTTAGTTACCCCGAGGTTCCGCACACTTTCGTACAGGTCCTACCGAACAGCCGCTGACAAGCCCCGCTCCACAACCTCAACGTCTACAGCCCCCCAGCGACAAAAGCACACGAGTGGCAAGCCTCGTTCGTAAGGCCTGCGTGACTGCACAAACAGGGATGCTACTCATCTTAGGTGTCTTCAACGCGCCGCATACCGAGTGGGGCTACCCCCGCAAAGCATGCGGTCATAAGGGAGCCAAAGTATGGGAGACAGCCCAAACACTGAGCCTGACACTACTCCTAGACCCCGACAGACCTACTCGCATTGGAAACAGTGTCACACAGGACAGCTGCCCCGATCTCACTTTCGCCCGCAACATCCCAGACGCACGCTGGGAAAACCTCGGCATGAACATAGGTAGCGACCACTATTTTCTCAGCACAACCTTCACGGCTACACACAGCAAAGCCCCCAACCGAACAATCAGGCACACTAACTGGGACGCCTTCCGATACGTGCGCGCCAAACGCACTTCGGCCCCCATAGACGACATGTACGTATGGACAAACTCGCTTCTCGAAGACACCGCCAATGACACCTCCACGACTACCCAGAACGAGGATGGCCCCTCTCCCGACGCCAAACTCATACACATGTGGGAGGCCCAGCGCAGTCTTAGGGCTCGCTGGCTCCGCCAAAAACACAATCGACCCCTCAAGCTCAGTCTCGTTCGCCTCGAGCGAGAGATCGAAGCTTACTCCGTCAAACTGAGCCAGGAGCAATGGCATCAAACCTGCGACCGTCTTAATGGCCAGTTAGGCTGCAAAAACTCGTGGTTCTTGCTCAGACATCTACTGGACCCAACTCACACCAAATCCACATCTCACAAGAACCTCACCCGTGTCATACACGCTTTTCAGGGAACAAATGAGGAACTCGCTAACCTGAAAGACAAATACATCAATACTTCCACTGAAATTTCCATCCCTTCAGGATACACGGGTGCTCTGAACACCTACATGGACGCCGACATCACGGCAGGAGAAGTCCGCGCCGCCCTCAACCAGATTAAAACCACCGCGGCCGCTGGCGACGACCACATAACCAACAAGATGCTTCGTAACCTCGAAAATCAGTCCGTCGAGGCACTCATGGACCTCTTCAACCAACACTGGCATGAGGGTCGCCTTCCAGACACTTGGAAGCATGCCAAAGTAATTTTCATACCAAAGCCAGGCAAACGACTCGAGCTGGGCAACCTTCGGCCCATCTCGCTCACGTCCTGCCTGGGAAAGGTCATGGAACACGTCATGCTCAATAGACTCCACACTCACGTAGACCAAGAGGACCTTTTTCCCCCCACTATGATCGGCTTCAGAACCGGCCTCTCCACTCAAGACATTATGTGGCAAATCCAACACGACATCCTCGATCCGACACCCATCCGAGCTACACGAACCATCCTAAGCCTAGATGTCAGCAAGGCTTTCGACAACGTGCCACATGCTTCCATCCTGGCAAACCTCTCACAAATGAATGTAGGCACTCGCACTTACAACTACATCGCCGACTTTCTTCATAACCGTACAGCCGAACTCCACATTGCAGACCTCCACAGCGAGAAGATCACACTAGGCACCCGAGGAGCACCACAAGGAGCAGTCCTATCTCCGTTGTTTTTCAAAACTACAATGAGAGGCCTCCCTCCACTCCTGGAAGAGATACCTCACATTAAACACTCAATATATGCCGGTGACATTACCCTGTGGACCAACTCTGGCTGTGACGGGGAAATCCAAAACTCCCTCCAAACAGCAATCGATAAAGTACACTCCTTTGTACAGGCGAACGGGCTGACATGCTCCTCCACGAAGTTCGAATTACTAGTCATCAGGGACAGACGAGCTCGCCTGCCCGTCCCCGACCCGCAAGAACCTATTGTGCTTCAAGTCGACACACATCCCATACCTCCTGTCCGCACCATCTGCGTTCTGGGTATGTTTATACAGAACAACACGCAAAACTCAGAGGCCATTCAGCGCCTCCGCACCACAGCCAATCAGATCAACGGCCTTATCCGCCGCATCAGCACCAGCCGCAGAGGTATGAAGGAGGATGACCTCTGTCGGCTCACGCAAGCTTTCCTCATTAGCAGGATAGTCTACTCCTACCCCTACTATTACCTCCGCCGGAAGGACGAGGAAGCTGTTAAAAGCATTATACGTTCAGCGTACAAAGCGGCACTGGGGCTACCTCAGTACGCCAGCACACAGCACCTCCTCCAACTCGGCATCTACAACACGCTCACAGAACTCATAGAGGCATACAAGACCGGCCAACTCCACCGCCTCTCCCGCACTAAGCACGGGCGGCTCATACTTGACCGTCTCAACATCAACCCCATAGGCGACGTCCACCCCACGACGCCCATTCCGATAGGGGTCTATAGCCGCCTAGTTATAAAACCAATCCCCAAAAACATGCTACCTGGCCGCCATGATTCGCGCCGTCAGCTGAGAGCCCAAGCACTAGATGCTACATACCTTGCCGACGAACACGCAATATACGTAGATGCAGCACGGCAAAGTGCAAACACATACGGGGCTTGTGCAACCACGCCACAGTCTACTCTCGTCACCGCCGCCACAGTACTAGCTCACTCTCCGACAGCGGCAGAAGAAACCGCCATCGCGCTGGCCATCGCTGACCCACGTACGCGCACAGTCCTCAGCGACTCCAAAAGAGAAATACAAAATTACTCGGCAGGTTTTATCTGCCACCCCGCTGAACGCATCCTTCGCGGCTGCACTGCCGACCATAAGATCAACCTGGTCTGGGTACCTGCCCACGCGGGAAACTCTGGAAACGAAGGGGTCGACCGACTAGCCCGAGGACTAACCAACCGGGCGGCCGGCCTCACGGACCCAGACGCTCTTGCCGAGGCTCCCCAGATCTTTGCCGAAATTACCAACCTCTACAGAGAGATGAGACGCAGTTCCCGCCTCCACACCGCGGCTTGAATCGAGCGCAAGCCACCTTGCTCCGCAGGTTGCAGACACACTCTATCCTTAGCCATTCTAGACTTTCACTCATCACAGACGGGGAATACGACCCCGTCTGCCAAAATTGTTACCAGGGAGAAATCGCCACCCAGGCTCACATCCTCTGGGGTTGCGCGGGAAATCCGCCCCCTCGAACCTTACTGCCAGCTCCCTCCGAAGACGGATGGAACCAACTCCTCAAAAGGCCATACAAGAGCATCCAACTGGCGCTCATTTCGTGGGCCCAGGAAGTCGCCCCCACCTGGGGGCCACACCAAGCCCACCTGCCCTAAATCCCGCCAATCTATGGCAATAAAGTTGTTTCACTCTCT
This sequence comes from Amblyomma mixtum, assembly GCF_055824585.1. Classification (NCBI taxonomy): domain Eukaryota; kingdom Metazoa; phylum Arthropoda; class Arachnida; order Ixodida; family Ixodidae; genus Amblyomma; species Amblyomma mixtum. The sequence continues at coordinate 96,234,693 of NC_143012.1, read as the reverse complement.
ATATTATTCAGTAGTTGCGGAGACGACATGTGTTTAAACGCGGTCATTATGTGTGGGACCCCGCAGCATTGCCTAACGCGCAACCCGTGGACATCCCTACTCCCCTTAAATTTGGCTCAGGGTATCCAACCGGGTCCTCTCGCCTATTCGCGAGAAGGCCACCAGCAGAGGGTGGTGTTGATAAACATTTATTGCCAATTAATTTTTTTTTACAGATTGGTGATTGGGGAAGGGCCATATCGCTCTTTCCCCTCACAATACTTGGTAGAGCCCCTATTCCGGGGCTCCATTGGCAAGCAATACCGCCCATGTCCGTTGAACCAAGGCCTTTTGGGCCTTTAGGTATTGACAGCCAAGCAGGACCGCCTCCCAGTCCTATCTGGTGGGGTGGAGGTTTGGGGAGGAGGGGTATAGATGGGTTTGTCTGACACGCGCAAACCATGTGGAAGGTGTCAGCCACCTCTCCAAAGAACTGGCACGCGCCATCAGAGGATGTGTTAAGCACCGCCGGGCACAGTACAGCGTTAGTGAGAATTTTGATGAGGAGGCGCTCGTCAGCGCGATGGTGGTGCATGGTGGTGAAAATATTTTAACCAAATTGTTTAGGACGCTGTAGCGGTGTTTGGAGCTCGCAGTCCATAATCTGAGTGGCGTAGGCTGCTGTCCGGGTTCTTTCAATGAGTTATTTTTTACTCGTGTCGTCCGAGCTGATCAGAGCTGCCTCCCACCCCTCCTGCGTTTCCTGGGTACTAACAGTGACCGCCTGATTTCGTTCGCAGGCACATACCTTACGGTACAGGCCCGCGTTCTCCCCGCAGGATTTGCAATTTGAGTCAAATGTCTTCGCGTCTTGCGCGTAGTCTTCGCTGGTGGTTGTAAGTGTTGTAGCTCTCGAAGGAGTAGTTCCTCCCCTTTGTACAGTGTCTTAGCCGGCGGAGAGTAGACCCGACGAGATAATCTTAAGTGCTGAAGTATTCATTCATTCATTCATTCATTCATTCATTCATTCATTCATTCATTCATTCATTCATTCATTCATTCATTCATTCATTCGTATATTCATTTATTTTTATTTACACAAAAAGATGTGGGTAGACACAGGCAAAAAGCGAAGAAATTTTCTCTTCAATGCGCCGGCGCCCCCCTGTACATGGCATACAGCGAAACAGCACACAAAGTAATGACATATCAATTAATACTCTGTTTGTAGATGAAATACTATTAAGAAGACAAAAATATACGCATGGTACTGATCACTCTTCCACCATTCATTTACTTTGACAAGTTATGAGAGGAACCTGGTTTTGAGGGAACGCAAGCTGCATTTCTCCAATTGTACGTTGATGGTACAAAAGGTATTTAGAAGTCGTGGCATAGTGAAACACAACATCTGGCAACCGAATTGAGTTTCTAGAACTTGGAACGGGCCAGAATTCTTGGTGCCGAAGTACGTAAATTGGTACATTGGCGTTAAGATCAGCTAGTTGCAGAAACACGTGGTGGTTATTATTGACACATTTCTTGTACTTAACACATAAACAGTAGTCATATAAATTATGTACAGGAACAATATTGTAACGTTTAAATAGTCATTTAGTATCAGAATTATAATTCATGTTTGCAATATAACGGATTGACATTTTTTGTAAAAGGTATACTCTGGTAACATTCTTCTGAGTAGAATTTCCCCATACCAAAAAACAGTAATTAAGATAAGAAAGAAATAAGGCGTTATAGATCAAAATCTTTATAGAAATAGAAAGAAAATAGCCAAATCTAGCGAGTATCCCGCACTTTTGAAAGTTGTACTTCGGCATGTTCGAAGTGGGCATCCCATGACATGTTTGCGTTAAAGTAAACACCTAAAGTTTTTATTTTCTCAACAAAAGTTATTCGGCAATTTGCAAGGTATAATTCATAGTTTGTTGGCATCACACGTTGCCGTGGATAAAAAAAGACAGCTTTTGTTTGTGAGGTATTAATAAGTAGTGAGTTTAGTTCACTCAGTTTATTTAATGCTAACAGGGTGTCATTAACTGTGTGCACCAGAGACTGCATGTCACTACCTTGAAATAATAACGTAGTATCGTCTGCATAGATAACATATTTAGGGTCATTGCTTATAGAAGTAATATCATTGATATACAAAATGAAAAGCAGTGGCCCCAGAATACTTCCTTGGGGTACACCTGTAGAAATATCCTCCAAGGATGATGTAGCGTTTCTAATGCTAACGGACTGGACACGATGCTGCAGATAGGACTTCAGCAGAAGTAAGGACGTCCCACGAATTCCATACAATTCCAGCTTTTTAAACAGAGTTTCGTGACTGAGGCGGTCAAAAGCCTTTGAAAAATCAACGTAAATGCCTATGAAAAAAAGCTTAAGTTCAAAGGCTTTGAGAATAATTTCCTTCTGCGTCAGCAGAGCCGTTTCAGTGGATTTGCCGTAGAGGCATCCATGCTGTGACGGGCTGAAAACATTAAACTTCTGACAAAAATTGGATACTCTTTTATAAATTATTTTTTCCAGACCTTTCGAAAATATAGGCAAAATGGAAATTGGCCTGTAATTTCGTGAATCATTTCTGTCGCCACTTTAAAAAAAAAACTACAACTTTGGACACTTGCATCAGCTTAGGGAAGCAACCCGTTGATAACGCAAGGTTGTAGATATAAGCAAGCAGCGGGGCAATGGCATCGAGCACATATTTTACCGGCTCTATTTGAATATCGTCGATATCCCGTGCTTTGGTATTGTTTAAAGATGTATATATTTCACGCACTTCAAGTTCATCGGTAGGTTCTAAATATATGGTGTGACTATTTCTCTTAAGATCGCATGCTGTGGTTAAGGCGTGCTGCGCCTGACTGGCAATGTCATTAAAGAATTTGTTGAATTTTTCAGCCAAGTCTCTACCATGTATATGACGCCCTTCCAGAATAAGATCATTAACGCCCAAAGACGCTTGTGAACGATTCAACAATCCGTTAAGTTTCCTCCTAACATCAGCCGTTCCCTTGCAGCAATCACTACTAAACTGGTTATGTAGATACTTACTTTTCTCACTCCTCAAAAATGAGTTTAACTAATTGCGGTACTGCTTGTATTTAGTCAGGTCTGCAATCGACTTCGTTTTCAAAAATTTTTTGTATAGTTTGACTTTATGCTGTATTCGTTTCAGAGATTCGTGGCTGATCCATGGCTTACGGCCTTTAGTGCACTATTTGTTGAAGCGTTTTTCCGGAAAATGCTCATGGTAAATGCGCTTGAATAGACAAATAAACGCTTCGTAGGCAGCATCAGCAGAATCGCAGCGTTTAACTGTAGTCCACTGTTCGTTCATGAGGCTCTTTTGAAAGGCATCCAAGTATCTCGGCGTGATGTTCTGATATGACGCTTCTACGCTCTGACGCTTTGGTTTGACGGCAGGTTTCGAAAGAAAAAATATGGGAAAATGATCACTTATGTCTGAGCACAGCGCGCCTGAAAAAGCATCATCTGTATCTGTATTAGTTATAAAGATATCAATGAGCGTCGCTGTGCACGCAGTAACCCGAGTGGGCGTGTCTGCGATAACGGTATGGCCACTTTATACTACATTAGACAAGAGCAATGCTTTCTCTGAGCTAGCTTTCAACAGATCAATGGTAATATCGCCTCCGAGTAGAAACTTGCATCTTCCCTCATTGACATGGTTCAAGAGACTGTCAAGGTGAGCAATAAAAGAGTTCAAACCGCACATCAGGCGGATGATACATCACACAGAAAATGTAATTGCCAGATAATAAAGATAGACATTCAAATTCCTGAGAAATAACGGAAAATTCCGGAAGAATTTAACACTCCACTTCATTCTTTGCTAAAATTGCAACGCCTCGCCCATGTCGATTTGCTCTGTTTAAAAAGAAGCTCCGGTAGCCTTGACGCTTATAGATTTCCGTGCCAGACGTGTGCCGTGCTTCTGTCAGCATTATTAAATCAAATTTGAAGTCGAACTCGTCCAACAGTACTGACAGAGTGTCATCTTTGTGCCTGGCAGAACGCATGTTTCAGTGAAACAACTAAGACTAAAATTTCTACAAGACTTGATTTTGTCATTGACGTCACTCGGAGAAACGGACATTATTAGTGTGAAAGACGCTTTTTACGTCATCTTCTCAATGTCGTGAACGGTACGAATGTAGAGTACAGATGGTATCTCTGCCGCCGCGGTGACTCAGTGGTTATGGTGCTCGGCTGCTGACCCGAAAGACACGGGTTTGATCCCGGCCGCGGTGGTTGAATTTCTTTGGGGGAGAAATTCTAGAGGCCCGTGTACTGTGCGATGTCAGTGCACGTTAAAGAACCCCAGGTGGTCGAAATTTCCGGAGACCTCCACTACGTCGTCTCTCATAGCCTTAGTCGCTATGGGACGTTAAACTCCATAAACCAAACCAAACCAGATGATGTGTCTGTTTTCTTGGCCAGTATTTTTCCACCGCTCGTCCAGACATAACTCCAGTTTGCGGATTTCTTTTTTGCAACCGCAGCTCCGAGCAACTGTTTTACAGCAGGGCACAAATGCTCATTCACGAACACAGGATTCTTGGGCGTGAGACCAAAGTCTTCCGCTGATATACGCGTTTTCTTTGCTTTCTGGAGCACCTCGTCACGTCTTGAGCGGCTCTTAAATTGAACAACAATGTTAGATGGCTCGTTTTTGTTTTTCGTAGGAACCCGATGACATACTTCGATGTCGCCTTCAGTAATGGGCGTGCTCAGTAGTTTCCCAACTCGCTCGAGGGTTTTAGGAAGGTTTTCACTCTCCAGCTGAGGCATTCCCTTGATTTCTAGGTTGCACCTGCGTGAATACTGCTCTCCAGCTGTAATTCTTTGCTCAAGCTGGCAACCTTGTTGCCTCCGAAGATCACACACAACAGTAAGCTTTTTATTGGCTTCCCTTAAAGCTTGGTTTTCTCTTTCCAGCTGAGCTTGCTTCTTTTTCGCTTCTTCGAAATCCTCATTAAAGAAATCTAGACTTTTTTTAAATTCTCTCATTTCCTTGCGAAATTCACGTTCCATATTAGCTTTAAGATCCCGCATTTTCTTTCTAAGCTCCTCGGCTGTATCAGGCATTTTTAGCGCTTGCACACAAGTGAAAATAAGGTTTAGAACAAGCAAACCGACACTGATATGGCAGCAGCAGAGGCAGCGATAAGAGTGATTTGCCTAAAAACGGCAGATTACAAAGTAAAGGAACCTAACCTGTAACAGCACAGAGCGAGCGTATAGCGTCTTGCTTCCGCTGCCTTCGCTGCTGCCAAATGACGATCCACTGGATATGCCGCTGCTTTTGTAGGCGTCCAAAAACTGGCTTCCCTCTGGCGGGCGTGATGTCCTGGCGTGATGCCGAGGGCTTGGTGCTTAGTCACCGCTGCCTGGCTTATCCCTCGGTCCTCGGTGGTTGGTATCAGTGGCTGGTATCCTGTAACAGCACAGAGCGAGCTTATAGCGTCCTTCTTCCGCTGCCTTCGCTGCTGCCAAATGACCAAATGCCAAATGTCGTTGTAAGTTAGTAGTAAGGTAGGAGGTTCCCCGGCATCCGTACTGGGTGCCCGGGGGAGAAATGCTCGGGCTGGGGCATGTGCGCTCTCGTTCCCTGGGATGCCGTGGTGACCTGGTACCCATATTAAGTGTTTGTGTGTGTTGGTAGCCACGGCTGTAGCTTTTTTGCAGGATTTTAGCTGCTAGCAGTGCGACGCTGCCCCTGAGGTAATTGCAATACGCTGTCTGTGAATCTGTATGTATATATTCCGAGCTAGTTTGTGTTTTTTGCAGCTAAAGCAAACGCCACATCTTCCGCAGCCAGTATGCCCTGGCAAGCCAGTACTAGTCAGTTCATTTCTTTATTTTTGGGGCACAACCGCGACGGCCGTCATTCCCTGCTCGGAACCCGCAGCATCGACACAGAACACGCCCTCGCGCCCGCCGTAGTGCCTTTTAATCGCTTCGGCTCGTCCACACACCCGTGCATAATTTTGAAATGTTGTTGCCGCTATTTGTAGTTGTTCTTCAATCATTCTCATACTTTCCATGGTTGTCCAGATGTTCATATCATCAGAGTACAGGCCGTGGCGTAATCATGTACCTGATCGAGAAGAGGTGGAAGATTTAGGAGCGCAATGTTGAAGAGAAGTGGGGATAGTACTGCCCCTTGCGGAGTGCTTCTCGTGCCCATCTTCACTTGCGTTGTTTGTTTTGTGCCGCTGCTGATGTTGACGGTTCTGTCCGTAAGGATCAGTAAACTTGCTGGCCACAGGTCGTCGTGTGGAGGTTGTTGAGGATCGTGGAGTGCCTGACGTTGTCAAACGCTCCCTTGAGGTCGAGGGTTAAAAGCGCTCGGTTACTTCTGCGTGCCGGGTCAATGACTTCGTGTTTGATTTGCAGAAGCACATTATGGAAGCACAGCCAAGTTGATAGACCTGTCATCACTACAAAAAACCATTTTTACATTACGCTTCAGCAAGAAGTTTAAGAATTCTCAGCTTCAGCATAAGAATAATTCGCTGTAATTATTTTTGTTTGCTGTGCAGAGTATTTTCTAGTTCTTAATAACTGAGGGTATAAAGTTCGATCCGAAAACGACTGCGAAATGATTATTGGCTGCCGTTCAGATGCTGCAATGCAATAAGCTGCGCAAGCAGAATGCGCTTTTTTAAACGTTGTCTGTGTAAGATTCCCACTACGTTAAAGTTCGGCCAAATATTTTTGCGGTGCTTTCGCTGTCTTTTATAGCTATTAATGACTTCATGCTTCAGACGTGCTCCCTTTACACGTCGCCTAGTATTCGATAACTTTATGGATCGTCCAATGATTTTTAATCCTTTGATATTAATTGCAGTGGGCACATTTTGCTTTACTTGTGCGCCACGTTGGATGAGCCAATCGCGCAAGCTCGCTGAGGTGATCACGTGACCTTTTTGCGCCGCTTTTCTTTTCTGCGCTCTCGCTGCTTCCTTGGGGGCGTCACTAGGACTACTTCTCTGTTTCAGTCGATGTACATTTTCCCTCTCACCTCATTTCGTCGGGCGGCTGCCCCGCTTTGTTCGCTGTGGGCGCCGGAGGTTCCCCTCGGCTGGCGCAGAGGGGCCGATGCCGGCATTTGTAGCACGCATGCTATCCCTTGAGTAGAATCTATAAATTTTGTTACGCGTTGTAATTTCCTGATCATAAAATATCGGCAGGTTGCAGTGAAAGCGCGTGGTATGCTGCAACCGACGAAACAGGCTTTGACTTTGAAAATGCACCACTCTTTTTGACTTCAGAAATCGAATACGCCGCTGCAGGTTGAGGCCCACATTGCCTAAGTTCCACGGATGCATCTACGCAAGCAAAAATTAAATTCACTGTTATATATGGTGTTTATCTTTTGCAGCTGCTAACGGAGGGGGCCTATCCAGATGCTATCGTTGCCAAGCAGAAAGCGGTGTTGGCGAGGAAACGATATCGTGGGATATTTGATGGAAGTATTTATTGAATTTGACATTTCCCTATCGATTCTCAGCGTTATGCTTTTATTGGGCCCAAATTTCGAAAAACAGAAACAAACAGAAACTAGTGAATAGGTTTTTTCTCAGCAGCAGCTACATTAAAATTCGCTAGGTGCCTTATCCCGTCGTTACAGCATTTCCATTAGCAGGTTAAGCGCCTTGGAAGGTCTACATGGATCAAGCTGACGTTCAAGGGTGACTACATTCCATAATTCGTGAAGGTGGGGCACTTTCGTCACCCAGTTCGTCCATTCGTGCGTAAGCCACTACAGTGCCGGAATTGCATGAAGATTGGCCATGTGAGCGGCGTCTGTCAAAACTCCATCGTGTGCCCAAAATGCTCTGAGCTACACAGGGGCCACCGTTGCCGCGCGACTTCCTTGAAGTGGGCCAACTGTCGTGGCCCTCACGACTCTTCCTCGAAGGACTGCCCTCGCCTAAAGACAGAGAGGGCGGTACTGAAGCAAATGGTGCGTGACCATTCCACCCACAGAGAAGCCGCTGCAAAGGTGCGACGACGTCGTTCGCGCCACCGCCCATGGTCGCTGAAGGAAACAAATACCTTTGAAGCGAAGACCCCAAACGGCAGTGCAGTTTGTCAGCCTCCACCGACAACAAATCAGGAAAGCCCGGGGACTGGTGAAACACGCCCTGCAGCCTCGGATACAACGTGGCCACCGCTACCAAAGCCTATAGCGCGCACTGCATCAGGTACGTTGCCGCACCCAATATCTGCAAAACCTACGATTAATCCGGGCAAAAGGCACGATTCGGACCATTGCCAAGATATAAAAGTGATTGCGATGCTCACGTCACTGATGAACGTCATGCGTGCTCTGCTTTCTAGCTTACGACAACGACAACGTAAGACATCAGGCCATTTTGGACGCATTAGAACCTGCTGAGATTGGAGGCTGCATGTTCAGCTGGATACACCGCTATTTGGCCGAGAGGTCGTGTTTTGTCCAGACTGAAACCGGACCAACCCCCTTACACCTAAATTCGCGCCGACTGCATCAGGATAGAGTGCTGAGCTCAACACCCTTCAACCTTGCTCTCTTCGGCCAAGTTGACTCATTGCCACAATAAGCTCAGATCTCATTATATGCCGATAATATCTGTATTTGGGCAGCAAGCGTGACCCGTCCCCTTGTGCGTGCGAGACTTCAAAAGGCTGCGACGACACTGACTTTATACCTTCGGCAGCAGGTCCTAAATATTTCGACCGAGAAATGTTCCTTCGTGGCGTTCAAACACAAAAGAAAATGACAAGTTATCCATATATATTAATGGCAACGCCGTTTCCTTCAGAGAAGCCGCCGTTTCCTTGGGATTATACCGACAGGAACATCTCGTGGAATACCCATCTGAACGAAATGCGAAAGATACTGACAGCGATTGTTCATATCCTCTCCTTCCTCGAAGGAAAGTCCTAGGAAGCATCTGTGCACTCGATGCTTCAAAATGTACCGTTCGCTGTTCCTGGGATACATGCGGTATAGCTATCCTATTTTAAGCAATATTAAAAACACAAGCACCCACACATTTTAAAGCGTTCAAGAGCAAGTTCTACGAATCAGTCTTGGAATGCCTAAATGCGCCTCAACGGCAGCCACTCTTCTTTTCACCGGGGAGCATCCTGTTACTACCTACATTGTTGTTGAAACCATGACAACACATATTCGGCGGCACCTCACACGAGTTCCGAGTCATCGTCTTAGAGCTCTTCCTGTACTCAGACCACATACTGCATTTGCAAAAGCAATTCAAGCTCGTCGTGGTTACCTTCCTTCGAAGTTCGCACATGCTTGAAGACCATGCTCATCCATGTGGAGTCTCCATGAACCTGGAATACACCTCTCTGTTCTGGGAATTGCTAAGAAATCTGGTCTATCATTGCCTGCTCTCAAACAAATGACATTGCGTCATCTGCTTTTTAACCATAAACAGCGCATACATGTCTACACAGATGGCCCAGTGACTTCATCAAGTTCTGCTAGGTCTGTCGTGATACCGGCCAGGTCTATGACGGTGAGGACTACCTATTTCACCTCTTAAACTGATGCGGAACTAGCTGCTCTACGGGCTGCAGTTCAGTTCATCAGTGAGGAATCTGCACATGACTGGACAGTTTTCACAGATTCTAAAGCAGCCCTTCAAGGCCTGCAAGCTGCACTACGCCGCGAGTCACTCGAACTCTTTGCAGAAATACGAAAGCTGTACCACGACGGCACATTGAAAGGATATGACATTATTTTCCAGTCGCTGCCAGGCATCTGCGCTATTAATGGAAATCACCAGGCAGACGAGGCTGCCGGTTCTGCCCACAATGACGGAACCCTGTCAATATCCTTGTAACGCGAACTTACACTTTCAGCGTGAAACACGGGAAAGTTCTGAAACCGTCGCCTCAGAACACTGGACCCTGGACTGCGCCTCCGTCTTCCATGTGACATAGCGCGTCGCGAAGCAACATTACTGCGCCGTCTATGGCTCTACGTTGCCTTCACAAATCAATATGCTTTAGGATCGCAATGGCCGACAGCCCTTGTTGTGTAAACTGTGTCTGCGAAGAGACAATCAGTCATCTCCTCTGTGAGTGCCAGGTCTTTGTGAACGAAAGGCGTAGACTGCGTTGAGCTTTGGACAGCCTTGATTCTCGCCGTTTCACAGAGGCGAACGTCCTCGGTCCGTGGCAACAACAGCCGACTGCCATCAAGGCTTACAAGGCACTGTTTTGTTTGCTTTTTTTGCGAGAGACTGCCTTGATAGAATGATTGCGACTGTGTTTCCCATTCCTTCTCTCTATCCACTTTAACCCCTTCACTCTCTTCCTCAGTGCAGGGTAGCCAACCGGAAACCCTTCATTTTAAAATCTCTGCCTCTCCTCCGTCTGTATCTATTTAAAATCCCTGCCTCTCCTCTGTCTGTATCTATCTTTTTATTTGGGATAAAACCTAAATCCCGCTTTAATCAGATCGTTTCTTCTGTCCAAATGCGCCATGCATATATTTGTGACTCAGTTAAATTGTAGTAACGAAAACAGCGCATTTATTTGTTCTTTTTCTAGGGTGAGCAAACTGTGGGGAAGCATTTAATCGCAACGACGTTCATCTCTGTCTTTACCGAGAGTGGAAGCTAAAAGCATAATTCATATTTTCTCAGGCTGTGAACACTCCACGCAGAAATCTTAGCTTAAACTGCGGTATGGGCTGCCGACGGCATCTAGAAGATTTGCAGTGAACTACAGCTGGCTCCAGGTAGTAACATCGTATCATAGTTTTTGAGTATAGATTTAAGCTGCGGACGAGGCAGAGTAGTGCACGCTGTTTCTTTTGGCATCTTATTTTTTCTGTACCTTGGCATCCCAGGCTATGGAGTTGTAAACTGTCCCTGGTGTGAAGTTGACCACAATTTTAATTACTATAAAGTACTCACACGCAAACCAATTTGGAATTACACCTCATTTAATTGTCAAAGTTAGTTGATAGAATCATTAAATAAACGGAAAGAAAAGCGCATCGCACTAGGGTGGCTGATAAGCCGCAGTTAGCTAAATGCGAGAGCAGCGCACCCTATAAACATTGTGGCGTATCGCAGTCATTTAAACAGAGAAGATGCACCAGGAAAATGCCCAATCCCTCATGCAGTGGGCAGGTCGAGAAGTACAAGTCGGCTGTTGAGGTGTGTAGAAACAGGTGTCGGTAGGGCGCCTAGATGTGCGTTCCCCCCAATCCTCCCCCCTGCCCCCAAACCATGCACCCTAGGTTTAGGGGACCCCCTCTTCCTCCCTGGCTGCCTACACAACACCCCCTCAAACGGATAACAAAGCAGGTTGCGGTCAAGATGTGAGCGGCTGCAACCACCTCCCCCCCCCCCCCCCTCCGTGTGCCGTATGCTTGCATGCGTGCATGCATGCATGGCGTATCCCTTCGGCGAGAAACACTAGGAAAATTTAAGAAAAGAAAATGCATCACCAGCTAGCCCCGCACCTGGGAAATACGATGCGCTACTGTGGAATTTATGTAAACGTGGTGCCCATGTTAGCGTGCCTTCATTGTCGCCCAACTAATTCTCTCCGTCAAGCTACAGCAGTGCTTAATGCCCCTTAATCTTCATTTTTCAGCAAACGCTTCTGAACTTAGCTTCACGGCTTCAGAACGGGGATGAAGAATTTTTATTGTTTTATATCTAACGCATCGTTTTTTCCACCCCTAGCCTGCTCTCAGTGTTGCAGGCAGCTCTCGCCCTTGCGCGCATCATGTGTGCAACAAGTAATAAATTTGGTTGTCTCCGCTTGTTTGTGGAAAAACGTTATACATGCTTTGATCAAATCGTATCCCTGGTAAACATAGTTATCTTTATTATTATTATTATTATTATTATTATTATTTTATTATTTTAATATTATGCTTAGCCACTGTAAGAATAATACAGGAACTGCTGAGAAGCTTAGCGAACCGCTCCTCATTCACTCAGGTAAGTGATTGCTCGCCGGGCGGGCTAAATTGACGGGAAGAAAAACGCCTGTATTGTCCCACACGAAGTGCACCTGGGCAGATCTTGAGCCATTTTCTTACATTACTGGAAGGCGTAAGCAGTAGGTGAGTAAAGCCACAGCACTTCGAGGAGGCACTAACATCATCGTAAGTACTGGCTGCATTATCTTTAATTTCAGAAGTACGTTCAGAAGTAAGTTCAGTTAATATTTATTTTCTGAATATAGCGTCTCTTGTGCCACCGAAATGCATAATGTTGCTCCCGTTCATTGCTGCATTAACTTTAAAGAACTCCACATGCGAATATGGCTTTTGCGAACAGTCGCTCTGCCACCTATTTCAATAAGAAACCTATTGGTAGCAGGAGCCTATTGCCCTGTGTTACCAGCTTCACCTGTTTTATGACCTGGACTACGGGAAGTATCGGATCCTACTATAGAATTAGCCGGTATGCGCACATTTGCAAAAGACATCAGCAACCTATCGTCGAAGTTTTTTCTTCAATAATGATTATATGATTGGTATCGTAACCATTGAAGCATTGCCGTGCATTAGGTGTTCCTTTTAACAGTCTCCGGCTCCGAAAACTATGTCATTGAGAATTTAAATATTTTGGTACTTTTTGTGTGAGTTGAGATGAAATGTTTTTTTGTCGTGACTGTGCGCAGAGCTGAAAATGCATTTCTTGTTTTGTCGCTGAAAGTAAATTTAGTAAATGCGTCCATTAGAAACGCGTATGCAAACTGTTGTTTATGAATATTTCCCTTGCTTCTGGGGACTGTTCTTCATAAAACGCGGTATCCACTAATTCGTGCCGTTTATTTCAATAAAATAAAAAAACTTTATGCGCTGTGAAGCGCTTCGTGCTCTGGGGAATATAGTACAAAAGTTGATGTCGATAAAAATTTATATAGATTGAGGATCACTTAGTTTTTATAGACGAGCGGAAATGAGGATAAAAATATGGTTCTGGTTTAGCTCTGGTCAAACCTGGTAGAGCAGCGAGAGGTGTATATACCCTGGCCACGCTCAGATTTCGCTTGAAAGTAAGACGCACGACGCAGCGTTCGGAGGCCGAGTGAGCCGCAAACTTTATCCTTTACGACCGGATTACTTCATCCCAGCGGTCTGAAGCTAGTATTATCAGCCTCCGCATCTCGCCAGGAACCTGCCTAGAACAACCTTTGCCGCTTTGGAATCCGACATCAAGAGGCAAGTCCATATATTTTCCTCACAGCGCTGCGCAAAGAGGCTAAGCCTCGTGACGCAGCAGCCATTGATGCCGAACGCCGCTAAAGACGTAGCTTCGCCCGCGGACCACCGGCCCGTCGGCGCCTCGACGGGGCATGGAACACATTGTAGTAGAAGGAGAAGACATATCACCCTCGGAGCTGACATCTATCAACACGGCGAGGCGCACGGGCGCACACCTGTTGCGGACTCTGACGTCACACCGCGCATGCGCACAACTGACGAGGCGGGTGGCGTCTGCCCCGCCTAGAGTTACTGTATATGCTACCAAGGTAGCAGAGTTGCGCGTCTGTTTTCCCTCGCCGCTCCGAACGCCATTCGCCGAGAGGCGGTCACATGATTTTCGTGGCGTCGTGTGTTCTACACTCGGCGGAGAAGCTGACTTCACAGGTGCAACGCCGAGCGAGCCCTTGTCAGCTCGACGCCTCATGTGAGCCCTCGCTGTCGGCTACATTCAGTTGCTTTCCGTGCACACCTGTGGCGTCAGGTTTGGTGTTCTGAAGTGGCAGTGACGGACGCACTCGTCAGCTATGACTAGGTGCAGTGCGCCAAACTGCTGCAATCGCACGGGAAACGGCAAAGCGTTTTACGCAGTGCCATGTGGAATGTCGGCGGCCGAAGTGCGTCGGCGCCTCAAGCGGCTCTTGAGAATGATCCTCTCTGTGTTTGCGGCTGTGAAAGGCTTACAGTACTGATAAATAAATAAAAATTTCTAACATGTTCCAAGATCTACCAGTGCCATCACAACCAACATTTGCCTGTTTCGACAGCGAAATCAGAATTGTAATGGTAAAAACATTTTTCATATGTCGACATTTGTCTACCTTGAACAAATCACTAGTTTTTTTTTCTAACTTACACACATTATCTAATAAGGAACAGGCAACGAAAATCTTGTTTGTCTATATCTTTCACTTAGTGTCCTTTTATGGATACTAGTTTGAGCCTATACCTGTCCCTCGAAGCAGTATTTTTAGCATATCACTGCATTAAAATTGTACAGAATTTACAGTCTGCATCTGCAACTTTTTGGCCCTTCACTAGGGCAGGCTCTGCTTACTCTACTGCTGCTTGGAGCCTTCTGTAGTGATGGTTCGAGGTGAAATATAAGGGACAATGAATGTTAAAGAAGCGAATTCCATGCAAAGTTTTGCTGCATTTCGATGCCAGTCTCACCTGCGTAAACATTTAATTTGCCTATGCAGCCGCTGCGGTGGCTTAGTGGTTATAGCTCTCGGCTGCCTACCCGAATGACACGGGTTCGATCCCGGCCGCGGCTGTCGAATTTCGATGGAGCCGAAATTCTAGAGGCCATGTACTGTTCCCTGTCAAAGCCTGAGTCTCTTTGGGCAGTTAAACCCCCCTAAACCGTGTCTGTCTATGCTATAAAGTATTGTTCTTAGTAAAAATGCCCTTAAAAACCATCTCACAAGGATTAAGTGAGAGATGTGACGATAGGATAGGCAAAAATCGCATGTAAACAAGTGTCGCAAATCTTGATGCCGCGAATAATTTCAGCTAGAAGACAGCAAATCAGCCTATAACCTCGGCTTTAAAAAAATCCAGGAGTCGCGAAATGTTTTGATACTGCGAACTAAGCCGAATCTACGAAGAAGGAGTACAAAATACAAAAATGCAAAGCGGAACATTAAATTAGTTTTTCCGGGCAATAAGGATGAAGCAGGCAGGAAAACCTACCACAGTAATAAACAACTATTGCAAATTAATAACTAAGCTGAAACGATAGTGCTTTTCGATAAAAAATGAGGAAAGTTAAATAATATCTACGTGTAAGAGTATTTTCAAGGTCCTTTAAAGATCCTCCCTATCACTGCATTTAGCAACGGGGTACATTTTGTGAAATGTGTTGGGCAAGCAATTGAGTGTTAATTTTTTCGTTATGTCAGACTCGCCTCGTTCAATGCATTGGCGTTGATTTAGTCAGCTTGCCTACAACAAGTTGCACAATTATTTTAATGTGGTTCTAGAGAGATGCGTTTTCGTATTTTTCGCGCATAACTTGTACAGAACACGCGGCGGTGCTAGTTTTGAAAAAAAGTAATTCATCGCTATACTCTTTTTGTTCTTAAGACGTGCACGCAGGAAGACAGGATGGGACAGACGCTGCATCATGGAACGGAACTGCTTGTTCTTCTGAAATTACTGGTTCCAGAAAGAAAAAAAAACTCGCAGGCCCTTTTCCAGTCTTTTTTCGGCAGTTTGTCATGATTACGATTTGCTGTTAACCTTTGGCGATTTTTTTTTCGTGCTGTATGCACACCCTCGGCAAATCACAGATTAGTTTTCAGCGTTACGTTTAGAAACTTGCCATCAGGTCAGTCTATTTAAAGAAGAAAAAAAAAGCCCAAGCGCCCTACACAGCCAGCTACGCAGCCCCTGTACGTACGAGAAGTGGCTTTCCCGCACAGCTTGGAACATCATGGCGGGCCTTCGCGCAACTCTGCTCCCTGCGGGAGCATATACAGGAACTCTAGCCCCGCCGTCGAAGCAGCGGCGCCAGCGCACGCCAGCTGCGTTCTCTGACGTCACTGCGCGCATGCGCACAGCTGGCGGAGCGTGGTGCCATGGCTTAGCACGTAGCCACGCTGACCTCGCGATGCGGCTGGAATAGTGTAGATCTTGCTACAAAAGAAGTGTAGCAGTAGTTCATAGCCCTCGGTTGAAGTCCATCACGCGGTAGGGTACGGCTGCTTGTTGGATGTCCAACGGTTGCCGTGGTCACTTTTCTGGTGGCCACAGCTCGGTGCTCGGAATGTGAGCGATGTCCCTCGGGAGCCGCATATTTGACGTTATAAACTAACGATTTTATCAACACTCATATTTCGCGCCGTCGTGCCGCGAAGACCAGTATTAAGGGACAATGACAAGAGCACTCACGAGATCAGCGGGTGGTTCTCGTTCCATGGTATTACTTCGAATGCCGAGAGTGGATGGAAAGGCGCGAGAAAACTTATAGAGCAGTAGAGAACTATACGGTCACTTGAAACGGTGTTTTAATTACCGAACTGCTTGCGTTAGTTCCCTCTACTGGAGAAGGAAAAATCTGCTGCACCGTTTTCATTAACACGTTGTGAATCACTTGCCAACGGCTGAGAAATCGCATGGCAGCCGGGTGGAGGCTCGCAAGGGCACTTCTATGCCTGTGACCTTCCGTTAGTCCTAACTTCTCAGGAAACGAAATACTCCCAAACTTTCTGGAACTTTGAATGGTAATGCGACTAATACAGTAGTGTTCACCGCCAAATGCCTCATTAATGGTAGGAAATAAGATGATGTGTCATCAACAATAGGTACTCCGCGATCATAAGGCTCAATCTGAGGAAGGTGAAATAGCGCTTTTCTGCCCTCGATGGCTACTTTGACACCGTTATTCTAATGATTGCTTACGCTCTGTGCCGATACTTCACATAGGTGTCATTCTTCGGAAGTTTCAAGGTCGCTGGGTGAGTGAAGGGTGACGAGTGTTGCATGAGATGTTGAAAGTGGGATGGGCACATGAGCCAAGGGAGGCGGTGGGAATATTGTTGGCCGCACGTCTGCGCTATTACATTTGCTTGTAGATAAAGAAGAGAAACACAGGATTGGCTGGGAGCACCAGTACGTCGTGTCCGGCGCCTTATTGTGTTTGTGAAGAAAACTTCTGAATGTTGCGGATTGTTTTTACAAGTAACGTTTCTTACAGGATAAATATATTTTTAAGCAGTAAAGGTTAAACGCAGCCCTCGTTGCCATGACAACGGTGGAACGCCACCGCGGTCGTCTGCTTGCAAATGACGCCGCTCGCTTGCTTGCATGCATGGAGAAAGGAATGCTTTCGTCCTTGTACACCTCGGTCTTTTTACTTCGAAAATTCGGCAGACAGAAACGGTAAGTGGAGTTCCATTCAATACACACGTTCTGTGTGCTGTGTCCAGTGCACCTTGGAGAATGTCTTTTAGCCACGCACAGCAAGGTAAAGGTGCGCTGTCATCGGTGTAGCTGGATACGTTCGGCCGCACAGTGGACGGCAGGCGCAGAAAAACGAGATGCGATTGGGAGCGGCAGCTACTGCTAAAGAAAAAAAATCGGACCTCGTCCCTCCTCAGCACTATGCAGAGGCGCGCTACTGCCAAATGTGTTGTTTTGTGCTGCACATTGACGATAGGTGTGCCCTTTTCAACGCGGCGTGGCGGCGCCTTCATGGCGGGCTAGCGCGCTGAATGGGAAGAAAAATAAACCAAAAGCATAAAAGTATAACAGAAGAGAACATTGCAGGTTTGAGCACTTGGCATTTAAACGAGTCCACTGATGCCGTGCGCGGCATTATTGAGGTTGATTATTGTCATAGCATCCTATCTGATCGATTTCAGGGAATATATGGGATGCCTGTATTAACTTGTGTAAAACATTTGCAGTAATAAAGAACACTGAGATGAGGGGGTGCACGTACGCTAATTCAAATAAAGTGATTTTATGAGTGGCCATGAGTTTGCGTACTATTATATCTGAACCAAAGCACTAGCCACCATGAGTGCTTCAAATATGGCATTAGAAAATTTCCAACAAGTCCAGCAAGCAATGGTGAACTAACAGCTTACTAATAAGTAACGCCTCCTCACCAATATCAATAACGTTTCAAAAGAATCCATTCAAACTGGGCCATCTGATGCAGTCAGTATAGACTATAGTAAATGAAGGAGAATGCTACACAAAATAGACTGTAGATAAATCACGCACCTCATTAATCACTTCCGGCACATGAGACTGACCCACTAGGCAGTTTTTGTTTTTCATTGCTACTACGCTCCCCTTGCATGCATTGTTGCTCAACGAACTTTTTTAGTAAGCCTGGTTGTGTTACTTTATCCAGCTGCTCTATTGCAAGGTCTTGCGCCCCCCCCCCCTCCCCCTCCTTTTGTTGAGTCTAACAGCATCGTTGATTAAAAAGGAAATTAACTTAAGAACAATTCGCTGTGGCTTAGCTTGCTTAAGCCCGGTAATTGCGAAAGCAATACCCGTACCTACGCCATAGTTCAGCTGGTAGTGTAGCTGGTGGTGGTGCTCGTGGTTAGACTTGTGGTGATGCATCGGTTATACAATCCAATCCAAACCAATCTAATCTAATCTCATCTCATCTCACCTAATCTAATCTGATATAATCTAATCTAATGCAATCTAATCTAATCTAATTTAATCAAATTCAATCTAATTTAATGAAATTCAAGCCAATCTAATCAAATCCAGTCTAATCAAATCTAATCCAATTTAATCCAATATAATCTGATCTAATGTAAAGTAATGTAATCTAATCTAATCCAATCTAATCTAAGGCAGCCGGTGGTGGCACCGCCACTACTCGCAGACGGCGTGAGATGGTCGCCCAGCTCTTCGGCGTGACGTCACACAGAGGTCATGCGAAAGGTCATTTCATGTGCACCGCCGTCGCACGCAAAGGCTTGAAAGTGCAAGTAGTAAAGCTTTCGCTTTAAAACATAAAGGGAATGAATTTACCTGCCTGCATTTGTATGCTTACAAACATGTGTGTGCATAATTCTGCTACAAGCCAGTTTTGCTCAGAAATTTTGGTGCTACTTATTTGCTTTGAGCCAAGTCTGCATACTTCTTACGATTCAAGGTGCAAAGAAGGAAACAAAAATAACCATACCATTGTTGCCTCCGTATTGGCAGACTGCGCAGGTAAAACCAGCTGTTCGCAAGTGACATCGGTCCAGTGCAAAAATTGTTGAGATTCCTTCACGCCATGATGACACTTTTTGGCGGGGTCTGAACTTGGCTTACAGAGATGAGTTCTGTACTAGCAGGTGCAGCACAAATATAGCGTTGAGTTTGGCTAACCGATATCTGGTCAGTGCCTTACGGCTGCACTAACACCCTAGCAGAGTGCTTGCCACAAGAGGCTGCGAGGTCTCCATCCTGCCTAGAAGCAATGGGGTCACTTAGTGCACCAGAAGAAGATTGCCATCATGGTGACCTACAAGAGGATTAGCTGCAACATAGGGCCAAGCATTGCCTGGTCATCATCATCATCAGCCTGGCTACACCCACTGCAGGGCAAAGGCCTCTCCCATGTCTCTCCAATTAACCCTGTCCTTTGTCAGTTGCCGCCACTGTATCCCCGCAAAAGTCTTAATCTCATCCGCCCACCTAACTTTCTGCCGTCCCCTGCTACGTTTGCTTTCTCTTGGAATCCACTCCGTTACCCTTAAGGACCAGCGGTTATCTTGCCTTCGCATTACATGCCCTGCCCAAGCACATTTCTTCCTCTTGATTTCAACTAAGATGTCATTAACCCGCGTTTGTTCCCTCACCCACTCCGCCCGCTTTCGATCTCTTAACGTTACACCTATCATTTTCCTTTCCATAGCTCGCTGCGTTGTTCTTAACTTAACTTGAACCCTCTTTGTTAGCCTCCACGTTTCTGCCCCATAGGTGAGTACCGGTAGGATACAGCTGTTGTATACTTTTCTCTTCAGGGATATTGGTAAGCTACCATTCATGATCTGAGAGAACCTGCCATATGCGCTCCACCCCATTCTTATTCTTCTAGTTATTTCCCTCTCATGATACGTATCGGCGGTCACTACCTGCCCTAAGTAGACATCCTCTTACTACGTCCAGCACCTCGCTACCAATGGCGAACTGCTGTTCCCTTGCTAGGCTGTTGAACATTACTTTGGTTTTCTGCATGTTAATTCTTAGCCCCACCGTTCTGCTGCTCTGCCAGTCTAACTGATTGATCATGCTTTGCAGTTCTTGTCCTGAGTGGCTTAGCAAGGCATTGTCATCAGCGAATCGCAAATTACTCAGGTATTCTCCATTAACTCTTATCCCCAACTGTTCCCATGCCAGTCCCCGGAATACCTCCTGTAAGCAGGCAGTGAAGAGCATTGGCGAGATCGTGTCTCCCTGCCTGACACCTTTCCGTAATGGAATTTTATTGCTGACTTTATGGAGAACTATAGTAGCTGTGCAATCGTTATAAATATCTTCCAATATTTTCACATAATACTCTTCTACACCCTGATTCCGCAATGCCTGCATGACAGCTGAGGTTTCCACTGAGTCAAATGCTTTCTCGTAATCAATGAAGGCTATATATAGGGGTTGGTTATATTCTGCGCATTTCTCTATCACCTGATTGATAGTGTGAATGTGATCTAATGTCGAGTATCCTTTACGAAAGTCTGCCTGATCATTTGGTTGACTAAAGTCCAAGGTTGTCCTGACTCTATTAGCGATTACCTTAGTAAATACCTTGTATGCAACGGACAATAAGCTGATTGGTCTGTAATTCTTCAAGTCCTTGACGTCTCCTTTCTTATGAATTAAGATAATGTTAGCGTTCTTCCAAGCTTCTGGTACTCTCGAGGTCACAAGGCATTGCGTATACAGGGTGGCTAGTTTTTGTAGCACAATCTCTCCTCTGTCCTTCAACAAATCTGCTGTTACCTGATCCTCACCAGCTGCTTTCCCTCTTTGCATTGCTCCTAAGGCTTTCTTTAATTCCTCCTTCGTTACTGGCAGGATGTCCCATTGCTGTGCTCGACTGCCTCCCTCAGTAACTTGATGATTAGATTCGCTACTGTATAGATTTTTGTAGAACTCTTCGGCTAATTCAACTATCTTATCCATATTGCTGATGACATTGCCCTGTTTGTCTTTTAGCGCATACATCTGGTTTTTACCTATGCCCAACTTTCTCCTCACTGATTTTAGGCTACCTCCGTTCCTTAGAGCATGCTCGATTTTCGCCATGTTAAACTTTCTTATGTCGGATACCTTGCGCTTATTTATTAACTTCGATAGCTCTGCTAATTCTATCCTGTCTGTGGAGTTAGACGTCCTCATGCTTTGACGTTTCTTAATCAGATCTTTAGTCTGATTAAGTCAGCCTGGTATGCTTAGCTTTTAAATGGTAGTATTATCAAAGTACAAAATGGTCCTTTACTAACAGTACATTACATGCGTAGGGAAACATCTCTGAAGGTGTGTTGATGAATATATTTTAGTATCCCTTGGCATATATGCTAAACATCTGCGTGACTTCACTGAGCCTGAGAACTTGTCAGTGTGCTGGCCTTGTCCAAATGCTGCTGCAGGGAAATAAATATTCGTTAGTCAGTTCCATCCTTCTTTTCTTTCAAAATACCCTTGCCCTTTATTCTTGTAGATGCCGTTCCGGACTACGTTGTGCCTGGGAATGATGAATGTGCTGTGACGAATCCAGCTATCTTTGGGTGAATGAAATAAACATCTCAATGGTCAAGGCTTAAACGTTTGACAAAAGCCCTTGTGAAAGGTAAGTTTATAGCACAATTTGAACAGTTCACTGGTAAAGGTACATTATTAGTAAACGGTAATGAACTATACCTGGTCTTGGGACCCATGCCTACAGTAACTGTCTTGATCACTTTACTGATGCCCGTATGCAATGTACCCTGGCTAACAGTTAGCCAAAATCCTGTGTCGGAAAAGCTCCATAGGTGCATACTGAGTGCAACATATTTTTAGATTTTCAAGGACACCGCTATCAGGCGAGTATAGCATTTGACACTCGCAATGATACAACCATGCCCCTATTTGCACTTGGCCAGTTGATGCATTGCACACTTTACAAGTTCCAAACTCTTTTCCGCAGAACCAATGTGTTCGAAGCATTATTCTCGCTCTCCTAGCACCTAAATCCATTTGCACCACAACCCCTGATTTCTTTTAAGCACCTCACTTTCAGAATAAAATCAGACTACCTGCTTGTAGCACACAGTCTCAATATATGCCATTCATGATAGCATTTGGGTATTTTTATTAGGGACTGTGCCCAGGGGCAGATTTATAAGTCACTCGGTCACATTTGAGCCATGTATGCGTTTTTCGTGAAGATAAATGGGGTTCAGCATTGTTTTCGAAAGTGAAATTTCTTTCTAGGGAGGGTGCATAAATTCTTGCCAGGCTCTGACTCTGCTTCTCTTTGCATACGTGCCACTCAGGAAGGAGCTGCAGACCAAGACGTCCTTCGGCACCTCAGAAAGCCTTGGAAGTATTCCAGGGCAAAGTTCGAAGACTTACTCAGCAACTCATGTATTTCAGCACAACTGAGGATTGAAAGAGCATTTATTCTGTCCAAAACTCCGAACACATCTTGTAGTGACGGAATCACTCTTGAAAGGTATATGTCTTCCACTTGATCTTGGCTGGAAAAGAAATAACACGCAGCCATAGTCAACATTTGTCCACACCTGTGGATGATGCTTAACCAGAGTTCATAATGTAAGCTTTAGTACACGTTTAGCACTACTTAGAAATGGTTAATGGCTTAGGACGGTTTAACGTCCCAAAGCAACTTAGGCTATCAGGGACGCTGTAGTGAAGGACAACGGAAATTCCAGCCACCTGGGGCTCCTAGAAATAAGTACTTTGCTAATGATGCACACATATGCTGTAGCCAAAGGGCGTGGCTATATGTTGCACTTGTATGCACTGTCAGGGTGTCTGCTAAACAACTCTTTTCAAACTTTCTTACTTTTCATGATCAACTACTCTTTTCAAGCTCCCTGACTTTTGCATGTTTTTCTCACTAAAACTGCACCGAAAATTTCAGCTAAAATTCCCGACCAATAAATAGACTGAAACACAGAGCCACCTATAAGATTACGGAGAGTATTATAATCCAGGGAGAACAAAAAAAAAAGGACTATTTACTGGAACTGCAAACCGTGCAATGAAAAAGGATTTAGTCATCGCTTTTAAGAAAGCGTTTCTTTTTTTACCTGAATTAAGTCTAGCTTTAGGCTGCAATTTATAATGCGATCATTGCTTCTGAACCACTCCTTTAGTATGGATGGCTACCTGTTTTTTCCAAGTAACTGATGATTGCATGAAGTATGTGCAAGCCGTTTTTTGACAGTGGCTTCAAATAGAATCAAATGTTCTCGAATAGTGCAAATATTGAAACAGATAGTATAAATTAGAAAACGAATGCATTTCAGACAAACATAGTGGGGATTAGAAACGAACCTTACATAAAAATATTTCACATCATTTATTGCATCCGAACGGCTGCCAGCACCGGCAGTAGCACCAGCAGGCCAGGGCCATGTTACCACTGGCCGACCTGTCCGTCTTTTCCTCTCATTAAAGTTCCTTTCTCTCTCTCCCGAGGCAGGGAAAGTAATGTAGAAGCTAAATCTCAAACAAGGCATAACTCTGTATATGGGAAAAAGTTATGATAGACTTAATTTTACATGACAATGGAGCGTCTGAATGTTGTCATGAAACACTGTAAACTGGCCAACACGTTCTGCAAGCAGAGATCCTCTTGTTATAGTTCAGACATAGAAAAAGGCATATTTCCTTTCAGTTGCTGATAAGGCTAGATATCCCTCTCTGGTGGAGAGAGGTCAACCTGAGAGATGACAGAGCTGTTAATTGCTGTCAAACAAACATTACTTACAAAAATGTGCGAAGAGCAATAGCTTAAAGCTCAAGAGCGCGGCAACCCCTTTCCTGCTCCCTTGTGGCACTTCAAGGCATAGCCCTGACTGGAATGGCAGCCCAAAAAGTTTTCTTGATGGCACAAAGCTTGCTCAGCCCTTCACCAGTTTGGCCGCACTAGAATCCCCTGCAATAATGGGCCTATAGACGCTCCCACATTGCAAATGAGAATGAGCGTAGTGATTTAGGCAGCCTGTTTTCGTTCCCGGTATATCGGCAATGCCTGACTGATCTGAGCGCTTAGATTTTGGATGTTGTTAAAATAATAATAATAATAATAATAATAATAGTTTATTTTTCCTCTTTTACAAAGGAAAGGAGCAGCCACGAAAAAGCTGCTTCAGAGAGCAGCTTGACGGGGTGACTGCCCCCTTTCTGACGGCATTTGGCAGCGCAGGATAAATGAACTGATTGAATTTTTACATCAATAAATCAAAATTGAAAGAAATTTGAGTTAAAAAGCACAAAAAGAAAAATCAAAGTACATCATGTACATAGCACTAAATGAGGACATGGACAAACTGTTCACAAAAACATTTGACGGAATTGTTTCAGGGAAACAACTGTAAAATCTTTCCGACTATTGCGTGAGTGCTGATTGAGCAAAACAGGAAGCCTATAACGAAGCATCTGCTTGCCGTAGTTTGTGCGACAGCCAGTGATATGCCAACGTTCTGGATTTCGGATGTTATGTGTATTGATGTGTTGTTGAAGCACCGCTAGTAATGTTAGCGTGTCGTCCTTCTTGGTGATGCCTAGTCTATAAAGTAGGGAAAGTCTGTAGTTATACAAAGATGTCATTTTAACAATTTTTAGTTGCTCAAATAATGGCCCTGTGTGTGCGGTGAAAGGAGCTTTAGAAATTAGTCTGATTGCTCTTTTTTGCAGCAGTAATAACTTAGTGATATTTTCTCCAGTTGTGGTTGCCCACACTAGTGAGCAATAGTTTAAAATAGAGGAAAAAAGTGCATTGTATAGGAGAATATTAATCGAGAGAGGAAATACTGAAAGATGTCGACGTATGGAACCTATAGTGCGTGAGAGCTTTGTGGCTAAGTATTCTACATGGGCATCCCATGACATATTGTCTGAATTATGCTTATTATGCTTTATTGGCTCATAAGAGCAGAGATATCTGGGGGCATTACCAGGGCCGGCTTGCACGAAACAAATAAGACCGGCTTATTTCCAGTCTAATCTTATTCGCGGTCTAAAAGCTCTCTCGGTTTTGAAGAAAGGAAAGGCGCATAGCTGGTTCATTTTGTCAGTGGACACCTCAAATGCACCACGAACTGCGACTGAAAGTTCAACTCAATGTTTTAGTCGGCGTTCGTGCGCATTTGAGGCACTCACCGACAAAGTGAACCATCTATGCGCCTTTCCTTTCTTCAAAACCGAGAGAACTTTTAGACCGCGAATAAGATTAGACTGGAAATAAGCCGGTCTTATTTGTTTCGTGCAAGCCGGCCCAGGCTTTCACAAGAGTAACACACAAGTTCAGTCAGATAAACTTTTGGGAAATTCCAGAAATGATTTGATTTATGGGGTTTAACGTCCCAAAGCGACTCACGCTATGAGAGACGCTTTTTTTTCAAGCCCCGAGAATTCCAGATATGATACTGAGTATTGTAGTGTATATGATAATCAGTAATATCATATGATAATGATAAATGATAATGAATATTGTAATGAGTATTGTACTATTGTAAATGATAATGAGTATTGCAGTGTATGACATCCGTGTGTGCATGTTGCGTATCATTCCAGAAATGATACTCAACATGCACACACGGATGTCATGCACTACAATACTCATTGAACTGCCCGAAAAAAATTTTTACACTTTTCAAAAAGGCACCCTTGAAGAAGAGGCCAGACCAGGCATAACATTTACCTACACATTGTTGAAACTGAGCATTCTTCTTCGTGCTTGAAGCTTCTACAGCACTGTGCAACACGAAACAATAAACGCTGCGGAGTTGTTTTTCTACCGAAACATTAATACAGAGACCATATTTAAACATTTTAATTGAGTATGAACACCGATTTTTGGTTTAATCTTTTTTTCTTTAAAATAGTGTGACAGACTTTACTATACACAGAGTATCATGCGGAATAGTCCCCTGCCTGCTCAATAATTAAAACACAGAACCATACTCCTGTTACATTGGCAAATTAAAGCCCTTTAATATTATGTTTCTTTATATAAAAGGCGTCACGTGAGGTGTCACAATGAAAAGTTAGAGGAGGCGTCGCTAAAGAGAGCTATTTAATAAGGGAGCATGGCGATCTGCCTCAGCGAGCTACAGGAGCACTCCTCTTTCCAGTGAGCAACTGAATACAGTGAAACCTCGTTATAGCGAACACGTAAAAACACGTAAAAATCATAAAATAGTTCATAAATTCATAATATAAAATTTCTTTAGTAATGCGTACAACAGCAACTGAATTTAGTCGTTATAGTTACATCAATTCTTGCGATCCTTACTACAGGAACGGAGAGACGTTTTCCCGGGTTTTCGTGGTGTTGCGAAGGCACTCGCGGCTATTCTGAAGGCCGCAAAAAAAGCGCCAGTTATGCATGCATAATGCGCTGTTTATGCCAGGCACAAACAGCAAAGATTGTGCCTGGTTTTGTCAGGTACAGCTGAGCAGAACACTGTAGAGCACCGCAGCAGAGCGCATAAAGTCTTTTGCACCCATTTCAGCACCCACTTACGTTTGAAATTTTAGAGGACTTTGCTATACCAAGGTTGACGTCCATCAACAATGAAGCTTTCTCTATGCTGTGGGAAAATTTATGCTCACAAGGCGTAACTCTGAAAATTTTCTTTCCGCAGTGTGGCTGTAGATAGTGGTCGCACATGTAGCCCTGCAATTTGTTTATATGTGAGTTAGCTACAGCCTTGCATAATGCAAGTGGAAAACCAGACTCCAAAGGCTTCTTAATCTGAAAGTTAAAGGCTTCTTTCATTTCATCCTTAAGGGCCCGAGGGCATTACATAAGGAGGGGCTACAGTTGGCGTAAATACGAGCATGATGAAGGCAGACACAATGAACACAAACACTACACATTATAAAATCTATGAAAAATAAATAAATAAATAAATAAAGAGCATCAAGCTATCCATAGAATGATACAGAAAAAGCAAGAAATGCACTTGCGGCGGCAAGCAAAGTTGAAAGCCAATTAATGATTGATGATAACACAGATGAAATGCTTAAAAATGTTGGAAATGACTGGCGAGTTTTGTGCGAAATGATTTGCGATCGTCGCATAAAACTATGTTGTTAGGTAGGACATTCCAGATAGTAATCGCGTCGGGGAAAAATGAACTGTTCATAGCTGAAGTGCGGCTACTGATATGGGCTATCGGGAGGCAGTGGCTTAGGCCATTCGACGTTCTTAGCGGTGGTAGCAGCAAAGGGTGTCGGAAGCAGGGTGGTAAAAGAAGCTGTGCAATAAGCAAAGACGAGAGATCATTCGGCGCGACTTTAGAGTGGGCAGGGAGATAGAGCGTTTAAGTACAGTGATGATGATTTCTTTGGAGTATTCAGAAGTGATGAAGCGGGTTGCACGATTTTGGATGGCTTCGAGTTCGGCGGTGAGGTAGGGTTGAGATGGGTGCCAGATTGATGATGCAAATTCTAGTTTGGGACAAATGAAAGTTTGATAAGCCAGTTTTCTCACTTCCGGGGATGATGATTTGAGGTTTCGCCGTCAATAACCTAGAACACGTGAGGCATCAGAGCATATTGTATGGACGTGATTGACCCAAGATAACGAGGATGAAAGATGTAATCCAAGGTACTTATAGGATGATGTTTTAGCAACCGGGGTAGAGTTCATGGTGTATGAATGCTGAATTACTGTTCGTTTGCGGCAGAACGACAAGAGTTGGCATTTGTCCAGGTTTAAAGACTTGAGCCAAGTGTCACACCATGTGGCTATTCTATCAATATCTATTGAAGCAGCGCTACGGCACAGGGCCAAACGGGAGAAAAGGACGAACACAGCGCTGTGTTCGTCCTTTTCTCCCCTTTGGCCCTGTGCCGTAGCGCTGCTTCACTAGATATGTCAGACCAACTTGCCCACAAGTTCTTATTGTATCAATGTCTTTTCGTAGTAGGTGGCTATCGGTTAGATGACGAATGGGACTGAAGATCACACAGTCGTGCTCAAATAGCCTTAGTTTAGTAGATATATTAGCTGAGAGATCATTGATATAATCAGGAAAAGTAGTGGGAATAAGCCGGCACCCAGGGGGACACCTGAAGTAACATCAGAAAGGGATGAGTGCTAGCCATTGCTTGATGTGAATTGTCTGCGTCCAAGAAGAAACTGATTGATCCAGGTTATTATATTATCGGGAATACCTAGAGAGGAAAGTTTTGCGAGCAAGTGTGAGTGCGGAACACGGTCGAAGGCCTTGGAGACATCTAGAAAGATGGCGTCAATCTCAAAGTTTTCGTCCATAAAGTGGAGGTTGTCATGAGTGAATTCAGCCAATTGAGTTTCGCAGGAGTAGTGTTTTCGAAAACCTTGTTGATGGGGATAAAATAAGTTTATGAAATCATATGCAGACTAGAAAGTTAGTTGCATCTGAGTTAAATCCCCAGTAACCAATGTCGCATTTTGCTAGCTTTGCAAGAGAAAGGTCAGAGGGTAGAACGTCTTTTTGGACGTGGCCACCAGAGCAACAAACATGCTCGTTATTTGTCGAAACAACCGCCACCTTAAGGAACTAGATGGGTTCATCATTGGGCACTTCTACTGTAAATCTGACGGAAGTGGCACTGCCGCTAAAGTCTAGATTATAACCACTAGAGTAGTTTCAACAGTAAGATTAAGAGGCAGTGCTACCACCAAAAAAAAGGCGTCGATATACCCATACTCATTTCTCACATTCGGAGTTTTGTTCTATGGTGACCTCAGAATAGCGTCAACTATGTCATGATCCTTCCTTTGCTTGGTACGACACATGCAAATCAATTGTTGGAAATACTTCACTGTCCAGTAGTTAAATGTAGTTGCTGTTACTGATGACTTTAGTGTGACGAGGAAGAACCCATAGGCAAACTACGGTAGATCAGAAATGGCAGCAACCTCCCCCTCCCCCCCCGTTTCTTGGTTATCCTCACAGACTTTTGCGAAATAATCATGCACAGTGCATCCATCGCAGCTCTGTCTTTCTCCCAACGTGGTTAAAGGAAACGCTGCAGCAGCACTCTTTGAAGGGCCACATTATTCATGATAAGGATTAAAACGATGCATTATTGTGATGTATGGTCAGAATTGAACAAGCTCACACAGTGTGTAAGTGCATAACCTCATAACAGAATAATTGAAAATGTACCTGCTGTATCGCTGCAAGTCATGTGTCTTAACCCGACCTTGAATAGAGAAAACTTATGAGGAAAGACGCAACTAAATTATAAAGAAATCATTAGAACCTTCCTGGTAAAAGAAGCTAGACAAAGCTGCTTTAGTGCACTATTCATAGATTTCACAGACAAAAATCACAGCTTTTAATAAAAATGCACGTGTAAATCTGGCAATGCATTGCTTCGCTGTGCTCACTTTTGTTTATGTACTGATGGTATCTGTTTTTCTTTGTGGGGTCTGCTTATTCCCCTCTAATTTGTTACTTCCTTTTGACATGTACTCCTGGCTTTGTGTGACAATGTTGCAGCTGTCTATATAAAGGATTGTTTTGCTTCCAAAATTCAACTTGAAGTCAATGCTTGTCTCACCTTGCTTATTTCCTCTGCTTCATTCTTGACTTTTTCACACTGGTTAACCCAGACAAAATATGCATCTTAACGTAGCATTTACCTATAGGGCTGAAACTTACATTGGGCGCTAATATTAGAATTTTAAACTTCACTGTGGAAAGCACAGCGAGAAATAAGAACCATTCAGATATAGATGACAGCAAGTATTCGAGAATACACGTGAGATGAAGTAAAATATCTATCCCATAAAAGCCCCATATTCGAGTGCTAGATCGATGTGTCTTGCCAGGTAGCACATGACAGCGGGCCAATATTGGAATACTGTTGGCAAAGCATGACCCTAAGTAGGCCCAGAGTTCCCAATGAGTTTCCAATATTGGCTGAACCACTCACTACCGCATCCAATGATGGCCCTGGTTGTCCATCGCTTTCCCAATACTGGCTGTGCCATTACAAAACCCTGGCTATCGTGGGCCAGGTTAGCCAGAATTTTCCCACTCTTTGCCAATGTCAGTTGTGCCATCACAAAATCCTGGCTATCATGGGCCAGGTTAGCCAGAATTTTCCCACTGTTCGTCATTGTCGGTAGTGCCATCTTAAAATCATGGCTATCATGGGCCATGTTAGCCAGAGTTCCCCCACTGTTTGCCATAATTGGCTATGCTATTTAAGAAAACTCAATTTTATTTATTTATTTATTCAATGTACCTACAGCGCCCTCAGATGCATTATTGTAGGGGGGTAAGCACATTAACAGTAAAATTCAATACAGCAAAATAGAACACAACAGAAAAAAGAAGCTACAGAAAAATGTGAAGAACTTCCAATAAAGACAACAGCATTCTGATTACACCCCAGACGCCCAAATAAGTTTAATTTGATTAAAATTTTGGAATAAAAAAATCATTTTATTATTCGCTCTAGGAATTCACTGCCGCAGTGCGCAGCTGGTGTCTGCTTCATGGAGATCGCGACACAAACGTAATAGATTAGTGCAAGTGCATTCGCTAAACCGAATTGTGCATTTTTGCTATTTCCTTCCTTCCTTTCTGCAAATCGTAGTGTTGGAAATTGTTGTTTTTGTCTATTTTATTCTTCTGTTGCGTAATTTACATTGCGGGCTATATAGCTCTTGCTCACGTCTTTGCATATTTACTCGCAAGTTTTTTTTTTCCTTTTGAACATCACCTTTATTGATGAAAACCATCGAAAGTAGTTATGAACCACAATTCAACATGCCTTTGTTTGTTTTTGTTTTTTGCGCGAAACTTCCACACCAACAAACAATTTGAGGATTCATCGGCGACCACTGAATAAATGGACTGACAACTGGCGTTAGACGCATGTTAACCTAGCTTGTTTGGCGCATGTACGGTACATGAAACTATGAAAGAGCGCGAATTCTGCTTGGATATTTTTTTTGCTTTATATTTTTGTTATTATGTGGTAACATTTTAAGCTATCTTGAACTAACAGGAGCCACATCATACGGCCCCACAAAATACGCTAGTGTCTGAAGTCCTTTTGGCGAAATTCATCTTGAAGCTCTAATTTTTTCACTTCAAAATTTTCAGGCTTTTGCTGCAGCTTTATAGCAATACTTTGAAGCTTCCGTGTTTCCCATTTACTTGTTCCTTGTAGGTATTGCTTTCCATACTGCCTGTGGCCATGTGACTCATTCTCCAAAAATTCCAAACCCTTTTCACGTGTTTTGGCCCCTTTCCCTCTCTCTTTCAAGACTTCAAGTCCAATATCTCCCCACCTGTTCTCCCGGTCGCGCCCTTTTTTTAGGTAGCGGGCTAACCCCCCACCCCGCGAAGCGCTATTTTTTCTTTTTGGTTGTCACTTTCTCAAAGCTGTTTTCCCTCGCGCGCAGCTACGCGCTTCGCTGTTCGTGCACCCTTCCACGATCTCCTTGTCTCCACCTTTCAGCTCGAAGACTTTTCTCGGAACCACAAAACCTGTGTAAAGGAAAATGACTCTATCCCCTCCAGCCAACCCCCTCCCCCCCCCCATCGTCTCCACTGCTCGTCTTGGAACCGTGCGACGGATCACAATAAGACATTCTTGATTCCACGGCGGAGCCCAACCACGTGCACAACCAACACGACGAAAATGCATGAACACTCAAGCTAGCACCGTTCATAGTCTGTGCACGCGAAAAGCCACACTCATATATTAGGAGAGCTCCGACGCTGTTCGTACCGCCTGCAAGATCTTATTTGTAAGTACTAAAAGTCTTTTATCTTGATATACGTCTGGAAGTTAAAGTGGTTTTTGTAGTAAACGTTGATTTGACTACATGCGCCTTTATTTTTTCGGCACGAAAAGAGAGGGAGCCAAAAAGCACGAGGACGACTTCTGTGTACCCACTCTCATTGCGAAATTGCTTGCTTGACGTCGTGCGCAGTGGAATTGTGGCCGAATGGTTAGAATTTAATTTTTCGTCTTTGGTGAGATGAACTCACTGAAGATTCACTATTTTGGCTAACAGTGGGTTTGAACTCATATGATCTGAGATAGGATGCATTCGAAAATATGTCCTTTACCGCTTATGCACGACGGAAATCAGAACCGCTTAATTAATTTTCCACTGCAGACCAGATGGTAAGAATATGTGTAATACTTCCGTACTGTTTCTTTTTGCCTTCTACACTTGCAGACTTAATAGAAAATCCGCAATTTCTGGTTAAATTGCTTTTGCCCAAGTTCTCTCGCAATGAAAAAGGACATTACTCCGGACTATCAGACTAGTATTTTTGTGTGGTTTTCAAGTCGCAGTTTCGAATCCATTTATAGCATTCATGCGAAGCGACTAAGGTAAAACAAAGGTGCCCTGAGTTCCTTGCGTTCAGCGCATTTCGCAAAAAATCGCAAGCCGTATTTTTAACCCCATTAAAAAAACTAATCAAAATGTTGTTTTGACGTCCATGTGGAAGAGACGCTACAACCTGTGCATATTTACTTGAATAAAAAATTAGCTCGCAATTTAGAGATACGAGTTATGATATTAAAAAAAAATACATTAATCTGTTTTCAATATCACATTAATTTGCTTATCTCGCATTGAATATATTTACTGGGAGTGCGACACGACGCATTAAACTAAATTAAACCATTTGGTATAAGGGAAGTTTAGTAAATTAAATTCCACTTTGTGCAACTAATGTGGTGCTGGTTCTTAAGAATAAATTAAAAATTATCCTGTAAAATAAAATATGTTGCTAGTGTCTCCACAATGACTGTGTTTCATAAAATTCGGTGTTATTTAATCATTTTTGTTTTTGTTCTGTGATGGCCAAAATTCAACTTACCATGACATCATGCATCTCTTTTCAGGCTTGGCGCTTCGTGAGGCCATCGTGCAAGAACTGGACGAGGAATTTGTTTGAATGCAGTCCAGCAGCCCCCTTGCAAGTGGAGTGCAACGATTACTTCGGATATGACTGATCAGTTCACTGGAGGACAGCTCCGTTGAGCGCTTTATGGATGCCTTAGCCGTGCCGCAGCAGCTTGCAGAGATGCTTTGTCCAACCTGATCGGCACGCACCAAACTTGAAAATAAATTGTTTTCCCACAACCTCTTCCACCATGCTCTTGGGCCCCTTCTTTACTCCCCACGGTGGCTGGTAGTAGCGCAAACCATCCTGTGTGCGCTAGAAGCGTGATTCTTGTAACTAAAAGCAATAAACGGGTCTTTTTTCTGCAATTATTTCGCACCCTCATTTATGAATATTTGCTAGGTAGAATGGTATGTATGGACATCCATCCACAGTGCTGGTCATTGGCGAGTGGGTTAATTGCATGTGCCAGTGTTCGAAAGCTGAATGCCATTATTCGAAAGCTGAATGCCATTGTTCGAAAGCTGAAAACCATTATTCGAAAGCTGGCTACCAATGTTTGAAAGTTGGCTACCAATGTTTGAAAGTTGGATGCCAGTATGAGACCTTTGCTGGCCCATGCTACAGAACGAACATCGGGACTGCGTTGGCCGCTTGATCGGCCGAGCGTTGGCCCAAAACTGGCATGAAGGTAGGGCCAATGTGTAAAGTGGTAGCGCTCGGCCCAAATGCCAGTGTAGGACCGATGTTCGTGCCAAGTTTTGCCAACACTTGCCCGACGTTCGGCCAATGTTGTTGTGCTACCTGGGTACCTGTATATGGTGGAAACATGCCTTTCATAGAAGGCCATGCGTTCAAAACACAGTTGCTTGTAGAGAGAAGCCATCGCGATCTCAGACGTGAATGGAAAAGCGAGGGCAATAATACTGTCACGAACAAGAAGGAGGGCGGCCGCAGACGTAGAGCGAGACCTCAGAGCGGTCGAGTTTAATCCCACAAACCTAGACAGCCCGAGCGCTCCTGATGAGACTGTGTTCGTCTCGTCATCCTCGCGGCTCGGAGCAGAGATGGCGTGACTCAAAATCGTGCCATTAATCTACCCTCGTGAAAGAAAAGAGTCTTACTGATGCGAAACGGAGTAATTACTTAAGAAGAAAACAGCGAAAAAGGAATAGCAGAAAAGAAATTAGAGGATAAAGCTAACAGGTGTTTCATAATGATGAGAAGCTGAGAGAAACAAATGTCAGAATAACGTGCAGAACAGGGTAGAGGTGTTTAATATCCACCGTTAGGGTCACTGCAGTCATATGAGAGTTGCGAGATCAAGTGAACCACATGCACAATATTAATTCGTGCTTGCCGACGGCCACAATTCCGTAAGGAACGACTTCATAATTCATGCTGTCAACTCGGCCGACGAATTCTTACAAGGAGTATGTACTTGCTCGAAAGACGGGACGAAAACAAGGAAGCACAAACGACATGTACAAAGCGCACATGTCGTTTGTGTTTAGCGCTTTGTACATGTCGTTTGTGCTTCCTTGTTTTCGTCCCGTCTTTCGAGCAAGTACATACTCCTTTCAAGCTATGAACCAACTCGCCCAGATTAGAGTTTTAATTGAATTCTTACAGTGTGAATAATCGGTGCAGGGCTTTTTCAGGCAACCCTTTTCAGCGGACCGGGGTCGACGCGCATTTACGGTCACACGGGATATAGAAACTCCTCTCTAGCAGAGGCTGTAATGTCGGGAGTCCGTCTTTTTCGGCTTGTGCATGTGCAAGCGAGCCCGCGGACGCACTTGTTCGGCTTGGGCGACTATTGCGCCCGCGTCTGGTGCGACGTCGTCATCCGCGCTCGAGAGCTCCTCGTCCAGCATCATCCACACTTTTCTCCCGTAGACAATACGGTACGCGGTAAAGCAGGATATTTTCTGAATATCGCTGTTAAACACAAAGGTATTGTACGGGAGTATTTAAACCAACGTTTCGTGTTCCGCATCCACGTAAATAGAAATTATATCCGCAAAACGTCGTGTTCAGGCTTTCTGTAAGCCCAATTATGTGGGGACAATCTCCTCCTGTTTTGTGACAACTGATGGACGGGCTATACCCGCGGCCATCAGTTCATGCCATCGCTGTCCTGGAGGTCGCTGTGTACTCATCGGCTTTCAGTGACGCAACAATTGGCAGCTGCTTTCGGTGAAGAAAACCAAAACATTGATATAGAAAATATTTTGGGATTAAGAAAAATATTTAAGAATGCAGAGTCCCAGCCTGTGCCACAGGACTGATATACATAGACTATGTTAAGACTAAAAAAATAAAAACTGTACACCAGCCCGAACAGGATTGACATACAGCGGTAGCGTATCTTTCACAGACGGCCATACCTTCAAAACATGCCGGCTTGAGGGCACACAGCAGCACAATCTCAGATGTGAGTGGCGAAGCAAGCGAGGCCATCAATATGAAGAAAGGCTTAGTTATAGTATACATATTTCTCAAAGCGTACGCCATGGTATAACATGCATCGTCACATTCGCAAAAAAGAAATGCATCAACATGGACGAAGACAGAAGCACGGTGAAACGCAGTGTTCCCTAAAATCCTACCCGTAGAAAAAAACATAGCGAGTGGCAAAAACATGCACTCGCAAATGGATGAAGCAAAAAAAAATTGGCCTTTCGGCACCCCTACTTGTAGCTTGATCATAGAATGATAAAAAAATGGGCCACTGCCTTAAGTTGCGACCATTTTTCTGGAAGATAAGATATGTATCCCTGGAAGATTGTGTCGTGTTGGTTGATGGTTTGTTGGGTCATGTGAATGCTATTCCGTGAGCAAGCGTGCTGATATAGATTTTGCCCTGGCAGCCACACGCGCCACATCCCAGACGAGGGCATGGGCAGTGTCTCTTGATTTTTCGTTAAAACACTATAACAATTATTGCACTGACATGCATCATTATGTTAATAGGCAAGGACGGTATGTTGCACTATATGAACCAGGATCAGCCGATGGCTGTCACCGGGAGAGGCCCAAGCTGTAGCAAACTTTATGACCTGAGTTTTGTACACGAGGTAACTTGGACAAGCTCGGAAGGGCCAACAGCCCTGATCTGTTGCGATAAACCACAGACATTCGCAAGTGGACTGCAAAAGGCGCTTTCATCGTAGAAACACCGGGAGCTGTATCAAAACGCACGTGAACGTAAGGTTGTCAGGAATAGCTAGCGATTGGCACAACTACCCAAGCAGCACAAATTGGTTGGTCCAACAGTGGCAAAAGAGGGGCGAAAATTGTCATGAATATTGGTCCTACATCGGCATTTGAGCAATCCGAGACTTTTTCTAACAATGGCCCTTCATTCATGCCAAGATTGCGCCTATACTCAGCCAGTCTAGCTGCCAGCATTCACCCTTCATTCACGCCTGGGTTGGGCCTATGTTTAGCCAGTCTATCCACAAATGGCCAACGTTCGTGCCAAGACTCTGCCCATGTTCAGCCAATCTATTAATTATGGCCCGACATTCGTGCCAAGACTATGCCCATATTCAGCCAATCTATGAATTATGGCCCGACATTCACACCAATAGTATGCCCACATTCAGCCGATCTGTTAATAATGGCCCTACGTTCGCACCAATAGTATGCCCACATTCAGCCAGTATCAATAATGGCCCCAGGTTCGCTCCGACTTCTACCCGCTTTTCCACCATTGATCTAACCTTTAGAGGTGGCATATCAATTGCAAGGCCAGCGGGAAATTGTATGCGATCGGGGGTCCCACCTAGTTTTATACCACACCTCTTGCTGGCCAACAGCAATGCAGACATATTCCGCTTGTTTTCCACCAGCCGGAGCTTGTATATGTAACATTTTACATATAAGCAGTCAGCGGACATACATAAAAGAAGGAATATATTCAAGGAATGAAATTTATTGCATCTACGGTGCCATTACATCCTGAGATGCACTGTGCCCGGAGCCGCTGAATCGATGAGTCATATCGGCACTAATCGTTGCACGCCTCTTGTAAGAGAAGTTTTGCAGTGCCTTGAAACAAATTCCTCGCCAAGCTCTTGCACGATGACCTGACTGTAGATCGAAGCTGCAGAGAAATGCATGATGTGATCATGAGTGTAAGTACAACCATCGCAGAAAAAAGACAAGAAATAAAATAACACATTGAATTTAGTGACACGCAGTGTGCGAGAAGGTACTCGCAAAAGATGTTGATTTTATAATTTCTAAATGATGCTCAATATAAATCTCCACACTAATTGCAAAATGTTGAATTGAATTTACCAATTTTTTTTCCACCGTATGGCTAATTTCTAATCCTAATGTGCCACGTCACACCCTCAAATACATATTAAAAGTCACAAAAAGAGATAAATATAGTGTTTAAAACAAATCAATGTATTTTTATATTTCCTATCAAAATTACAAGTCTATTGCGAGCTGGTTGTTTGCCTTTTTGTTCCAGCAAAGTATGGTACAGGTGGTAGGATCTGTGAGCAAATTTTTTTTCTGTATGGAATGTAATATTCCATGCGAAGACAGCATGCACAGTTTTGCGAAATGCGCTCAAAGCAGGAGACCGAATACCCTTTTTTAAAATTAAGCAGATTATCAATGTCGCTCTGAATGCATGTAACAGGGCAGACGGAATACTTACTTGAAAACCACACGAAAGCACTCTTCTGATAGTCCATGGGTGATTAATTCAGAGAAGAGACAACATGGATAAAGTTCGCTGTGACCAGGAATTTCGCATTTTCTAGTACAACTGCAAGTGGCCAAGACAAAGGCACCCGGCACGGAAATATTACACATGGCCAGAGAACTGCTGCAGTGGAAGAATAAGCGCTTCTGATATTCATCTTGCACAAACGGTAGTCGTAATGAACGCAACATGAGTCGGGCCACACAACACTCCGCCATGGTGATCGAAGAGACAGTCAGCGTTCGGTAAATCCATTTCATCAAAGCTGAAAAATAAAGTTCTCACCATTCTGAGCATGTCTTTGCGCTAGACATTTCGCTGTGAGAGTTGCATTCAGAAGTCGCACCAGTGCTTAGTCGCTTTCTCTTTACCTGCCGGAGAAAAAAAAGGTCGGCGCTGATTCAAAGCGGCAATTACACCAAGAACCATATTCACTTCCGAACACATTTCAATATAAAAGTATGGTGGTACTAACAAAGAGAATATTACAGGCCAGGCTGCTGAATTACTTTATAGTTGTCAAAACGTATCGGATGTGGACTCTCGACAACGAACGGCGTCATCTTGAGCGCGCATGCTTCATCGGCGCGCCTGTTGTGCGGCTTTTCGCCGCCTTGCTAGCTACAGGCGATACTCGTTGGGCGAGTGTTGGGGAAAGGAGGAGACTACGATGGGACAGGTTCCTTATATTTTTTAGAGAATTTGCTGCAGCAAGAGAAGCGGCAGCTGGAAAAGGGGTAGAGGAAAATCTAGGAGGGTGAATGAGCAGCGTTGGGCGTAGTTGGGCGCGAGGGGAAAACAGGTTAGAGAAGGTCAGTGTACATAAAATCACAAAGAAAAAAATAACTATAGCATGATGAGGGCCAGCGCTCTTCCAAGAAAGAGGTTGGGCCCGGCAAAAGGCGGCTGTATGGGACTTGAAAGGGGGGGGGGGGGGAGTTGACATGAGTGAAAGAATTCCGGAATGTCCGGAGGATGCGCCACAGGCAGTTGAGCACGTGAAAAGCGGCAAGGAAACGAAAACGCGGAGATGCTGGAAGTGGACACGCGGAGCTTGGGCATGGATTTCGTCAAAACGGCTCCAAACATTAGCGTAATCTCTGCGGTCGTGTGCCTCTTCGGTTGAAGCTGAGATAAATGTGTTACTATAAAAATACCTGAAATATAAAACAATAACTAAAATTAGCAGGAACAATGCGTGTTCTTTGAGTGTTTTATATACGATACTTGTGGTGGACAAAGTAGGATGACATACGTGGAAGCAACACTATTCATCAATATAATCCAATGATTCGGTTGTAGAGCGGCGAATATCCAACATTTTATACACACCTGTGTAGGCAGGTTGCTCTGAGCCATAGTCGTGCGGCCCACCCGTGCATGTATGCGCTAGCTCGAAACGACGCGACGCGCTACTCAGCAATGCACCTGTTCTGGCTTATTGGTATTAAGGATTCGCGCAAAGAAAAGGCAAACAAAAACGAGTGGAATTGCGATCGGGAAAAAGTTCCGATCTTTAATTTGATAAACGTGGTAATTTAAAGCAAAAACGTATGCAAGAGCTGTCGATATGGAATACCCAAAAAGCACAGCAGAATAACAAAACAATTTACGACATTAAAAAACCTAGCCACCTGAGCTTCGCGGCTTCAGGAAGCAGAGCCGTTTGTTCGCTTATTTTTTTTTACATCTAACATACAACTACATTTTCCTTCCCGTCTGCTGCTCCTTTACGCAGTAAATGTGCAGCAAGTTGTTCACGTCAACTGTTTATTTGCGATAAAACCAAAATCCCGTTTTACTCAGATCCTTTCTTCTCTTCAAATGCGCTACGCATAAATTTGTGACCTAGTTGAATTGTAGTAGAGGAGAAAGCGATTTGTTTGTTTTTTTTTCAAGGGTGAGCACAGTGTGGTGAGGCATTGTGTTCCAGATTGTGTCATACGATTCAGCGTTTCGTGCAGCATAAAATTATTAGTGAAGTTGAGCCTACATCTTGAGACACGAATTTGAACCGGCAACCTATAATCGAGGGCTGTGGGTGTCCGCATACATATGCGAGACAGTACGTTAATTAGTGCGTTATTATACCATTCCTTGAATCGAAATTTCATTTTCTTGATTGCGTCACCTCTTTCTCTCTTTCTTTTTTTCTTTGCATACCATAATTACAAAAGACGCCGCTTTTCAAAATTCGTATACCTTTGTGAATGAATCTGACCTCTGCTCACTTTCGCGCGATCAATTACATGGCGATTTTTATTGTAATTTCGCGTCAGTGTTGGACGCTAGCTCGGTTGTTGGTCATACAGAAGAAACAAATAAACAAGTCCGAATATTGAAAAAAAAACAGATTGAGAGAAATAACCACCGATAATCACAGAGACATCCTTCGGTGTGTCGTGGAGCGGCACTGCCAATACAGGGAAAACAGCTGACAAGTCGGGCCATCGTTGCGGGTGTAATGAGGCGGCACTGCCAATATGGGGACGACAGCGGACATTTAGGGCCATCGCTGGAGGTGTAACTAAGCGGCATTGCCAATATGGGGACGACAGCGGACATTTAGGGCCATCGTTGGAGGTGTAACTAAGCGGCATTGCCAATATGGGGAAAACATCGGACAACTAGGGCTATCGTTGGAGGTGTAACTAAGCGACTTTGCCAATATAGGGAAAACATCGGACAAGTAGGGCCAATGTTGGAAATGGCACATTGTGGCCGTGCCAATATGGGGACAATGAATGCAACATTGGCCCTGTATAGGGCCACACATAGCCAACAGACTCCCAATATTGGGCCAACGGTTTGTGCTGCCTGGGTAATATTCTATCGATGTGGATAAAGTGGTCATATTAGGTTTCAGATCCTCGCCCTCGAGAGCACAAACGCTCACTTTTCGTGAAGCGGCAGTGAGCGATAGCTGTGCGCCCTGAAGGGTTTCGTATTTCACGCTGGTGATTCGTGGCAAATAATTACGTGAAGCGTGTTCTTCGCGTCAGTGAGACGCATTGAGCGTGCCTGTGGGCACCGAACAATGGGGATACAAGTGCTTAG
Organism: Amblyomma mixtum; assembly: GCF_055824585.1. Lineage (NCBI taxonomy): Eukaryota > Metazoa > Arthropoda > Arachnida > Ixodida > Ixodidae > Amblyomma > Amblyomma mixtum. Next base: position 96,194,036 of record NC_143012.1, on the reverse strand, counting down.
CCTGTCTTTCCCTACTCTTCTATGGTGTAGTTAATGAAGGACTAGCTACTACAGCTCTTTCAGCATCGTGCATGATTTCCTATTGACGGAATATTCCAGACTTTCGTGGCCGTATCTGCAGTGTGTGGTGAACATTCAAGTCGTTTGCAGAGCAAAACGGAAATGATTTTTGTATGTATCTTCCATTGATCACAATATGGTGATGCCTAAGCTGGTAGACATCGAGGAGGAACTCTGGAAAGATGAACTCTTCCAAATATTGGGAAATCTGCTTCAGCTATGTGTTTGCGGGCGGGCCGATATTCCTATCAAGTCATTCGCAAACATTGGGAGAAAGTGGCCGAATTTCTTCTCTATTTCAATCGCCTTATTGCGGACGCATTGTAGCGACAGGTGGCTACGCTATGCAAACCGCAAAGTCTTCGTGGGAAATACTAGGCGACCGCTAAAGCGCTATCGAGAGACATTGCTGTGGTCAGTTCGCGGGCGACGACTAAACAGACCAGTTTTAACTAATTTATTTATTTATTACGTATACTTTCAAGACCCGTAGGCACTGCAGAAAGGAGTGGTGAGTTTGTAACATTAGTTCGAGAACAATAACTACAAAAAAACTTTAATGCACCTTCAACCGCGATCTTGAAGTGAATGGAATCACAAATGGAGACTGTGTAGAAGAGAAGGCGGTTCCATTCAGTAGCTGTTCTTGACCAAAAGGAAGAATGGTGCGAATTAGTACGGCAAGTTGGCACTCCAACTTTGTATTGAGGATCGATGCGAGATGAGGTGCAGCTGGGTGCGGTGGAAAGATTTTCTTTCAGGAATGGATCAAAGTAGTACATTTTATGAAAACGACATAGGCGCAAGGTCGTTGGACACACAGAAAGGTCAGGCAGAATAAGTGTAAGTTTCGTGGAAGTGACACTGGAATGATTTCATTGGTTGCACTGGTGCACTGGTTAAGCGATGCGGCACTGCCCTGCGGCGGCAGGTGTGGCCGCGGTGGAAATAGAGAGACTTCGGGTGCTCTTCCCGGGCACCTCTCAGGAGTATTGATTAGCTGAACTGCCACCCGCCAAGGTGGGCACTGCGTATAGGACAGTCCAAGGGTGCTTGTCAGCATGCGAAGTCCCACAAGGGGGCCGGTAGAGAAGCATTTCCGGCGATGCTGGGTGTCAGTCATGGTTCAGCGGGAGATCTGACGGCAGTGTTCGGCATCTTGCACGAGTTCAGGAACAGGAGTGTATTTCGGAGACAATGGGTCGGTAAGGTAGAATGGTATCTACTGTAGCAGGCAGATAAAAGTCGTAAGGAAGAAAGAAAGGCACGAAGCCAGGTCAAGCACAGAAACACGCGACTATGGCACTGCCGCTCCAGCGCAGGTTCATCTTCGTCTTTCGTAATAAATCTGCGTCTTCTTGTTAGAATATATATCAGATGTTTCAGGGACGACTTAAAATTCTCTAAAATAGGATTTTTGGGGTAATATACGGCTTTTGCGGCATACTATTGTCAGTTTAACACCACTTGCTGTGCGTATTGGAACGTCAAGCTTACAACTACACAGCGCGAGCGCAAACAGGGACAAGTAAGGAAACATCACAAAGCGCTGACTTAAAACAGAACTTTATTACTGCGCGCAACGTACACATATCCCCTATCGCGCGCATGTGCAGCAACGAGAGAAAAAAGGGGAATATGTCAGGCATTATCTGGTATTGGCATCACAATGCACCAGGGCCCACTCTCCCACGAACAGGCAAGCAAAACACGGGCTAAAAAGCTATCACGCACGAACCAAAGAGAGCTGCAGACATAAATCCCCATATTCGTGACTTACTGCAGTTTACATTCAGAAAAAAATGACGCTCTTCTTCTAAAGAACGACGATAGCTCACAAATACCCGAACAAAGTGGCGAGGGAAATAGCGCAAGCTTCTAAAATTGCTGAGATGACGAACGCTTGTGTGAACACTCCACCGGTGTTTTTGAACGGGAAAGAACGCCAGTTTCGCTGCACAGTGCGAAAATACATGCGCTTTCAAACGCATGCATGCAAAGAAACCTCTTCAGTGCAAATAACTAGTCGAAAAAACCAAAATTTCTCAAGGCGCAGGGCGAACGGTGATCGCGTTTTCGAAATTATAAACTCTGATACGGCTATTACCAACGACCGTCTACAAAACGACCGGCTACAGTTGCGACTAGGCGCCCAATTTTACTAGCTACAAAGTTAATTGTTAATAATTAGTAAACCAGCTAACTACTTAAGAATATTCACCGGTTTTATGGTGTCCGCCAGCTCTGACAATACTCTCCCGCAAAAGCCATATTTTCACCCCAAAAAGCCTATTTTTCAAAACTTTTTTTAAGTGTTCGCTGAAACACCCGCTATGCACAAGCCTGGCGGGTGGCCCATAACTCGGAGGTGCGGTTGGCAGCCTGACACAAGACAGACTCCTAAAAAACAGACAAGGAAACAAACAAATCATCCTTATCAACCTGACTACGTTCACTGCAAGACAAAGGCCTCTACCATACCTGTCCAATTAACCCTGTGCTTTGCCAGCTGGTGCCACCCTAGGCCCGCAAACTTCATTATTTCACTCGCCCTCGCCACTTTCTGCCGTCGCCTGATACGCCTGTCTTCTCTTGCTATCCAGGTCGTTGCCTGATGACGACGGGTTGTCTCGCCGTCGCTTTACATGTGATGATGATGATGCCTCAGGCTTAATGGCACCTACCCACGGCGAGGCATTACATGTCCTGACCAAGCTCATTTCTTCTTCTTCACTCCGGCTTGAATACCATTCACCCCGGTTTGTTCTCTGACCCACCCTGCCCTTCTCCGGTACCTTTCTGCTCTCTTCCTCTGGCTTGCTCTCTTGTCCTCAATTAAATTTGAAGCCTTTTCGGTTCCCAGCACGTTTCGCCATCGTCGGTTAGTATCGCTAAGAAACAACTGTTACGGTACACTCTTCTCTCGCGCTGTTATTTCATTTAATGATGGTAGCATCGCAAGGGCGAATGTTGCGAAGGCGTGTGGATTGAACCCGGGGCGCAACACCATCCAGTGGCTGAGGGAAGCTGACCACACGCGTATATACTTTGCGGACCGAGCAACACGACAGCTGATGAAAGAGGCCCGGCAAGCAAAATGACAAGCCCAAACGCAAAACATTGACTGCGACAGTGACAACCAAGTAAGGGGCTATAAAACCAATGGCTATGAATGTGTTAGTGGGAATAAAAAATTGTGTTTCGCATCTTTATTCACTTTAGGCTCAGTTATCTCAAAACAGTGTTTTTCTTACAAAGGTACCATTATTTCCATTGTCTTTCAAGACAGACAGCTGATTTTATTTTGCAACAATCTACATAAGCGTTGGCAACTACTGAACTAGAATTAAGCAATTTCATTCAGTAGTCTTTCCGTTATGAATTTTCAAATGTTAAAAGAAAGCCGAAATTTATATACTACATGTAGAAATTTCATTAAAAATAAACTTTTCAACGCATTTCAATTATTCTAGTTCAGTAAAAGAAGCGCAAAATTTGGAACAAAATGATATATATATTACTAGAGTACACCTATTAGTTGGCGCGAAACATGTACCACAACACGGCCTAAAATGCATGGGAAGTATAGGGCTTACCCTGTGCCCTTAAGCCTATATACCTCCAAACGAAAAGCTGCGGTGATCCTTATGGTTTAGCTTTTGGTCATGCTTTATGATTTAGCCTATGGATATGCTTACGGTTTAGTTTATGGTTATGCGTTATGATTTAGCCTATGGATATGCTTATGTTTTAACTTATGGATATGCCTATTGTTTAACTTATGTATATGCTTATGATTTAGCCTATGGTTGCAAGCGGTTATATGGCCTGCCTCCGCGATAAACACATGGTTGCGGCGATTGTCAAACGATGACGCATAGCACGCCGCAGCGTGCGCCTGTTCTACTTGCAAGCCCGCCTTGTATACCCCTCTTTTCAAACGCGCACTGCTCACGGCTGCGGCGAAAGGTCATACGGTGGCGAGGTGAAGCGGCGGCGCACATGCGCAGTAGTCTGCGCCGTGCATGACGTCACTCGTGCTCCGACATACGCCGGCTCACGCGAAACGCAGTGTTGGCTAGCGTAGTGAAGCTTTTCGCTGCAAAACACATCGGCTAAAGACAGGGAATGTACACTACAGGTGTTACCGCACTATAGTAGGTATGATCCCAATAAACAGAATGACTAGCATTTCTTCTCATACTATGGCACCTTTTTCAACTATACCTCTTGCAGCAGGTGTTATATGTGAGGAATGCAGAAAAACTGGTTGCTTATCGCCCAAGCGTTGCACGTTGTTCGGTCCTTCATAGTTCTAAACGTGATGCTGCAGCAGTAGGACATGTAGGAGGAGATGGTGGTAACCCTGGTTCTAAAGCGCGCGTCTTTGAAAATAAAGCGGCCTGCTGACGCTCTGGTGGATTCCATAGTAAGGCTGAAAGTTACCGCGTGCTTGAGAATCGATGTACGTAAAAGCTCCCGCACGCACATCTCGAAAAACTTTTGCGGTGTTGACAAACGAATTACTGTCAGCACCGTAGTTGTTGAAGACACACAAAACTTAGACTTATTTTCCTATTTTTTTCTTTTTTTCAGCGTTTTTCCTTTTGTGAATGCATTTCATTTGGGGCGGTTATACGGGTGTTATACCAAGCATAGAGGAGCTTGTCTTCAGCGTACATTTTTAAGGTGTGTGGTATTACAAAAGGAAATATATCTTACTGTTCAGAGCGGCTGCTAAAGAATTGCGCGAGCTTCACGGGGAAGCAAAGTTTTGCAGTCTTAAGTTTTTTCTTACTTACTAGCAGTAATATGAAAAGCACAGGAATCGAGAGACACTACGCCAGTTTTTGAGAAACATGTGCGGTTATTCAGTTATTCGGGCTCTCCATGCAAGAAACGGAAACGCAATTGTTAATTACCCGGAATTCACGTCTTTACTTTTATTGGGGCGGAGCCAGACAGGTAGGTTATTGCTCACAATGTGATTGGGCTGGCGCTTTATGACAACTGTAACCAGGACTGATACACGGTAAGGTTTCGCGATGATAAGGATGCGAATCTAAAAGAACAAACGTTCTTTCATAAAACATCAGCAGCAGAGTGTCACCAGTATGTCGTTCACATAATTTTATAAGGTCGCCTAAAATTTAGGCCCTATCACTGCGGTTTGCTATGAAGGATACCATAAGACGGTTTTTGCTGACCAGTTTTACGGTCCCCCCCCCCCCCCCCCCCGCTTACGCTGGCCTGCTCATCATAAGCATAGCGAGCGTGCGGCGAGCAAGTTTTATAAAAGCAAATTGTTACGTTGGTAAGGCTAAGCGGAGTGGTTTTGACTTCTGACGCCATCTAGCGGTGATAAATAGAACCGATTTGATGTACAAAATCAAAATTTGTGCTTCTAGTTCAAATCCACTCCGTGGATTCCAAGAGAAGGCAAACGTACCAGGGGGCGGCAGAAAGTCAGGTGGGCAGATGACATTAAGAAGTTTGCGGGGATACGGTGGCTGCAACTGGGAAAGGACAGGGTTAATTGGAGCGACATGGGAGAGGCCTTTTCCCTGCAGTGGGAGTAGTCAGAGTGATGATGATGAACAGTTATATCTCTTTGTTTTTGTTTGCCTGGAACTTAACAAGTGTTAAGTGAACAAGCATACTTAAAGGACACCTGATCTGGCAGCTCAGTGAAAAAAAACGCGACATGCATTGGTAGTTTGATCCACACCTACCAATGCCGCACTGTTCGGGCGAGGCGCCGCTGTCAACCGCTATATTAGTGTTTTTCCTTCTTTCTACTCTGCGCACAACAAGAATTCAGACTGCGGCCGTGCATGTTCCCTTTGGCGCTCCAAAAGAGGAGATAAATAGACGGTCACTTCATTTGGAAACACTTGCAGTTTGTCGGGGTGAACACTTCTGGATATGAGTGCACGAACGTCTAGCAAAATAAATTGAGACATGCGTGAAGGGGGGACTTTCCGAAATTTGCTCTGCATTTCGCTGGTGTAGCCCGTCTGGAGGTCCACGCAGTTTTTCGCTGCTCGCAACGTCCAATCGCGCTTGGTTGCGACTGCGGCATTTTCAGACATCCGCTTAAACCTGCGCTCACAGTCGCTCGAAAGGATTCACCCTGACTACGTCGCAGTGCAAACAGCGATCTTTGTCAATTCTGAAGCGCTTTAAACGAGTATAGCGTAGAAAATGAGTGTAGAACTTGAGCGCTTGCCCCGCTGAGCTTCGTAGCGGGCCGCAAAACCGGTCAGCTCTGCGTAAAGTGTCTAATAAAGAGTCAACTGGGAAGCATTGACGACGTGGCTCGTAGCGTCCAGAAAGTTTTCGGTCAGGAACAGGCGGGAAAAATCGCTGAAGCGCCTTTCTGATAGCTCTTAAAATGCTATAACGGTTTTCGTTCTTTTTTCCAGGCTACAGCAACTTTACAGTACGCAGTTTCTTCTTGCAACGTTAATCCACTTGCGCATCAAGAAATAACGAAAATATACCAATATATGACAAACATAGTCACCCTTCAAATCATCGCTGCCGCACGCGCTCCGGAAACCGGTCATCATATCGCTGTTTCAGGAAAGGCCACGTGAGGTCGGAAGAATCGCTGGAACGATCGCGCCCCATTTCCCAGAGCACTAGCTGCCCCTTCAAGATGTGGACGGTGCGACTGAGTGATATTCCAAAGCAAGTCAACCGCCGTGCCGTTGCCATCAACGGCAAGGTATACTCGTTCGGCTCTTTTCACAAGGACGGGCCTCACACCTTAAGGAACCTCGTCAACGTGTCCATCTTCGACCCTGCAACGTCGCGGTGGGATATCATGAAAACACAATCACCGTTCAATGGCCAGCGGAATAACATTTTCCCTCGCACCGTTGTCGCCTACGGTCACTGCGCGTACCTTTGGTGCTCACGGTACGGCTGGCAGTCGAATAGCGTCCTTTATCGTTTCGACACCAACACCATGACATGGACCTGCCCTCAAGTGAATGGTGAGGCGCCGACACCGCTTTACGGCGCCTCAGCTTGCATGGTCGGTCAGCGCATGTATATCTTTGGTGACCCACATGATTCCCAAGATGTCAGCGCGCTTGACATGGATACCATGGAGTGGCGTCGCGTCCCCACCACTGGAGAGGTCCCTCCTCCGCGATTCTTCCACACGGCCTCTGCAATCGGGACCCGAATGTACGTGTGGGGAGGTTGCTTAGCTTACCCTTTGCTCGCTGAGAACGTCGACTCATTGTTCTACCTGGAAACAACTACCTCGACCTGGGTGCGCCCACAAGTACAGGGCGTTCCCCCCGTTGGACGGCGCGGGCATTCAGCGTTTGTCTACAGAGGCGAGCTGTACATCTTTGGGGGGTTCATCCATCTTCGGCACACTTTCTGTGCAGACATGCACAAGTACGACCCTGTGACATCGTGCTGGACTGAGGTGAAGCCGTGGGGCATAGGCCCGTCTGCCAGGTGGTTTCCAGGCTGCTGCATTACTCACGAAAAAGTATTTTTATTCGCCGGTTATGGCCCGGTACAAGACCCGGAGGAAGGAGAGGTTTATGAGGAGACAGGGGCTCTGACTGATCTTCACGTGTTGCACTTGGAACCTACACTAGAGAACTTGTGCCTGCTTGCGGTCATCGATGCACGACTGGATGTAAGCGAGATCCCACACATTAGAAATCGGATCAACGCTATCCTGTCACCATAATGGAAGTCACAGGCAGATGATGAACCTGAAGCAAATGGAGTGCCTGCGACGAATCCGTATTTCTGGTGAAGGATAAAGGAGTCTTCTGCTTGTATAAACACTCATTTTAAAAGTACTTTTGGACTCAGCCTAATTTCTGTCACACACAGTAGTTTATAATGATATAGCAGTTAAGCAGTACTTTTTGCAACAGTGCTAAAGATTTGTCCGAAGGAATATTTACTCTTGTATATCGATTTCACTCCATCCTGGCTCGTTCTTGTAGTGATTCGGAATAATGTTATTTCGCTTCAGTCTCGTGCTCGTCTCTAGCTGCATGTGGAACATAGGAGACATATTTTTCACGGCAGACGGCAGCACGACTTCCCCGATGAGACACTAATCCTGCATTTGAGCTGGGCGCCAGGGTGGATCCGTCTACATCTGCAATGCATCGGAAAGCGACACAGGTTTCGCCTGTTCTTGCATTTCTGTCCACAAGTGGATCCCATAGAATATAATGGGGAGCAATGCTAACGACTATATATTTTTGACTGGCATCAATAGTTTCCTAATAAAATCTCTCAAAGCACCGACGGCTATCCATGTCTTAACGTTTCCCCCGTAGTACTCGTGATAGCTTGTGCATCAGATCGTACTGGAGCTAGCCAACAGCATGTTGGCCGGACCAAGCAATTTCCTTTCATATCTATGGCGTCGTATCTATACGGATGTGGCGGTGGCACAGGCGCGCATGGCATATCAATTAGATTTGCAATGAACCATCACACTACCCCGATAAAATTGGCGCTGCACTTAACTAGTAACGTCATGTGGTTGTCTTCTAGGCCTTGCCCACTACAGGAAATGTAGACGACAGAGAACCACGCTAGAGGACGCTGCGGACGGCATTGAACAGCGCCTTCTCTGAGCGACTCTACACATTTTATCGGGAAAGGCGACTTTATTTTATCATATTTTATCGGGAAGGATATCTTGCTTTGCGCGCACTACTTCTTTAGAGAAAGTGCACGTCGTGGTTGCGGCTTCCATAAAACTGCGCATAAGGGCGCTATTTTTGCCATGCCCATTTTTTTTTGTAGAGAGGGAATTTCCCATACCACGTGGTATGGGAAATGAAAACTTAAATTCAAAGCTGTCTTCAAACGAGACTGCGGCACAAATGCGCTTCAGGTTTTCTTCGTGCCTCCATATCGCATTTTATCAGCACGCTCTGATGCTTTTTTTTATTTTCCATTTCCGCGGCGTTTCAGTGGATTTAGGGCCAGGCTTCTGCCTCCACGGTCGCGGGTCGAATCTTGCCCCGTTTCTATTGACGAAAATTACGAGAATCCGTTTCGCGGTGTCGGATTGCGCTCATGGATCCCAGGTGGATAAAAAATATGGGTTAGCACGGGCGTAGGGTTGGTGTGTTTAATACGATGACACAGCCTTGCATTGCAGTGCTTACTCAGGCGCTACTCCAGTGCAGGGCGCTCTGTGTCCTTGGCTTTTTCCTGTGGCTGTCTTTTTTTATAGCGCAACTTGGTTCCTTCAAAGCCAAATCCAGTGCAGTCATAGTTAACGCTGATATCGTATTTATTATGGCCAAGACATTTAATCACGCTTAACCGAGAGCCCTCCAATACCGTACTGTCCACGCAATACGTACAGCCTTGCGGTGCTAAACACGCAAAACCCTACCACTCCAGAGCTTCAATGCGCTTCAGTGGAGCACGTACCGCTATTGTGCAGGCGTGCCCGAGTCTAGAAAATGCATGGTCTATAATGTGCTGATGGATTGCAAGTGCGTGAGCACGACAGAAGGCTCGTTCATACGTAGAACTGCGTCAGCCCTAGTCGACTTCACAGTTGTTATCATCATCATCATCATCATCATCATCAGCCTGGCTACGCACATTGCAGGGCAAAGACTTCTCCCATATCTCTCCAATGAAAACAGCCCGGAGCCTTGTCTCCGCAAACTTCTTAACCTCATCCACCCACCTAATTTTCTGCCGCCCCCTGTTACGCATACCTTGAACTAAAGCGATTCACAGTTGTGCGCGTTCGCAATTTACACATCTTTAGCTTAGCGGGCGCACACATATTGAAGGCTCTCCGGCGTGCTCTCTCCTGTTGTGGCAGGTTGTGAACCACTCCTATTAATTTTTATTCAATACCACAGCGCTCTGCCATACTGCACCGACACTTCACCTGCTGTAAACGATTGCGGCCACCTGCGTAGATTCTGGTGATAACACAGACACACTAAGCGCGAGTGTCATTTGTTGAACACCCAAGAACTCAGCTGCATCCTCGTCTTTAGGGAGCCGTGGCGTCGCGTTATTCATGACTAAACTGACCACCGTTGAAAATCACTGGCTCTTCGTGCAGCCGCATCTGCACGTATTCTCGCGCCCGCGAAGAGACGGACGCAAAAGGCGCCAGCATCATGCGGACATAGGAAGTGCGTGCAGAAAATGAACATGGTCAGTCACAGCGCCGCGGCCGCGTCGTGCCCCGTCAAAGCCTCAGAATGCTAGTCGAAGGAATGGGGGCTCGTCGTGGCACAGCTATCAGTGTTTCTAGGCGCAGTGAAATTCCTACTCGAGTTCCCTAGTGCGGAATCCTGATATTAGTGCTAGTAAGGCATGTTAACGGGCTAGTTGGTTTTGCATCTTGAAAATTGGGAAAAACCCACCTAGGCGCAAATATAGCGCCTGCCCGTTGTCTCCTCGTCTCTTTTCTTTTTGCGTCCTTGTGAAATTCTTTGCCCCTTAATCGGTTTTTCCCAAGTTTCATGATTATATTAGTGCTATTTCTTCAAGAATCAACCTTGTGTGGACGATAAGAATTTACTTTCTTTTCAACCTTCTGGAATATCCTCAAGCAGTTATTTGCCTTCTTAACAATTCCTGAGACTGTTGTAAAGTTTTCTTCTTTGCGAATACAGGCAAGAGTCGAATATAGCAGCCTTGTGCTCTGAGATCAAGTATATGTAAATGGCATTACGCAACGGCGAAGCGTATATTTTTCTTTGCGCACATAGGAAACTAAACCATACCTTGTGCAACGCCGCAAGTTAGTCGTTGTGACATCAGAAGGCCGGGGAAGGAATACGTAGCAACTGCGGCACATGAAACTGCTCTTGTGCCTTGAACCCGATGCACTTGCTTGTTAAGAATTTCGGTGAAGCTTGCATGTTGTGTGCAAGCAGACAAGAAAAGGGAAATCAGTAGGCTGTTATGTAAGGCATTGCAATTAAGGGTGAAACTTCCATATCCCCAGCAGCCATGAATTACTGACGCTACGCCAATCCCTCTTTCACTTGCGTTCATAGCCGTTTGAGGCCGAAATCTGGCAACGCACGCCCGAAACACGTGGGCGGGGGGAGTTGCTGGCAAGGCATCTGCTTTAGGCACGGACTGGTAAAAATCGGGCCTGCTAAGGGAAGTCGGCGGATGTATAGTTGTCCACCTGCTCTGTCGTGGCTGTGCGCCGCACTTTGCGTGGGTTTTTCTACACCAGTTCTTTGCTGTCGTGGCATGGTAAAATTGAATGTGCTGCTAGTCGACCGTAGTAACCGGGGCTCTGGCCTAATCTACGAAGGGCAGAGAACCCATTCCTCCATTGTTTTATTGACCATTTATCCTTGTCTGTACATCAAGTCTAAAAGACGTGTTTCTCAAAACACACTGTGCCTCCATTACAGCATTTCACACATTACAGATAATGCTTGTCGACAGACCAGAGGTGTTAAGTTTATCGCAAACGACGCACCTGACATTCTAAGTCTATCAGTTTGGGCATCATTCATGCAGTAAATCTGCAGTCGTTTCGAGTATAGTGTTCACTCAACTGAGGAGGACCACTCTGTGCACAGTAAGTTCACAAAATTTAATGCATGCACGGTGTACCTTGCAAGCTTAGATAATTGCAAAAAAATTGTTTAGTACTTACGTAACCACGTGAAAGGAAACCACTATTAAGCTAAGGCCTTCAGTGTCCATGCCAATATATGTGACATTGTCGCGAAATTCGGCTAATTTATGAAAAAAAAAACAGCGCAAGCAAAAACGATCTCGACAGCGGGCGTAGCTAGAAAAGGGAAGAAGGAAACTTCGAATAACGCCTAGCCTTGTGCGTGTTGCTGCCCTCCACATCATCGCTCGCCAAGGAATTACGTCAGCGCATGTCGTCGATTCTTCCAGAATGCCGGAGTAGTTTCTACTCAATGCTGACGGCCACGACGACGACGAAGCGTTGAGTGTGCTACATGATGCCCTTTCCTCCTTCACTCGCGGCCGGACGGCAGCGGCACACAAGAATGATCTCGAAGCATATCGAAGTCAGTGTTCGCGCCTGACCATTGGGGACGCGCGCCCGGCGCGAGAGAGGAATGAAATTGCACAGATGATACTGTGTGCATGTGCGTGCCCGTCCCGGAGCGAAGAACAAACAGACGCGGAGCTTACCTATATATGAAGGACGTTGATCGCTCTCTGTCAGCCTGAGCCGCCGTTAATTAAATTGTCATCTCCATGGACACATCCGAGGCGCATGAGAGCAGCACCTACGCGCCCAGAACCGCGCCGCGACAAGTGTCGGCAAACGTACGAAACTCGATGGCCTGTCATCTCCTGTCACTGGTACTCGCGCTCAGCTCAGCTTAGCGAAGAAAACGGCGCCAAGTGCCGTACCGGATGCCGAGAGAACGCGTTCTTTGATTGGTTACACCGACCAAAAAAAAGCGAGCGACTTGCGGCGCCGGCGCGAGCGAGGCGCAGATATCTGACATGGACAGATATTTTCCAAGCGCTAGTGCCAGCTCGCGTCTGCGCCTGGTCCATGCCAAGACCGGCTACGGCGTACGCTTTTACGCGTAGGCGCTGAGGCTCTTCCGCCTCTGATGGACCCATGGAGACGCTCCTTTAAAAGCTTCAGAGAAGCGCGCCCGCTCGACTCCCGGGACAACATCACTCGCCCAGCCACGGTCCAACGAGGCAGCGCGCGCCACTCTGCGGGACGCAACGTCGTGAACCTCTGTTCTTCGGACTGTCGCAGGTCCCGGTGAACAAATTGTGTTTGTTTATTGGCCTCTGTTTTGTGCTCGTGCACTCAAGGTGCACTAATTGATTTTGTAATCTCTCTCGAATGTAAATTTGCGCGAGTTGCATTGTTTTGTCAGTCACTTTGCATGTGCCCGTACCAGTGATCGTGAAATCCTCTGCATCATTTCTTTGCTGTATAAAGTATGTTTTGTTTGTGAACCTTTGGCTCCGACCCATTCTCTGGCTTGCGGCCGGCGAAAGCTGGGCACCAAACGACCAAACCCCTCGTCACATGGTAGCTGTTCTCTTGCTGATCCTGCTAGGCTGAGTCGTGGCCATGCGCTTTGTGACCGAGCCCGGTACCCCCACACGCTCTCAGGGTGTCTGGGAACGCACGCTAAAATGCGCGAGGTGCTGAGAGATATGAATAGAATTATATTGACACACAGGCGGGTAATGGGTTCCCACAATTTGCCAACCCTTCTACGGAGCAAGCACGATGATTGTTTCGTCAGCAGTAGTGAATAAGGTATAGCCGCTAGAACCAATTGCTTCTTTTGTTAAGATCACAGCGGCTGGAGGCACAGTTCTTGCTTAAGCGAATATTTGTCCAATTAGCCGAGACGGAAGTTCCTCGCGCTTTTGTCCCCTTGTATGAATTGTTTCAGGCTTAGGTTACGCGCAACGTATACGTATACACTTGACAGTAAAATATTGGAAGAGAAATTTGAGAGGCATGGTTTCGATCCCAACACAAGCATGTGGGGTATTGTCGTTTGCGTTCCAATCAATAACCTTTTGCTGATAGAATAATTACACTATTAAATTGCCATTCATCATCCACACAGAATAATAAAAAATTGAAAGGTGCACTATGTTTCCTCGTTTTTGGGTAACTGTTCGCTTCCCTCACGTCATAACGAGCCCCTCTTCTCCCTTCCCTTGTGGGCTGAGTAGCTCAACGAGGGCCTCGTTTCTTGCAGGTTTGATGCCGCAGGTACTACAAGAGCATCTGTCGCTGCAGAGGCAGCGTCTGCGGGGCGAGAGATTCCTTAAAACCACTTTCGTTCCGTGTCATCGCTGGAGGTTATAAGTGCGGTTACTAGTGCTACTCAGGCTCACATGCAGGATGCCACGCCATCAAGTCACTGCAGGATGCTTTGATGACAGCCGTTTTAAGGCGTAAGGCGCTGTTCTTTTCAGCTAGTTAGGTGGGGTTCCCGTGTGGAGCTAGGCTCCGGCTAAGTGCACTGAAGGAGCAGGCATTTTGTGTAGTCTTTTTTTGACAGCGTTCACCACTTGACAACCATGAAGTTAGCGCGAGGCGCGGGACCGGCACCGGACGGGCTTCACTGGGGCACCAGCAAGGAAGGGCTCTGGTAAATAGTTCACAAAGTAAAAATCATCAAAGCCAGTGCCCTTCTCACGCCAGTCTTCTCTACATGAACATCGCTGAAGGGTTAGGGCCTTTAACTTCCGAGCTTTCAGTACGGCAATACTTCGATAAGCAGTAAAGTTTGGATTTTTAGTAAATAAATGTTTTTATGGTGTGTCTGATAATGAATCTCAGCCAAATGGACCCCCTAGCGTCTTTAGTGCAAAACACTTATCCCCAAATTACCCGTTCTTTTCGATTCAGTCTCTATAAAGTATCAGCAGGGATGGATGCATAGTGTTTCAGAAGTGAACAAAAGGCTGCATTCCAATGCAATGTATCAGTGTCAGCACTGCAGTGACGTTGTGTCAGCAGTAGCAGCGATCATCCTTCCCAGATATCCTTTGAAGGTACAACTTTGCATTGTCCGACACTGTGGACGTTGACGTGTGTTTATTGCTTGAACGGCTGGTGGAATTTGAGGAATTCTTTGACGATTTGTCAACCGCGATGGCGCGGTTTAGAGGACGGGATTACCGTGTAAGGCCGCAGGGTAACTACTGTGTCCGTAGTATCGCAGGTTGGAACAATGACTGTTAAACGTCAGAAGTTGACAGAGGGCGATTTTTTGAGCACTATCTCTTAATCATCACGTTTCGACATTTCGTGGGGTATGCTACAACCCTAAGACTGCAGCACCATCTGTGGCAGCAACTAGAAAACAGTACATCTCTCGTTGAGACTCTACAAGAGCATTGAGACTCTACAATAGCATCTCTCTACAATAGCATCTCTACAATAGCATTGTAGAAACAACCAGCTGCCGCATTGCAATGATGACGTCACGGGCATACAAGATACCATCGCCGTCGTATCCAAGTGTGTTTCCACGAATGGAAGTCTATCTGCGTTAGTAGTGGCTGATTTCAATCGCAAAGTTTTACGCAAGAATGGAAGACTCATTTGGGCTGAAACCAGAATAAAACGGTAAAGAACCGACCACCCTATGGGGAATTGCGTTGGACTTGGTTTTCTCTGACTTCGTTGGAAGGGGGCTGGAATTCGTCGTGGACTGAATATGTTCCGTAGCTAACTACTTCACAGATCATACCATTGTGTTTGTGCTAATTAAGAACAGCCCAGAAGAAGAATGTGAATCCATGGATCAGTACGAAAGTGTTATAGAAGAAGACAGTTAGTCTAACCAATTCAATGAAGAATTTGATGAAGGTGCCAGTGAAGACGTTAAGCAGTGATTTCTGTGATAGTTGGTTGGAATATGTACAAGTGAAATGCTTCTGAGTGTGTTTATCACATCGGCAAATAAACGCACAAATTCGCATTTGCATTGGTGTACCTCCCTTTAATCTCATTCATATAAATTCCAGTAAAAAAACAGCTAGCCCTTGTTATTTCAATATCTTCCAGATGGTGGCGGCCTTTTTTATGCCAGGTTCCAAAAAGTTTCAAAAACGAACATCTTTGTCGACACCAATCTGACTGCCTTGTTAGGAAGCGATCTATTCAGAGTCACAATTTATCTCGAATTATACACCATTTAAAAACTTCAAATTGCAGCTCAATGCGCTGTAATTCTTTTCCTCAACTGTTGCGCAGGTTATTCAAAGCCAGCCGGAGCTAATGATGGTTTTTATTAGAAAATTTCGTTCCTGTACAGCTCAGTTTAATTTTATTTCGTTAAAGGCCCTCTCTGGCATTTTCTGGCTTTTCTGGCTTTTTTCCCTCGACCTTCTCTATGTGTGCATGCGAAATAAATAAATTGAATTGAATTGAAAACTTAATTTATTTGCGTACAATTTTTTAAAGAACAGAAGCTGCAATTTAATTTCTTCACTTATCTTAATTCCAGACTACATTTCGAATTGCAGTGACGGAAGTTGTATCCTTAAAATACAAACGAAAAGGGACGCAAATGACACGTACTGCAAATTAAGTTTAGACAAAGAAGAGCAATTCATTTAGAGTCCAGTAAAATGTGCAAAGAGAGAGTCAATGTAAGTACTAAGCAAACTGTATTTCACAGAACAGAAAAGCTGGGAATAACAAACTTTGAGGAAATAACCAATTATGCTATGTCCGGAATTCTCAGCCTTTCAGTAAAACCGCATCTCATTAGCGAAATATTGTTACGCCCAGGGTTTATTGAGGCCAAACGGAGGACTGAAAGCAGCTGGGTCCGCTTGCCGAGCACGAGACACCACCAACCTCGTTCTCCTCATCTTCGGCTTAGTCAGCAGCGCCGACCATGTAGAATAATAATAGGTAGAATTGGCCTTTTCATGGGCGTCACACTTCCCCCTACGCAGCCGAAGCCCGCTGGGCGAGTTAAGAAGCGCCGCGCGAATGGTAGGGCTTCAGCCGGGCAACGTGAGTACACTTCAGGTCGCGCTGAACGACGTCCCCTTGCCGTGAGACGAGCTACGCGGTAATTGAGCTCGCCAAATTGCTCAATAATGACATAGGGTCCGTCGTAGTGGCAGAGCAGCTTCTGAGACAATCCTCGCTTTCTGATAGGCCGCCACAACAAGACCAAATCACCAGGCCTGTAAATGATGGGACGGAGGCGGGCATCGTAGCGCGCTTTGGACCGATCTTGGGAGGCGAGAACACGAAGGCGAGCAAGGCGTCGGGCTTCGGCGAGACAGAGTGTCTCAGCGATGGAGGGATCTTCAGGAAGCTCGTGAGAAAATGGTAGTATGGTGTCCAGGGTGTAGCGTGGGGGCCGAGCATAGAGTTAAAAGAAGGGGCTGTAGCCAAGAGTTTCATGGCGCGCGGTATTGAACGCGTACGTGATGAACGGCAGGACGCTGTCCCAATTCTTGTGCCTTGAATCAACATACATTGACAGCATGTTGGTGATCGTGCGGTTCGTGCGCTCAGTGAGTCCATTCGTCTGGGGATGGTAAGGCGAGGAATGGCGAAAATGCGATGTGCAGGAACGGAGACGTTGCTCCACTACGTCAGCGGTGAACTGCCGACCACAGTCACTGATAACTTTTGGAGGTCCATGACGTAGAACTATGAATCGTAGCAGAAAAGAGGACACATGATGCGCTGTAGCTGCGGGTAGGGCTGCCGTTTCACAATAACGAGTACGGTAATCGACACAAACCACTATCCAGCGGTTCCCATGATAGGATTTCGGAAACGGGCCAAGGAGATCTATGCCCACTTGCTCAAACGGTGCTGCAGACGGTGTCACAGGATGAAGCTGACCAGATGCAAGGCTAGTAGGTCGCTTGTATCGTTGACACTGAGTGCAGCTGGCGATGTACCGCTCAGTCGTGGCCCGCATTTTCGGCCAATAGAAGCGTGCCTGAGTACGGTGCAGCGTCCGTGCTGAACCAAGATGACCAGATCTAGGATCATCGTGCATGGCTTGCAAAACAGAGTTGTACAGGCTCTTCGGCACTACCAGCAGGAAGCGGTGGCCCGTAGAAGAATAGTTTTTCTTCCACAGAAGACCATCCCGCACACAAAAGTGGCTGACATTAGAAGGATCTTCAGCTGCCGCAAGGAGAGACCGTAGGGTTAAATCTTTCTGCTGTTCCGCTTTGAACGTTGCGACATCAGGAAAAGCAGGTGACACTGACGCGACGCAGTGGTCCAAAGTAGCGATGGTAGGCTCAGACTCAGGAAGGGGCAGCCTCGAAAGACAGTCCGCGTCAGCGTGACGGCGACCACGCTTGTAGACGACTGTGTAATCGAACTCTTGTAGCCGGAGAGCCCACCGTGCTAGGCGCCCGCACGGGTCACGAAGGTTAACGAGCCAGCAGAGGGCATGATGGTCGGTGACGACGGTGAACGGTCGTCCGTAAAGATAGGAACGGAAACGCTGCGTGGCGAAGACGACAGCCAAGCATTCTTGCTCGGTGACTGTATAATTGCGCTCCGGCTTCCTGAGCGAGCGACTCGCATACGCAACAACGTGCTCTTTGTTGTCGAATCGCTGGACGAGAACAGCGCCGAGGCCAACACCGCTGGCGTCAGTATGAATCTCTGTGGGAGCGGAGGGATCGAAGTGGCGAAGTACAGGGTGGGATGTCAGGAGGAATTTTAGTTGGGTAAAGGCGGAGTTGCACTCAGGTGTCCACTCGAAAGCCACATCTTTCTGAAGTAGATCAGTCAGGGGGTAAGCTACGTCCGCAAAGCGGTGAATAAAGCGGCGGAAGTAAGAGCATAAGCCCAAGAAGCTCCGCAGCTCTTTGACAGACTGTGCTGGCTTGAACGACTCGACAGCTGCAGTCTTGGCTGGATCAGGTCTGACGCCGTATTTATCAACGAGGTGTCCAAGCACAAACGCTTGACGCGAAGCAAAGTGGCACTTTTTAGAGTTAAGCACAAGTCCAGCTTGGCGCAAACAGTCCAGGACGAGAGCTAAACGGTGGTTGTGCTCACTGAACGTCTTTCCGAAAATTACAACGTCGTCGAGGTAGCACATGCATATTTCCCATTTCAAACCGCGGAGTATAGTGTCCATAAATCTCTCGAAGGTGGCGGGCGCATTGCAAAGGCCAAATGGCATCACATTAAATTCATACAGGCCATAAGGCGTGATAAACGCTGTTTTTATGCGAAGCATATTGCTAGAGCTACCACTCACGCCGTCGGCGTGGGACCCCTAGACGTCACACCACGTTACACCGTGACGTCACACCACGTGACACCATGGCGTCACACCACGTGACACCGTGACGTCACACCACGTGACGCCGTGCCGTCACACCACGTGACACCGTGACGTCACACCACGTGGCATCGGATGAGAGAGGCGGCCTCCACCTCGCGCCGTCGCCGTGGGACCCCTAGCCGTCACGCCACGTGACACCGTGACGCCGTCGAGACGATGCCATCGCACAGACGCCGGAATGTCCTCGAGCGGCATTCCCGCGCATTTCGAACGCGCGTTCACACTCGGTGTAGGTGAAACGCTCGCTCCACCGGGCAGGCAGACGCGGCTTCCGTGGCAATCCAGGCGCTCACCCAACGCGCGTCTCGGGGTTAGTCGGCGTTCCGCTGTAGCCATGCCGTTGTCTTCCCCCACGACGAAGGCTTCTAGTGGTTGTATTAAAATGACCCAGTATGCAACCAAGGAAAGCCATGTATTACCAAGCCTAGCCACCAATATGCTTCGCATCTGACTAGGCTTAACCTTAGCTAAGCCTCAGCCAAAATTTCTTTCTTTGTCCGCGGGATGCATAGGGATTTGCCAATACCCCGACCGAAGATCAATAGAAAAGAAGTAGGAGGCTGAAAAAAGGCAGTCGATGGCATCGTCGATTCTAGGTAGGGGCTATACGTCTTTTCTCGTGACGGCATTCAGACAACGGTAATCCACGCAAAAACGCCACGACCCATCCTTCTTCCGAACAAGAATTACTCGAGCAGCTCAGGGACTCGACGACTCTTGTATAACACCTTTAGTTAACATCTCCTTCACTTGCTCATTGATCAGCTTACGTTCAGACGGGGCCACTCGGTAGGGCTTTTGCCGGATCGGATGTGAGGCGCCAGAGTCAATCCTGTGAAGGGTCCGAGACGAGGGGATGGAAGGTGGGCCACCGGGCTGTGAAAAGTCAAACATGGTGGAGTGTCGCAGAAGAATGGCCAAGAGAGCACGGCGCTCATGCGTCGAAAGCAAGTTGTCCATCATGCTGAGTAGCTTTGGCTCGTCACAAAACTCTGGCGCTTCCGCGTGCAAGGCGTCGGTAACCAAGGCAACAGACACTCGTGAGGCGTGGCTGCACGACGCAAGCTTCTGGCCTTCAGGCAGAACTACCACTTCTGTAGAACAATTCACTGCCCATAATTCAGTGCGACCGTTGGTGACGGAAACCATGGCATGAGGAACCAGAAGATTCTTCTTCATGCAGGTAAGATGGTTCGGTTCCACAGTCGCATCAAACACGTCGACAGTGGTATCGGGACAGGAAACCGGTACGCATACGGCCGAAGAAGGAGGCACGACAGTATCTCGGGTAACAACGAGCACACTCTCTCCACTGCAAGAGCCTTCCACAAGGCCAGTGGTAAAACATTTGCCGACGCTGAGCTCACCGGTGCGACAGTCGACGTTGGCGCCACACATCTGCAAAAAGTCGAGCCCAAGAATGACGTCGTGCGTCAATCGGGCGAGCACCGCCATTTACGTGCTGAACACTTCACCACTCAAAAAAACCTTAACAGTACACACTCCGATTGCAGGCAACGGTTCGCCACTCACACCACAAAACTGGACATTTTTGTCCCACCGAAACAAAAGTTACGAGACACTTTGGCGACTAAAGTGGTGCAAGGCGAAAGCCTGAGTACAGCATTCTGCCATGAATGTGGTTGTGAATGATGATTCAAGTGCTGCCAGCGAATGACGCGTCCATTGGCTGTCTGCTTCTGTCACTGATGTGTGGTTAAGATGTTAAGCTTCGCCTGTAAGAGTGGAACGCGACAGCGTCTTGCAACGCTGCCAGGGAGTCCACAGAACGCCATCGCCCATTTGGCTCTACGCCTTGCTGGACGGTACATTTATTTTTGAGGAAAGGAAATGTATTTCTCTCGCATATCTGAGTGGACACCTGAACCTCGCCGTAAGGGAAGGGGGGAAGATGGGAGTGAACGAAGACGCCGTATTATTTAGACGCGCCTTTGCTCATTCCAAACCATTCGGCTGGCATGACGGAGTGGCTAGCGTGCTCGTGTCGCACTCTGGAGACCCTGGTTCGGTTCCCAACTCGACCAATTTCGTAATCGGTTTTATTTGTTTACGTGGTCTGACTAGAAAGGTTAATTAGGCTATTTGGTATATACATTATTGTAATTCTATCAATCGTGTTCTGTCATTCACCTGTCAAATGTTGAAACTGTCTAGGATGTTCGACACAATGTATATGAAACGAGGAACGTCGAAAGGGGCAATGTCGAACTGGGTGGGGAAGTGGGTGGTGGTGGTGCGAACGCGGCTTCGGCCGCTTATCTGTTTTTCAGCAGCGTCTGCTTCTGCGGACGCGGTTGTTGCTGCGACGCGCCTCTTTTTCTTTTCCTCTTTCTTCTCACCTCTTGATTCTGCTGTATCTTAATTAGGCTAATTTATTAATTAAGCAAATAAATAAACCCAATCCCACTTAGTTGGAGCATCACTATACGATCCCTTTAATTGGTTGCATGGTTACTAGCCAAAGTACAATTGGCCCCATTTGAAATTCGCGCACTGTGACGTCGCGAGCATTTTGACCAATTGAAAAGCGTGACATTTCTGTCGACAGCTCCTGCTTACAACGATGAGGCATTAAAGGCTTCCGCCTTAAAACTTTGCGTCCAAGGAGAGACTTAAATACAGCGCTCATAACGGAAACAGTAGCACCGGTATCAACTAAAGCCATTACAGGTACACCATCCACTAGCACATTCACTTTGTTCCGCAACATAACTACAGGCAGGGGTATCACTTCCGGCGGCAGACTTCCAGCGACCTCACCCCCATCGGTCGCGCCGACTAGTTTTCCGGCGGAGGCGAAGAGGAACGGCGTCGGGGTGATGGAGATCGACGAGTGCGGGAAGCTGGAGGTGGAGTCACGCTTCTATCCGATGCCGGTGAACTATTCCGCATTTGTGCAGGCCATGGGTTGGCGACAGCAGGCGGGTAGCACGGGCGCCGAGAAGGTACAGGTTGGTAATCTTGCCGCGGAGGTTAGCCTGAGGAGCCGTAACGCGATGGTTGGCGGCGGCGACAAAATTGTGAGATGTGACCGGGCTGACCGCAGCGGTAACACAAAAGAGAGGGACCAGGAGCACGTTGAGCCGGCAAGTAGTCTTCGTGCCTAGTATTGGGCCAAATGTTCTCGTCGTATGTGGCCGGCCGATGTTGGTAAAAGCGAGGCCGGTGCTCTGGAGGCGATCGCGGTCGCAGCTGTCAGGGCACCTGGTGGTCCTCAAAGTCCGCTGCGTTAACTGCGGCTGGCGGAGGAGAGCGCGTGGGATACTCAGGGGGAAGCACTGAAGAATTCCGAGTGAGTTCCAGCGACCTGGCGAACTCTTCGCGCACGATCTCGCGGATCGTGGAAGCCAGATCACACGATGATGTTGTGTCTACGGCTGCCACCGTTGTCACTCCGGCCAAACGTCCGAATTTCGGTATGATGCGACGCCTCTTCAATGTCTCAAATGTGCGGCAGTGCTGGATGACGTCAGACACAGAATCTAGCCTTGCTTTGCCGATAAGAAAATTGTAAATGTCTTCTGCAAACCCTTTAAGTAGGTGGCCAACTTTATCTTCTTCTGTCATGCCAGAAGAGACGACCTTGCACAAATTTATGATTTCTTCAATGTACTTTGTTCAGGTCTCTCCGGCAAGCTGAGCCCTTTGCGCAAGCGCTTGTTCAGCCCGCTTCTTCGTCGTGACAGAGTCGCCGAAACACTTCTTTAGCTCCTCTACAAAGCGGTCCCATGTCGTAATTGAACCCTCGTGGTTGTCATACCACGTTAGGGCCGTGTTGGTCAGGGAAAAGACGACGTTGGCAAGTCGGGCAGAAGAGTTCCACTTATTGTAGGGATAACACCACCCGCGTCAGAGCGGTGCAGACGTGCGTCGCATGCGCTCCCGCCAAGCAGCTGTTTTTCGGCGTTCAACTTGGGCCTGCGGGCCGGAAACTACCGCGAACAGATCCGGATTCTCCCTCCGTGCAAGGGGACACCGGATTTCGGGCAAACGGTGGACTACTTCACATTTCATGGGACTTTTCACCTCTCGGACGCGTGAGAGCTAGCTAGGCCTAACGCTCAGACCTAGCGTAGCTACCCGTGCATCGACGGGAGCCGGCCCCTGGGGCGGCCCCGTGACCACCACGATGATCAACGCCGTAGACGGAGATGAACTGGCACCCTCGGAATTTGAGAACGGTGAGTGGGAGACCGCTCTCAGCATGCACGACCGCATGATGAAAAAAGGCGGGAAGCCTGGAAACGCCAGCGGAAACGCTGGCACGAACGCCGCCGCGAATTTCGGCGGGAACGCTGGCGATCACGGCGCCGGGGAGAAGAAATTGACTGCCACTCAGAAAAAGAGGCAAGACCCGAACATCCGAAAAAGGGCTCCAATGCCGAAGCTCCCGGAGAGCGACTATAAAATAATCTTCAGGCCCAGAGGCTGGAACTTGAACGATTACGTGCCACGTCACCTACTACAGGCCACCTGCGCGGCCGCGCAACTACCATACGGAGATGTCCTGGACGAAGACACTTCAAGAATCAACTCCGTGAACAACACGTACACGATCAGCACACCGAATCGTCAACGCGCGAGCACCTACGCGAGGATAAAGACGATAGTTATCGGGGAGAAGACCCTCGCCATGGCACCCTACGTCGCGGCTCCCGACGACGCAATTAAGGGCGTCGTATACAACGCCTATGATATCGGAACACCGGAAGAAGTCCGTCAAGGATTCATCAAACGCAACCCGGACATCGTAGTACTCAACGCCAGAAGAATTGGCAAGTCGAGATCTATTCTCATCACCTTTGGAGAGAAAAAGCTTCCCAGACAAGTCTTCTACTGGGGATCAGTGTTCATCGTCTACCCGTACCGAGAGCGTGTAGAGAGCTGCTACAACTGCAAGAAGACGGGACACAGGACGGATGTGTGCTATAAGCCATGGGTAAAGCGTTGCCGCAGATGCGGCGAAGACCATCCAGACCCACCGGAGGGAGAACTGCCGACATGCAAGCCCGAATGCATCGTATGCGGGGGGCCACACAACACCGGCAGCCGGAATTGCAAGTATCGGCTGGCAAAGAAAGCACCTAATAAAGCCAAGAACGACCTGGGGCAACTTGACTCCGGACACCAACCAAGACCGAAGACCAGGGACCACAGCGGCACCCGCCAAGGCCACCGGGGGAGAAGCAGATCGAGCTCCTTCCCACCATTACCGGGGACCGGAGGCGCCAGCTCGGGTCCTGACAGAGAGAGCAGCTCGAGCAGAGGAAGAGGCTCAATCAAGGACAGAGACGCGGGCAAAAAGGTGAGCTGGCCAGATAAGGCCTCTTCTTGGGAAACCGCTCGGGAGAAGGAACTGGTAGAGCAGCTCGCTAAGAGAGACAGAGAGCTAGACACCCTAAAAAAGGAGATGGCGGAGCTGAGGAAACTCATTAACGCTAACACAAAACAGCCGAAGGTGGTCGAAAAGCCACCTTTGCAACAATCACAAAACGCGAGTCAGGCGCCCCCGCGTGACACATATGAAGGGGGAGGCATTCAAAACACAATGGACACAGACACCAGAGTCCCCTTGAAAAGACCTCTACCCAGAGAGGGAAACACAAACAACAGTACTCCCAAAAAGGCGGCAGAAAGTCCTAACGAGGACGCATCGGCTAAAACCCACATGAACGTTAGGTCAGACATGAACATACTATTGAAGCGGGTTGACGCTCAAGACGCTAGAATTGATGCCCTTACCGCTAGGGTAGACAAAATAGCCGAACGTGCTGACAATCTGACGGCGGAATTCGTCATGTTCAGGGAACGAACCACGGGTTGCTTCCAGCAAATTCTGGAACAACTAGCAAACATAGAAGCCAGGCTTCCCCCTGTTGCCGACAACACCCTCCCCTCGCTGCAACCGCAGCAGCAGCCTCTATAGGACATCATGGCCCCTCGCCAACAAATTAGAATCTGGCAGTGAAACTGCAGAGGCTTCCAGTCCAAAAGATGGAACCTGCAGGCACACATTCAAAAAAACATAACCACACCGGACGTAATCACGCTTCAGGAGGCAAGCGGCATGGTCAAATTATATGGCTACGCCGCGTACACCCCGCTAGAAGTGAAAAAAGAGCACAAACCCAAGTCGTTCACGGCCACGCTAGTGCAAAGAAATCTAACGGCAACGCAACACGCACTCGAAAACACAAGCGAGGACTACGTTATGTTAGAAATAATCCCAAACAGAAAAGGGGACAACAGTCTCTTTATTCTGAATATATACAACTCACCGAAAAACCGCGGCACAGGGCTGGTGGACCTATTACGTAAAGCCATTAGACTATCTTATAAGAAGGGATTAGTAATCACGGGGGTCTTCAACGCCCCGCATCCGGCATGGGGATATCGGACGGCGTCCCCTAAGGGAAACAAACTATGGACAGAAATCCAAAACTTAAGGCTCACGCTACTAAACAACCCGCAAGTCCCCACGAGGATAGGCAATAGCGTCAGCGTAGACACGTCCCCAGACTTGACGCTAGACAAAGACCTCGAGGGTGAAAGATGGTCAAACACAGGACACACCTTGGGTAGCGATCACTACATCATAGAGATTGAAACACAAACCAGGCCGATGAAGGGGAAGCTGCGCGAAACGAAGCTGACAGACTGGTTCACCCTCCGAAAAGTCCGGGACAGAACCTCTCCGAGGGAGATATCGGATCTGAATCAATGGGTTGAGACACTCAAAAGAGACGTAAACAGTCACACTAGACAGACCCCAACCACCGAACATGGCATCACAGACTCGAGGCTGGCCCACATGTGGGAAGCTCACGAGAGCCTCTTGAAGAGGTGGAAAAGACAGAAAGACAATAGAAGGCTAAAGAAGAGAATATCGACACTCGAAGAACAGATAGAAGACTACACAAACGAGCTTCAGCGTCAACACTGGGGACAAATTTGCGAAGAAATGAATGGAAAGCTAGGGTGCAAGAACACGTGGCATCTTCTTCGCCACTTACTAGACCCAGGACAAACAAAGTCGGCGGCACAAGGGCAGCTTAAACGATTGATTCACAAATACCAGGGAACAGCCGCGGACCTAATAGAGGAACTGAAGAGCAGGTACCTTAACACAGACAAAGGGGGTTCATCTCCAGCTTACCAAGGAGCAGAGAACACACAGCTAGATGAGGACATCTCGATAGCAGAGGTATGGAGAGCAATGAGCCAACTAAGAACCACGTCGGCAGCGGGGGCAGATGGGGTAACCAACAAAATGCTAAGGAACCTAGATCTAGTCTCGGTCACGGCAGTCACAGATTACCTAAATGAGATCTGGAAACGAGGTAGTCTACCTTCACAACGGAAACATGCCAAAGTAATCTTTATTCCAAAACCCGGGAAGAAACTTGAAGTGGGCAACCTCAGGCCGATATCTCTAACGTCCTGCCTGGGGAAGCTGATGGAACATGTCATATTAAACAGACTCCAGGAATACGCAGAGGAAAGGGAGGTATTTCCTGAAACGATGCTAAGCTTCAGGAGCAAGTTGTCCACGCAGGACGTCATGCTCCAGCTCAAAGCAGACATCATAGACCCGCCGAACAAAGGGGGCGCCAAAACTATACTGGGCCTAGACCTACATAAAGCCTTCGATAACGTCAAACACGAGGTCATACTAACTAATCTGGCGGAGATTGCCTCTGGAAAGCGGACCTACTATTACGTAAGAGACTTTCTAACCGGCAGAACCGCAGAAATAAATCTAGGAGACATCCAGTCAGAAACTATTAAGCTGGGAGACAAGGGAACTCTGCAGGGCTCAGTGCTCTCTCCTTTCTTATTCAACCTGGCGTAGAAGAACCTACCGCCGCTATTGAAGACTGTCGAAGGTATAAACCATACGCTATATGCGGATGACATAACAGTATGGACGCATAGAGGAAACGATCGGGAAATAGAACAAAATCTCCAACACGCGATCGATATTGTCCAGGATTACGCGGAATGGGCAGGACTAAAATGCTCGCCAAGCAAATCCGAACTTCTGGTGATCCGGGGGGCTAGGAAACGCGATACCAACGCAGGAGACATTCACGTACTGGTAAATGAGACTCCGGTAGCCAGAGTTGACAAAATCAGGGTCCTAGGACTTATAATGCAGGGCAATAGAAAGAACACAGAGACAATAAACAGGCTTAAGTCCACAATTAACATGACAACCAGGCTCATAAGGCGAATAGCTAACAAAAGACGGGGAGTCAAAGAGAAAGATCTCTGCCGAATGGTTCAGGCGTTCGTGATAAGCAGAATAGTTTACGCCATTCCCTACCCCAAGCTAGGGCTGGCGGAACAGAAAAAATAGATGGGATCATAAGGCAGGCATATAAAGCAGCATTGGGGCTGCCCCACTGCACTCCTACGGAAAGACTTCTTAAACTGGGGATCTACAACACCACCACGGAACTATGCGAGGCACATATATTTGCGCAATTAAGGAGGCTTGCGACCTCACCCCCAGGGAGAAAGATCCTGAGCAACCTAGGATTACATTATAGAATTCCGGAAAGAAACGCGCAGGCAAAATTACAGACCAAAGTTAGAAAATTACTCACTATTAAACCACTTCCAAAAAACATGCACCCTGCTTTTCACGAAGGCAGGAGGAGAGCCAGAGCAAAGGCCCTTGAAGCCAAGCTCGAAGGCTCGGAATACACAACCTATGTAGACGCGGCGGAATACGAAGGAGGCTACTCCTTTGTGGTCGTGGCCGTGAACGACTCGGGTGAAACATTAACGGCCGGTTCGGTCAAAACAAAAAACTCAGGGACAGCGGAGGAGGCGGCTATCGCCATGGCAATGGCCAGCACCAAAGCAGTCACCATAATTAGCGACTACAAGGTGGCTATCAACAATTTTGCGCGGGGTATGATCTCCCAGGAGGCAGAACGAATCCTAAGAGATAAAGACTGGGACCAAAGAGAGGTGGAACTAATATGGGTGCCGGCACACTCGGGGAACAGGTGAAACGAGTTGGCTCACAGTATAGCTCGAGGTTAAGTCAGCCGAGCAGTGAGCCGGGTTGAGTCCCCAAATTTCACGAGAGATGCATTCATATCATTTCACGAATACACCAATCAGTTTAAACTGGAAAGGAGGATCTATCCGCCACCAGACAAGAAGCTCGACAGAAGCCAGGAGGTAACGTGGCGTCGGCTCCAGACGCGAGCCTTCTTTAGCCCGTCGAGACTAGCACACATGTATCCAACACAATACAACGCTACTTGCAAACTATGCGGCGAGATAGCCGGATATGACCACATTTTATGGAGCTGCAAAAAGGCGCCGCCACCGGCGGACCTACTACCGGTCCCTTCTCTAGAGCGGTGGGAGGCTATACTGGCCAGCTCAGACCCGTTGACGCAAGTCCGGGCCACTGAGTGGGCTCACAAGGTCGCCAAGAGCCATGGGCTCGAAGCCACCTAGTATAATGCCCACTAGGGCTCAGTGCTGACAATAAACGTTTTCCAATCCAATCCAAATCCACTTATTGTAGCGGCTCACCCTTTGGTAGTGGATAAGCCATTCATCCACGTCCTCGCTGGTTGAGCCTGCGAACGGCCGTGGCTCCCGGAAATGCTGCCATGAACTAGTGGGCACAGACCTCGGAGCGTCGCCGTCCAGGGACATCATGAGCGCAGAAGGCGGCAGACCAACAATGCGACGACTCCGGTGAGGTTGCAGCAGAGGATCCGTCTTCAGGGAACCAGTAAACCTAGCACCTCCACCAAGATGTTACGCCCAGGGTTTATTGAGACCGGGACGGAGGACTGAAAGCAGCTGGGTCCGCTTGCCAAGCACGAAACACCACCAACCTCGTTCTCCTCATTTTCGGCTTAGTCAGCAACGCCGACCATGTAGAATAATAATAGGTAGAATAGGCCTTTTCATGGGCGTCACAATATAACTATATTGCCTCATTCGAAGAAAAGTTGGAAGTGGCGAAATCAGACTGTCTTACTGGCGAATACTGTGCACGAAAAAAAAAAAGCGGCTGCTGATTTAGCACCTACAAAGAAGGTGCTAAATCGGCAGCCGCTTTTTTTTTCGTGCACAGTATTCGTCAGTAGGACAGTCTGATTTCGCCACTTCTAACTTTTCCAACAGTATTTCGTGGTTGTAGTACAAGCACGACATATTGTGCGGAAGCACTGTTTGTTGGAGGGGGACACCACCTACGCGTATCTGAAATTGCGATTGAGAACCACAGGACGAGGAAGCCAGCTAAGCGCGTCTTAAACTTTTCATCGTCAGTGCCAGTGTACAGGGGCGATAAAGATTAGCACAATGACGTCACCGCAGCGAGCAAAACCTCGCCGCGCGGTTGGCACAACGCTGAACTTCGCGGACAAGCTTAGTACTTTTGTTATCGGCGTATTCCTATTCGCAGCGCCATGCGTTGGCATGTGCCGCTGCCTTGGCGCGTCACAGTGCTCACCTTTTTTTTTGGTCGCAACTATGGTCCACTACCGCGTTTCTGCAGCAGTGTTGTCGACGCCAACAAATATTAAGGCGAAAGCCTTTAATGCCTCATCATTGTCGACAGAAGGATGTCAGCAGAAGAATGTCAGCAGAGCTGTGGGGCTTTTCTAGTCAGACCAGGAAAAAAAATCTCTCCGCAAGATGGGATTCGAACCACCACACTTCCACTCCACAGACGGAGCAGACGGATGCCTCCTAAACGCCCTCCAGTGTCTCCAGCATTTAAGATTCACAAACAATTGTTTGCTTAATTAAAATCTTAACCACACATCAGTGACACAAGCAGCAAAACCGCGCTAAAGGCTTTCGCCTCACCACACTTTAGGTCAACAAAATGCTCCCGGAATTTTTGCTGAAGTGCCGTGTTTCTGTCACCGCGCTTTCCACCAACGCATGCAGCGCACATCTGTCTGTCGCTACCACCACAGAACTCAAAGCGTGATAATCAGTTTTATACTAGTATTAGTTAATGACAAAGTCTATATGCTATGCACAGCGCGAGAGTGTGTTGGAGCTTAACCTCAGGCGAGTTTGGTTGCGACGATAACCCGGTGCTCTCGCACAGTGACCTGCGAAGCTTATCTCTGGGCGCCGCCGCGGGTTTGAAACCCAGTCATGGATATTTATTTCGTTTCTTTTAGTGCGGAAGCAATATTCCGATTGGTTAATCCTGAGCAGGACCTCGCTATGTTTTGGGTTTGTGCCAATGGAAAGAAAGAATAAAAATAAATGCAGTATCCGTTAACAAGATTCGAACCCGCGACGGCATGATCAGATCTGCTTCGCTGGGCACCGCTTGAGAGCACTAGGCTAGCGCAGCAGCCGACCACGCCACTTGTTAATCTGTGAGACTCTCGCGCGGTGTATTGCACATGTTATTTTTCGTCAGCTAACAACAGTACCAAACTAATAAGCCGACTTTGAGCTACGTGGTGGTAGTGACCGTGAGGTATGTGCTGCATGTGTTGCAATGGACAACGTTGCGTCAGAAACGTGTCGTTATTAAATAAAAGAATAGCGCATAAAACAAGGACACAGACACAGAAGGAGACTTGACGAGCACTAAACATCAACTGAGGATTTACTGCGACAAACAGGTACATAAAAGCACTTCGGTGGCACATGCGCACACCCAATCAGAACGAGCACAAACTGATAAAAATGTGGCAAACTGCTCCTGAAATACATTCCTTCCTTCTTAAACAGGGCAAGTGATGTGGGCAAGGATGATGTGGGCAAGGAAGAAATATATCTCAGAGCAGTTTACCCAATTTATTAGTTTGTGCTCCTTCTGATTCAGTGTGCGCATGTTCCACCGAAGTGCTTTTATGTACCAGTTTGTCGCAGTAAATCTTCAGTTGATGTTTAGCGCTCGTCCTTTCTCCTTCTATGTCTGTGTCCTTGTTTTATGCGCTAGTCTTTTAATTAATGATGACACACCAACTAGCCCTGCTTTCCGCCTTGATTGCGTTGAGAAACATGTCACAAGAGCAAAACGCGTTCGCGTTGACAACACTGCTGGAGAAACGCGGCACTCGAGCATCGGTCGCCGGCGTAAATTAGGTACGGTGAAATTGACGATGAAAATATGAAGACACGCATACTGTCTATCTGGATCAGTCGACCACTGAGTTGAGCTTTCATGTACGTGGCGGTAGGGTACACCTGCCAAAACTGTGCTTCCGCAGAATTTTTCGTGCCTGGCAATGCTAAACCGCCCGCCATTTATTATTTATTTACTTATTTCACTTGGGACAAATGCAGAAACAGCGCGAACCCATGCAAAGAGAGAAAAACAGAGAGAGAGAGAGAAAAACAACTCAATGAAATCGGGGAACGCCCGCCAGTCCCTGCACGACGGCACTACACTCAAGGGTTTATATTCCTAATGCACTGGCAGCCCGGCCGGTGGCGATGGTCTGCACGGACAGGTCCTCCGAGCGCAGTAGGGTCTCCCAGTCCTCCCAGGTCTTATATCGCAAGACCTTCCAGCATCGCAAGACCCCAAGGTTTATACTTTGCAATAATGCTTTCGCAGTATATAATAGCTCCCCCAAAAAATTCCGTCCTGCTTCATTATCCGCGCACTGGGTGTGGCTCGCAAGTTTGTTTTCATGAACAATTTTTTCCGGGCCTCTGACTCCACCACCAATATAAATTCGAACAAATGATTTTGAATGAGCTGGCATAAAAGAATTTTTATTCGAATGTGTTTTTAATGAATAAGATGCACTAATCAGATAATTGTGGCGCCCTGTTTTGGCAGCAACAGCTGACATCATTAATGAGCAGATCTGCTTCAGAGAGCAAACCATTCCCAGAGATTTCCTTACAAATATAATTAAACAAAGATTGTTTTGTTAAATCTTCTGACACAGGGGAGGCGCTTGCTACCTAAGACTTAAAAAGAGTACATAAAAAGTGGTAAACATCGTTATTTTTCAGGGGCAAAAATTTGACTGGTCGCGTCCGAAAAGAAGCAGCTCACTTTTTTTCTAATTTCAGTATATTTCTATCTATAGAATGCATAGCGTATGGACGCACACATGAATAAAAGTTTTCCTGATTTTGACCTACGACATGAGGGCCGGATTTCGATCGGGTTGAATGCGAAAAGTGCTGTGTGCTGAATGTTTGCGGTTCTTCGTGTACGTATAGGGTCGAATTGAATCAGGAGCAGGCTACTAAGGCATTCTTGAAACACCCTAGTCCTTCTTTGATTTAAAAAAAACAAATTCTTCTAGAACTGGAGTTAGTGCGATAGGAGGCAACAGCGGCGGAAGTGCGCTGCACGCAATTCTTTTGCGCACCTAAAGTTTTTGTGAGTAAATTACCACACCGTCGGTCATGGAATAATTCAAGTCAATTATCATTTTGCAAGCGATGGCGGTACCATGCCACTGCAGAAACAGCAAAGCTAGATTGTTTTGTTTCTTACTGGTCGCGTAGCAACAAGTTCGTGCAGGGCATGACTTGGGCGAATGGATTCACTGTTGATCTCTCTCGTTTGCTGAGGTTTATCGCGCATATACTGCCTCTCATGAAGTTCAGCGGGTAACTCGCGTCTAGGCTCTGCTGTCGATGAAATCAGCTATACATTGGCGTAAATTGGCTGCAGGAAGCAGAACTGATCTCTTTTTAAGGAGTAGTAAATTTCCACAGGTTCTCTTTCCTCCTTGCACCAGAGGTGCCCCGTCAGAGACGGTCTCAAGATGTGTTGACACGCAGGGATAAAAAAGGGAATAACTGAAGATTTATATACAAATATTTACAGAATATACAAGTTAGATACAACGGCAAAGAGACAAAACATCAAAAAGGCGGAACTGGCTAACAAGGGGAGGCCCCTACCAATACCTCCTAGAAAGTCTTTCTAGGAGGTATTGCCCCTACTCGGCGTAGCCGAAGATGCATAGCATCTGACCTTAGCGCAGAACCCTACTTTCAGCTCCGGGGCCCGGTTTTAAAGCCCTAAAGGCCCGGCCCACATTTCGTAGCTTACAATCATGTGCTCTCAAAATGATTGGTTCTTCAAGGGCATGGCCAGCCCTCCGGCTTCAACAAGGTAAACCACCCTCTCTACCACTAAATAAACATAAAAACAAATACAAATACACATTCGTGCAAGCACGTGCGCTAATCGGTTCCGCGGGGTGGGGGAACACCCGCACTTGCCAGCGCGTTCGCGAGCGGCCGCGTTCCAAGAAAGGAGACGCTTCGCTTTGAGCACCCCCAGCCGCGTTCCGATGACCCCGCGTACACTAACGATCCCTTACACGCCCTTCCCAAGATTCTACAAAGGGCTCAAATGCCACTTTTAGAATTAAAACAAAGGGATCGGTACGGGTCACAAAACCACCCTGTGGGTGACATACCGCAGCTACACCAGCGCTGGCACCAACAAAACCAAAAGCAAAATGCACACACAACATAAGCAAATTCCACAAATACACACGGTGGCATGCCTGCCGTGCGCCGTAACACGGCGTCCAAATTGGTGGGTTGCACCCAGTTCACCACCTCCAAGTAGACACCCTCGTCCTGCTCGCGAACGAGCACACACACACACACAGACACTCGCAACTTGAGCGTTCAGTAGCACTTGCACGACGTTCGTAAGTGGCCACGTGAGCCTCCTTAGTCGCACCGAGCGTCTTTGTGTGCGTTCGAGCCACTACGCGTCTCAACACAATTAACGCCTAACTGCCACTCGGCTCATTAGGCTGGTGCCACAGCGGGGCAAGAACTCAACAGCTGGTGCCCTCCAGGATCAAACACATCCCGGCCCTCGATGGGTCCAAATCCCTGACCACACGACGCCCCCGAGGGCACGCTCTCTCCGGCGCGCCAGCACGGGCCGCGCCCTGCGCAAGGGGCATATCCCCTTCTCAGTCTAACCTTACCATTGAGGCCGGTTTTACTACACTTGATCTGGCGTACTGCTGTACGGAACGAACTGTTCCACGCGCCGACTTTCAAGGTGAAAGCCACGCACCTGCCTCCTGCCACTCCACCTCGCCCGGGGCCATCTGCACCTTTACTGCACGAGCAAACTTTGAAACCGCCGCTCCGTGCTTGATCAGCGCCCGCTGGCCCCGTGGCATAGTCTGAGGCTGCATGAGCTCCCTCGCAGTCGCCCGACCCCAATTTGCCCCGTGGCAAGTCGCCGTGCATCTCCCCGTCCTCGAATGAACTGATCGGGCACCCGTTGGGTGCGTTTGACGGCCGCGCGGCTCTCGGTCTGATCGGCCCAACAGGCCTACCTCCGCTCTCTGCCTCGGATGGGATGCTCCTGCCACCACCAACGCTATGGGGCACTTCATACCCTATGCCCGACACAGTGTGCGGTTGCAGCAACGCCAGACTTCCTCCTTTCACTCGCTCGTCGATATGACGTCTGTCCTTACGGACCGCCCCCTGCTGAACGAAATGCTATTTTTCGCAGCCCGCTTGAGACCGCGTTTTTGGAGAGTGATTTCCAACAATCCTGAACTCGCGTCCGCGTCCCTGGTGTCATTTGGGGTAAAGCTAACCTGGGCGGCCGGATCCTCGGAGTGCGCGTTCACCGCCTCTAATACCGCGACGCTGCGTTTCGTCACGATACTTTCTTCAACTGCGATT
Organism: Amblyomma mixtum; assembly: GCF_055824585.1. NCBI lineage: Eukaryota > Metazoa > Arthropoda > Arachnida > Ixodida > Ixodidae > Amblyomma > Amblyomma mixtum. The sequence goes on along the minus strand of NC_143012.1, from coordinate 96,159,459 downwards.
CCAGCTTCGCAGAAATCTGGCTCACTTCTTACTTCTGCCTGGCTGTTTTCTTGACCTTTACTTGACAGGCCTTTGCCTTCCAGCACTGGCGTCCTCTCCGCTCGGGACTCGGAGCAGTTCTCCCTGGCTAGTTGACCAGCTCTCCTAGGTTCTTTGAGCTTAGCCAACTCGAGCTCTAGCTGCTGGCGCCTTGCTTCGAACGCCTGCAAATACGGAGGTTTTTCCTCGCATAGCGGCGCCTTTCCTCCATTCACTTTTGCAAGCTCAGCCTGATAATAAGCTAAGCGCGCCTTCGCAAATTCCACTCGATACTTCACATCAAGTGAGGGCCAGCTTGGATAACTCTCCATACCGCCTTCCGGACCCCTCAGCTGTCCTACCGGCTCGAACACAGGGACGTGAACAATGCGACCAAGGAAACTCACGGTTTCGATGCGTCGATCCGCATTGCCAGCTCCTTGGCGTCGGAGTCCACCTCCACTTTCACCGCACGCTGCGATGAGCTGTCGGACGCCGCGGGTCCTGGGCCCGCTGCTGTCGCCTTGCTTCGCGACGCCGGTGACTGTCGAGTTATCGACGCGCTGCTTTTCTGGACTGTATGCAGTCCCGCGTCGCTGGACTACTGCCGTGGTCCTTGCATCCTTGCCGCCGTCTCTCCGCAGGTCCGTTCTCGAACGCTGACCTGTTACCTTGTCGTCGCCTTTCTCCCTGCCTTCAAGTCTTCTTCCTGCGCCGTCTTCCGATGGCCGCAGGATCCTGTCTACTGCGCCAGTAAATTTCACAGGTTCTTCCTCTTCCTCGCACCACGGGTGCCCCGCCAGAGACGGTTGGTTTAACGCGAAGACTGAAGCTTGATCTTCGCACCAGGGGTGCCCCGTCAGAGAGGGTCTCAAGATGTGTTGACACGCAGGGATAAAAAAGGGAATAACTGAAGATTTATATACAAATATTTACAGAATATACAAGTTAGATACAACGGCAAAGAGACAAAACATCAAAAAGGCGGAACTGGCTAACACTAGGGGAGGCGCCTACCAATACCTCCTAGAAAGTCTTTTTCGGAGGTATTGCCCCTACTCGGCGTAGCCGAAGATGCATAGCATCTGACCTTAGCGCAGAACCCTACTTCCAGCTCCGGGGCCCGGTTTTAAAGCCCTAAAGGCCCGGCCCACATTTCGTAGCTTCCAATCATGTTGTGCTCTCAACATGATTGGTTCTTCAAGGGCATGGCCAGCCCTCAGGCTTCAACAAGGTAAAACACCCTCTCTACCACTAAATAAACATAAAAACAAATACAAATACACATTCGTGCAAGCACGTGCGCGAATCGGTTCCGCGGGGTGGGGGAACACCCGCACTTGCCGGCGCGTTCGCGAGCGGCCGCGTTCCAAGAAAGGAGACGCTTCGCTTTGAGCACCCCCAGCCGCGTTCCGATGACCTCGCGTACACTAACGATTCCTTACAGGAGTGAACTGATTACCAACTAAGTCTCTGCTTCCAATGTTGTATATCTGCACTTGATTGCTCAGCCCAATGTGCATCACTACCGAGTGGGTGCAATGCAGCCACAAACGTTTGGCCTTCCAGACGCGCGCGCAGGTTGCCACGTTGTCAGAGCAAGACGTACTCCGCGGGAGATACTTTTTCTACTGTTTGATATAAGCATAGTCTATAGTTTGACGTCTTGCATAAAATAAATTGATGTGCACTTAGCGCGTGAGTTAGGTGCAGAGTTCCTTTAAAGTGGTTGTAGTGTACGCTAGGCATTCCTACGGAAGGTTCGGAAAGACAAGGCTATTTATTGACGGAGGAAATGTCTGTGGATTTACGTATTTATTCCCCACCCCCTCCTGTTTGGCTGGACCTCGTCTGAGCTATACCATCCCATGATTCATACCATGGAAGCTTCGCGTGGATTCCCGGTTAGACCGGTCCTCCTTTATTTCTCGTCTGATACAGGAAGGTTTACCAAACAGCGAAGCAGCTTCCCGTCGCATTTAAGTTTGTGAAAGCTACAACCTCACAGGTATATGGTGAATTTAAAGATCACTACGAATGAATTGGTAGCAGGTGTGGTCGTTTATCGAAAACGCGTCCACTGCTTAGAATTCAGGAAAGGATAATATTTATACCGTTTTTCCGCCCTGCACCGAATATGACTAAATTGGGCATTTATAGTCTAGTATTCACGGAGGTGAGACATCGGTGGGTGATCGACACTGACCTCAACAGTGAGCTATACGAATATTTTTATTCTTCCTCTGCCAACTTATCAGTGTTAGTGCAAGCGACATTAACGTTACTGAAGACCGCTACCAACGGTACCGGAGAGTCAGTGCGTCTTACCGGACTTACCGGAGAGTCTGAGATCTTTTATCGCGATTCGGCAAGTATACCCCCGTTCCCAAAAGGAGAGACGATTCGCGCTGTATTGGCAATTTATGGCAAGGTGCATGCAGACGTTAAAAAAATATCTGAAGCTTTGGCTTTGATTGATGGATACCGAAGCCTGAACAACACCTTGCACATAAAGAAAATGGGGCTTTGGCGAGATTTCAAATACAAGGTTATTGATTTAGTCCTCCTTCCTACTGGTAGCAGCATTTGATCAAGTGGAGACGTTTATCCACACGCGCAATATTTCACTGTTCCGCTGTGCTTCTTCAGCCGGCGTAGGGTAAGGAACAGAATCATCTTTATGGATAGCTGGACATCATGCGCCTACTTATGCGTCGCTTTGGTTGGAGTCGCGTGTACAATAGGCGTCTTTACATTTACCCGCTGTCACCTTCTTTTTGGAACACGGCGAACATTGCACGCGGGAAGCTATTTTTTGCTGCTTTCATGCGCACTTCTGGGACGGAGTCCTCCGACATCTGCGGCTGGCTCTTTAATACATCGACACCTGGCAACTGCTTTCTGGGCCTAGGCATGCTCGTTCTCAACAATTACATACAGTCCAGCATGACAGCCACCCTAAGCGTTCCGATTGTTTCAGGCAGTGTGAAATCCTTCCGGGAAATTCAGTCCCGAATTGAGGCAGGCCACGCTTGGCCTTGCTGGAGCTTGGACTGGATTGGGTTCAATAAAGACGAATTAGAAGATAGTCATCTGAAGGATTTCTTTCAAGTCATTTCGAATGCTGTGAAACAGTGCATTAGAAGTTGCAACTATGAAGCCGATATGCCCGTCTGTTACAAGAAGGTATGGGCGAGTTCATATGTTGCATTTTCTGCGTGTAACGAGGAGGAAGTGTATGCGGCCGCACAGTGGAACTTGGCTCCTGGCGAGCATTTCACCACAGTGCTTCAAGTACCAGCTATGCATGTTTTGATCCCACTGTGGTAAGTACTTCTGCTTGTCTAGTTGCGCCCTCACATCTGCTGCTCGAGCAAGCGGCAGGGTTTACTGTCAGTGGAGCATGTCTATCTATTTTTCCAAATTCATTTAGCACCCTATGAACGGGTCGACGCTGCCCACACATGATAAGTCGCCTGTTTTTACCCTATGATTGGCAGCAAGTCCTAGCGGGACGAGGGGGGCACCGAGCCGGAAATAAAATCGTAAAGCTCTGCCTACTTTAGAAGCAAAAAAAGAAGCCGTTCTGAACTCTGCATAGAAATTCAAAACCATAAACTGAGTGAATCATTTGTTACCATGCTTTCTATCACTGAGAATTGAAATAGGTTCTGTATTCTTTGCTCCTATGAATATTTATTGCCGTCTTCCTTACGGCGAGCAACACCGCCACCTACTGCTTGCTATCACTGAACATGGACTAGCTGTTTCTCATCGCATCACATCCAGGCCACAGGACGCAGGCAACAAGGATGGGCATGAACTGTTTGTCTTCTACTTTGTATTGTATTTGCTCGGCTGCGCATTATCGGCTGCAGCTCTGGCTGGAGAGCTCCTATCAAAATCTTCATGCCGAGAATCATTGCATAGCCTCTTCACCGAAACAGAGAAGTGAAGAATAATGAGTTTATTACGCCCTTACATACCTAATATGTTTTTTCACGGGTACCACTCGCCATATTTACGGGCCATTGTTTGTCAATTTGGCATAAAATCACTTATCGTTCTGTTATTACAGAAGCGTATTTCCTCTTTAGATAGCGTCCATAACGCGTGACGCGCAGCGTCTCCTTTTCAACTATTTTCCGGAGACGCCGAGAGCCTGCACTTTTTGTGACCCTGCATTGAAAAGTGCACCGGAGTTCATTACGTGTGTGTGTAGTAACCTGTAATTTTGTAACTAACGCATATATTATACTGCTTGAAATACCCACACTGCTGTGTCCACATTCTTTTTTCCGTATTCAAGAAAAGGTTACAGGTACTGAACCTAAGTGTGTTGTAGTTAGCAAAGCACGGCACAGGTAAGGTGTGCGCCTTGCCATGACATGAGCACTACATTGCATAATGAACCTGCTCAGATAGAGAAAAGAAATTAATGATATGCAGCAAGCAACGGCGAAAAGTTTAACACTTGAAGTACTTGTCTTTTCGCCACTACTGGGTAAGTTTTGCACTGGTGCCATACCTATTTATGCAGGAGAACCTATCTCACTCACAAAGGAAAACTTTTTTTGTGTTTTTTCATTGCTTTCAGTACCGAGATTTTCCCCTGCAATGGAATCATTATTTCCGTTGAAGTTGTTAGAGGACAACACCAACACGCCCTAAGGGAATGCACCGTGCACGCTAGACTCGTTTTGACGTACATTCAACATCGTTGGTTACTCTTTGCTCTTTTATCACATAAACAAACGGTTAACTCCAAGCTTTAGGTGTTATTAAGCTGTTTATTGATTTGGACACACCGATATTCCCAGCACATACGAGCAGCAATAACATTAAAAGAATATTAGTGAGGACAGCGGTTGAGCATAGAAATATTTTTGGGTGATACTACTCTAGCTATCAGTCGGGAAAAATTTCTTCCAAATGACGAAGAATCGAATGAGTTGATCTGTAACGCACCGCTTATAATGCGATGTTGCTAAATATTGTCTTGAGTTGAGGTCGTCATTTACTAATTCACTCAAAACTTGTGTAAAACTTGAAACTACTTACTTCGATTAATAATTTTGCTTGTATTATTTTTGTTCAATAAACTTGTCTTCACTTGGCTTGAACTAGTCTATGGGATGAGGTTTACAGAGCGGAGGTAAATCGGCCACCACGCGCTTATCTGCCTAAAAAATGCTTATTAATCGAAGCGTCGCCTTATGCGTCGAAATCCTTTTCGCACTTGATGCCAATACAGAAACTTGGTAAGATGCGCCCGTAAAAACCTCCTGCAGGATCCCGAGCATGTGGCAGCGAACGCAGTGTGCGCTGTGTGCTCCGCTTTTTAAATTTTTTTTTACGTACCTATCCCCGTTTTCATGGTATACTATTTATTCCCGCAGTTTAAGGAAAGTGTGGGACGAATATTATATAAGAACGACCTGGAACGACGCGGTGTTACAAGACAGACTAAGTAATTAAAAAAAATTATTTCGGGGTCGAATTGTTTTTTTTTTTGCGCGAACTGATCAGGGGCCGTATCAGGTGCTATAAAAGGGGTTCCATGTGTGTTTTAGGTAGATAACCAGCTAAAATTTGTTAACTAAACTTTCAGTTATTGCAGTTAGGTGTATGTCATTCGGAAATTGTAGACGATCATTAGTCAACTGGATATCAATCGTTATGTTTACGAAAATGTAATTGCGCGCAGAACTATAGCGCTGAGAATCTCCGCGTTCTGCACGCCCGCAACGGGCTCCGTGCGGCAGCTGGGTGCCGCGAAGTCAAGCCCCCATGCTAACGTCACTCACAACTAGACACGTCACACGCCCACGCCGCTTTATCTGCGGCTCGAACGGACAGTGGCTAGCAGTGGCCGCCGTCTGCGTGCAGCCTCGTCGCCCGCCAAATGGGACTTGTAATTACTGGAGCCCAGCTCGTGCGCCATGACGTCTGAAAAAAAAAAGAGTTGGTTTGCTTTATGGGGTTTAACGTCCCAAAGCGACTCAGGCTATGAGAGACGCCGTAGTGAAGGGCTCCGGAAATTTCCATCACCTGGAGTTCATTAACGTGCATGTGTAGTCTAGCAGCCAACAATAGCAAACTCTTTTGGAGCGCATTAGCATCGGCTATTTTATCCTTTCGCCATTCAACATAGCTGCAGCTACGTATGGCCATTTTTGGATGGCTGAGAAAGTAGACATGATTATTGCATACCGGAACGTGGATGGAAACCTCATTGAGCCGCACGTCCGTATATTGCACGACATACCGGTCGTCGCGTACCATCACTTCCTTAGTTCAAAACGGTGTTCAAGTGTTTGTTTACGCACCACCGTAGCGTTCCGCCCTCAAAGAAGTAGACGGCACCGTGTAGTAAGCGAACATTTTGACGCCAGCGTCTTGGCCAACGTTAGCTGGAAGGCGCAGAGAGCGAGAGAGAAGCAGCTGATGCATGTGCAGCCAATGTCGTTTCAGTTCGGAGAGTGTTGTCTGAACATAACTTATACCCGCATAACCTATCTCTACATCGGGTACTCACGGATAGCGACTTCCATCGGAGGCTGGCCTTCTGCAAATATTGCCTCATCCAGTGTGACCAAGATGAATTCTTTTTAAATAATGTGCTTTGGAACGAAAAGACGCACTTCAAAGAGCTGCGTTAACTTGGCCAACGTTCTTTGGAAGGCGCAGAGAGCGAGAGAGAAGCAGCTGATGCATGTGCAGCCAATGTCGCTTCAGTTTGGAGAGTGTTGTCTGAACATAACTTATACCCGCATAACCTATCTCGACATCGGGTACTCACGGATAGCGACTTCCATCGGAGGCTGGCCTTCTGCAAATATTGCCTCATCCAGTGTGACCAAGATGAATTCTTTTTTAAATAATGTGCTTTGGAACGAAAAGCTCACTTTGAATGATGTTGATGTTGTGCACAGACTTCCTTCAAAGCCAGGAAAGGTGCCCGGGATCATTGTACGGTTTTCAAAGCTCTCAACTCGTGACATGTGGTTTCAGAAGCGGACAGTTTTAAGAGATGTTCAGTCAGATGTTTCAGTCAGCGAAAACATGACGCGTCAAAGTCGTGAGCTCTTGCGCTATGCAAAGGCTTGGGCAGGTGAAAATGACTACCAGTACGCTTGGCACCGGAATGGGAGAGTGTTCGTTAGAAGGAAACAACATGATCCCGCGATTGTCATCCATTGTGCAGCAGATTTGCACCAGCTATAAAGCCAGTAATTTGCGGTAACACGCGGCACTCTTTTTTCGATGTCTCTTTATACTAATCTTGTTGATCTTTCTGACCTCAGTAGTTCCATTAAGGCTGATAATCCTCATTGTTGCTCTTGTATTCATGTTAATCTCAGATCTGGTCGAAATAAGCAAGAATAACTTGACTGTTTTTTCAGCGAAGTGGAAGCTCGTTTCAATGTTGTTATGTTTTCAGAAACGTGGTTTACTTGTGAAGGTGACGTCTATGTTATTCCGACGTACAAGTGTTTCTATTTGAACCGATCCATAAGAAGGGGAGGTGGTGTTTCAATGTTAGTTTCAAATCTTATGGAATCAGAAATGCTGCCTGAATTTTGTTGTATTACACCCCATTACGAAGTCCTGGCAGTCAAGTCTGGCACAAGGATATTTTGTGTCTGCTATCGTCCACCGGGTAGCAGTACTGCTGAGCTCTTTTTATTTCTTGATTCATTCCTAGAATTTGTTAACATCAACCAATATCAGTTAATTTTAGGTGGCGATTTTAACATTGACATGCTGGCCAACAATAACACAACAGTCGAGTTCAATACTTTACTTAACGTTCACTCCTGTGAAAACGTCATCATCTCACCTACACGGATTACGACAGAATCAGAAACACTTTTAGATCTGTTCATAACAAACTTCAAAACAGAAAGCTTGAAATCTGGCACCATCGCTTATGCTCTAAGTGATCACATGCCAATATTCATATCTGTCAATCTCACTCTGAATTCTCAACGACAACCAGACCAAACATCTTTTTATCGAGTTATAAATGATCACACGTTATGCGAGTTTAAGGAACGCTTATCTATTGTTAACTGGGAACATGTTCTTGAGGAAAGCGACCCTGATGAAGCTTACGACAAATTTTTAGAGATATTCACTGACATTTATAATGCTTCCTTTCCATTGAAGAAATTCTACCAATCAAAGAAAAGTAAAAAACCATGGGTCGACAAGGACATGTTGCAGTTGATAAAAAAACGAGATAAACTTTATAGACTGTTTTTGCAAAGTAGGTGCCCTCAAGAGCTGAAAACATTCAAAAAATTTAGGAACTTTGTCACAAAGCAACTTCGCGTCGCTAAAAAGCAATATCTTTATAACCGCTTTAATTCAACTGCTGGACAATCTCAAAAAGTTTGGAAGGTTTTAAAATCTATCTTCGCTAATTCTCCCGAACCGACCACAAAAATTATTCATGAAGGGATTGAACTAAAAGGTGCTGATCTAGCAGATGCCTTTAATGACTACTTTCTTTCCTTTGCTGACACATCAAGCGGCGACGTAAATCTGTCCTATATGAGTGCCCGTAATGGTAAAACAATATTTCTAACACCTGTTACAGTAAATGAAGTAATTACAGAATTTTTATCACTTAATAATAGTAAAGCTACAGACGCGTCAGGTTTCCAGATACAGCCCATAAAATTTACCATCGACATTCTTGCACCTTGCCTCGCCCATATCTTCAACCTCTCCTTGGTTTCCGGAGTTTTTCCGCGTCTTATGCAAAGGGCAAAAGTGACAGTAGTGTATAAAAAAGGAAACAAAAATGAAATGGCAAACTATCGCCCGATATCAATCTTACCTGTATTTTCTAAAGGCCTCGAAAAAGTTATTCTTAAACGACTATCCTGCTTCACTGAAAGATATAACATTATCACTAACGCTCAATATGGCTTTCGTAAAAACAGATCGACTGAGTTAGCTCTCCTTGCTCAGAAAGAATTCATACTAAAACATTTTGAGTCAAAAAACATGGTACTTGGATTATTTTTAGATTTTTCAAAGGCGTTTGACCTTGTTAATCACTCTGTGCTGCTTAAAAAATTAGATCACTACGGTATTAGAGGCATAGCCCATATGCTGATTTCCTCATACTTGCGACATAGGTCTCCGTTTGTCAGTATTGCCGGTGAATGCTCCCATTTGAAAGCGGTAGCTTCTGGCGTTCCGCAAGGGAGCATTTTGGGTCCGTTTCTTTTTGTTCTTTATGTCAATGATATTGTCCGCATTGATAGCACTGCTGAGTATATAATTTACGCAGATGACGCTAGTCTGTTTTTTTCGGGTACTTCAACTGCTGATCTTGCAAATCGAGCTAATAAAACCTTAAAAGCAATAAATACTTGGACGGTTGATAATCACTTAAGAATTAACGTTAGTAAAACGGCAGCAGTCATGTTTCACCCACGTCACAAACACACTGAACTACCTCTAATTGAATTAAACAATACCAGAATAGAGTTTGTGCAGTCTGTGAAAACTCTGGGCGTTTACTTTGCAGCAGATATGTCATGGAATGACCATATTAATTACGTAGTTCAGAAACTTTCCAGAACAGTTGGTATCATGCGCCGCAATTGCTTTAATTTTCCTATGTCAGTCAACATGTTACTTTACCACTCTTTGTTCTCTTCTATAGCCAACTACGGATGTATGGTGTGGGCAACAACAACAGCTGAAAATATTAACAAACTCACAGTGTTACAAAAACGAATTATACGCATTGCATGTAAAGTGCCATATTTCTTCCACACGGCGAGCCTTTTCCATCGACACAACGTCATACCAATGAAGTCCATGTATAACTATAGGCTGTGCTATAAATATAAACTCGCCATAATGAAAAATGATGACTCCTTACTTACACTGGCTGGGCTAGAGCAAAGCAGAACTGTGTATGATACCCGAGCAGCAGGACCTTGGAATGTTAAGAAATGCCGCACAAACTATGGCAAGCAAATGTTGCAGCATACCTTACCGACACTTCTGAACCAGTTGTACTGCCACAAGAATCTTGATCTATCCAATATTTCTCTGAAAGAATTGCCCCAAATGTTCATGTAGTTTTTTTTTCTTCCTATTACCACTTTGAGTGCACCTGTCAATTTTGCTGTCATTTATTTTCTCCTCCCTGTGTTTGCCTTTATAGGCTCTTTGATCTAATGTAGTTCTTCTTTCTTTTATAAGCACAATGTACTACGTATTGAACGTACATGTCTCGTTCTCTGTACCTAACATACTTTACTTACATTTTGTTTGATGTCGTACTCCGCCACCGTCAATGCTGCACTGTAAGAGGAAGCCAGGACCTCTCAAGCTGTCTATACAGCTTTTTCCCTGGCTGTCCTCGCAACACCCAGTTGCGGAAATAAACCTTCAACCTTCAAAAGACGCACTTCAAAGAGCTGCGTTAACTAGGCCAACGTTCTTTGGAAGGCGCAGAGAGCGAGAGAGAAGCAGCTGATGCATGTGCAGCCAATGTCGCTTCAGTTTGGAGAGTGTTGTCTGAACATAACTTATACCCGCATAACCTATCTCTACATCGGGTACTCACGGATAGCGACTTCCATCGGAGGCTGGCCTTCTGCAAATATTGCCTCATCCAGTGTGACCAAGATGAATTCTTTTTAAATAATGAGCTTTGGAACGAAAAGACGCACTTCAAAGAGCTGCGTTAACTTACACAACGCGCACTACTGGTCAATAGGAGACCCCCACTGGCTGCGAGAACACAGGTACCAGTGGCAATTCTCTATAAATGTATTTCGTACAATTTTTCGCAGCCGCGTCTTTGGGCCATACTTTGTCGAAGGAAATGTGACGGCCAAGCGTTACACAGACTGCATTCAAAAGGATGTAGTTGCGGACTTCATATCGGAACTTCCACTCAGCGTTGTGCGTTCGATGTGGTACCAACACGATGGAGCGCCACCACATTCGTCTTCTTCTGCTGTGCGTTTTCATGACATTAACTTTCGTTCGCAATAGATTGTGCGCCGCGGGCCCGTTTCTTGGCCACCGATGTCACCAGGTATTACCCCTTTGGGCTTTCTTCTTTGGGGTAATGTAAAAAGCGGAGTGTATCAAACTGCTTCAAAAAGCCTCAGCGAAACAACGTTCAGCGCGTTCATGGGTTCGTGCGTTGAGCGAAACATCGCGCGCAGCTATCTATTGGTGTACAGGGCCACCCTTTCCAGCATTTTCTCTGAGCACCTCAGCGTTCCTAAAAGAAATAAATGTTTCATGACTGCGGCTACAGTGTATGTTTGCCTATGTTTTGCGAAATAGACAACTAAATTCCAGAGCGAAGTAGCCTTAGAACGTTTTCAAAAGCGACGTCGGGGGTATCACGGAGCAAAATTTTTTGCACCGGGTAATGCATTCTCAGGATCGCAGGCCGCGGCCTCACTCAGCGCTCCTGACGACAAGTCATATTTATGCTGGAGAGGAGGATCCAGCGGATGATCAACACGATGCCGGTAGCCGCTGTGTAGCACTTTGACAGTTTCTGGCTACGTTGGTGGCGGTTATGATGGCTGTGCTATTTTATCCTTGCCATTTTTATCATTGTTCCTTTGAAAAGTGATGTCACTGTCGCATCGGCAGGTTACCAAAGTTAAACATACTAAGCCATTCATAGTATGTAATGATGATCTAAAAACGCTTGTTCATGTCGCTAATGACCCTGTTCAATTAAAACTACCGTTTTATACTTTACGCTTTTTAGATTTGCTAGTGTTGCAGAAGAGTTTTCAGTTATTTTTTGCTAATTCGAAATAAAGTTTTAATTACCTGGCAATTGGCTTCATTATACTGCGCTGATTTTGTTTCAATATGAAAGCGTCAATGTGAGCGTTACGGGCGTGTTTATATGAGTAGTACATTTGAGAACTTGTGAGATTTATTTTTTTCAGGCTGATTTTTATTTGTACTAAACAGCTGTATTGAAGGAAATGGTTAGGCCGCTGTTTATCAGAAAATCTTCATATTCCCTGAAAACATATGTCATAAGGGATTAAGAGCGTAAATTTTCTTGTCTCCTAAAATGGCCTACACAGATACACATGACAGAAAACATCGAACACCTCTCCATCTTCACCGTTTTTACAGCAACTATATAGAAGCTAATGCTGCTAACCTCAGCGTTAAAACTTTGTTCCCGGTTGAATTTTTAAACGGAAGCCCTCAGACATTGCTGAAAAGCGATACGTTCTACGAAAGGTGCTTGAAAGAATACTCATGGGAGAAAATTCAGGCGCAATGCGCACAGAAACTTTTCCTAGGTGTTTTTCAGCCTATTATTGAATCATCAGAGAAAATGGACGTGCTTAGGATCCTAAAAGGTTGCCACTGATTTTTTTATTCTTCAAAACAAGTTTACAAAAAAGCAACAACTTTAAAAAAGATGCTATACCGGCAAGATGACTTACAGATTTGTTCCTTTTCAAAACTGCAGAACCACTTTCATTCCCATCATAGCCCGTTCCCATCATAACCTATTCATATAAGTCACCAGAAGGACAATGAGAGAGGAATTTTGTGTTCCTTGGAACTTTAATTGTTCTGTATTACTTTTAGTTTTGTTACTTTTTATAAAATTTTGTCTGTAAGCCAGCTGTGAGCCGTTCCTCCATCGAGGAAGCAGACTACCATCAGCATTGGCGCGGGGGTTTTAGCGTTCACATTACCATTTCATAATTTTTGTCTTGTGAAAGCCAAACTTTCACAAAACCAGAATAGAACTGCTTCGTTACTGGAAGGAATGGTTGGCAGCCGTATCAGTAACTAGAAATATTTTCTCCTAATTGTACGGCCGCACATTTGTGTCGTTGCAGACCATCGTACAATATGCTGGTTATCTTTCCTGAAAGGTCCATCAATTAGCAATGCGTTGGCGGGCCTTTCGTTAACAGAAGTAAAAGATTAACAGAAGTAAGAGATTAACAGAAGTAAGAGAAGTAAGAGTCCCATGTAGGTGTGTTAGTTAGCGTCTCTCAGCACAGAAGCCATGGCATTCGAATAGAGAAGATATTCTCGAGATCTCCTCAGAAGGCTGCCGTTGCCCGAGTGGAGACTTCGGGCCCCATGAAGCTGCCGAAAGGAAGCATTTACTACAGTTCCCCACCATCATTTACATATTAATGGCAAACTAGGATTTGATTAAAGATATTTATTATTTACCCACCCGAGGAACTTACGAGGGCAGTCCACATCTCTTGCATTAAGTGCCGTGAGATCAGTCCGTTGGGTTCAGCTTGCATTTCCTGTGTGCTCAGCGTGTCACAAAGGCAGCATAAAACAGCCATATGGATTGCTAAAGGCACCTATTTACTTCACCAAATAAGGTTTGCTGATCATTGCTAGTTGCGCTTGGCGCTCATAATGTGTCACATCGTAAATAAAACGAAAAAAACAATGCTGTATGCAATACCGCACAGGAAGGAAAAAGGCCTCTTCCATACCTGTCCAAAGAGACCTCTCCGGTGCCAGCTGCGGCCACCCAATGCTCGCAAACTTCTTATTCTCATTTCCCCACTTAATTAAACTACCAACCCGTACTAGGCTTCCTTTCCCTCGGAATCCAGTCTTTTACCTTTAGGGACCATCCTTTATCCCGCCCTCGGATTACATGCCCTGCCCAAGCCCACTTCTTCCTCTTGATTTCGACTAGGATGTCTTAGTAGGTGTTACAGAGTTCTTACTATAACCACTAAACTTAGCTGGAATAAACATAATCAACATATGTACGTTATCCTTTCGGAAACTTTCCTTTCTTAGGCGTAGATTAAAAGGTGCCTCTTCTAATACAAAGCTTCTAGCCTACACATCCATCATCAGACCGAAACTTGAGTACGCATGCACCGTCTGGGACACATACACAAAACATAACATTGAGTCACTGAAAATGATCCAGCGAAAGTGTGTTAGATTCACCTTTAATAAACATCGTTCTACTGACTCTCCAACCACTCGTATGGCACAAAACAGCATACAGACATTGCAAACACTAAGAAAAATTTAACGATTGAAATTTCTATTCCTACTTCAAAATAAACTCTCCATGAGCCCTGATATATTTCTTAAACCGATGACAAGGCGACTAACACGGCATCGTCACACGGAATCACTAACACCGCACATCGCTAGAGTCATTGCTGTTAAAAACTCATTTTTTCCTTGAACTCCTGCCTGAACTCCTGCCTGAGGTTATAAACAGCATGGGCGAAGCGAAAGCAGAGTCAAAGGAAAACGCTCAATGAGAACAAAACAAAATACAGGCAACAACAACAACCTGTGTCTGTGGCCAAAAACAATTACAAAATGCCATCAAATCCAGGAGATCATGGGAAATCAAAACGCGGATGCACCAGCGTTGTCGGCCGCTACAGTCGGTCGCTGCGCTCGCCTCGGCCCCCAGCAGCTGTAGTAGCAGGCTGAAGCCGACGACGAATCTGCCTCCGGCTCTCATCGCATCTGCGCAATAGTTCCACAAGAATCAGCGAGAGGCGTTCCGCGTTATGGCGGCGGCATGAAGTCATGTTCAGGCTGGATGTGGACGACTGTGTACATTTCTGAAATTTTTTTTAAATTCCACATCAACATGTGCCCCTAAACAGTTCTTTAATAATTAATATTAAAATAATGTGACTATATATTAAACCGTAATGTATATTTTCTAAACATTATTAACATTATTTCATAGCTGAAAGGTTCTTGAGAAGAAAAAAATCTAAATTATGTCGTACACTTGCCTTCTTCAATTGACGAGGAGACAGAACTTCCAGCGCACGCATCCGCCGTAGAATTACATGTTGCATGGAATCACAGGTAGAGGTCTGCCACATCGCACAGGGCAAGATAGCCGTCGCGGTAGACGTTGTCAATGTTGTCGTGATCCACGCATACCAGCAACCGTGGATCGTATCCCAGCGCTGCGCGCAGAGCTGTCAGCAATCGCTGCTGAATGGTGATCGGCAGGTAGTCGACGGCCAGCAAAGGCTGCCCCGACCACAGAGCTACATACACGTCGCAGTACGTCTCTATCGGGCAGTCTGGCTCTTTGATCAGCGATCAGGCGGTGAACACAGCCCTGTGCACTGTCCAGCCGATAGTTGCTTCGCATCCGCCAATTGCCAGAGCAGCCGCAATGCGCCTCAGCAGAGCGGGACACTCATCAAAAGTAGGCGCAGCCGTAAGACGGAAGACCCGCCACGCAACTAAGCGCTGGCGCTGCGCCCTCCAGCCGCGCAGGCATGCATCCGCCGGAGGCGGAATTCGTCGCTCTCAGCAGCTTGGACAGCTTCGCATAACGCACCGTTAACATCGGAGGGCGGCAGTTCCCGAAGTCGCGGCAACCACGGCAAGTTCTCTTCGTCCAAGGGCAACAGTTGCGCTGCACGGAATCCACGCAGCATAAATTGCAGGTTTGACATCTGGATATCCGCCATTGAGGAGCCGAGTTGTGGTACTGATGCGGCGATGGTTAGCCGGCGTTCGGCGGCGTAAGGAAGTGCACACCCCTCTCGATAAGTTAACAAACGCAATCACTTCCATGGCACAGCTGTTTCCATTGCCCACAAGAAGACGTGCGGCTTAAAATTGCACTTATGAATACTGCTGCTGATACATCTCATTCTATTCAGGCCGTATTTATGGGTGGCTTGATCTAATGACTGGCGTTAAGCCCTCTGCCGGGCGCAATGTACTCAAGGCGTCACTCAGAGGCACTCTATCATTCTATGCTTTGTCATCCGGCATTTTATGAAAGATGCAGAAGTATTTATCTCAGAAGAAGCACTCTCAAGCGCTCCCAAAATGAAAAAAAAATGCGTACAAAAAGTATATCAGGTAATATGAAACCAGGTGCCGCACTTTTCAGAAGCATATGCGGTAAGGTCTTACCAGCGCCTCTGGCTGGTTGTCTTCATAACTCTTCGTTCTTTAACGCTCGCTGGCTAAGTACCCGTCCTTTCACGGGATTATTCTTTTTTCAGGGGGGGGCAATAATAATCTTATCGGGTGGTCTAGCTCAGAGAAACAAACGGCACGTGTTCACGACGGCAGCTGGAGGACAACGCCATTCATCAAAACGGGTGCCTTACTGGCTTTATCGATCGACGCACACGTCTCAGTCTCTTAAGCAAGTCATTCAGGTACCTCTTTTCGGGGAAGGTGAGATAAAGGTATAGAGAATCCGCGTGGCACATGCGGCACTGGAGTTGTTCTATTTGGCGACTAAAAACTGGCGATCTCAGCCGCTTGCTCGGCTACAAACGCTCGAGCACACTCTAAACGATTTGAGGCCCGCGTTCGGCAGATAGCATTTATTGCCTAGTTTCTCTCGGCGCAGCTCAGATACCTCACCGAGTGCAACGAAATTTGCTTGCTGCTCTCGCTGGCTGTTTTTTACGGTGCTGAAATCGACGCGTCTAACTTAAGCGCGGGTTCCCCAGGTATGTAGTGGTAGCGTGCGTTTTATACGAGGGGGTACCCAAAAGAAACCGGACTAATTTTTTGAATCGGCACAGCTTCTGTGGTACCGCGTTTTGCCACTAGGAGCGCATAGAACGAACATTCCAGAGTCAGTAAACCGAGTGCCGTCACTGAAGGAGGTCAGACTAGTTTAGGCAGAGTTTTAGAGTGACGACTGTTTTGTGTGAGTGTCGTTTTTGCAGTGGCTGATGTTCGTGAACAGCATGCGCCGGTGAAATTCTGATTTTTTCTCGGAAACAGTGGAACGGAAACTCTTGAAATATTCAGAAAGACGTTCAAGGACGATGCTATGGGGACAACTCAAGTGTTCCTGAATTAAATCCTGAACAAAGCAACAGTCATGCCAATGGAAAACTTCAAATTCATCTCGCCTCAAGAAAGCTCGTCAGGTGAAACCAAACCTTGAAACAATGCTGATTTGTTTTTTCGAAGTGAGAGGAGTCGTCCATTCAGAATTTGTTCCGCAGGGTCAGACTGTTAACCAGGCTTTCTGCTTGGATGTTTTGAAAATATTGGGCAACAGTGTTCGGTGGAAGCGGTCTGATTTGTGGCAGACGGGTGACTGGTTTTTCCACCACGGCAATGCCCCTGCTCACACAGCCCTGTCTCTACGACAAATTCGGACCAAAAATGGCATGACCTCTGTTCCTCAACCCTCATACACACCCGACCTTGCCACGTGCTACTTTCTTTGTTTCGTAAAATGAAAAGACAGGTGAATGGAAAGCGTTTCGCTGATGTTGCTGAGGTGAAGAAAAAAACAACGGAGGGACTGTCAAGCATCACAAAAGATGAATTTAAAAAATGTTTTGAAAAATGGAATGAAAGATTCGACAAGCGTATTATTGTAAGGGGAGAGTACTTTGAAGGATATTAAAGGTCTGTGCTGAAAATGTGAACAAATAAGTTCAAACAAAAATAAGTCCGGTTTCTTTTGGGTACCCCCTCGTAGAAGCCCATATGTTCGAAACGTGCAAGCTTGGGGGTGGAAGAGCAATCTATGGCACGAATGCAAAAGCGTGGTCATCAATATTGTGACGAAGCAGGAGAATGGCAGCCGCAGACGTAGACGGTAACCTTTGAGCGGCCGAGTTCCTTCCCAAAAACCTAGCCCAGCCCAACCGCTGGTGGGGCGAATGGCAGTAGTCGCTCCTCCGTAAAAGGAAAGCATCATGTTGATGAGGAGCAAAGTACTTACAAATAAAGAGAAAGGCAAAAAAAAACAAACAAATGTCGACAGGAAAACCACAGAGGAAAGTTGAAAAATACCGTCGATAAGGACGGAAAACAAAAGTTAATAATAGCATGCAGAGAACGAGAGCGCAGTTTAATATACGGAGTAAAGAGCACTGCAGTCAAGCCAGAGCTGCGATTTTAACCCACCCGAAGGATTAAAATATCAGTACGTAGTCGCCGACGGGCGCACTTCCATCAGGAACGACTTTATAATTCACGTTGCCGACGTGGCGGAAGACTTTATGCGGTCCTTAATAGCGGAGAAACTATAATTCGGACAACCATTTTTGGCTTACAGGGGCCCACACGCACACGCCCTCACCTGTTTATAGGGCACTTACCTAGGGCGGAGGTTGTAATTTCGGGAGCCCGTGTTTTCCTTTGTGTTGGTGCGCAAGCAAGCGAGCTGACGGGCTTAATGGCTTTTTCGGCGAAGCTGCCCGCGTGTAGTGTGATGTCGTCACCAGCGCACAGAAGCATCGGATCGACATCACGCGCTCTTCTGTAAAAATACGGAACGGGATAAAGCGGGTTGTTCTCTCAATCACTTTGTTATAAGCAAAGGTAACGTAAGGGAGCATCTGGTGCAGCCATGCCCTTTTCCAGAGATGCTGTAACTCGCCGGCAAAATGTGCAAGGAGCACACTGCCACAACAGTCTTGTAGTTGGACGAGCTAGCGAGCGACGGCGACTCCATTCTCGAGCAGCAGGGGTACGTTGCTAGCAGCGCTGCCCTCATAGTCGTGGAAGCAATCATTCCTCACGAGAACGAGCACACTGGACCGGGGTGGCACAATTACATCGTCGTCAACAAGTCGCAGAGCATTATCATCAGCCTTACTACGCCCACTGTTGGACAAATACCTCTCCCAAGTCTCTCCACCTAAGGCTGTCCTTTCCGAGTTGCGGCCACCGTATCCCCGCAATCTTAATCTCATCCGTCCACCTAACTTTCTGCCGCCCACTGCTACGTTTGCCTTCTCTTGAAATCCACTCCGTTACCCTTGTGGACCAGCGGTTATCTTGCCTTCGCATTACATGCCCTGCCCAAGCCCATTTTTTCCTATAGGATGTCATTAACCCGCGTTTGTTCCCTCACCCACTCCGCCCGCTTCTGATCTATTAACGTTACACCTATCATTTTTTCTTTCCACAGCTGGCTTCATTGTCCTTAACTTAAGCTGAACCCTCTATGTTAGCCTCCATGTTTCTGCCCCGTAGGTGAGTACCGGTAAAATACAGCTGTTCTGTACTTTTCTCTTGAGGGATATTGGTAAACTGCCATTGATGAGCTGAGAGAACCTGCCCTATGGGCTCCACCCCAATCCTATTGTTCTGATTACTTCCCTCTCATGCTCGCGATCAGCGGTCACTACCTGCCCTAAGTAGACACATTCTCTTACTACTTCCAGCGCCTCCCTACCAAATGCGAACTGCTATTCTCTTGCTAGACTGTTGAACATTACTTTGGTTTCCTGCATGTTCATTTTAGCTGCACTGTTCTGCTCTGCCTGTCTAACTCATTTATCATGCTTTTTCTGCTCATGTCCTGGGTGACTTAGCAAGGCAATGCCATATACCGATCGCAAGCTACTTAGGAATGCTCCATTAACTCTTTTGAAAATTACTGATCGCCTTCCCTGAAACACCTGGTATATTGCGCATAGCTGTTCAAGTTAGAACACCAGCCATATCAGTTCTTTCATGGCTTAACAAAGAAGGGCTCCGGAGTGTACTTGCATAGGACTTTGCAATTTGTTCTTATACAAAGCGGACGTCCCCTGTTCGATACTTAATGATGGTAGGTCCTTTAAGACACTCAGTTCTATGTCCTACACATGCTGACTAGTTATCCAGGTCCTGAAGTATCGGTAAAAGAAAAATAACAAATTTTGTTTCAAGGAAGCTGTTGCTGGCGAGGCTTTTCAAATTGTTTGTCCGGCCATTCTGTTTCGCCGTTGTGAACGCAGTTTCGCCTCTTCGGGGAAAAGTACGAGGATCTGCACAGGGAGATTCCGGCAAAAATACCTCCAGAAGAATGCGGAGGCCACGCACCACCTGTTGACTTTGATGGCTTCTGGAGTGACCTGGGGGCCTACGACGACGAGCGCAGAGAAAACAACAGCTACGGCTATGTCAGGACTAACAATGGAGACTTCGCCACCGATACCGAAATCGAAAAAGAGCTCACTTTTCTTGTAACTATCAATGAAAACTATAACCTTTCCTTTAGTCTAGAAATGAACTAAGCGAAATTTTATAAATTGTGTGAGCTCTATTTACACCGCTGAGAAGGTTCCGTGTTTGCGCAATGTTTTTCTAATTCTGCATAGCACCTAATTTCAGGGCTGGCCTTTGTCCCAAATTTTGAATGGAGCACTGATCCAGCCTAACTGTACTCTCCCAGCGCATCTTGCCGCTGACTGGCCGTGGTTGTGGTTGCCGCAGTGTTTATAGACTGCCTGCTTAATTAAAAAACAGCCCCTTTCCTTCAAGCTTAAATGCTCTCATTTGATGCTTAATCAACATTTTAACAACAACCAGCAACCAGCGCGTGACCAGAAATTATTCTGAGTTGGTAGTGCTCGGCGACTAAGATTCGGAGGTAATTAGATATGGCCATAGAGGCCAATATAATAAGTAACACAGTGAAAGCCTCGAGAAAAACTGCACCTGGATGTAAAGCAGCGTTTTATGCGAAGCATACTACTTTAGCTACCACTTCAGCCCTTCACCGTGGTTATGCGCCTCCAAATCACGTGATACATGACATCACACCACGTGACACGATGACGTCACGACAGTGGAGAAATGGGGGCCCACCTCGCGCCGTCGCTGTGGTTGTGCGCCTCCAAATCACGTGATACATGACGTCACACCACGTGACACGATGACGTCACGACCGTGGAGAAACGGGGGCCCACCTCGCGCCGTCGCTGCGGTTGTGCGCCTCCAAATTACGCGACACGATGATGCCACACCACGTGACACGATGACGTCACGACAGATCGCCGTCACGCGCTGGGAGAGGGAGAACGATGCCATCGCACAGACGCCGGAATGTCCTCGAGCGGCATTCCCGCACATTTCGAACGCGCGTTCACACTCGGTGTAGGTGA
The DNA here is from genome assembly GCF_055824585.1 of Amblyomma mixtum. NCBI lineage: Eukaryota > Metazoa > Arthropoda > Arachnida > Ixodida > Ixodidae > Amblyomma > Amblyomma mixtum. Next base: position 96,138,547 of record NC_143012.1, on the reverse strand, counting down.
AACGCTCGCTCCACCGGGCAGGCGGACGCGGCTTCCGTGGAAATCCCGGCGCTCACCCAGCGCGCGTCTCGGGGTTAGTCGGCGTTCCGCTGTAGCCATGCCGTTGTTTTCCCCCACGACGAAGGCTTCTAGTGGTTGTGTTAAAATGACCAAGTATTCAACCAAGGAAAGCCATGTATTACCAAGCCTAGCCATCAATATGCTTCGCATCTGACTAGGCTTAACCTTAGCTAAGCCTCAGCCATTTTTTTAGTGACCATCGAAAGCCTATTCAAACCGGTCTAGCCCGGCTGACGCTGCTAAAGACTGTGGACTATTTGAACTGCGGAGCAGAAGGCGGTCTCTAAACTCATGCACTTGGTAATAAAATCATTGGCCTGACTTTTATCTGCCTAATGTGTCGTCGACACTTCCGCCCAAAACGAGCGTGCGTTGTAACAGGCATTCGAAATGTGTATTCACCTCACTATTAGTGCTGTGCAGCGGAAAATGTTTCCTGCAACACCGAGGAGCATCACACTCAAAATACGAATACGCCTATATGGGTATACGAGGTCTGTTAGAAAAGTATCCGACTTTTATTTTTTTTTACGAACATCTGATGCATTTGAAACAAGCACGCTTGCACCAGCCTACCTTGAACTTTCGTGCGCATGCACAAATTTTTTCTCGTCTGCCGATAGCGTCAGTCACTGGCACGCAGCGTTTGAGTTAGGCAGTGCGCAGTGCTCTCGTCGGTTTTTTATTGCAAGGAAAATGGCGGAGCGGCAGCAGCAGCGCTACTGCATCAAATTCTGCCAGAAACTAGGCAACAGCCAAGTGGAAACCATTCAAAATATTCAGACGGCTTTCGGTGACAATGCTATGAGCAGCACCCAGATTAAGCAGTGGTACAATTCGTTTCAAGACGGCCGCACATCGATGCAGAGAGAGCCACGCTCCGGTCAGCCACCAACATGCCGAAATGACCAGATCATTGCCAAAGTGAATGCTGTGGTGACGCGGGATCATCGTGTCACTATCCGAGAAATTTTGGAAGAGGTGGACATTACCAATATTTCCGCACATTCCATTATCACCGAAAATTTGGCCATGGAGAAAGATGCGGCGAAATTCGCGCCGAAGCTGCTCACGGTGGAGCAAAAGCAGCTTCGTGTTGAAGTCTCACGGGATATGCTGGATTCCACAAACAGTGACCCCGACTTGATCAACACCATAATCGCTGGTGACGAGTCTTGGGGGCACAGGTACGACCCGGAAACCAAATCACAATCGTCACAATGGCAGCATTGCACGTCACCAAGACCAAAGAAGGCCCGCCAAGTGTGCAGCAATGTCAGAGTGATGCTGACTGCTTTCTTCGACTCCCTCTGAGTGGCACACCACGCGTACGCACCCCACAAAGTAAACATTTACCAAAAGAATACTGCAGGGATGTCCTCAGTCGCCTGCCTGGTGCTGTGCGGCGCAAGAGGCCGAAATTGAGGTCAACAGGAAATTGGCGCATCCATTAGGACAATGGTCCTGCACATTCCTCGCACGAAATTCACACTTTTTTTCGCGAAAAACCGGACAGCTGTAGTTCAACAGACTCCTTACTCTCCTGATATGGCCTCCTCTCACTTCTGGCTGTTTCCCAAAATCAAGAGGCCATTGAAAGGAGCGCGATTTGAGACAAAAGAGGACATTATGGCTGCAACGACAGCTGAGGTAAACTCCATTCCGAAAGGGGGCTTTTCGGAATACTTCCAGCAATGGCAGCACCACTGGGAGAAGCACGTGGAGTCCCAAGGAGACTACTTTGAAGGTGATTAGGTTTGCAACGCTCCAGTTATGCCAGTTTTTTTTCTTCGGCAAAAGGTCGGATACTTTTCTAACAGACCTCGTATAGGCGCCAGCGTCGCAAGAATAGTGACCGCTGCCAAAGATGCTGGCTGCTGCTGCTGCTGGGTTGCAACGCGTAGCGTAACTGGTAGCAGTGAAGTCATATAACTCGGACAGAGGAGGCACGATCGCTGGCTGGCGCCTGTAGAGGCTCATTCTCTCATTAGTGGCCGCTCATGGGTACATATATGCCGAATTTCACACGCCCGGCACGCAACAGTGACCCACCGCTGCCGCGGTATTCACTTAGGGAACTGAGACAGCGGCTGCTTGTAGTCCCCCTGATATCCGAAGGTACACGATAGGTGCTTAATCGAACTTTGCTCCGTACATGACAGCGCGCTGCGTATCGCGCTTTCTAGGCGGCGATAAGCTAAGGCGATAAGAGTAGGTTCCAGTACAGGGGCGGCGTGCTTCACGACACAGGGCGCATGTATTGGTGCTGCGTCGGCGCCTCACAGAGGAAAAGGCGTATCATTCAATGATAACTACACTAAATTAACCCGATACTCCGGCAGTGCGTAGTGTTTCGAGCACATTTGGTTGCTAGCAATACGCAGATGAGTCCCAGGCGCAACAAAAGCTTGAAACACGTGGGTTATTCGCGGCGTAAACGCGCCCCCAGCTGTCTCACCGAGACGAAGCGGCTTAATGGCACAGCCGTCCCCGCGGACTCTGCCTTGTGAAGGCAGCAGCGGTCTGTCTATTCTGAGATGCCCGCTCGCAACACAGGGAGCCACCACCCGGTCATGACCATTGTCAGCACGACGTAGAAGCCAACCGAATGCGAGGCAAGTAGAGCAAATGAAGCCCCTCAATCTTCGTAAAGTAATGTCAACCTTTGAAGAATGCCGACCCGTCGTCCCCCTTAAGTCTTCTATCCTCTACCACGCTGGGCGCGGCCGTCGTGCGCCTAAACGTGCGCCTAAGCAGACACGCGAGGCATGCCATTTTTGATGCATGAATAGACGTTTCTGCTAGAGGTGTGCGAATAGTACTTTTTCCAAACCGAATCGAATACGAATACTACACTCTTGCTATCGATTTGAATACGAATAATGTAGCTAAAAACCGAATCGAATAATACGAATCGAATAGTGAAAGCAGCGAATCGAATACGAGTCGAATACTCTGCAAGTTATGAACATATCATTTCTACGTTGATTACAAAACATGAAAAAGTGTCTGAAATTCAATTTCATTCAAAATGCTGTTTGATATATAGTTCACGACAATGCACAGCTGCGTCAACCTTTACTACGGATGAGAACAAGTCTAAATCTTTAAAAACAAAAAATTGCACAGAGCCATAAGCAAAAAATATAGCGTTCAGTAAAGTCAAGTGGAGTTGGCACGGGTTAATAAAATTACTAGATGTTCCAATGGCAGCACTGTACATAAAAAGAGTGTTTTAACTATGGGAACAAAACAAAGGCAGTCTTAGGCCTCATAATGTAGCTAGGGATATTCAACAACAAATGGTTCTGAACTGTAAAATCGCAGAGCAGGTCTGTTGGAAAATGTTATGGAGGCTTCGACCGCACTGCGTTGCTGTGCAAGAAAACAAGGTGCTCCACACTGTCCGATGAAAGGGATTACCGCCGACAAGTTAGTGTGTTGGAGCAAGTTGAGAAGTCTTTCGCTTGCCACCTGAGTAGCCGGAATGGCAAGGTACTTTCTGGACAAAGAGCTCCATACTTGATTTTTCCTTCTGTTTTCCACCACTGAAATGGACTGCTATCACGAGGCAACAATGGGGACTGAAGATAGTTGGACATTTCTTGCATCAAAGAACAAGGGTTTTCTTTGTGTTTTGATGTTACCAAAGTATTAAGCACTCCCCAAACGGGTGACTATTCTCCTCTCCATTCCGTCTGCTCCTGTCCAGAAGTTTCTTGTGAGCCGAACTGTAACAGCGGTGATCTCTGCTTCTCGCGTAGGTATATTCCGGCAGCAAGCTGTGCGTGCGCGCAGCTGACGCTGCCTTCGAGAAAATGGTCGGAGGTAACCGAAGCGTTCTTTCGTGCCAGCTATTCGAAAAGAATTCGAAAATTATTCGAAAATTTCCGAAGATATTCGAACAGTTTCGAGTAATTTTTAATTTCCACTATTTGATTCGTTTAACGAATCGAATATGAGAATATTCGATTCGATATTCGAAAATTTCGAATATTCGCACACCCCTAGTTTCTGCCTCAAAACGAGAGGAGGAAGCGGATTAGGGGAGGCGAGATGTCGCTTCTTTACGAAGCTTGAGGGGCTTTAAGAGCAATGGGAGGGTCGCGCCGGCTCGGGGCTTGCACATGCGCGAGGCGATATTGAGCTTTCGCCTGGCTCGGCTAGGCGGCGCTGAGAGGAAGTTCAATCTAAAGAACCTTGATGTTTTTATTTGAACCTAAAGCCCCTCTATTTTTCAAAGGTAGCGCAAACTCCTCCTCTCCTCACCGTTTCCTTCTCGCCCGGCCGCCATTGAAGAGCGAAGCGCGCGGCCGCTACCGCCCACTTCATTTCGTATCGCATGCGGCGCGTTGAAGCGCTTGCTTGAAACGCCACTGTTCTGGGCTCATTTTCACTATGCTGGTCGTACGTAGACAAGGTTCTAAAATCCAGAGAGCCTACGTCACGCACAGCGCACATGTGGCGTGGTGTTTCTGCGCTCACTAATGGCGCCGTTTTCTCCTTTCCTATTTGAACAATACTTTGCGCTACCTTTGGAACATACAGGGACCTTCAATCTTGTGCGGCGCGCTCTGTTTACTTCTGTAACCACCTCTACCAAACCGAAGCCTGGATCTCCAATTCGAGGTGCCGGTGCTGCCACAAAAAAAATTCAGGGGCACTTTGACTGTCTAAAGTGGGTAGAGGCGGAAGCGTTTCCCGCACCACCTTCGCTGTTTCTGTGGCACTGGTGGCGTCACATGTAATTGAGTACTAATTGCTAACTGATGACAAATCACTAATTAATGATTAATTACTTATTAATGCCTGAATACTAATTAACTGCTAATTAATGACGCTTAAGCTTCACCTTTAGGAGTGGAACGCGACCGCGCGTTGTAGCGCTGCCAGGGAGTCCACGGAACGCCACCACCCGTTCGGCGCGATGCCTTGCCCTTTGAACGCAACGCTTTTTGAGGAAAGGAAATGGCGCAGTAATTCTCTGTCATCTCGGTGGACACCTGAACCGTACCGTACAGGAAGGGAGGAAGTGGGAGTGAAAGTAGATAGATAAAGAGGAGCCGTAATGAAGGAAATGAAAATTGTATTTGAGGAAAGGAAATTACGCAGTAACTGTGTCACAAGATTCAGGGGGGGGGGGGGGAGGCACTTTTTTGACCTAGAGTGTGGATGGATGGAAACAACTTTATTACACAAAAAAAAAAATCTTCCAGGGTGGTCCCCTACTGGTCCAGGAGTCCACGGGCTAGTGCTTCACGTAAAGCCCGATCCACTAGCCATTTCTGGCCGGCGGGCTGAGCGGTCCGTAAAGCAGCCTCCCAGGAAGAATGAGTGGGATTGGGGATGGGGGATACTGCCTTTGGGGAAGGACATTCCCAAAGGTAATGGAAAAGTGTGGATTTGGGCACGCCACAGGTGTTACAATCAGGAGGAAAGGTGGGATGAAAGCATGAGAGGCGGTGGGGTGAAATAAAGCAGCCTGTCTGTAATTGCCGCCATGTGGCGCTGGATAAGGGCGACAAGGTACTGTGGGGTGGTGGCAGTGTCATGCGGCTGAATTTGTAAAATGTGGTAATTTGGTGATATGTAGAGAGGACCGAAGGGGCTTCTTGCGCAGGGTTGGGTGCCTGATCCTCCGGGGTCCGGGAGGAGAGTTCTCGGGCCAGCGCATGAACGCGCTCATTACCGGGGATCGAGGCATGCCCAGGGACCCACGACAGAGTAACCGTTCGGTCGAGAGAGGTGGCCGTGGTAAGAATACGGTGTGTTGCCGGAGTCGCCACGCCCTGTAGGTAGTGGCGGTACGCGGCCTGTGAATCTGTGCAAATTTCTGTTATGTTTTTGTCAATGATGGAGTGGGCCAGAGCAAGTGCGATGGCGGCTCCTTCCGCCTCTGCAGGCGAATTAGTTCGAATAGTGGCAGCGGCCCCCACTGTGCCGTCTTCATAGGCTGCGACTGCCGTGAAATATCCTGGTTTAGAATTTTGTGCCGCGTCGACATAAAGGATATCGGAGCGGTTGCTGTATGTTTTGGTGTAATAGCTCGCTCGTGCCTGCCGCCTACCGTGATGGAGACTAGCACTCATATTGCGCGGTAGGGGCTTCTGATTATGTGATCCTGCGTGCGCAGAGAAATCATGTAAGGTGTAGGACTTGTTGGGGTGGGAATTGGTGGATTGAGACGTAGCTGTCGCAGTAGGCATTGTCCTGTTTCCGTGCGACTCAGGCGGACTAATTGGTTGGTGCGCTGAGCCTCTATTAATTCCATCACTGTATTGTGGGTACCAGTGGCCAGGAGACGTTTCGTGCTAACCGTCCGTGGAAGACGTAAGGCAGAGGTGACAGCCGTGCGTATTAGGATGTCTGCCTGTTGTCTTTGCCGCTGAGTGAGTATGTGGTATGGAAGGTGATATGTAATGCGGCTAATGATTAGTGCATTTGTCATATTGAGGGTCTCGCGTTCAGACAGCCCATGATTGCGTGCTGCCACCCGCCTGATAAGTGCAGCGACCTGTTTGGTCTGTCTCTGCAAGAGCTGAAGGGTGGCGGTTGCATCGAGTGTGTTGTTAATTAGAAGGCCGAGAATCTTCACCTGAGGCACAATGGGCACTGGATTCCCGTACATGTGCAGTTCAATCGGGGGGTCACTGGGGAGGGGTTTCAGCTGCAGGAGTTCCGATTTATTTGGAGAGCAACGGAGGCCTGTGTTTGCTAAATGAGTGGTGGTGATGTCTATGGCAGATTGCAGGATATCCTGGGCTGTTCCAAGGGATCCTCCCGTTGTCCAGAGGGTTATATCATCTGCGTATATGGCTGTGTGGAGCCCTGGGACAGCAGCAAGGGCTTTTGCCAGTGGCGCTAGGGCAATGTTAAAGAGTAAAGGTGATAGAACCGCCCCTTGTGGGGTTCCCCGGTTAGGCAGGGGGAAAGGCTGGGAGGCAATATCCCCAAGGTGGAGGTCTGCCGTGCGCCCCTGAAGGAAGGCCCGAATATATTGCCATATGCGGGTGCCACACCCGGTGGTGGCTAATGTCGTGAGGATATGGTCATGGCTTATTGTGTCGAAAGCTTTATGGATATCCAGGGCCAGTATGGCTCGCGTAGAGGCTGTACGACGCTTAGTGCAAAAGAGGGACTCTTTAAGCGCGAGAAGTACGTCTTGCGCCGAGATGTTTGGGCGGAAGCCGAATTGAACGTTTGAGAGAAAGCCTGTTGTTTCTAGGAATGGTTGCAGGCGATTGAGAATGACGTGCTCGAAGAGCTTGCCGACACAGCTCGTTAAGGAGATGGGGCGCAAATTTTGAAGAGTGAGGGCTTTGCCCGGTTTGGGTGGTCACTAGAGTGTGGTCACTGATGTGTGGTTAAGATGTTAAACTTCGCCCCTAAGAGTGGAACGCGACAGCGTCTTGCAACGCTGCCAAGGAGTCCATAGAACGCCATCGCCCATTCGGTTCTACGCCTCGCTCGTCAGTAAATTGGTCTTTGAGGAAAGGAAATGTATCTGTCTCTCATTTGTCGGTGGACACCTAAACCTCGCCGGAAGGGAATGGAGGAGGATGAGAGTGAGTGAAGACACCGTATTCACTAGACGCGCCTTCGTTCATTCCAAACCATCGAGCTGGCATGGCGGAGTGGATAGCATGCTTGTCTCTCACGCCGAAGACCGGGGTTCGATTCCTGAGCTCGACCAATTTCTTAATCGGTTATATTTATTTATATGGCCTGACTAGTAAAGCTAATTAGGCTAAATGGGTAATTAAGCAATTAACTAAGCTCAGTCCCACTTACTTGGAGCATCACTATACGATTCCTTCAATTGGTTGCATGGTTACTAGCCTAAGTACAATTGGCCCAGTTTGAAAATCGCGCACTGTGACGTCACGACCATTTCCACAAATTGAAAAGCGTGACATTTTCTGTCGACAACTGCTGCTTACAACAATGAGACATTAAAGGCTTGCGCCTTAAAATAACCCGCGCCGATAGTGGGCGCAGGAAACACTACTCGGACAGTATACAAGTTTAAACATAACGGTGCAGGAGATGTTAGAATTTGTGTAATAATTGTGGCTACTTGTTGTGGCATTCTAATTCGAATTAAGGTATGTCACCACCTTTTTCAAAATTTTTTTAAATTTTGAGCATTAAATTTTTATTTCACGTTTACCTTATAAAGCACTGTTTTAAATGATATTCAAAAGCAAAAAAGAGTGAAAAAAGTTATGCTAGCATTTATTATTCACAAAAAATTGCCCAAAATTGGCTGTTACGCAAACATTCATAACTAGCGAATGGAGAGCAGGAATTGTAAACTTTTTGGCACAGAGTTAGCCAACTAACCATACTGTGCAACGAACTAGGATCTTTGCCATCCAATAATTGGGAAAAAAGTTATAGCAAAAATGCCAAAGAAAACAAAAAAATGTGTCATTTTTGCCTGCCTTCCTTCACGTAAAACATGATTATATCAAAACTCACCATTCGATTTCATTTATCCTAGTTCATTGCACAGGCTAGTAACAAAGGAACGAGCATGCAAAGTTTCATTGAAAAATATTTATTAATTTCTATGTTATCATTGTTTGCGCAACACAAAAGTGCAAGAAATGAAGTGTTGAGAAAAACAAGATTAAAGTTTTTCAATCCTTGTAGAAACACGATCTCATGCCCTAGGAAGTTAAAATCCTCCAGGTTTATAGCTAGGGCCCTCCTTAGCTGACACGAGCTCTCTTTTGGCATTTGTTGCTGCCCGTCTTTTCTTGCGGAGATGTTTTGCCTCACCCATTGATTGACTTTGGGCCTTCTTCACACGGTAATGGTCACTGGTGAAACATGCTACGAGAGTGTGGTGGCCAGATTCGATGCCTACTTCCCTCCAAATATCTCCTGTACTTCTGTTGCCATCATTCAAGGACGAATCTGGTAGCATTCAAAGCGATAGCGCCAAGCGCGCGCAAAGTAAACAACGTAGATGCTTGTAGCGTCATGCATCCCCCTTGCAGAAATTTAAAGCAATGTTTTAAAAAAAGGAAGATTTACAAATTGCCTTCGAATAATCTTTTATATATGAAACTACTAAAAAAAACAGAAAATTTTCAATATACGCCGTTGATTATCGCTGAGGTATCATTTTCTGTTACCAAAACACATTAGTTTCGGTTTCAGAACTGTTCACCACCTGTTCGAAAGTTAGCTATAACTTTTGAACAAAATAAGATACAAACATTATTCTTGCTGCAAAACATTTTTGAATGTTTGGAGATTCCTGAAATACAAAAAAGAAAAAATGTCATTTTTACAAAAAAACGCCTTTTCAAAGGTGGTGACATACCTTAAAATGAACGAGCCACGAGCCGTCCGCATCAAAACTGAGCAGTCTCAACCATCCTAATGGTAATATGGAAATTTTGTGGTGCTCCCGCACTGCACCAGCATAATGCTAGAGCAAAACAACAAAATCACAAAAATAAAACGATTTGAATGTAGTTGAACTGACCCCACGCTACGCAGCCTCAAAAAAAGGAAAAAAAAACTACTTATTCACTCCCACCTTGAACCACAACGGAACCGGAACTCAATGCCAATAAGGATGTCAATTTCCTGCTGCAGTTCCAGTGAGTTGGTAAATACGACGTGGACGCGATGCTGCAAACCATTCGCAACTACTACTACAGGAACCGACCAGCCATCTACCACGGCTTCCTCCCGCAGAACGCACCCGGCTGGTGGCAGGTTGGTGATGGTCATGCACAAGAGAGATGGCGCCCCATCATCCTCTGTAAACCAGTCAAGTAGCGCGTTACAGAGCAGAATCATTAAGCATGTGTGCCGGACCACGTCAACACCCTGTGTCCATAGCCAGTCTCTATTGCTAACATTGTCATCAAGTGGGGTGCGCGGTCACAACAAGACGGCGCCGAGCGCATTGAAATGCTTCTCACGAAAACCCCTAAATTAAGGCATAGCGTGGCATGCTGCTCGCCAGAGCAGTAGCAAAGCCGCCGGAGGCGACGCTTCACATCAGTACCGTTGTAGGAGGGTCACGAATGCAGCTGATGTGTGGCGTCGTAGTCTGAACGCTGCACGATGTGGCATATCACATCCACAGAGGTGCGGCTGGCCCAGTTGAGAGGGAACACTTTCGGGAAGCTGCCCGTAAACACCCTGCGCGGTAAGAAGCTGAAGCTAGGACCAACTCACTCATCACAACATCTTGGGTGTTTTTTTAGAAGGTCCAAAATTTTTAAAGAAAGCTAAATTCCTTTAGATTTATTTTAACCCTGGGGCTACACTGAGGGCTACGGCGGACGCCAGGTAAGAGGCAAACTACATTAATTAGTTCGCTCATTAACTGAATACGTTAATTAACTTCTGTAATTTTTATTTTAGGGGATGTGTTGTATTAGCAGAATTGGAGATCGTCTTCCAAGCAGTCCAGCCAAGAAAAAAGAATTTCATGAAAAAAAATTTTTGCGCGCGTTACGAAGCGAGCAAAAGTCACCCTGGTAGGCAGCTTCACACTGTAACACAGCGTCTGTGAGCGCCTGTGACGTAGCTCGCTCCGCCCTGCGCTTTGTGTCAGTGCGTTTTTGTTCCAACGCGGCATTCCGTGAGGCCGCGGAGCGAAGCGAAACAAGCAGCGATAGCGCAGGCCGCCAGTCCGGGCTTCAGGTGATATCAGCCGTGTGACGCAAAGCGCAGGGCGGAGCGAACTACGTCAGAGGCGCTCCCCGCCAATCAGTTACAGTGAGAAGATGCCTACCAGAGTGACTTTTTCGCGCCTCGTACCGTGCGGGAAAAATTTTTAATGAAATTGTTTTTTCTCGTTTGGACTGTTTGGAGGACGATCTCCAATTCTGCGAATGCAACATGACCCGTAAAATAAAAATTTGAAAAGTTTATTAACATATTTAGTTAATCAATGAACGAATTAAAGCAGTTTTTCTCTTGCATAGCGCCCGCCGTAGCCTCCAGTATAGCCCCAGTCCTAAAATAAATCTAAAGTAATTTACCTTTTTTTAAAAATTTTGAACCTTCTAAAAAAAACACCCGGTATACAAGCACTCAATAAATATGCCCAGAGTAGAATTGGAAAAGAACAAAGTGGACCAGATAGCGGGAATGAAACGCATTATCAGAGGTCTAATCGCTGTTTAATTTCATTTTCCCTCTTTTTCTAAATTTAGGTGTCTGGATACCCGACGAGCTCGCTTGCGTAGAACTCCAGTGTACATGGCTAATCTGCATGGAACACAGCAGCAGATCCAGCCGCGCGGGTTCTAGGAGCTGACAAAATTCTGTCGCTCAACATCGGGCTCGTCGGAAGAGATCTCAGAGGAGCTTGTTTTGATTGTCGCGGCAGCGAGCAGTCCGTCGGGCCCATCCACCGCCACCAACGGGTAGGCCTTTTTGTGTTGGTACTCCGCAGCAACCACGTACACCGCTCCCGAGTGCTCTTTGTACTTTTCATGCAGAGCGCGAGCTCTGGCCCGACGACGTCCCTCCTGGTGCACGGGATGCATGTTCTTGGGGAGGCGTTTTATGAGCAGGTTCTTCCTGATATGTTTCGGTAGCTGAGTTTTCGCGTCTCCGCTCGGAGGTGCGTTGCCCATTCCTAGTCGGGAGAGAACGGCTCTGCCCGCACTAGTACGAGTGAGTCTCTCAGCTTCTGTCGTGAGGTGTGCCTCGCAGAGTTCATCTAGCGTATTGTGTATGCCGAGCCTCTCTGTTGACGTGTAACGCGGTAGACCGAGGGCGGTCTTGTACGATTGTCTGATGATACTATCGATTTTATGCTTCTCGGCTGCATAGAGGCGGAGGTAGGGGACTGAGTATACAACTCTGTTGAGAACGAAGGCCTGAACCAGACGACAGAGGTCCTTTTCCTTGATGCCCCGTCTGCGGTTGGCTATTCGTCTGATGAGTCTCGTCGTCATACTGACAGTAGATTTGAGTTTGTCAATAGTTTGGGTGTCTTGCGGTTGGTTTGCATGTGTAGCCCTAGGATGCGCATGGTGGATACCTCCTTCACTGGCAAACCTCCTATGCATACGTTTAATGGTGTAGGGTCAACGTAGTTTTTGAGGTGTATGCCTCTGGGCTTGTGTCTGAGTACAAAGAGTTCAGATTTATGATGCGAGCACGAAAGGCCCGCCGCTTGGGCGACCATGTCTACCGCGTGCTGCAATACTCTCCACTTGGCCGTCACTACCTGTTGTTACCCGCAGAGTAATGTCGTCCGCGTAGAAAGTATGATGCAACCCGGTATGGTGGCGAGTTTTGAAGGAAGTTTGATGAGGGACAGATTGAACAGAAAAGGCGAGAGGACTGAACCTGAGGTGTTCCTCTGCCTCCGAGGCGGATGGGGTCAGACCTGATCTCACCCACTGCGAGCTCCG